>NC_035108.1:28783166-29985451 GCF_002204515.2 Aedes aegypti
GTCAGCCACCACAGACCAGAGGTCTTCCCGTTTTAGAAGCATTTCCATACGCAGCTTCCATGTCTGGTAATTTTGATTACCTAGACGTGCGAACAGAAACTTGTTCTCGGACATTTTCTTCCTATTCACTCGCGCACAATAACTTTCAACCGCATCGAAAGTATTTTCCACCGACTCAATTGTTCGCACGCACCAATCGATCGAGCAGCATCGAAAAAAAAGCTTTCGCACCGAAAACGAACACGAACCAGTCAGCACAAGCGCCGAAGCGAACACAGCCAAACACAACAGCACTACTGCTCTCAGCACACGCGGCGAATAACGGATCGCACCACCACAAAGGAACGCGTTGATCTGAGCAGCCGAACAGCCAAACAAAATGGACGCCACCAATCCACGCTGGAACGCAATGTCCGGAAGAAAATCACTTCACCACTTTTCGACGGATTTCTGGGCCCATAACCTGTGGGACAGAACCCGGTACGAGCGGACAGGTTCTGCAGGGAATTCCGACACACTTAACCGATGATAACCGGCGGAAAGAAACTTCGGAATACGCGCACCGATCGAAAAGTAAAAACTGATTGTATAACCGCGTCTTTATTTCAGTAAGGTTACATGTGGAATGGGAAATGAAAAATTGTTTCTTCTCTTTGCTCGCTCTTCTATCTCTGTCACACCGTCGCTGTCACACTTCGCATGGGGGGAAGGACAGAACGGTCGATGGAGGAAATATCGCCAGGTACATGACACTCAACATAGTTCGGCGTAGTTTGGTACAGGTATTCAGCAGCGGTTTTTGTTTATTCCGGAACAAGCTCCTGTTCATAATCTGGTCCGAGCGCACTACTGGAGTGCACGGTTAAGAGGGAATCCCAGATTGCGACCATTTTTGTGGAACGGTGGGAAAATCATAAAACGCAGTTATTGTGGAAGCGGCCATTGTGTTTTCGATCCGGCCTAGCGTAAGAAATTCAGCAGCGATTTTTTTAAACAAAATTCGAAACGAGGTGAATTAGTGACATCCTTTTCGGCGGTTTTAGCTGCAAAGTTCTTGGTCAGAAATCTCCAGCACGAGTTCCAGCGTATTTCGGAGTGCTGCTTCAGCGGCGGCCATTTGCAATCGCGGCTCCGAACAGGCGTGGAGAATCGAGTGACGTCGGAACGATTTTGGACACGGGCGCAACGGAGACTTTGGAAAGAAAGGTAAGTGATTATTTTCTTATAATTGCTCAAGGTTAGAACGGATTTTCAAATTGTTTAAAAATTTTGTACAGACATGGCTCTGATTGGTAGCATTGACCCGTATGTTCCGGGCTCATCTTTCTCAAATTATGTGGAACTTTTAGAGTATTTCTTTGCAAGTAATAACATCGATGATAATAGAAAAAAAGACCTGTTCATGAACTTTGCCGGAATGACAGTGTTTGAAGAATTAAAATTACTTTACCCTGCTACTGACCTGAAAACGTTAAGTTACGCGGAAATAACAAAGAAATTGAAAGAAAGATACGATAAAGTGGATTCGGAAATCGTTTTGAGGTATAAATTTCGTTGTCGTCTACAAGGACCAACAGAATCCGGAGAAAATTACATTTTGGCAGTAAAACTATTGGGAGAAGCTTGTGATTTTGGGGCATTTCGCGATTCGGCCGTAAGAGATCAGCTTGTATATGGAGTTTACGATAAAGATTTGCAAACTAGGCTATTGAACGAAGAAGAGCTAACTTTGAAATCGGCGGAGCGCATTATTAAAAATAAGGAAATGGCGGTTTGCAATAGACAAAAGCTCAACCCAGATGAAAATGTTAACTCGGTGAAGTTTAGGCTTGGTCGACGAGAATCTCGCTATGATTCGAATAGGGCAGATCGTGATAGAGGAAGGTCGAGAAGTAGGAACAGAGATAATGGACACAGACATTTTCGAGAAAGAACAAGGTCAGATTCACGTAACAATCGGGTTAGTAGCAAGGGAAGGTACGCAAATTTTGTATGCCATTACTGCAAAGCTAAAGGTCACATTCAGCGCTTCTGTTACCAGTGGAAAAACAGCAACCGAGGGGCAGTGAAGTTTGTGGACGAAGTAGACAACGAGGATCCGCATGACTATTTCAAGAGACTGCAAATTGATTATGACACCGACAATGAAACAGGTGACTATCCTTGTCTCATGATTAAAACAATAAAACACATAAGTGAACCTTGTCTCCTTGAGGTCAATATCGAGAACAAAGCTTTTAAAATGGAGATTGACAGTGGTTCCGCAGTATCAGTTATGAGCCGTGCAGATTATTCTAGAAATTTGAGTAATGTTGTTTTGAAAAATAGTAAACGTAGACTAGTGGTGATCAATGGATCAAATTTGGAAGTTTTTGGAGTGGCTACAGTAACAGTTTCAATCAATGAAAAGCGATGTTCACTAGAACTGATCATACTTAACAGCAACCACCAATTTATGCCTTTGTTGGGAAGAGATTGGTTGGATGTTTTTTATGTAGGTTGGCGTAACAATTTTTCAAACGTTTTTTCTATTAGTAAC
Organism: Aedes aegypti; assembly: GCF_002204515.2. Classification (NCBI taxonomy): domain Eukaryota; kingdom Metazoa; phylum Arthropoda; class Insecta; order Diptera; family Culicidae; genus Aedes; species Aedes aegypti. The sequence continues at coordinate 28,785,706 of NC_035108.1, forward strand.
TCGATTGATTCGGATCAAAACAAACAGTTTATTGAGAAGATCAAAGCCAAGTATGTAAATGTTTTCAATCAAGATTTTTCTAAACCAATAGTTGGACACGAAGCCGAATTAGTACTTCGAGAAAATAGACCTATATTCAAAAGGGCATATGATGTGCCTTACAGGATCCGTGACAAGGTGATTGAGCATTTGAATACTTTAGAACAAGATGGCATTATTACCCCAATTAAAACTACCGTGTACGCACCAAACTTTGCGCAGTTAAGAAATTATCATCGTATTTTTGCTTCAAATAAGGCTAAAATATGTATTTTATTATTCAAACTTCTGCCAACGATAGGCTTTTAACTCTTCAGTAGAACATATGATTTAAAAAGAATAAAAATAATTCAGAAAAAAATAAAAAAATGCAAAAGGTGATACAATATCTTGTGCCTAACATTGCGCACAAAATCTGAATTGTTCCTAACTTTGCGCATGATGTGCCTAACTTTGCGCATCCCTTAAAATGCTCGTTTGTTCCAAATAATGTTACTTTTTTACTAGGTTTGTATTAAATAAAAAGGGTACAACTAATATAAGTTTTATCAGGAGTTTTTCTGTGAATTTCAATTTAAATTGTTCATCCATCCCAAACATAGAGTGGCCACGAATAGTGATTTACTCTGTTTTTCATTTTTTATTATATATTCACACGATTTCAATCTGAGCAATATAGTTTATAGCCGCAGCTTATGCTTTTTTGTTTTCGTACGTTGCTTTATATAATTTATTCTCTAGTTTTTTTTTCTAATTCTTAACCCTTTTTATTTTCTTGTTGTTTATGTTTCTCGTTTTTCTTATTTTATTCCATCTCTTTGAATAACTATCGAAATTCGACGTTCGTGTCCACTGCTAATGGTCGTGAACGATTCGACTTCGCACAATTTGGAAGCTTTTAAAAAAAATCTTCTCTGTTATACATGTCGTCAGCTAGAAGTGGAGAATTTCCAGATGAACTTGACGAGTCTTTAGCAGTGATGTGTCTCAACTGAAGCTCAGGCGAGCTATACTCGAGAGTTTCCTCGTTTGCAGTACTGTCCATTAGTATTTCAAGCTGCCGGTTGCTTAAGGGCTGTCCCTTAATGGACGGACCCTTACTTTTCACTGAAATCGAATCCATGGAACGCATCAATTAGTTCGGGAGATGTATCGCTGATCACTAGCGATTCATTATTTTTTATTGCCATATAATATCCGGTACTATTCCCTAATTGAACGGGCTTTTTTGCTTGACAACTCATTGTTGTGAATCATTGTCCATAAACTGGAAAGCAACCGCTATCAATTATCCATGTTTACATTAAAGTCTTCTCCTGCGTCAATACAGTGGATTTTCCGAGATTTTTCGATGCACACCTTGCCTTTAGCTTCATACAAAAGGTACTTTCAGGAATATTATATGTAGTCACTGCCTTATGGATTGAGTGACCATTCCTGTTAAGATCGACAGCTTCTATCATTTGCAATGACGTACATGTATTTACGTGCCATTTTAAATTGCTAGAAGTGCGCAAAAATTAAGACCCTCATGTAAAAAATGGGTCCTAACATTGCGCATTGCTTTTTTCAAATAAAAATTCGATATATTGTATGGAAAATTGATGGAATTATTAGAATATTACCTTTTTTTGCAAATACACCTCAAATATACTTCTCACAATACAGTTTTGTTCAGAAAAATGTTGATTTTTGGCAGAGCCACTCCTTAGCGCTTGTGCTAAGACGGTGTAAAAGTTGACGTTTATACGTGTGACGATAAGGTTTTTGGGTTATTTACTAACATTAACGAGGGTTTCTTTGTAAACAAATGTATGCCAAATACTTGTTTCACATAAACGAACATGTTACTGAAACAGAATTGTTGAAAAAATCATTGGTTAATTATCATTTTTTCATGCTTCTTAAAAATGCGCAAAGTTTGGAGCTGCGCAAAGTTAGGTGCGTACACGGTAGTTTGTGGGCATCGCCTGTCGTGGCAGTTATGAAGAAAGACAATAGTATCAGATTAGTCATTGATTGCAAAGTTTCGTTAAACAAAGTTTTGATTCCGAATATTTACCCTCTTCCAACAGCCCAAGACATATTTGCTTCCTTAGCCGATTGTAAGGTTTTTTGTTCGTTGGATTTGGCAACTGCGTACACACAATTAAATTTATCAAAAGCATCTAGAGAATTGGTGGTAATTAATACCATAAAAGGGCTTTTCAAATACAACAGGTTGCCGCAGGGAGCGTCTTCCAGCGCGGCAATCTTTCAACAGGTGATGGAAATAATTTTAAAAGACATTAAGTACGTTGTTGTTTACCTTGACGATGTCCTTATTGCGGGAAGAAATTTCAAAGAGTGTCGTGATAATCTTTTACTTGTGTTGGAAAGGTTGAATGAAGCTAACGTTAAAGTTAACTTTAAAAAATGTACCTTTTTTACTAGCAGTTTACCGTATCTGGGACATATTATTTCGGAGAAGGGCATTATGCCAAATCCAGACAAAGTGGAAACAATACAAAAAGCCAAAGTACCAACATCAGTAACTGAGTTAAAAGCTTTTTTAGGGTTAATAAATTATTATGGTAGATTTTTGCCAAACCTTTCTTCTACACTTTATCCCTTGTATCAGCTGCTCAAAAAACATAATCGTTTTTTATGGGATTCAAACTGTGATAAATCTTTTGACGAAGCAAAAAAACTAATACTCAATGCCAATATGCTAGAACTTTATGACCCAAAGAAACCGATTGTAGTCAGTACTGACGCTTCTTCATACGGACTAGGGGGTGTTATGTCCCATCTTATCAACGGAGTTGAAAAGCCCATATCATTTACTTCTTTCTCTTTGAACTCGGCACAAAAGACCTATCCTATACTGCATTTGGAAGCTTTGGCCATAGTGTCAACGGTTAAAAAGTTCCACAAGTTCCTCTATGGTCAAAAGTTTACAATATACACAGACCACAAACCCTTATTGGGCATCTTAGGTAAAACTGGGAAACACTCAATATATGTCACGAGACTACAGCGATATATTATGGAGTTATCTATTTATGACTTTGAAATTTGCTATAGACCGTCAGCCAAAATGTGCAACGCCGACTTCTGTTCAAGATTCCCGTTGACGGACGAGGTTCCAAAGAAATGTGATCCAATATACGTGAAAAGTTTGAATTTTTCAGATGAAACTCCGATTGATTTCAAATTGGTCGCTGAAGAAACCAAGTTGGACTCCTTTTTACTTCGTATTATGACATACACCATGGAAGGTTGGCCGGATAGAATAGATAAAACTTTCAAAAATGTGTTTTCCCTTCATCAAGATTTTGAAGTAGTGGAGGGCTGTCTACTTTTACAAGACAAGGTAGTGATACCAAGGTCCCTGCAACCTAAAATATTAAAACTTTTACATGCTAATCATGTGGGCCCTATTAAAATGAAACAGCAAGCCAGAAGGAGTGTGTTTTGGTTCGGCATAAATAATGATATCGACGATCATGCAAAACATTGTGGACTCCAACTAATAGACCTTTCAGCAGAGTCCACGCTGATTTTTTGCAGTTTGAAAGAGAAACGTTTTTAATAGTGGTTGATAGTTTTTCTAAGTGGTTAGAATTAGCCTGGATGAAAAATGGTACGGATTCGGAGAAGGTCATAAAACAGTTTACTGATATTTTTACAAGGTTTGGTTTGCCTGACGTGATAGTGACTGATAATGGGCCACCATATAATTCCAGAAATTTCATAAACTTTTTAGAGAGACAAGGAATACAAGTGATGAAAAGTCCAATTTATCATCCACAAAGTAATGGACAGGCTGAGCGTCTTGTGAGAGTAGTCAAGGATGTATTAAAAAAGTTTCTTTTGGATGTGAATTTCAAACACCTAAGAATGCAACAAAAGCTTGATTATTTTCTGTTTAATTACCGAAACACCTGTTCAGCAACAACAGGGCACACACCTGCTGATAGAGTCTTAGGTTACAAACCCAAAGTATTGTTGGATTTGGTTAATCCTAGAATGAGCTATAAAAATCAGCTGATATGGGAAGAGAATACTCCTTACAGAAGCAGAAGAGTTGCTACAGAACCAATAAAGACAAAAGCCTTGGATCCACTTGATACTTTAGCAAGAGGAGACAAGGTTTATTACAGAAATAACAAACCAAATGATGTTCAACGATGGATTTTAGCCACTTTTATTAAGAAAGTTTCTCAAAATACTTTTCAGATCGCGATATCATCAAATGTGATCTCGGCTCACAGGGGGCAGATCAAAGTAGTTAAGAATTCTGGACCGCGGCGCAATGTGGCGCTTCAGGAAGTTGCAACAAGGGTGCGAATTTCATCTAAAAGGCGATTCGAAAGTTCAGATGAAGATGAATCGTTCCAGAGCACCTCATCTCGACAGGTTCTGCTTCCACCCACTCCTCCGCCAGTTAGAAGTGAAGTTCATCCGGCTGCATTGCAGTCCTACAATGAAACGCAAGCCACATACAACGATAAGCAAGTACCTCGGAAAATATCTCCCCAGAGTAGTGATGTTCTCGAATTAAGGCGATCAAAAAGGTTCAAGAAGAAGAAAATAGATTCAGATTATGTTTATACTAGTTAAGTATCATTGGAACAAATGTTCTATCTGAAGTTAAGATAAAAGTGTTTGAATTTAAAGTTTTTATTTTTTATTATTGATGTTTTAAACTTAAGGAAAGAGGAATTGTAAGATTTGAAATCTGATTGATTATTTCAAGCGTGTGCTATGCTGTCAGATTAATACTGTCGGTTCGAACGATTGCCAACCATTTGGAATACAAACACCAAAATCCATGCATGTATAAATACACGATCGAATAAAGAGTGGAGTGTGTTCTTGATTTGGAAGTTGAGCTGTTAACACTTGTGTTGTAGTGAAACGGAAGAAATACCCTGACACAATCTTTAAAACAATGACTTAAGTGATGAGGTACTCCTTTAGCATTCGCTAACGGACTATCATTTCTGACGATTTCATTTTTCCAAAACTATTTATTTTTTTATTAAAGTGATAATCTAAGTTTGTTAGAAAATCTTCGCGTAATCTTTGCTGACTATTGTAACAATATTAGAAAAAATAATTTTGAATGAAAATTTAGGTAGGGTAGATGTACCAATAGTGGAGGTACAAAGCAAGCACGAATGAACTTCATTTAAAAAAAAGACACGGACACCGTCTTCAGCCATTTAGCTGCACAGACTGTAACTTAACACTAGACAACGGACAAGCATGCTCCAGTGCTCCGAACCGATTACTATATTGAATTACTGCATAGATTACTGTTGATTCGCAAAGGTCAGAACAAAAACTACAAAAAAAAAAATAACAACACAAACTGATATTAACCCAACTTTATTAATCAAATTACAACTGCAAACTAAGCCTTACCGTCCGCTACCTTTCCAGCCTTCTTTTTGGCCTCCATCCACTCCAGCGGGTGTTTGTTCTTCTTGTGCGCGTACAGGTTGCCATTGGAGTTCATTTCCATACCGCAGAACTCGCACGAGTAGAGCTTCTCGCCTGTGTGCGCCGACGCCCGGTGTTCCGTCAGATTGAGCGCCTTCTTGAACCGTTTCCCACAGACCTCACATTTGAAATTCAGTCCCACGTGGACAAGGCCCTTGTGTTTTCTCATCGCCTTCAAATTTGGGTACGTCTTGTGGCAAATGTCGCATTCGGTTTCCTTCGACTCGTGTATGTCAGTTATATGACGACGGAGGTGTTCCTTTCTGCTGATCCACGCGTGGCATATTCCACATTGAGCTCCGTCCGCTCGTGTCGGTTCCGTGTGAATGATACGATGCGTTTCCACCTGCCGTTGGGTTTTACATTCCTTTCCGCAAACGTCACAGATGTACTTGGGTCCATCGCTGTGAACAAGCAAAGTATGGTTCCTCATGGCTTGCACGTTCGCTAAGCTCTTCTGGCAGATTGGGCATTCCACCCGATCATGGGTCTTCATGTGCGTCCGCAACAAATTGCTTTTCGTAAACGAGCGGGAACATTTTACACATTTGAAAGGTTTGTCCTCACTGGACAAGTGCATGCGGCGGTGCGAGACTAGTGTCTGTTGGTAGGAGAATGTTTTGCCACAAATATCGCACTTAAATGGCCGTAGGTGAGTATTGATGTGGCGCAGCATTAGATGTTTAGTTTGGAAAGTTTTGGTACAACACTGAAAGGTTGGTTTCCGTTTGTGAGCCTCTTTAGTATGCTGACTCAGCTGTTTGTAAGTATCGAACGGTTTCGAACATGAATCGCAGTTCAAACTAAAATACTGCTTGATAAGAATATCATCATTTGTGGCCTCTACGACCTTATCTGGAGACTCCGACTCACTGCTCTTCTCATCCTCGCTCGGTAATACAGTACCTGGTTCATCTATTTTTTCTTCTTCTGAGCATTGTTCCAGTTTCACCACCGAATTCATTTCAACTTCATATGTAGCTTCCAGGAATATCTCATTCTTCAGCGGTAACTCCAGCTTGACCTCAGGGGATGGCAGCATGGCAAGCAATTTTTCCTGATTACTTTTGATGGTTTGCGTGAAACAGTGAAACTCCATAATCTTCGTTGAGCACCGCCAGCATACCTTGGATGGAAGTTGGTCATTGGTTACGAACTGAAAACGATTTAGAAAACTTTAACCAGAATTCGTTCTAAGATATATAAAGGAATAGAAATGTAACGTAAATTGGAGTATCATTGATCAGCTGAGTAACATCAATCAATACGAAACATTTTTCATTGAAACATTAGAAAAAAAAAAGTTTAATAATTTAATAAAACATTGATGCCTAAAATAGGTTTTTCAAATGAAAGAAGTAAGATAGTTGCTGTGTTATTATTTATAACGGGATCACTGAATATGATTCCCACAACAAATAGTCAATAACGTAATAAACGAATAACTGTAAAGAATCCAAAATTATGTACGAAGATTGATTTAGGTATAGGTTATTTCACAGTTTTTAGTGTTTTGAATTTTTTAGATATCGGACAGGTTGTTCAAAGAACAGTAGAGTTCAAATATTAGGACGATGATCATCATAAATATCATTCTCCCAATGTTTGAAGCGATTTGGAGAAAACTTGGCTCTGCACAAGCCATAAAAAGTTTGTATGAGAAATACTATGGGAAAAGTCAACCTTTTCAAGCTTAATACTCTAACTTTTCGTCCTCACACTCATTCTACGAAAAAGTTTACGAACACTATTTGAGTAAAAGCTTCTCAGCTACGACTGTTTGGTCATACGTAAGGATAATTTGTTACATATCTTTAGAAATTGATAATAAATCTTCGAGCTGTTTAGTGGAATACCTATAAGTAGATAAAAAACCGAATTTAGTACTATACTATTTAATTCCACTAGAGTTTGTATCCTTTGACAGATAGGCGTATTTCAAGGGTCTAGTAAGTGAAAAAGTGGCGTGATCGGTTAGTTCGTTTAGAGTAAGTGAAAAGTGTCGCGATCGGTTAGTTCTGTTTGCTCTATCGACCTTGACGCTTGCTCCTACGGGGGCGAGCGACGGAGGCAGGATTGCGTCGGTCTAGTAAGTGAAAAAGAGGCGTGAACAGTTATAGTAAATGAAAAGTGCCGCGATCGGTTAGTTCTGTTTGATCTTTCGACCTTGACGCTTGCTCCTACGGGGGCGAGCGACGAAGGCAGGATCAAACATGTCGCGCGTCTAGTAAGTAAAAAAGTGGCGTGATCGGTAAGTTCTTTTTGATCCTTTGACCTTGACGCTTGCTGCTGGGCAGTGCGTCAAGAAAGCCAAGTTTTTTTTTCCTTTTCGGGTCGCGCGCCCTTTTTTTCTGAGTGCTTTTATATAGCCGAGCAAACGAGTGAGGCTGAGAGTGGATTGTGGCTGCACAGTGAAGGATAAAGGATCAATTGGTGAGCTCGTTTCATGCTACTATTTCTAATCTATAAAATATGTATGACTGCACATTTAATCGTTACAATTGTGGGACGTAAATATGAATTTTCAACAAACTATGAATTGTTCGTCACTGTGAGTGTCGACACAAACTCTGATTCATGGATTATTTATGTTTCACATTTTTTTATTTTCAGAATACCCCTTTTTACCTTTATTTTTGTAATTAAAAAAAAAAACTTTGAATGGTTCGACACTACAAGTGTAGACTTGCGAAAAGTTCACTTTATTCAACAAACTTTGGATGGTTCGCCACTGTAAGTGTCGGCATGAGAATAAGAGTGTTCTATGATGTTCCAACCAATCAAGTTTTTTGTTTCCTTTCAAAAAAGTAAAATATAATAACACATGCTTTCGTCCTGACAGCTGTAGGAATGTTACATTTAGGTATTTGTTCAACAAACTTTGAATGGTTCGTCACCTCAAGTGTCGGCATAATTTTCCACTACATAGAAATTGTTCATATCAAATGAAAATATTATATTTACAAATAAGCATGTATATATTTCACAAATCATTATTTATCATGGTCTAATCGCTTATCAAAGTGAATCCTGTGACCCAACGATCCTTCCCATTAACAAACATCCCTCCCAGTAACCTTTGTGGAGATGCAGAGGCAAACACGGTCTCCAAATAGCAAAGGTTACACACTAACATTCCTTCCCCCAATCCCACCTGACTGCAAGGACGTGGCCGGCGCCGTTATTGACCCTGTATAAATAGAGGCACTGAATTATGCACATTGAAGAAGATTATGGCCAATCCCAGCCAAACTTCTAGTTGATTCTTTGTGCATTTTCACTGACTTCGGTCAATCACGGAATAGCAACCATTGATATGTGTAGTCAGTCTAAGCTAAGCTAAGCTAAGCTTTGACAGATAGGCGTATTTCAACTTCAACTGTAAGGTCGTCTTCAGCTGAGAGAGACTCGCGAAGAGGAAAAATATCAACGTCATATGCAGCCCAGATTCCCCTCTCACGAAACGTCAAATGCAGCCCACCGTTTTTATGGCTGAAAAAGTGAAAAGTATTGTGTTCAAAGTAAACTGTCATTAAAAACCTCAGTCGGCGGAGCAGTTTTTTCCAAAGTTGCTGATAAATCTAAGCAGAAGATTAATTATTTCTAATGTCTGCTACGTTTGCTGGCATGAAATTTCACTCAAACGGCTATTTATGATTCGATGTAATGCAAACTCAATCATTTTTTGTTGAGAGGTTCATGTGAGGATTTGAACAGCATGCGCATAATTGGTATAAACACAAAGTGGAATAAGAAAAAAACTCAGCAATCACAGAAAAAGAAGACCGTCTTCGCGAGTCTCGTCTCAGGTCTTCAGTATCGTGTACACGACAGTCGAGTCTAGTACACGACAAAAAATACAAACTTTAGTGGAATTAAATGGTGTAGTACTAAATTCGGTTTTTCATCTACTTTTAAAAATTGGAGTTCCTAGATGGGAACATTTCCTAATAAAATAATGTGAAATTTAGAATATTATGACAAAGAGATAGAGAGCTAAGACCAAAAAGTTGACATTTCCCATAGTAATCTGCATAAAAACTGGTGTGAGTACTGTCAAGTTTTATCCAAATCATCAAAAACACTGATAGGATTGAATATACAACAAAAATTATAATTTTAATACTTGTTTACCTTCTAAACCAGATTTGGATGACAATCCATAACAAGTCTAGAAAGATTCGCGAATCAGGCGAAAGTGACAAAATGTACACAATTTAAGAAAATATAGCGTTGAAATTGTAGCTCGATTGTCTATTCACTGCACTTGAACTTTTCCCCTATCGATAATTTAACTATTCAAAAAACGCAAATTTGTAGAAGACGAAACTTCACCTCATGCCAAACCACACACTTTATTGATTACGCCTGTGTTTTTGTTTAACAAAGTGATGGGCGCATCTGAAATCGAAATCAAAACACGGCGAGAGTAAACGGCGACACTGCAAACAAAAAATAAACAAGGCGTACATGGTGGGCTTACTTGGAACCAGAAGGTAAACACGGCGCAAAAGTAATGGGCGACACTGAAAATAATATCGATTACAGGCTCATAACATTGGGCGATACTGGAATTCTCGAGTACGTTTTAGGCGAAACCTTTAAAGATATTTTGAGTACGAAATAGCTAGGGGAATTGTAGGAGATGTGTGTGGTATTAATGAGGATTTTAAAACTAGGTTTATGAAATGTGTATTAAAGTGAAAAGGTTAAAGTTTGAGTATATTTTATCCAATTGGGATTTGAAATTGCACATGAGAATTTCATTGATCATTTTCTCATTGTTATTGATTTGTCAGATAGGCCCTTATCGCGAATCCCTCTCGAAGTACATACCACAAAGTTACAAACGGCATCCAACATAGTGCGAAAGGCTTCGTCGTCCATAGATGATACCGGTGATGAACTGTCTGAATCAAGGCACAACCGGCACCTATCGTTGAATTGATTTTCATCCATGATGTATTGTTGAAATAAAAGCTAAAACATATATTTGTGTTTAATTAATTAGGAAATCATTACATATATTATACAAAACAAATTGTTCTACCTTGCTATCCACAGACTATGAGAGCTTACCATTTGTTTATAAACAACGAGATATGCTGTGACTTCAAACTGTGACTGAAAGACATTCTTTCTCTCTGCTGCATCACGAAAAACGAGGGAAGGTTCAAAAATGACGTCCAACATTTGGGAGGGAATGAAACACGTAAGGTTGGAATCTCAAAATTATGAACAAAATTCTCGCATAATCTGTGAACTCGCCCTAAAAGCCATTGGTAACCGAGTGTGTAGCTGCTTGTTTCTAAGCAAATTAATGGACCAGGAGAAAAACTATCACCACTGGGAGATAGAGGAGTATCGAACTTTGGGACAAGTGTGCCACCCCTGCTTTTTATAAAAACTACAATATATATTTTCTTTTTAAGCTTGACAATATGTTCCCTTTAAGTTTACAGCGACTTGTGCTAAGACAACCAAATTTAAGTGGATTTTTATAAGATTTTGTTGTTTCTAAATAGCATGGTGAAAGGTCAATTATTAACAGATTTTTCTAACGTACTTGTACATCGTGAATCTATTCAAATGTGTAAGTTACTGTGGCATTTGAACGAAAAAAGTATTTAGTTTTACCAACGAAATCCAGTTTGGTTTAAATGTATACTAATTGGGGCAAGTGTGCCACCTATTTGGTAAACAAAAATTGTTGGAGTGAAATTTATAAAAATGTAAACATCATCAACAAAATCATAATAATAAATCAAAATGAGGCACCAGTAGTAGTTTCTGAAGTATAGTAGGGGAATAACTGACATGTTTGCCCCCTAAAGTGATTTTATCTCAAAATATTCAATATCAATACGTTTTTCGGCTTATAAAGTGGAGTTTTACATATCTACATCAATATTTCACTGTTATTTAGTGCTGATCTAGTGTAATATTATACATATTCGCCGTAATATAAGGGTAATACATATATTGTATTGAATGGAGACAAAAATAACCATTTTAGTTATTCGGATTGAGTAATACGGAGTTACGCATGTTTTGAACCGTGTTATAAAGCATCCCCTTATTACGGTAAACTTATTTTTTTATTTTAATTATCGATTAGCGTCTGCTTTGTAAGTATTATTATTAGGAAATAAAGAAAATTTCATTACAAGTAGAATTACATGCGATGTTCATTTCGGTGGCCGTCTTGCCCCATAGTGTCGAAAAATAGGTTATTTTGGATGATATTTGAGAAGCTCCAGAACTAATACTTTTTGAAATTATTTTCTTTTTAAATGGCACAGTGGTTATGAAAAGATGTAAAACTAACATCATGAGGATAAATTGGTGGATTTTATGAGCTTTAGACAAAGTTAGAGAACAATTTGCTTAAGGTGGCACACTTGCCCCAAATTCCGCTATCTTCTCTTCATCGTAGCATTGGTGAATAACGTGCAAATCCATTCATTTGCTCGGTAACATCAAGCGACACACTCGGTTACCAATGGCTTTTAGGGCGAGATCACAAATTATGCGAGATGTTTAGAATATAATTTTATTGAAGGGTGAAATGGTCAACAATTTTTATACGAACACTGATTAAGCTATTATTATTAATATTATAAACAAATGTAAGGTTCCACGAATACAGGAATTTTCAAAATACAGGATTTTTTTAAAAGGCATTCGATTTTCAAGTTTTTTTTTTGCTATTATATTAGCTGACTACTATTTCTAAGCAGAGGATCCCGCATATATATTTACTAATCTTCAAATCAGACAAACCATTCCATGAACGTAATACACCGACAAGGTGCATTCGTGTCGGAATAATATTTGAACAATACAATAAATCCAACCAATTCATTAAATATTCTACCTAACTCAACAATTGCTATATATTTATACAATTTCAATTTAAATATCCTATCTATTTTTGAATAAAACTCAACTTTTTCAATTTTCTTAAATCTTATTGATCGGGTTACTCTCCACCCCAAATTGGCAGATTCACATAGATCTTTTTCTTCCTGTTCTATTCCAGTTTTTTGACTCTCTTGCACGTCTGATCATTCTGCATCATTTTCGTCGTAATACAAATGGTTACCTATTTAAATTATGATTCCCATATATTCTTCCGATTGCGGTAAAACCACACCCATGTTAAGTTTCACTGTAACTTTACCTGTTATAGTTTACAAACAGTCTGATCCGAAGGTATCGAAACAGCTTGGAATGTATCCGCCATATAACCTCTTTTAAACTTTATCAGCTGTGATTCACGGCAGACTGGTTGTTGCACATCTTGACTCGTAGATTGTTTTCACTTACTCATCGACTCAATTCATCAAATTTTTCCATAGACAAGAATTTGTTGTTGCTAAAATTATCAATTTTTGTGCACCGCTGAATTAGCTGGCATTGCTGGAATTACATTTCGGTGAACTCAATGTAAAATATTTTAACACTAATAATTATTTCTTCTCTCCAAATCACGACAATTATCATATGATCATACACGCAAAAAAATTGTGCGGTAAAAACTACCATTCTAGGGGGTTAACTTAAGCGCTCGCACCGGCAATTTTCAGCAGACCAGAAATGCGCTTGATTTTACCATGTCTGTAGTTGAAATCAGATTGTTGTAAATTATTTCTGTCAAATGTACCAGTAATGCGGTGGGGTGTACCGTAAACATAGTATATTGGTCTGAATTTCCATGGTAGTTTTAAGAATGGGCGTAGTCAGCTAAAATAGTTATTTTTACCACAGAATTTTTTCCCGTGTATGATACCTTGATAAGGGATGGTACACAACATGTGTCACGCAATTTTTTTTTTTTTTTTACAGACTCCTCCCCTCCCCCCTTTGTTACGTCTTTTTGTATGAGTCCTCCGAAATTTTTGTAAGGCTTGTCACGCTTGGCTTGACAACGAAGCGTCACGTAATTTGTGCATAACCCCTAATACCTAATTTGTTTCTAGACAAAACAAAAGACAATTAACCGTCTTCAGCCAAAAAGACTCATTCACAAATCCCATAACACCAAAGAGGGTTGGTGGATGTCCTTCGGATATTACAGCTCATACAAAATTTGTTTAATAGTCATACGAAAAACGAAAGCGTGTTAGAAATAACATTTTTTGGATGGCATTTGAGCCTCATAATAACTGTGCTAATAGCAGCTCGATCGGTGAAACTATAGTTTCTGGCGCTAAATGTTCTTAAAATTTTTTAAATCTTCTAATGTTATTATGAAATTTATCATGGAAAAACCCATTTTTCATATGAAAAAATTAATAAAAAAATATATCGCTAGAAATCGGCCATCTATGAAAATCTAAATGATGACCATGATAGGTTTTTTTTTTTTTGATGAACAACATTGCCGAAAATTTAGAAGCAATCCGATACTTGTAAAAAAAAGTTACTGAGCCTTAACTGTTTGGAAAATGTACCCGATTTCGTTATTCATATTATTCTTTTTTTTTTGCCACGTTTCATTAGATTACACTAAGTTTCATTAGATATCTTTTTTCATAAGTGTCGGATTGCTTGGCAATGCTCTTCTCAAATAATTACCTATCGAGGCTTGTCATTACAATGGGGACTCGCACGTTGGGGGTCCGCTATTTGGAATGATGGTTGAATGTTTGCTGGTTGGAAAATTCCAACTAAAAAGCACTTGAATGTCAAGAAAAGATGTCAAACTGACTATGACGTCTGAGCATCGTCGCATAGGCCTATTCACATGACGTTCAAAAACAGCTGATCGGGGAGCTCTTTGACAGTTCTTCTATGAAAATGACAGCCTCGTGTATGCACCGGTCCTCCACCGATGTAAACAAATGCATAGACGGACCTGTCACATGAAAAGGCCTATTGAAGTCTCCATATAAAGAACAAATGTGTATGTATATGTGCATTTCGTGACGATTTGCTCTCCAGATACGTTAGATGGAAGGCAGTCGTTTTCCAACCAGCGAATCCCCGCTGTAAGTGTTTATAGAGGTCAGCGACACGCTTGAAAAACACTAATTGTATTTTGAAACGAGTTATCTTGAAAGGAGTTTCATACTGATAATTTTCTTCACTCAAGATAGTCTTGGAATAATTTTCTTAACAACTTGTACTATGGTATATATATACCAGGTATCTGTCCATGGTATTAGCTTGAAAATTAGGGCTTTCAACCATGTCGGTAAACTCATTTTCTTTACAAAAAAAAATATTGAAATTATCACAAATAACACTGTTTATAATTTAATTGAAGTATTTTACTACAAATTACACTGTTTTTCTACAGAGCTTTTCGTTTAACTCACTTTCTCTATAAAAAAAAATACGTAAAAAGCTAACAAGTTACACTGTTTATAATTTTCATTGTAATTTTTTAATTCAAATTCTGAGTATACCATAGTTCTTAAAATAGTCACATGCAAATAAATATAGAACGCAAATCTAATCGCTTCTGACTCCGTACTTGCGTTTCAAAAGTGTAGAAATCGGAATGAAAGTGCCATTGCATCTAATCGTGTAAGTGTTTTCTGCTTGTGTGTATCTTAACCTTTCGGTTGTCGCGCGAATTTTTGTAACACGAATAGTCGCACGTTGTACTTTGTACAACACCCTTGTTTTTTCATGTTCAACATGAAATAGCTCTCGCTCTAAATTAAATATAGAAAAACCATATTTGGCAAAGCTTTTAAGATCAACGGCTGACATGCGGTGGTATTTCAGATACGGAATTCCGCCACCAGACGGCGCATGAAAGTTTTGTTTTGTAAATATCTCAGGATCTTGTCCAATTGGAAAGATAGCGTCTTCGGCTAAGTTGTTTAGTAGGCCAAGAGCTATCATTATTTTAGCCAAAAATGTCGAAATGTTGCCATCAGGCGGCGCTAGTGAACATAAAATTTTTGTTTTGCGGATATTTCAGAATCCCGATTTCATGAAAGGGGTCTGTAGCTCGAAAACTATCTTTATTTATGCTTTGAAATTATAGATTTACTGGGTGGCAATATCTTGATTTTTTTGGCTGAAATAATGGTAGCCCTTGAGCTACTAAACAACTTTGCCAAATACGCCATCATTATAAGTGAACACCACCTGGTGTCGAAATTTTGGATCAACTAGCTCAAACAATGGTAGTGGCCAGCTCCTGATATATCTGTAAAACAAAATTTTCATACTCACTAGCACTGACAAAATTGTGTATCAACTAGCTCAAACAATGATAGCCTATGAGTTACTGAACAACTTTGCCGAAGACACCATCTTTCTAAATGGACTAACTCCTGAGATATCTGCGAAACAAAAGTAAAGGTTTCATGCTCCCTAGTGCACCCTAGCGGTCAAATTCCGAATTAAATGAGGTGCCATCAGATAGCACTCCACCTCCTGAACAATTTTACTAAAGACCCTAAGTTTCGAAGTTATCTGGATTTTGAGACATAATGTTTTCAAATTGTGGTCTACTCGAACCGTATATGGCGCATTGCAAATTTAATTCTTAATTTTTTGAGAAACTTCCTTAACAAAATTCATTGAAGATTTTGAAATAGAGTTACAAAACGAATTACTTGAAGATTTTTTTAACAGATCTGTGCATTAAATAAAGGAAAAATTTTTGTGTAGTAGACAACATTGCGGCGGATTTCTTAAAAAACTGTGGATGAATTTCAGAACATTCTGTAAAAAAATACTCCTGGCAGAATTCAAAAACAAGCAAAAAATAGAAACTCATGCTAAATTTGTACATAAAAAATAATAAAGTCTTTCTTCCAAATCAACAGTAACGCAATTGATTTTTGACGAACTCGAGACAAACCGAATCAGATTAATGTTGTGTATGAGTAATTAGAAAATGATTTCATGCGTATTTAAAATATCTACATTACAACTGCATGTTACAATAAAAAAATATTTTAAACAATCATTTAACTTAGTGGCGACTCGTAACCTCACGTTTTCTCTGTTCTACTGCCCTGAAAATGACTAATTTTGCATACTTAGATTAAAAAGCCAAAACTAAATGATTGAAATCGCAAGGTTGTTGCTGAAATTCTTGAACAGATGGATTTGACGTTAGAAAATCGCCACTGATATTACTATTGATTATTTATTATTGTCCAACAATGTTCAAGCATTCATTAAACGTGTTTAATGTATTTGACCAACGTTCATTTCGTTTGTAAGAACTCTGTTTATCATCGTGAACTGAACGGAACTTTCAAGTGCATCAGTATGCTTCTTCTTGAAAGTTTTTTCTTTGTACCGTGTTCTCGTGCAAAAAAAAAAGATTATGCATCAATCATTTCTATGCAGTAACGCAACCAGGCTCTAAAGTGAAACGGAAGACAAAATTTGAAAATGTTTAGACATAAACGTTAAAAAAGACCCAACATTTGCAAACTTCCTCGTCTACTCTAAGCACACATTTTTCATAGAGGCTTACTTGGCTAATCAAAGGGTATCTCTTGTGGCTGGTGAATTTTTCCAAATAACTAAAAGAACCTTCGAGTTTCAAAGCATATTTCAATATTTCATTCTTTACAAAAAAAAAAGGAATTAAAATCATACGAACATTTCACTTTCCAAAAATGAATGGTTAAACGCGATTACAATATTCTAAAATGGATTAAATCTACATCATTCGTAGTTTGTTCGAAAGTTTCGATGCCCATACATTAGCGTTCAATCAAATCAGCGTTTTCAATTTTTTCAATGAACAGAATGATCCTTAGGTGCAATAAGTTGCATTAAGAAGTATTGTAATTATTATAAGTTGACCGAAGCAATTATAATAAGCATTGCAGATACCAAAGCATTCCATCTTAACGAATATTTCGTTTGCAAGACGGATTTGATTTTTCAACTTAGGTGGTGGTTCCGCTTCTCAAAATATTTCCTAGCGTTTTCATTTGTACTCAATAAAAACTAAATAATTGCTTCTACGGAAATTCTGCTGCTTGCTGTTTGAGGGTCATAAAATACGGTTCAATATTGAGCCGACTAAAAAAGTTTTGAAGCATAGGATGTTGCATCAATCAGCTGTTTAAATGGTCCTAATATGCATACATATCTGCTTGAATGTTTGACAAAATTCTAGTCCAAAACTTACAGCATATTTATCAGAAGAAGCGAGGAAATTTCTTTTTTTATAAAACTCTTCGAGAGCCTTATAATTAGAAAGCATAACTTATAAGAACATCTGAACAACTGATAATAAAATTCACTGCTCCGGTGTTTGTGGATTGTAGTGTTGAATTTCAAAAATATGTTTGGTAAATCTTAGAAGTTTATCGTCCTTGAATAGTTAAATTTCATTTGAAAATGTTCAAGAGTTCTAAATTAATCCTCTCTTTCCAATGGTAGCTCCAAAGAACCATTGATTTTCGATGAACTTAAGGTGAAGATGAATCGAAGTCAAACTTTAAATTTTCAAAAGCACGGATCTGGAGAACCGAACTCCCGTTTGAGCTGAAAACTTAATCGATTGGTCACCACCAGCAAGTGACCAATCGATTAAGTTTTCAGCTAAACGGATGTTTGGTTCTCCAGATCCGTGCTTTTGAAAATTTGAGGTTTGGCTTCGATTTATCTTCACCTTAAGAAAAACAGAATAAGGTACTTTTTTAATTATGAATCGTGGTTTTACGGCTAACCAGCCGAGTGGAAGTTTAACAACTACCGAAAAGCTAAACATTACATAAACTTTGCAATTAGATTAAATGGACAAATTGAAGTTTTGCGAAAAAGTTACACGTCTTCTCAGTAGTTACATATATATGATTCTATACACATCAGATTAACCCAACACTCAATTAACTGTTTCAATAGTAAAACTATTGATAAAAAATCATTTTTCTATTGAAAAACAAGTTTTTTTTGACTGGTTTCGAATAATTCAGTTCATTTGCAACGCTATTTGTTCAAGCAATTTTTATAAAAATGTCTTTTTCGCAAAGCAATAGTCGATTAAAGTCAAGGGAAAGAAAAGGTTAATCATAATTGTTACGAAATTTTAAGTTTAAAGTTGTTTAAATACCAGATTTTTTTTCCAAAATTGTTTTTTTTTCTGAAATCAAATATTTTTTAATAATTTTAAAAATTGTGCATGAAGCAGTTCTGGTAGCGACTGGCTGTCTTGAAAATAGGAAATTTAAAATACTCTTTCCTGAAAAAAGAGACTAAACAGGAACCAAAACGAGGCCGAAAAGAGACCAAACGGTAATCAAAAGACAAAACGTAAGCTAAGAGTAACCAGGAGAATATAATGTTTGATTCGTCTAGATATCTCTCAAATTGTATTATCAATCCATTAATCTAACCTGAAGAAATTATTTGACGTAATGTCACGAGAAATTTCCAAAAAAAAACTTTTAGTAATATTCTTTGAGAATTTTTCTAAAACATTTTTTATTTTAAATTCGTCGTGACTTTACGAACAATTATTTCTTCAGGTTACATGAATGGATAGATAACTTTATTTGAAAAATATTCTTTTTTCTTCAGAAGTTCAGAGACTTTAGAGACCTTCCATCAAAAATAAAGAATTGTATAAAAATAACGACCAATTTTCTAAAACGAAACTTGCTACCGGCCCTTGATATGTTGTTTCTCACTGACCAAATATAGATATATTAAAACGTCAATCATGCTTTGGTAAGTCGATTAAATTTCATACTCGAAGGGATCCTCACTGACTTGCTCAAATAGCGTTTTAATAGCGGCGCAGCTGAATTTTTTTTTTTCGATTGAAGATAATTTTTGTGCAAATACTGGGTTTTGACGGAAAAATCCTTTGTCGTGAACATATTCAATCACGAATTACTGCTTCAAAATAATTTCCCTGATTGTGATCGAAATTTCCTGATAATTCCAGGTTTTTTCCAGGTTGAATAAAATTCTCTGATAATTCCAGGTTTTTCCAGGTAGTAGACACCCTGCGTAGATTACAGCAGAAAGTTCAATAGTCAATTCAGCAGGTCTGTTATATATTTCGCAAAAAAAAAAAATATTTCGGCCTGAAAATGTTTACATTATCCGTTGGAAATGTCTACGAAATATTCATTTGAGTCCATCCAGAAAGTTAGCCAGGGATCCCTATTTTTCTTGCAACTTTGATCATCTGGGACAGAAGATGCATATTTGTCTTTATAATAGTATATATCTATTTTTGCTGTTTGTGTTTGAAAAGCTAACCAAGCCTTAAATTTCATTATCATGAGATCACGAAAATAGTGACTTTTTGTTGTAAATAGTGACATTGTAGTGACCAAGTCGAAAAAAATTATATTGAAATTGAGTATAAAATAATATTTTATCAAGAAAATCAAGGAAAAAATATTGGACGATACATTTGCAACTTTATTGATTATCTCTTTTTTTTGTCAGTAGCGATAGGGGTAGTACTGGGACTTTTAAACTGCCCTAAGCTCCTGCCCAGCATTTGCTTTTATAAGCCTCTATTACATTCATCACACAAACGTTACTAAGCAATTTTGCTCAAATGGTCACTGTGTACCCTAGCAGCAATCAACCCTTGCCGTAGTTTTGCAGTCTAGTATTCCAGACTACTATAAAACTATGATAAGACTTGAAATGCTACTAAAGTGGTTTAAGTGAAGAACGAAATAGTTTTATTGAAAGGTCCTCATTCCCCATTTCATTTTATCAGTCACTGTCACATAATTACCACACTTTTGTTATCATTACTTTCGTTTTTAACACTATCACTAATATCACCGATTATCACTCATTAACTTTCGTTATACACATCATATATGTATACTTTCCTTTATATCACTTCACTTTCACAGCTACAATTTTTTATCAAAATTACATCACACTACTTTCATAATAATTCATTTTTGTTACCATTCACCATCTAACCATCATAACTAAATAATTAAAAAAATAATCAAACTACGATTTAGCACTACGATCAATAAAGTAACAGTCGAAAAATAAAATCACTTTGATAAATTTTACTGCACTTACTGTCATTATGAATGTGTTAAGAACTAGGCAATAGTTTTTATATTCAGAGAAATGATTGCAGAATGTATTATAACCATCAATAATCTAGTAGCATAGACAAACAGACGTACCACTGAGGGTTCATATTAGTATTCCCGCATAAACCAGAACCGTATTGGCACTATTTCCCGAACTATCCACAACCACTAACGACAATATCTATCCTGTTTCGTATAACATCCAAATTAACAATAAACCAACACTACCGCAAACTGTTTTGACAGTCTGGGAAATGGTAAATGGATAATTTACAATGTGGGGAATAGGCGGTTAAGTTATGTAACCATAAAAAAACGTCGATTTTTGCGAACAAAATTTTTCGTTGACTATTCGCCAATTGGTAGACATACTATCCATTTTTTGACCAATTAACTGTAGGGGAGACAGTTTCAAAATAGTGAAACTATATGGCTGGAATTAAATAAAGAATGTTTGTGTAATGATTGGTTTATTGTGCGATATGGTGTTTTTACCCTGTGCTGTACTGTGCTTGTATGCTTGTACAATGAGAAAATATTGAAAAACACGTATTTATTGTTTTATTGTGTATAAATTATATTAAAAATGTAATGGGAGACAATGTATTACAATCAATTACACTTTTTATGTTGTAACGGAAATTGAAAAATTAGAATAACTAGTGTGATTTTTCCTTCTAATTATGCCAATAATGCACTCATCACACTCCTGCTTCGGTGGGCCTTCTGCCGGTGATTTTCGTTCTCGAGACAGAGCTAAGCCTCAAAGATAAGCCCCATCCATTTATGCTCGGTCTGCGAACAGGATGTCGGACAGTTAATAATCCACTTTGTTGGAAACTGGAACGTGAAGGAATCGTTAGAAATTTGAAATTTGTAACAAACGTTCCGAAACTTACATTTGGATGCATGAAGGACTGCCGTTGTTTGATGGCGCTTTGTATACGCCTGTTTTCCGGGTGAACTGTCACGACGCCGACCGATTCTTCCGGGTCTCTCCTGTCTCGAACCTCCTGGTATCTACTGTTTTCATCCACAGCCGAATAATGATCAGCGGCGACGGGATCGATTGAATCTGTAGCAGCCAATGTAACAGCCGTTTTGTTCAGGTTGTTGGCCATCTCCACACCGCAATTCTGTCGGAACAAATTACTGATTTTATTATACTTTAATGGCCAATCTGATCAAAATATAACTTACCATCGGGGCTCTGCTATTCTACCACTATCAAATTTCCATAAAACTGGTTATAATTAAGATTAACAATGTTTTTTTCGACGATTTCATTTAGAAATGAGGTGGAACATTTTATTTTTCTTTTTTTTCAACAATGTTTTGATCAACTAGACGGGCTAGCACAGCATACACGCTAAAAAACTACCAGAGATATCGTCACTATTTTGTGCAGTGATAGAAAATTATTTCGACCGCAAGATATGAACATCTTCTCTCTAGTTTCTCTTTAATTTTTATTCCATTTGTATTGTTTCCATTACTTTCGAAAAGTTATGTGAAAAATTTATCTCTTTCTTTGTTTTTACCTGGGTGCTGCGGACAGACTCAATATGCTTGTCAAACGGGAGCCTGATTGCCGGAGCCAAACATTGGAAATTGAGGCTATGTTTCTTTCGGATGAATTACTGAGGAGAGCTAAGGAGTATTGTAATCTATCAAAATTAAAAATTAAAAAGTTTTTTTTTTTTTTAATTCTATTACAAATTTTGTTTAACAATATATTTTTCTTACATTTTTAATCGTTGTATAGATTTCTCATTATAATTCATGTTTATTCATTTGTCATCATACAACCATACTTCGACTGTCGAATTTTGATTTGCGAGTTTTCAATCGTCTTTCAGCACTCGTTTTGCTCTTTATCAAAAATTGTATTAATTGTTTTCTTAAATTATGGCAGTTTTTCAAATTTAATGGCATTGGAATATAATGCAATTGGCTACCATTATTATCACTGAGCTTGTTATACCAGTTGTTACGGTAAAAATGGGGGTTTTCCGGGGCTCACAGCCAAATTCTTCAGAGCAGCTCGCAAACTCCGTTGTGTGGGTGCGAATCAGCTTAAAGCTAGAATTTATTCAATTATTAGGATTACAAATACGAACATTTCTTTATAGGTTACTTACATAATTTGGTTTGAGGCATAATCTTGGATAATTATTCATTTCACTCGTAACATCTGCATGTATTTTCCTGAGATTATAACTTCTAGGTTAGAATATTAAATTTCAATAGCTTTTACTAACTTACTGTGATATCTGCTGTGATAATTAGTTCAGTTTAATTCATTTTAATTTATTTTAGTATTTTAAGAAGTAGCTGTAAGTAGATTTATAGATATCAATAAATTAGATCAATTATTAAATCACACTATCTCAAATTACACTGGCATGGCTTTGCACCTCACTACTATTCATTCGAGTGCTCAGTATATTTCTCTCATAATAATTCTGTCATATCTCTCCGTCAGATTCAGTCCTAATTGCAATGTCATCACTGGGCAGTGTTGGCAGCAACACCAGTAATCCAAAACAATGAAATAATTAAAAAAATCCTGTGAAGGAAATAGCCGATTACAGTTTTCGCGTTTATATAAATTAACAGGGTAACGTGCAATATCGACGTCGAATGGAGCAACGTTTACACAAGCAGGTCGGCATTTTTCACAAAGCTTAGGGCTTATCATTGATAGAATTTTTCTTGATATATGGAATAGCGCATTCAGTTTCGCGCGGTCACTAGTCAATATTATGCTCTTCGCAAATTTCATAGAATCTGATAAGTCGTAACAGTCATTAAATCTTTGCGTTTGTTCATTTTCATCAGGAGGAGAGAGGATTATCGAATCTCTATGCTCTGGAGATTCATGTTCACTCGTATCATTACTCCGTTCATGAAAAGAGGAGCATGAACTCTGATTCAAAGTCTTCTTTTTTTTGACGAACGTGGTACCTGATACTTTTTAAGAAGATCTGAAAACGAAACTAAATACTCTCGTTCGTCTACATCGTATGAAGAGTTTTTAGGCATTTGCATGTACTGTGAAAAAGTTATTGTTCTTAAATGCTGCTTCATTTGCAACGCCGTTGGCCTTTTTTGCTTCGCTCTAACAACTGAAAACAAATTTTCAAGACAATCTTGCGTGAATCGCGATGTATATAAAACGGTATATCCTGTGGAAAATAAGTATGTTTGTAATCTAAGTATACCTTTGGTCGCCATAACTGCAGCAGATTGCCACGGTTTCCAATGGCCCTTATCTCCTACACTAACATCACTGAATAACATACACATCATGGACAAATGATCTATGGCTGAATCATAATCGTTTTTACTTGCTGGTTTTAATGCATGAGAATCATCACGGGAGTTTACTATGTAGTACCATTTGGCTAAATCTCCCATGTAAGCAGCTGTAGCCTTAAGCTCTACCTGACCTGTTTTTTCTGCAATAACCTCGAGAGCTGCCGCGAGAGTTTGATTACAAAACTTTGTAGCGTTCGAAACTTTCATCTTGTCCACGTTTGAAAGTGGTTCCGTATCGAATTCAACGTCAACTGTTGTTAACCGACCGGCGAGTTTGTAGAACATAGGTTGGTTACCATCTTCATTAACTAAAACTTTAAGATGATCACGATCTACTATATCTGACGAAAGACCTCGTTTTTCAACGTACCAATCGGGTAGAACAATCTTTTGATTGGATATCCATCCATGCACTGAGTTTTTAAACACGTGTACAGGGTCAGCGATAAACTCAAGCTTTCGACTTGGATCAACAGGATGTTGTATGGACAGAATGTCGTGAAGTGTATCCTTCCGAACATTCACACCAAATTCAACCCACATGGCTTTATTTGCACTACCACAATCCGAAGTTACAAAATGGACATGCAAATTATGTGCTTCAGCTTTCTCAATTATTTTCTGAACAATCGATTTAAGATTGTTGCCCGGAACAGAATTTCCGGTGAATTCAAAGGCAACAGTTTGCTTCCACCTCTGTTCGATTCCACCGAGCATAAATACAAGCCCCTTTGTAGCCATACCTTCCGAAGCAGGAAGCGTGATGTTGCCATACCATTTCTTCACGTTCGGACACATTTCCTTGGCCTCATCTATGCTCATTTCGTCAAGAAATAAGCCACAATCCCTTGCTTTATCATCCATCGTAGATAGCTTTTCATCCAATAACATAATCATTTCCTCGAGTATGCCTACGTTAAAAGTAAAAAAATACAAAAATATCTCAAGTTAAACATTAATTTTTATCAAAAATTCAGATCGACATACAAAAAATAGTAAAATCAATAATTTCATCCTGTTCCTAGCTTCTTTGTTTAAGTTATTTATACTAAAACCATGACAGGGGGTCGAAAAACAGATAGCTAGAGAAGTTGATTAAACTTTCCGAAGAGTTTCACACGAATTAGGAGCTGATCGAGTCGAAATGTAAACAAACTTTGAGAAAGTCATGGGTGTTTGAACATATTCAAGCTCTCCAGAGAAAGATCGGAGAGCAAAACTTTGAGAGCAGAGAACTTGGAATGACGTTTGTGGAATCAATACGACAAACACAATTGGCCACAAGAAACATATTTCAAGATTTGCTTGAAAAGAAAAGGGGGTCCAGTTCGCGGTACCCAGGTTTTTACGTTCCAGTGCCTGCGACTGAGTTAAATTTTTTATGCGTACAATGCAGTCAACAGTTTTCCAAACTGTTAAATAAAAGTGATATACAGAAAAATACAAACTGTTACACAAATTGTTGATTTATGTTGTAACAGTTTCTCACTAGTTAGCACTCCAATATTGTTTAAAAATATCTGGACAATGTAATATAATGTAACTATTTGGCATGGACTATTCTAATGGCTTCATATTGTGGTAGACTTCATGTTTGATATTGTTCAACATATAAGCAACCGTTTGTGATACATTAACACTATCAGTTACAGGAAACTAACCGTTTGGATTGAAGGCCAAATTGTATTTTTCTATGCGGGTTATTATGTATGTATTTTTAACTAAATGTGACACTTTCAATGTAATTTTCAAATATTTTCATCACCACACATTTCTTCAAATGTCGATTACTTTTTCAAATCGACGTAAGTAGCTTTCATACAGTTTTGAGAAAATTAATTCATAAGAATCACAACCTGTCTTCTAGAACTGTTTTAAAATGAATCACCTTTTTAACATTTTTTCACAGTGTACACCACTTAAATTTTGCATACAATCAGCTCGCGTTCAAAAACTACGTAGTTTCTATTATTTCCCAAAAAAAATAATTATACAAAATGATAAGCCGTTTCATCAAGTTACTTTCGACGTTTTTCTACCAGTGTAAAATCGGCTCAAGTAGTGTTTTGTTTTGATTCGTGGTTAAGTCACTTTGTCTCTCCATACAGCGGGGCAGCGAAAGTAGTGGTTAGGTTGCGAAAGTTGAAAATCTTACTTTCGTCGTTTTGTAAATCCGGAAATTAAACGTTCTAAAAGTGAAAAGTTGAGTTGGTACAGAGCGGTACGTGTAGGATTCCGCCTGCTTAACAAGTAGGATCGATAAAGTAAGTTTGTATACTTTTTTGACTTGAGTCTGTAAGAATAAGTTTTCGAGAAATCTCGATTACTTTTTCAAATCGACGTAAGTAACTTTTATACGGTTTTGAGAAAATTAATTAGGAAAAATCACAATCTATCTTCTAAAACTGTTTTAAAATGAATCACCTTTTTAACATTTTTTTGCCGTGTACTTCGCTCAAATTTTGCATACACTCAGCTCACGTTCAAAAACTAGATAGTTTCTATTGTTTCCCACAAAAATAATTATAAGAAAATGATAAGCCGTTTCATTCAGTTACTTTCGACGTTTTTCTACCAGTGTAAAATCGGCTCAAGTAGTGTTTTGTTTTGATTCGTGGTTAAGTCACTTTGTCTCTCCATACAGCGGGGCGGCGAAAGTAGTGGGTAGGTTGCGAAAGTTGAAAATGTTACTTTCGTCGTTTTGTAAATCCGGAAATTGAACGTTCTAAAAGCGAAAAGTTGAGTTGGTACAGAGCGGTACGTGTAGAATTCCGCCTGCTTAACACGTAGGATCGATAAAGTAAGTTTGTATACTTTTTTGACTTGAGTCTGTATGAATAAGTTTTCGAGAAATATCATTATTAGCACCCTCACAATCACTAACTTTAAAACGACGAATACAACGCACAATTCCACCAAACACCTTTTCTTATGTTGCATTATAAAACGATTGATCACACGTTAGCTTTGAAACTTAACCACCATTAAAGGATGCTACAGCTCATGTAAACGAACTGAACCATCAACAACCAGCACTGGTTTATAAGTAACTACTGAACCCTGGTGGTCCCTCCGTTCGAACCCTGTGATCGTGGCCAGGGCATTTGCAACTTTATGGATTCTCCATACAAAATGGTCAACTTCGGCAGGCTAGATCTCAGTTATTTTCTTGAACCGATTTGAATGGAATATTTTAAATTACAGCACATCAAACGTAACTTGAATTTCGACATATATTTCAGAGAAATTTTTCCAATCACGAGTTTAAAAGTAATAACGATACGACTAAAATTAATTTTTTGATTTTTGAATTATAATTGATTTATCTGAAAACATTGAAGCCCTACACAAAAATTATCTTCATCAAACTTGATCATCTCGTCCAAATCTACAACTTTGTTGAAGATACACTGTAGATATTCCTTAATTCAGTTAAGTTATGGCAATTATAAGAAATGTAAAAAATCACTTTAGTCAAACCGATATTGCTTTTGAATTCGTGTATGGAAAAATTACTCAACATAAACCCCCAAATGTCAAAAATCGTTCTGATTGATTGCTTCTAATAGAATTCAAAAGCAGAATATTCCTGCTAAATCAGACGGATGGTAACCATAAAACAAATTAATCGTAAGATTTTGAAAAATGTTCATACTCTATAATATAATATTCATATAGAGTATATATTATATATTATTAAATGAGAAGCAATAAAATAACAAAACAATACAGAATCGATGAGCGCATTATAAAACGATTGACCACACGTTAGCTTTGAAACTTAACCACCATTACTGATTAATACAAAGGATGCTACAGCTCGTGTAAACGAACTGAACCATCAACAACCAGCACTGGTTTATAAGTACCATGCCCACACAGTTACGGATCACCCACAGTGACGGATCACTTTGGCGTTCAACATCGGATAACTCGCTCAAAACATAAACGTTGACGTAAACATATTTTTCCCATGTTATACTATTTGTCTTCTACCATTTGTAACGTTAAGCACAACATTCAACCGCTAAATAAGGATGTTTTTAACAAATGTTTAGTTGGTACTACGCAGCTATCATTATATGGTCCTTTTCTGTAAGAAGTGCCGTCAGCATTCATAAGCTCCCACAGGTAGTAAAATTCAAATGTTATAGCATAAAACATGCTCGTTCGCTTCGATTTAGTATGAATTCATCTTTGGAAAACATTTTTCTTGATTGTTGATTCTAAATACCGAATATTAGCACTTCTAACTAGTGATCCATAATATGGACCAGGAAATGATTGTTTACCACGGTTATGGATCACTTCCAAAGAATGAAGATTCCTGCCATTTTAAGCATTGGATTCGACAATTTCAGACAATAGCACTAAGAATAAAACTAATAAAACATCAAGGTTTGTCAATTTCGTTTGTTAGCAGACAAAAATGGGTGGAAAACTTTGTGTGGAGCGAAAACAGTTCATGTCTCAGTTACTACAATGCAGTATCACAAAAAAGGGCATTTTACCCTTGTTTCCAGCTCTAACACTACTATTTTTGCAGTAATATGTGACACATTGTTAACTTTCGTCAAATCATGCAATACAGATGCATTGAGTTGAAAATCTCTTGATTTTGCGCATTGATCCGTAATATGTCACAATTTGATCCATAATATGAAAATTGATCCATAATATGGTTTTCACAAAACCATATTATGGATCAATTTTCATATTAAGTGGGGCCCAGATAGCCGTAGCGGTAAACGCGCAGCTATTCAGCATGACCATGCTGAGGGTCGTGGGTTCGAATCCCACTGGTCGAGGATCTTTTCGTAAAGGAAATTTTCTCGATTCCCAGGGCATACAAGTATCTTCGTACCTGCCACACGATATACACATGCAAAAATGGTCAATCGGCAAAGAAAGCTCTCAGTTAATAACTGTGGAAGTGGTCATAAGAACACTAATCTGAGAAGCATGCTATGTCCCAGTTGGGACGTAACGCCAGAAACAAGAAGAAGAAGAAGATGGTTTTCACAAACCGACACAATTTTTAATTTTTATGCAATCCTATGTAAATATTACACTCAAAACGGTTTACTGACCGAAGTTTCAATTTGAAACGATTCAATTTGTGCTTTTGATTTACAATTTTACGTTTTCCATGTCGTTTTATTGAATTTTATAGGTTGGACTCCACACTATTTGATCCATAACTGTGGAGTCATGGTAACTACTGAGCCCTCCGTTCAAAGAGGACCTGATAATATGCCGAACATATTAACAGATCCTTTGCCTGAATGCAGCCGTTTCATGAAAATCATGAACCGTTAGAGGTGTGCCAAAGTATTGGGAAGGTGATATGTTTCACAGACGAATATTATTATGGTGCACCTTCAACTTTGGCACCGTCAAACCCTGTGATCGTGGCCAGAGCATTTGCAACTTTATGGATTCTCCATACAAAATGGTCAACTTCGGCAGGCTAGATCTCAGTTATTTTCTTGAACCGATTTGAATGGAATATTTCGTCCCCTTGATGCTACAACTAGATAACTCGAAATTTGAAATTTTTGACTTCAATATGCCAAAACATTTTTATTAATTAGATCTGTAAAATAACTACAGCTCATAGGCGTGTGATTCAAAATACACAAGTTAAACTTTATTTTTCAACCATATCCTCTGCGATTAACCGTCACCTTGTAAAACGGTCATATTTTCAAAGTGGCACATCCCAAAATTTTGATTTTCGAGTTATCTAGTTGTAGCATTAAGGGGACGATTTACTGCCGTGAAACGCAGGTCAGTCCCATCTGTAAAAAGTAGGCATTGAGAAAATGGGGTATGAAGTTTCCAAACTCGTTTTCTATAAGAATATTCAAAAAATTCCAGAGGATTGGAACATGTTCAAATCTTAATGAAACTTTCACAATTTGTTTTTCACTACAATATCTTCCTGGGAAAAATATAAAGACGATCAAAACACGGTTCATTTTTGTGTTATACGAAGCGGAAATATATAGTGGGACTGTTATGCGGTTACTTTTCATTATGGGACAATTTGATTTGCTGTTTTTTCCAAATTTTTCCGAACAAATTTTATTATCTCATCAGGGCAGCTGGAAGAGCATTGGAAAATACGTTGAAAACTGAACTCAACTCAATTTTGACGAAAATGCAAATGGCACTGACTTGCGATTCACGGCAGTTTACAGCACATCAAACGTAACTTGAATTTCGATATATATTTCAGAGAAATTTCTTCAATCACGAGTTTAAAAGTAATAACGATACGACTAAAATTAAATTTTTGATTTTTGAATTATAATTGATTTATCTGAAAACATGAAAGCCCTACACAAAAATTATCTTCATCAAACTTGATCATCTCGTCCAAATCTACAACTTTGTTGAAGATACACTGTAGATATTCCTTAATTCAGTTAAGTTATGGCAATTATAAGAAATGTAAAAAATCACTTTAGTCAAACCGACATTGCTTTTGAATTCGTGTATGGAAAAATTACTCAACATAAACCCTCAAATATCAAAAATCGTTCTGATTGATTGCTTCTAATATAATTCAAAAGCAGAACATTCCTGCTAAATCAGGACGGATGGTAACCATAAAACAAATTAATCGTATGATTTTGAAAAATGTTCATACTCTATAATATAATATTCATAAAGAGTCTATATTATATATTACTAATTGAGAAGCAATAAAATAACAAAAAAATACAGAATCGATGAGCGCCTCACTTCGAGTACCTCATTAGCCCCATTTTACCCTACACTGTTGGCAAACAAAAAAGATACATCGAAAAGAACTTTGAAGTTTCGTTTTTCTCACTAACTTTTGCTCTTATGTTATGCCGTTTTCGGATACCTGCACATGATTTCATTTTAGAACTATACATTCGATGTCACCACGACATCGATTGTTTTTTACCTATATGAGGTTTGGATGTCTAAACTCATTTTCAATCTGGGCGTAGTGCTGTAGTACTGTACCGCAAAAACAAAACAGCAGTATACAGTATCTATCCTTCCTTATTGGAATCATAGGCCTTTTCATGTGACAGATCCGTCTATGCATTTGTTTACATCGGTGGAGGACCGGTGCTAACACGGGCCTGTCATTTTCATAGAAGAACTGTCAAAGTGCTTCCCGATCAGCTGATTTGAGACGTCATGTGAATAGGCCTATTGATGGCATAAGTTTATCATTGTTAAAGTATTACTTACGTTTATTTTTTGCAATAAATAGTGTTTTTTGATTAGCTTCAGTGAAATGTCTAACGCAGATAGATTAGATCTTAAGTGCCGGTTATGCTTGAGCCTTGTTTCAGGAAAGCGATCCACATCTTCAATCGACGATGAATCCTTTCGTTCCAAATTGAATGCTGTTTGTAATGTTTTGGTAGGTTTTCCTTAAAGTAAACTTATCAATGGTAAAACATTCGGTTCAAAATTATCTTCATGGTTTTAGATTACTCAGCTAATTATCCAAAATTATTTCTAGTTCGCTGCCAATGACCAACTCCCAACGAAGGTGTGTTCGACATGTTTCAAGAAGATTTCGGAATTTCACGGTTTTGTGGAAAGCGTAAGATGCAACCAGGAACAGTTACTGTCGATGATCCTGCTCCCTCAAGTCAAAGCCGAAGTCGAAATAATTGTGAAGGATGAAGTGATCCACGTAGAGGAAGTGAAACCAGAGGAGGAGTTGGAGGAATCATTCACAGATGAAAAGGTCGAACCGATGGAATTGACCCCAGTGGAGGATGATGCCAATGAGGATGACGATAACAAATCTGACATTTCCCAAGGCGCTGTGGATGAGATCAATGTCACCGAAGATGATCGTTTGATTTTGCAATTTTTCACTTTGAACTGCGATACGTGCTCGAGTGCGTTCGAAACCTTCAAACACTTGAAGCAGCATAGTAAAAAACTGCACGGACGGAAACCGACACTTCAATGCGTCAAATGCAACAAGAGTTTCCAATATAAGTTCAAACTGTTGCATCACATCAACCTCCATTTGAGACCATCCAAGTGCGAAGTCTGCGGAAAGGGATTTGCAGACCAAAAAGCACTGCAGGTTCATCATTCGAACAAGCACTCAATTGATGTGGATAAGCCCTTTAAATGTGAGAAATGTCCTCAATCGTTTCAAAAGGAGAACTCCCTCAAATCTCATCTCAAGCTGCATGAGCGGGTAGATTGTTCAATCTGTGGGAAAAATCTATCTAACGTGTACAATCTGAAGAGCCACATGTCCATAATGCATAGCACTGAGGAACGACAGTTCATCTGCGACGTTTGTGGCAAAGAGTTCAAATCCCGTGGGGCCATGGACTCGCATAGTGTGGTTCACAAGGAGCTCACACGTGAGGATGGAGCTCGGTGCCAAATCTGCAACACATGGATCAGCCGGAAGAACAGACTTCGGCGACACATGATCGAAATACACGAGTCGAAGGAAGCCGAATGCGACGTATGCCACAAAACGTACCCCAACATGAAGGCGATGGTCAACCACCGGCGCAACATTCATGGAGGGCAAACGTTCGAGTGCGAGATTTGCGGCAAACAGTTCAAGAGAAGTATCAA
This sequence comes from Aedes aegypti, assembly GCF_002204515.2. Classification (NCBI taxonomy): domain Eukaryota; kingdom Metazoa; phylum Arthropoda; class Insecta; order Diptera; family Culicidae; genus Aedes; species Aedes aegypti. The sequence goes on from NC_035108.1 coordinate 28,818,183, forward strand.
CCTGAAGGAACACCGGGCAGCGGCACACACCGGGGAGAAGCTGTACTCGTGCGAGTTTTGTGGAATGGAAATGAACTCGAATGCGAACCTGTACCAACATCGGAAGAACCGACATCCGCAGGAATGGATGGAGGGCAAGCAGAAAGCGGCTAGGCTAATCGATTAGAGGAGTGAATTTGTATCTGCGTGATAGGAAAACTGTTTGATGAATACAATAAAATTGGGAAAATCTATGAAAGCTAAATTGAACGTAATCGCAGGGCTGGTAAACGACTGATTGTTTTAAACAATAAGATCTTTAGAGAAATCATGCCAGGAAAAAGAGACCAACCAGGTATCGATGGCCACAATTAAGGGGGCAGGATCCGTCATCGATTTCGCAATTTTCAAAGGCAGTTTTTTCGTTCAAAGTCAAGAAAATTTACAGGAAAAAGTGTTCACTGTATTCAATTCTCCAACTACAACACGGTGAACACATTTTCGTCGAAAAAATTTCAGTTTTGAACAGAAAAACTGCTTTTGAAATTTCGATGATGACGATGATTACGATGACGGAGCGTTGAGCGTTAAGGAAATTATGTTGAATTAGTAATATATGGTAGCCCAAGTTCTTTTTGCGATATAAATTATTTCAATTAATTTTTTTTTCGGTTGCGCCGCAATCTATGTGATGTGCAGTCCTTTAATTTTTTGATCATTTTTATTTATTCAGTAGAGGCAAGTACAGTTCCCAGTTACAGTTGGGTGTCGTTCATGAGCATGTGAAATATAGTTGAGAACAGTCCAATTTTTATATCCAAATATGTTTTCTCGTCTTTTCTACTAAAATAATAAACTTTGTAGGGAAAGAGCAAAAATTACTACAGGTACGAAAAATGATACATTTACCAGGTAAGCAGGTTTCTTTGTAGAGTCTTGGTCACTATTTTAATGCAAGTCTCTAAAACCACGTTTTGCCTTAACCCGCTTGCAATGAATCCTGGCGCAAAACTCTAGACACCCCAGAGAAACCTTTAGATACTATTCCGCGACTGTTTCACATGTTCATAATGATATTTTTCTCAGATCCCCAAGAAGGTTTCTGGCATTCTAGTGATTTCTCCAGAAATTTCTTCAGCAATTTCTAAAGGGATGCGCTTATAGGAATTTAATAACAATATGGTCCAGATAATTATAGAGCACTCCAACGCCACTACCCCTAGTAATTTTCACAGAGATTACTTTGAAGGAATCCTAGCAATTGGATGTCGTCTAGGTGTATTTTCATTAGTTCTTTCATCGATTTCTTCACTTACTTGACATTTGCTACATATCCTACAGTACAGGAGTTCTTCCACAAAGCCAAATTTCAGAGCTTTCAAATAAATAACGTTTCGAAATTTTTGATTTCTCCAGAAATTCCTTCAGCAATTTCTAAAGGGATGCGCTTATAGGAATTTCATAACAATATGGTCCAGATAATTATAGAGCACTCCAACGCCACTACCCCTAGTAATTTTCACAGAGATTACTTTGAAGGAATCCTAGCGATTGGATGTCGTCCAGGTGTATTTTTATTAGTTCTTTCATCGATTTCTTCAATTACTTGACATTTCAGACAGAGCTTTCAAAAAATAACGTTTAGAAATTTTTGCAAGAAACCCTACAATAATTCTTAAAACGCTTTTTTAAATTTATTCTAAGCATTTTCATAAGCTTTATTTGAAAAATTATGTTTTTCTTATTCATTCAGTTGCTTCAAAAATTTCTTCAGTTATGTTTCAGTGAAATGTATTAATTTTCTAAGAACTCCTCATCAAGTTTTTCCAGAAATTTCTTTCGGCTTTTCTCCAACATTTTATCAACAAATTATTACTGCGCTTCAAACATTTCTCGAATATTTTTTTAAGTAAAAATCCAAATCTCCATGGATCACAGCAGTTAATACTACAGCAATTATTACAGTTATTGTTCCGATCATTCATACATTTTTTTTAGAAATATAGTGCGAATTTCTTTAAAAAGCCTTGTATGGCATTGATCAGAGATTCGAATGTTTTTTCAGCAATTTATTAAGAAAATCCAAGAAAAAACTTCACTAGGAATCGACTTCTTTAAGAGATCATCTAAGGAATATATCGGCATATTTGGAATGAGACCCACACTAGTTTAATCAAAGATTACTCTATGATTTCCTTGGAAATTTTTCACGGTTCGTTTCAAAATTTTGTCCAAAAAATCTGACAAATTTGCTTGATATTTCCCAGGAGACATCCCTTGATAAATGATTGGAAAAATTCTTTGAAGTCTTCCTTGGGATTTTTTTTTTTTTGAAATATTTCGGAGATTCCTGAAGGAATTTTGAATTCTTGAAGATGCTCTAAACGGAAATGTTGTTTAAAGTCATAGGGAAACCAGAAAAAATACAGATTAAATTCATGAAGGTATTTAAACGAATTACTTAGAAAGTTCGTGAAAAATCACAAATCAAACTCATGAAGAGATCTTCGGAGTAATATGTGAATGAACTCTACAGCAAAACGAGCAGTTATACTTGCCGTAATGTCACGAGGAATCCAAAACAAGTCTTGAAAAGATTCTTAAAGAAATGTCTATTCAAATGAGGAGTTGAACTCAAATGTAGTAATTCCTGGTAGGTTTCTTCTATGTTATCATCTATGAAAAAAGACAAAACTCCTTCCAGAGAAATTTTCAGAATACATCGCAGATGTTCATAAATCTCAATTTCATTCCAAAGGAAAGGCTTTTTTTTCTTAAGTTCGAATATTATATTTTGTTCTTATCTGACTTTGATGATTAAAGGCACTTTCGGATCATTCTTGATTTTCGTGGAAATTACAATGTTTTTATTTAAGTTAAAAAATACTTTGAAATGTAACGATAAACTTTTTTGGTTTAATTTCGAAACCGAACTCCTATCTTTTAAAAAAAAATCAATCATTTAAAATAAGAAATACGTCAATCATTTGGACACGTATCTGTCAAACTAAAAACTCTAGTTCAAATTAAATGAAATGGAATAGAACTAAATTCGGTTTACATTTACTTATAGGTACCCATTCCACTATAAAATTCGAAATATTTTAGGGGCTCAGATAGCCGCGCAGCTATTCAGCAAGACGAAGTTGAGGGTCGCGGGTTCTAATTCCAAGTGATCTTTTCGTAAATGAAATTTTCTCGACTCCTCAGGGCAGAGTTTGCGGTCCGCATCGTGTTCAGATGCTACGTCCGTATAGGTACTTAAAACAAGACTATGTGCTATGTTGTTGGACAAAATTAAAAATTCAAAATAGCCTTTGCAACGACACGGTAAAAAATAAGCACCATGCTATCAATAGTTCTGCACTTGGATTGGCACTCCTGTTGAATCTTGACAAATTCAAGGTAACAGCACTTGAATTCAACGTTGCATGTTTTGATTTGAAATTAAAAAAAAAGTTAAAATGAACATTTCCGCCTGACCCAGATTTGAACCACCAATCTTCGGAGTGCAAGTCTAGTGTCTTACCTCGACACCACCTCGCATCTGTTAAAAGGGGTTGAATTGATCTCAATCACTTTCTACAACGAACTGTCAATGATTGCTTTCATAGAAATGACATGATGTTCAAAATCAACTACTTTTCACTTCAGAGTCTAGTTCTAGAGACAGTAGAGCAAATCCAAGGTTAGAACCTTTCAAATCATGGTGATTGGTGTTTTGAATTGAGTCAAGTGATCATTATATTAAATCGAACGTGCTATTTTTTTACCGTGGGAAAATAACTAATTCAAAAAAGTTGCAATACATGTGTCCGAAACATTGCATGTAAGCGAAAATTTGTTTTAGAATTTTATTTAAGACTGAAAGCCATAGCTTCAAACATCAGTATCATAGTCGTACCCCCAAGAGAAAAAAAAATGCAGAAATTTCTAATGAACTCCTCCATGAATCTCTGAATGGCTCTTAAGAAAGTTTCTAAAAGATTTCTAGATGAATTGCTAAGATAATTATAGAAAAAAATCAATCGAATCTCTGGATAACAAGATTTTTTGAAAGAAACTTTTGAACAACATTGGACGAAAGAAATACCTTCTTGTAGAAATTTGTGAAGAGAAACTTTAAATGACATTTCGAAGAATCCATGGGGAGAGAAATAACTTGAAAAATATTTGGAAAAATAGTATCCCTGGATAAAATGTTGAAAAAATTCCTAGAACATTTTTTGAAGGAAAATCATGCAGGGCTGGGAGCGACTGCGCGCCGTTAACCCCTCTACCGGCAGCTTTATTTTTTACCGCAAAATAAATATTCAAATCGTTATAACTTTTTTGTTTTTCAATATTTTTGCACCATTTTTCACAAGTTCTCAAACAACTCTTCTAATTTAAGAATCTGTGTCGATATTAATCATTGATGATCTGGTTTTAAATATATTCCGATGTTCCTTGGGGAACCGACATTTTCCATATAAAATGTATATGGCGGCCATTTTGTTTTTGACCAATTTATTAAAAAAAATAAAATGTGGGCTTTATAATGCCAGGTAATAAGTAGCTACTCTGAAAAAATCATACAAATCAATTAAGAATTCTTGGAGATATCTAAAAATTACGAGATGATGTTTTTTGAAGTTTTTAAGATCTTTATTTGGCCAGCGTGGTTCCAGAAACCCTAATGCTCATTACTTAAAGACGGCTGCACCATATTGCTTCATTTTTTCACAACATACTCTCATTAATGTATTGTTCCGAAGAGTGGATACCCGAATACGATTAAAATTCTGTAGCCTGAGAAATCAACGGGAGGTTCTGGTTACGGGTCGGTCCCCCAAGGAATTTTAGAATATCTTCAAAACCAGATGACACAGACCCTACAACTAGAAGAGTTTTTTGAGAACTTGTGAAAAAATGGGGCCGAACTATTGAAAAACAAAAAAGTTATAACGATTTGAATTTGAATTTTGCGGTAAAAAATGAAGCTGCCGGTAGAGGGGTTAAAATAGGAACTTCAAAGACCTTTTGCTTGAGGCCAAAAACACTAAAAGAACAAGAACTAAGAAAACAAAATCAGGAAATTCATATTTTTATAAGAACTTTCTAGGAAATCCGGCAAGACATTTTTAGTTAAATATTTTCAATTTTCCGAAGATTACAAAAGGGTAAATAACCACTTGAGTACTTCCGTGATTCCCTTTGGCATGTAGGGGTTTTTGCTCAGTAGAATTATCTTAAACCTTTTAATAAAAAGCATTTTTAATAGATGCATACGGGGGTCAAAAAAGAGCCCGATAGCTTAAAAAACAAATAGTATATTTCATTAATTCTTAAACGGCCTTCTCAAGGAATTTCTCCATGAATCTAGTTAAAGATACCTTCAAGAATTCGACCAGGATTTTTTTAGGGTAACCCCAGAGATTCAACAACAAAAATCCTGAAGGTCAGGACATTTCCAAGAACTCAAGCAATTATTTCGCTTAGTATGCCTCCACTGATTCCTTAGGACTCCAAGACTTCAACCAAGAATTTCTCTAAAGATACCTTTAGTAATTAATCCAGAGATTTTTCTCTAGCAGAAATTCTTTGAGAAAATTCCCAAAAAAGTTTTTAAAGAATTTATCAAAGAATCATAAAAATAACATTTTGAATACAATTTTGAAATCCAAAGACGAATCCTATCGAAATTTCTGAGGAAATTTATGTATAAATTCCTTATGAAATCTTCGACGATCTCTTAAAACTCCATAACTTCTGAGGAAGTCTTGGAATTTTTATTTTCTAGATGGATTGATAAGATGATTATTACAAAACATTGTCAAATGAATCCCTGGATAAAATTCTGAAGGTTTTCTGCAGGCATTCCTTGAAAAATATTGAACATTGAAAAACTTGTGTAGAAATGACCAGAACAGTTGCTGTAAAATTTGCTGATGGAAACCTCAAATTAAATTTTTAAGTATTCTTGAAGATTCTATGTGATTGTTTGGAAGAACTTCAAAAGTAATTCATGGACGAAATTTTGGCACCATTTCTAGATAAATTCCCAAATGAACTTAATGATGAATCATTGATCGAATTGATTATAAAACTCCTGGAAAACATGTTGCTCTTCTTTTTTTCTGTCACCTCACTGGAACAGAGCCTGCTTCTCCGCTTACTGTTCTTGTGAGCATTTCCACAGCTATTAACTGAGAGCTTCCTTTGTTAATTGACCATTTTTGCATGTGTATATCGTATGGCAGAACATACTCTATGCCCTGTGAAGACAAAAAAATTTCCAACCCGAAAAGATCCTCGACTGGTGGGAATCGAACCCACGACCCTTAGCTTGGTCTTGCTGAATAGCTGTACGTTTACCGCTACGGCTATCTGGGTCCCTGAAACATCTTAAAAGATTTACAGGAAAAAATCGTGGATGAATTTGGAGCTATTCCTTAGATAAAACTGAACTGGATTGAACTAAAAAAAAATCGGCGGGAGAAATCCTTGAGGATTCTTCGAAAAACCATTTGGGATTTTCTTGAAAGTCCTCCTGTGGGAATCTTTAGAAGAACTGCTAGAGTAAGAAGTGGAGAAATCACCATTAAGTATGAGAAGAATTAGTGGAAAAATCTCTGATTAGTCACCGAGAAAATTTTCAGAGTAATCACTTGGGAAATCTATGGAGCTGGTGGCGTTGAAGTGCTCAAGGATTTTGTAAAGCAAATTCTGGAGAAATTCTCTAAGTACACTTTGAAAAACTTTGGATAATTCGACACGAATTAATGGAGAAATTTCTAAAAAGATCTCAGATGAAGTCCCTGAGAGTATACCAGGAGAAATTTTTGGAGAAGGCACTAGAAAATTCCAGAAACTTTTCCTCGAGGAATCCGAGAAGACATTTTTCAATAATGTTGTCACATCAGAGTCTCTGAAGCTTTCTTTGAAGCCTGTAGAATTTTCCACTAGAGTTCAAATCAAGCACAAAAGAGGAAACTAGTTACTTTTGAAAAATTTTGGTTAAAAAGAGACTTTAGAAACCTTCCATTGAATAGAGGCTTTTGAAAGACTTACAATAAAGTAGTGACCAAGTCTCTTAAAAGCGACCTACTACCATACCTGTTTATTAATTCAAGGAAATGTTCGAAGAATATGACAATGATGACTATTTCGAAAAGTCGAAGTTCGACAAATTTATATTCCAAAACAGAAAATTATTTCTTCAGCTTACCCACTCGTGCCTTCTCCCACTCGTCCGGATGCATTTTCTTCTGATGGGAGTACATGTTGGCGTTCGAGATGAAGGTCATCGGGCAAAACCGGCACGAATAGAGTTTCTCGCCCGTGTGGATCGCGCGATGTTCCTTCAATGTGATTGCTCTCTTGAAACGCTTTCCGCACACCTCGCAGGAGAATTTCTCCTCCGCGTGAACCACTCTTCGATGTTGCTGGAGGGCTGACGAATTCGGTGAAATCTTTCCGCAATCGCCGCAAACAAACTGATTTCCTATCTCCATGTGCTGGGTGCGAATGTGCTTCTGCAGACCCATTTTATTCGTGAGCCAGCGCGGACACAGATGGCACTGGACTCGATTGTCCGGTGCCGCGCCCTGATGCATCAGCACATGTCGTTGGAACGAGACCTTCGAGCGGAATCCTTTTCCGCAGATGTCACATACCGACTGCTTCTGACCGACTTCGCTGTGTACGTTGATCAAATGATCCCGTAGAGATAGCCGATTGGACAAGATTCGTCCACATTTGGGACATTCAACGGCCACGTGTCGCACCATGTGGCATTTGAGCTGGTAGTCCTTAGCGAAAGACTTCGAACATACCGAACACTTGTGGGGTTTTTCGTTTTCCGATAGGTGGAGATGCATGTTGTGCAACTCCAGGCTGGTCCGACAGGCGTAAGTTTTGTTGCAGATTTCACATCGGAAAGTGTCCGGATCCTGGTGCTTGGAGATGTGATCCAATAGGCGGCATCGACGATAGAGCTTCTTGTTGCAACACTTGATGTAACCGGATGTTTTATGTGATTCACGGAAATGATCCAACAGAGCCTTGAAGTTAGTTGTTTCCTTTGAACAAACATCACATCTAAACGTATAATACCGTTTGATGAGTTCCTCTTCCTTGGCTCGAGTTTCATCGGTCGATTTGGTCTTCTTTATCTTTCGTCTTCTTTTGGGGATAACTTCTTCAATAGAATGTTCTTCATAATCGTCATTTCCCGCGTCTGCTTCAGAAGGTTGTAATCGATCATTCTCTTCCTTATCTTCTATCGGTTTTGTTTTCGGCGATATCGGTTGTTCGATAGTGGGTTCATACTTTTGTTCACTATCCGATTCCGTTTTAACTTCGGCACTTCTTGTCTTTGGTAAATTCGAGTTCACCGATTGCAGATAATCTTGGTTAGCTCGAACCTTTTGTATGTAATCATGGATTTGCAATACTAATGCTTGACAATCTTTGCAGATCATTTGAGGAAACCATTTTGCTCGCACAAACTGTAAATAACAATGCTTAAATTACATCGATCAGATTAGGTAAACGAATTTGTTTAACTCACCGTTATGCGGAAAACAGATTCAACCATTTCGATCAGCTGTTCGGCGTACAAATCTACGGCAGCATTCGTGATCGGCACCAAGCACAAACGGCAGGAGGATTCTGTTACATCCAGCATTGCTACTTCCATGTCTGTAATATCCAATTTAATTACAAATTTCTTTTCTTTTAGGTACTTTGTCTCGTTTCACAGTTCTGTAAATAATAAAAACATTTGGAAATTTACTGTTTTGTGACTTTTTTAGAACTAAGCTGCTAGTTTGAGCGATGTGTATCGTAACATTTGAGAAGAGCTCAACAAAAAAACAAGCAAACAGAAACTTGTCATTACTTCTGTCAAAATCACGTCAGGATAAACATTAGAAAAGGGCTCAAGTGAACTTGAGCCTTATTTTTGGTGAGGGTGCATTCACAAATTTTATAACGCCGATTTGTTGACACCAGGGATTGAATCCTGAGAAAATTTAGAGAATCTCTCACGTATCGCTCTCTGTAACTACCGTTTTGATTCATATTACGGACACTTAAGGACTCAGTGAAGTATAACCCAGCATAGAGTATACAAAATAAATCATTCTGTATGATTCCTTAGCGCTATCGAGCGTAGGAAGCCCTTATCTTTCGAATGGTGGGTAGAGAATACATTTCCACAACTTGAATAATTTTAAATAAATCAAAATGTGTGGCCTTTTCATGATTCTTATTCCGGACGCTTCCTCACTTTTGTCTCATATTCCGGACGGAAAATCGTCAAACCACTAAAGAGACATCTAATAGTTGGGCATTATAAATTTTCGAAGATATTTTTGGAAAAAGCTTACTAAAACAAGCTTCGAAATTGAGAACTTTTCAACGGCAAAAATTGAAACATTTCGTGTGAAATGTTTCCCATACAAAGTAGAGTGTCCGGAATTTGAAGCTGTCCGTAATATGAATCAAAACGGTATCATAACATGCTGCACATTATGAGAGACTGTTTATCGTATACTGCTACAACTTCGATCAGATTGGGGGGATAGTAGTGCATGATGAAACCCCTCTAAACATGATCCAAGTCTGGGGGACACTATTGCTATTGGGAATTCGTGGATTGTTTTTATCGTGCCAGGAAAGAAAAACACCTATCCCCAACGGTAAACAAGCGAGAAAAATAGATTTTATCATCGCTCTCTCTTTGGGGCTCTCGCTCGCTGCCTCCATTTATCAGACTTGTTACACCTTGCGATACAATGACGATCGTGGACCGCAACAGATGGGATGTTTTAGTAAAAAAAAAAAATCAGGTAAAAAATTGAAATACCAAAAGTCACTGGTAACAAAATCTCCTGTGCGCGTTGATAACACAGGGTAACAAAAATGAAATTTTTGCGTGTCTCAAGGATCAAATTATGTGTCTCTAGTAGATTTGGGGTTGCTAAATCTGGTGCCATTCTCAGAAATGTTCCAGCACGACACAATTTTTAGCTACAGGTCGCCAAAGTTGTATAAACACTGGTTTTATTAATGTTTACATGAAATTTAAAGTACAATATATCAAACTTTTTTGTAATCTAATCCACCAAACATACAAAATAGAACTTGAACTTTCATTTCAGACATAATTTGATTGAAATTGCGCGATTATATTTCGATTAAATCGATTTTTTCAACATGCTTGCAGTCTCCATACAAAATTCTTTGTTTCGAAAGTATTACAAACTTTAATGATAAGTATTGTTATACACATAAAGTTTAAATTCTGTGGCAAATTAAGCCAATATATTACCTTACAAGCTGGCAAACTTGCATGCAAGTTGGCTGAAATAGTAATTTTTTGCATTTTCAACAGTCGATATCTCAAAAGCTAGACGTGCTATGATATTTCTGAAAACGGCAATGGATTCAGCAACCCTTAATCAAGTGAATAGCGGTATTTTGGTGCTGGAGACAAAAACGTGTTCCGCAGTGTAATCAGCATAGAAGTTTATTTTTTTTGTTATTATCAGAGTTTGGTTTGACAGTTCGATAGGTAGATTTCAATGAGAATATATACTAAGGTGTGGAAGAAAAAGCAAAGGCTATGTATTAGTAAAGAGAAAAAACGTAAACAAAAATAACTACGTCACTAATTTACATGGCTTCTTATGGGAGCTCGCTCGCTTGTAGTAGTGAAACATTTTGCACCGTACACGGATGTCACGCACACTAAATGTCTTCTTCCTCACCTCGGTATATATTCTCATTGGGTAGATTTGGTTTCACTCTTCGCGCAACTCTTCATTCATAGACTATGATTATTATGAATGTTATGGCAACTAGCTTTGTTTAAGGTGAAACAGTTTGGAATCAACTTCTAAGATTGCACTAAAACTTCAAAGGCACAAATCTCGCGAAGAAAGCATCCCACAACAGTGCACTTTTTATTTTGGCTTTGTGCACTAGAAGAAAGCTTAAAATAAGAAGTTCAGGAACATTTGCCAACTATTCCTCCAGTTTTGTGCCTTTGAAAACGTGAGTAGGTGGAGAAGTCGGCCATTGTGCCGGCCATCTTTGCATTCCGAGATGTTTCACCTTAATACATAAGGCAATCTGACGTTTAATCACCTTTCTCTTTTCTGCACACGCCCGCGTATGGATTGTTTTCATACGAAAACCGTTTCTTTATGAAAACAACAAACAAAAAATCTCATTTGATCTTGTTGCTGGAAAAAGAAGGGTGCGAGAGCCTTATTCCAATGCGGGTTCAGCTCCTCAACTCTGGCTACAGAGTAAAATGCACATACCTTGCCTTATTCATTGATGAAAAAACAATGGGTTTATGGACAAAAGGTCGAAAGACAAAACGTCGAAAGGACAAAAAGTCGAAAGACAAAAGGTCGAATGGACAAAAGGTCGAAAATGATTTGCTTGGTGGGAAATTTTTCCTTCTTTGAAAATAGATTTTCGACCTTTTGTCGCTTATTTTTTGTTCTTCGACATTTTGTCCACTGCAAGGGCACTGCAAAACGCATGAGCGTAAAGAGAGTCTATAGCTCATTGTCATTACCACAGCGGTTTAAGAATAACAGAATGTCCTGAAGATTCAGGCTTCTGAATTCAGTTTCACTTAATAAGTGTTAGCCAAATAATTGGAATCACATTTGCGCAAAAACTGGACAGTTACATATCAGGTGATACGAAGTTCCATAAATGGAGTCACAACTATCACACACAAATGAGTCAGCACGCTGAATATTTGCCATGGGATAGTTGAGTCGGCAGTGGCCTGTCAACGCTCTGACCAAGAGACTGCAATTCTGTTTCGACAGATTTGTTAAATACTTCGCCACCCTTGGAGATGGCTCAGTAATGTACAATTTTGTTTGACGACACGACTCCAAATTATTCCAATATTGCTTTTGCTGAGTTGCCGCCCAAGAATTCATCTGAAGCTTTACCCAGCACTTCGAAATTGGAATAGCTGGCTCAGAGCCAATGAAGTCATGCGATGCTCCATCGCGAGCTAGCTCATCAGCCAATTCGTTTCTAGCGATGGAAGAATGGCCAGGTACCCATACAAGGTTTACAGAGTTGACTGAATTCAGTTACTCAATTTGAGTTCGACATGCGATAACATGCTTCGACCTTGAGTTGGCCGAAGCAAGACCTTTCATAGCAGCCTGATTATCTGAACAGAAGTATATGACTTTACCCATTACGCGCTGTTGAAGTGCTGATTGCACTCCACATATAAGAGCAAATATTTCCGCCTGAAAAACGGTACAGTTTCTACCAAGTGAGTAAAACTGATTCAGCCTTAGCTCACGAGAATATACTCCTGCACCAGCTCTACCTTCAAGAAGGGAGCCATCAGTGTAACATACTATATTGTTTGATATACTTCTTTCCAAATAGCCAGACGTCCACTCTTCCCGTGAAGGGAATTGTGTGGTAAATGTCCTGTAAGGAAAGTTACAAGCAATTGTGAGATCACTTGGAGCAAGGACAATTTTGTCCCAATTCACCAAAAGTGGAAACAACGAAGTGTGTGTAGATCTACGATTCACTGGATTTTTCTCCAGTAGATCCAGTACCCATAAACAGTAAAAGCAAGAAAGTGCTTCTTGTGTAGAGAATGCACCAGACATCGCCATCAAAAGACACGCATCGAAAGACACGTTATCAAAGGCACCCTCAATATCCAAGAAAACACCCAAGCAGGATTGCTTTCTCGATATCGTATACAACTTTGTGTAAAAGAGTCACAGTGGACTTTCCAGATTAGAAACCATGTAGATTCACATAAAGAGGCATGTTTGCCAAATAAACATCACGGATGTGATGATCGATAATGCGTTCCAAACATTTCAGAAGAAAAGATGTCAGACTGATTGGTCTAAAACTCTTCGCTTCTTCATACGACGCACGTCCTCCTTTCGGGATAAACTTTACAGTAATATCACGCCAGGATCTGGGAATGTACCCGGTAGCAAAACTGCTTACAAGTAACTTTTTCAAAACATGTTGATAAACTCAAATCCCTTTTGGAGCAGAACAGGATAAATCCCATCCGCTCCTGGAGATTTGAAAGGAGCAAAACTATTAAGTGCCCATTGAATCGATTCAGTAGTTACGATACTGCGAGCCGAAGCCAGAGACTCATAACTACATGAAAAGACATTTGGTTCATCCGTAGATGCTAAGTCCATACATCCGGGGAAGTGTGTATTGAATAAACATTCTAAAACTTCTTCGTCAGAAGAAGTGAAGGCACCATAAGGTGAGCGAATTTTGTTCACTTGGAAATCCTTAGATTTAGCAAGGATTTTGTTCAGCCGATTAACTTCACTCAAACTGGAAACATTTGTACAAAGGTTTCTCCAGCCGGATCGTTCAGCAGAACGAAGAGCCTTCTTGTAAGCCTTGCGAGCCAACTTGAACGACCCTAATCCAGCTGAACGGCGTCTATTCCAACTCCTTCTACACTGTTTCCTGAGCCTAGTTAGATCGGAATTCCACCATGGGGTCCCTCTTGTAGTCTTCACAGACCGCAGAGGACATGCTTCTTCAAAAGCTTCCATAATTTAGGATGTTGTAGTATCAACGGCATCATCCAAATCACTTGGATTTTCAATGGACGGAGAATATCCATGAAATTTGGTCGCAACCAATTTAGTGTTGAGTTCCCAGTTTGTTGACCGAGGATTCCTAAAACGCAAAGTCTGCGCAGTTACATTTGAATGTTCAAGGAAGATGTAGCGATGATCAGATAATGATTCCTCATCTGATGCATGCCAAATAAATAATTCGTGACTGATGGCTCTCTACAGGCTCCATTTGTGGTTAGGTTTTATTCAGACTCCCCCCTAACCATTCATTCCTAGGCACGGCAAGCATTAAGCCGAATCACACCAGGAATTAGGGGACACCTGTGAGGTGGACTTTTACCACCGGACCAGGCAATCCGTAGTGTTAATTCTTAGCCAATTGAAACAATCGCTACCGACACTACGCGGCTATCTAGGCTGATCGGGGAAAGGAAGTTAATATTGTTAATTAACTCCTGACGTGCCCAAGCAGCCGGTACGACAAGCTAAATAATGATTGGAATAAATGTTCATTTGTCTTACTGAACATGGAAATAAGTGACCTAACGGCAGAACTATTGCTAAACAAACAACTAACAATTGAATCTTAGATAAAATATTTTGAAGTTATTTATAATATTTATAATATCTTCCATTTAGGCAGCTTTTTGAACATCAAAGTACGTTACGGTTTGTGGATATAACGTCAGCTGCAAACAGAAGCAGAAACATTACTTGTACGCTTAGAAAGGTGTTTTGACGGATGAACTTGTGGTATCGAAAGGTGGAAGCAGCATTTCGATGAACGCCTGAATGACGCAGAAGACATTTTTCTGCACTGATTAGTGAACATATCGAACATCAAATGAAAGGAGAAAAACAAAGTTTTTTGCAATCGTTGTCCTATCACTAATGTCATCAAAAAAGTCAATCCCGGATTATCTTCAATAGTGCTTCGAGTAGTAATTCTGACAGATGTTGGAAGTGCACAACAAACTATTTTTAAGGAAAGTGATATCTTCACCACTAAAAAAATGCCCTGCGACAGTCATATCAATATTCTGGATAATTACATTATAAAATGTTTATTCAGTTACTCCTCTTATGTCTGCCCATTTTGCCATTTTTTCTGTCTATATTCGCTTCTAGCTTTCATCTGCTATTATACTTTTGCCTTTGCATTTCAGCGCATTCTCTGCCTGCGTGTAGCTCTCTATACATAATAAATCATTTTCTGTATATGCTGTATGAATTGGTTTCCCGGTAATTTAAAACTATTCTTTCATTGTATTTCGTCCTCTGTGAATTGAGTGTGGGATTGTTGTTTAGAATGAATGGATTTCGGCAGATTTGATTTCCCTATTTAATTGAGATTTTTTATCACCACAGTTTGTTTATACTTTTTTTCAGGAAAATAATAATACATTTGCGATATAAAGGTAAAACTAATAAATACATTCGTTTTCAATCCTGTTCGGTAGTTCGTATATGCCAATTTCTGGTCTCGTTTCTCAATTAGCGGAATGGAGGGGACTTGTTTGATTTGAATAAATATTGTGTATAGTAAATTTTATCTAACGATATCTCTTCCTCCCAGCCCTCAGCCCCTAAACATCTAAGAATCTCTCCTTTTTGCCCGCTTTTTTTCCAGTAATACCCCCCAAATTGATCAACAATATGCCGATTAGCTTCCCCCATGTTTTGCCCTTTGGCAGCTCTCTTTCCCCCTCGTCAGCGAATATTCGATAATTCAGTTATTTAATAGCATTTTACTTATTGGTTAAAATAGTTACAATTACGCATACAAATGTGCTAAAATTTGTAAATTTTTTACGGAAATGAAATGTTCTTTTGATGAATAGCGTTATTAATAACTATTTATGATGTTTTTTTTCCATGCATTACTCGTCGTCTGCTCAACTTTAACATCACCCAATAAAACACAGAACCACTCAAAAAACGAGACATAGAAAACTGGAATATTAATTTAGGGTTTCATCCTCGGACCCTTGTGGTCGCAATCAGTGAGTTCTACTATCCTACTACATGAAGAGCAATAAGATCAACTGAACTTGCGCATTTGGGCGCTACATGTTCCTCTAATAGATAATGCAAGAATTTGTCCTATCCTATGTAGAATGGATTTGGTGAATGGTTTTTGATTGGTGATTCGTATCAATGTCGTCGTCATGGATTTCTCAGGTCAAGAATGTCATGAAATGGTACAAGTGAAGATAAGATGGTTATGCCGAAATGTTTTGCGATTTTGAGATCAAACGCGGTTTCTACCCGGTACCTTCATTCGACTTTGATGAACAACAGTAAATTAACACTTGTCTATAAAGTGTGGCGTAAGGTGGAACAAGAACATACTTTATGATGGTAAACAAAAATCGAAATGCCAAACAATAGTTCAGGCCCATTAAAGTTTTTGCCTGATCCATTCCCAATAAGTTCGGAATCCTGAACCAAGAAGTTCTCCTGAAATTACTCCAGGAATTCCACTGGGAATTACCTTAGCAATTCCAATAGGAATACCTCCATAAAATTTCACAGCGGATTTCCTCAAGTTTTCAACCCATGATTACTTCAGGATTTCCACAAGGGATGCCTTTAATATTTCAAACAAGAAACTCTTTAGCAATTTCATCAGGGGTTCGTTCAGGAATTCAATTGAAACAGGAACTCCAACAGAGATTTTTATCAAAAATTTCTCCAGAAATTCCCCCGAAAATTCCTACATGGATTCCTCTATAGACACTTCTAGGAATTCACCCTGATAATCTACGAAAATTTCCCCAGTAATACCGTTTTGATTCATATTACGGACAGTTTTTAATTCCGGACACTCTTTTTTGTATGAGAAACATTTCACACGAAATTTGCCCAATATTTTTTCCGGGATTCCTTCAGGAATTCCTCCAGCAATTCAACTTGGAATTCTCCTTTTCAAATACTGTAGATGCACATAGAGAAATACGTGCAAGAATTCATACTGGTTTACTCATAGGAATCCAGTTTTCCTAAAAGAATCGTAGAAGGAATCGACGAGATCGAGATTTTTTCAAAGAATGACATGAAAAAATCATTGGAGAAATTTATAGAAAACATTGGAATGATTCTCTCATATGGAAAAGGGAAGGAATCCCTAGAGAATTCTCTACAGACATTTTTTGTAAAGATTAGAAAATTACAGCATGAACCCATGGAGTCATTCTAGAAAGGTTTCTCGGAGCGATCTGGATAATAATCTCTGGAGAAAACGTTGGATGAATGTTTAGCAATATACATGTAAGATCTCTTAAATACCTTGAGAAATTTCTAGTAGATTGCTTGAAATTCCAGGAAGAATCGCTGAGCAAATTCGGGGAAGAATTCATGGGGGAACTTCTCAAGGAAGTACTAGTCAAGGAAATCCTAGATAATTTGCCAGAAGAATCACAGGAGAAATACTTTGAAAAATGCCTCATACATACTTCCGGCGTACCTGGTATTCGGAATAACCCGACAGGTAGCCAAGTTATCTGAAAATATTTGAACCACTCTTTTTCAGCCTTGGTTTTCTTGGAACCATAGTTATTTCCGAATCGATGATGTTCTAAAAAATAAAGGAATTTTGTGATTGACCCTGTGATTTTTGTTCAAAGACGATTGAGAAACAAAATGTTGGAATTGAAAATGTTGATCAAAGCTGACGTCAGGCATGTAATTGTTCAATAAGTATCTGGTGCAAATATTGGAAACAAATAATGAAAAATCTTGTATACATTCCTAGAAGAGTTTTTGGATCAATTCTCAAAAAAAAATACCAACGTGGAATCGCTATTTAGAAAAATTGAAAAATTTTCATTGAACAGTGATAAAACAACTGCTGAAGTAGTTCTTTGAGCTTGTAAAACATTTTTTTGCAATTTCTCGTAATCGTAATAGGCTGTTTTTCATCACGCCAATCTGTCATGAAACGGATTTCTTTCCTGCACCGAAGTATGCAGTGCGGGAATAGTCATTACGCAACTGAAACCAGTGCTGTAATGATTCATTACGCAACGCTTTCTCATTACGCAACTGTTTTGAGTCGCGTAATGAATCATAACACAACAATTTTTTAAAAATTGTAAAATGATGGTGAATGCATTCCGATATAATTTCTGAGACCCTCAAGTGATCTTCTACGAAATTGCAAAAAATGTACGTAACTCGTTGCAGAACTCGATTTTTACAGCACTCGTCATAACTATCCTACTCGGCAAGCCTCGTAGGATAAATTTACGACTCGTGCTGTAAAAATCATCAATCTGCAGCTTGTTACGTAAACTACTATAAAAATACACTTAGAAAGTACGTAATACACTAAAAACACATAATATCCTCAAATTTTGGTAAAAATAACATTGGAGCCAATATCTTCGTCCTGTATTTCAATTTATTTGCACCTTTGGACAAATTTGTAGGGAGCGAAATAAGGGTTTTAGGTTGTAATTTAATCAAAAGCGATTTTCAATGCGAAAAAATGTTTCTTCAGTATTAAGTCTACAAAAATGTGTTTGAGGATTCCTCCATAATTTCTCCAACCACAAACATTCTTGATATTTTGTTCTTGCTCCACCTTAGAACTGAATCGTTAACCCCAGTCATCGGACTAAATGATATAAAATAGGCAGTGATCGAGACGCAATCCGATTGCATCGTTTCTCAGTTAACCTACAAAATTCACCTAATATACCTAAAAAAAGCAGAACTCTTGTGAAGTCGTAGTTAGTACAATAGTATCCAGCAGTAGCAATAAGGTACCGCGGGGCAAGTGGGTAAATGGGGTAAGTGAAAACAATTGATATATTTTACTGAATATGTGAATTAACGTTTT
The DNA here is from genome assembly GCF_002204515.2 of Aedes aegypti. Lineage (NCBI taxonomy): Eukaryota > Metazoa > Arthropoda > Insecta > Diptera > Culicidae > Aedes > Aedes aegypti. The sequence goes on from NC_035108.1 coordinate 28,836,624, forward strand.
AAACTCATGCGTAAACCTTTGAGGCCATTGAGAACATTACGATAGGTAAGAGATTTCTGAGACTTTTCAGCCATTATTGCATAACAGAGCGAAAAATTGTTAACCTGTCAACTGTTACTCCGTAACAAGTTGGCGGCGTACAATCTTATTTTAAATTTTTTAGTGGAAAAAAGTTGCGGACAATAATTTTCTGTACCACTTCTTAGTTGTCCTCTGTGACAGTTTCAAACTGCAATGAAAAAAGTTTTAGAATTAATTCGACGTAGACCTAAAAATAACTAAATTTAAACACCGTCAATTTTCTTATCAGGTGGGGCAAGTGAAAAGTTTATCATTAGAGATTGAATTTGTGTTTTCTCTTTAAGTAGCCATAAGTAAACATGGTTCGTAATTATCATAGAAAAACATAACGTGCTAATAATTCAAGAAACACTATACTCAAGCGTTGAAAGCTATTAGAAATCATGGAACTTCTCTAAAAGATGTTGCCAAACATTACAATATTAATATGTCTACTTCGGGCAGCCAATTAAAAAGAAGACGTTGACTGAAAAGTTGCAATATTAGAGAACACACGGAAATCTCGTGGAATGTCTATGTAAAGCTAGTTCAAAACATAAAAATGGGGTATAGGTCTATCCACATAAAAAAGATTCTAAATACGTCATTGAAGGATTCCATTTGATTTCTCCCGAAGAGCTATACGACGTCATATCCGACTTTCTCAAAAACAAATAACGAGCGGTGGAAATTCTACAGAGCAGAAATGCAATTGCTGTCCTATAATGTAAGAACTAACATTGGAAATGTTGCAGTTATAATGTTGTCGAATCATTTCAACTAACATAACTGAACAGAAGAAAATTCAAGTGAAAAGAATAACATTTTCTTTGTTTACATGTTACTTATGTTATTGTTCATTGGGAAGCCTTAACAAATGTTAAAGCTAATTGAAATCGTGAATATAAATGTTTGTTTTTGAATTTATTTTTCAAAACGGTAAACTTTTCACTTGCCCCACTTTTGGGGCAAGTGAAAAGTAAAGAGACATTTTTCAAAAACTTTTTCTGTATTTTTTTCTTCAATTTTTCATAAAAATCAATTTCAGCATGCTGCTTATATTTGGTGGGAGTCATGCTAAAAAATATACACGACCTCATTTGTTTCAATTTAAAGTCTCTAGAATTTGAAGAATCTCAACTATGCGAATTCCATTACCCACTTGCCCCACGGTACCTTACCTAATAGTAACTAGGGTATGAGTGAAAAATAATCAGTTTCTTCAGCACTGGATTCTGATTATTTGACTAATAACGTGAGAGCAATCAATTGCGATATACTACGTAAGAAACTTCGCCATGGCTATGCTTGGCCTAGGAATCTACTTCTAAAGTCGCATTCACTAGAGATACAGCTTTTACCTCATCTTATGTCTCCCCGACTTTCTACCTCATACTAACCCTAGAAAGATGACTGTTGATTCACGAAACTCAATACTTTCAGCTACCTATTCCATCCTTACCAATCGTCGTCTCGCTATTCCGAACATTACACGCGCAACTAATTTCTAAATACAAATATGGTACAAGATTTCGCCTGATCGAGAAAAAACTTGTGTAGAAATGTGCCAAAAAAGCGAAACCGGAGAACACATTTAAGAAACGTTTTACTCAGCGATAATATTCTAAACCAAGTCAGTACAAGCGGTTCTTCCTTTCCATCTTTGCGGTAGAATAAGCTCGGCGAAACCCAGAACACTGTTTTTTGATCAATCATTTTGCTGTAGCTTTTGATATTCTATTTCCCTTGCTTACAAGCTATTTGTTACCGTCGAATGAGAAGGTGAACCTAAAATCTCACATGCACAGTCATATTTGCAGTCTCTCTCACTGGTTTATTGGAGTTTCGATACCTATTTGTTTTCTATATGTTTGCTGTAATTTGTATTTGCTGTTTGTTGGGTTGATCGTTGAAAGAAGTGAATCGCGTAGCTAACATAGCTAGTTGCGTGTATTTCTTTTGTGATCTTTGCTGCTCGTATTTGTATAATCCAAAAAGTTGTCGGAGAAAAAGCTCTCTCAATTCGGTCAAAAGTGTAAATGTTTTGCATTTTCATTGTGTGACCTCTTTGAGGTAGCATGCTCTTGGAGATTACGGTTTCATTCTCTTAGAAACTATACGATATGATGTCCCACATCAAATTGCATCACGGAAGAATATAAAGTTACCCATTGGGTATTTTTTCTTGTAATTTTTAGTGGAAGTAGTTTAGAGTGTATTGTTTACACTGCATTTTAAAAGCTGGCCGTTTTTGAAAACTGGGGAAAATGGCGTCACCTGAAAAACAACGTCACGATTTGGCTTTGCACAAGCACCTGCGAAAAAAAAAAATCAACACTCTCATCGAAACATCGGAAAACAACTCGGAATAGTATGGTCAACTGAGAGCCCTATGATTGAACGTTACTACGAAACTCTGAGCATCGAACGGAAGAAGAAATGCGATCAGAATGGATGTTCTATTAGTGATCAGGATCACAAACGTGTCGTGAAAGCGTTTAAGCCGAATTCCAATGCTTCGATCAGGGGTGTGGCCAAAAAGTTGAATCTGTCCAAGTCTTTCGTTCAGAGGGGGAGACCCATTTCGCATAAGGACGTTTGGCATAATGGACGTTTCACATAAAGCAGTTTCATATAAGAACAGGTAGCATTTCAAAGAGGGCATGTAATTTTCATTATGCCAAACGTCCTTATGTGAAATGTCCCACACCCCGTTCAGAGGGTTCAGAGAGCCAAGCATCGGGAGAGACTGCATACGTATAAAGTAAAGAAGGCTCCAAATCATGACGGATAGCAAATACGGTGGGAAACTCACGGAGCCGGAAACTGTACACCCAGAAGCTTCCAGGGCTTCTGTTCTTTACCGTCCAGTACAAGTTTGAAGTTCCGGAAGAAATAAGGAAAAAAAATGCCAAGCACTACATGATTTGGCAATCGATCTGCTCATGTGGCAAACGGAGTGTACTATTCGTGACTACCGGGACTGTTAACACGGATATTTACCTCAAGGAGTATCTACAGAAGCGTCTGCTTCCTGTGTTGAAACAATACGAGGGCCCTGCGATCTTCTGGCCAGATCTAGCTGCATGCTTCGTGCGACGGAGCTACTTCCGTACCCAAGGACATGACCTCTAAAGGCCCATAAAAAACTGGGCTATTATGAAGCAGACACTACGGAAGCATCCCAACGGGGTCAAATCCTAGGAAGACATGAAGAACTAAGTACAGCTAATGCTCGATAACTGGGTGCTATTTAACTGGGCTGCTTTTTAACTGGGTGCTCGCTAACTGGGCTGTAGCCCAGTTAAAAAACAGTTAAACGTCAAAAACTTTCACCATCCCGTAACTGACGAGGGGCGTGCAAATGCAAAATAAGGTTTCGGCATTATTTAAAACCGAATGACGCCAACCAAAACTTTGCATCTAAGTCCCCCTCGATTTGTATTTGAATGTGTGTGTGCGTTGGAATTGCAGTCCAGTTATCGAGCACTGCTCGCTAACTGGAAGGTTCTCTCAGCCCAGTTATCGAGCATAAGCTGTAATTTTCTACAGCGTATTTTCCGTGATGCTTCTTGATGTCGGACACCCTTCAAACACTGCTTCGTGATTGCGTCCAAAACAAAACATGTAACCATATTCTCAGAGCACACGCCCTCAAGTATTCATCTTATAATGTCCACCATCATAAAACAAGCAATTAGCGCGACCTCCAATGATAAAGTCAATCCAACTTACCTTGTCATCCCCGCATCAATCAGGCTATTTACACACACACTTACTACACCGCCTTGAGTCGACTGCAATCCATCCCCCCTGCTTATCACAAATGTGTCTCGCACCTCTTTGCCCGCCCTTCCTGTCTATTTGGCCGCAATGGTGGCGGAACTGTTCTCGATGATCTCACCCGTCCCTGTGCTGCCTTCCAAGTGATGATGATGATGGTGATGCATCAAACTTTCGTCCACCAACAGGTTCAGTTTGTTGTTCTCCGCCGTCGTTTGCTGCTGCTGTTGCTGTTGTTGCTGCGTGGAAACCGCCACCGAGGGTGTGACCTGCTTCGTCGGTGTCGACGGTTGCTCCTTCTTGCTGTCGGACGATTTGTTCCGCCGGAAAAAGTTCAACCCACTCTTTTTGCTACTGGTCTTGACCGGAGTGTCAGGAGCCGTAGTGGAATCCCCACCGCCCGTCCCGTCCTTGTCTTTGTCCTTGTCGTTGTGGTGATGGTGTTGCGACGAGGACTTGTCACTGTTCGACGACGACTTGGAAGATCGGAACATCGGGAAGAAGTTATGGCTGGAGGAATTCTTAGATTCTTTCTGGGGAGGAGCAGGTGACGTTGCCACCGTAGGACTAACTGTCGCCGTTTGCTGCTGCTGCTGTTGTTGTAGTGTTGGCGAGGTTGGTGATGGTTGTTGCTTGGAAGCTACTGGCACTGGGTTACTGGATTCGCTGGTGGCTGCAGTTGTCGATGACGATGATGATGATGGCGAGGTCGCTGCGGTATTCTCTGATGATGAAGGCGGTGCGTCTCCGCCCGTCGTCCCGGTTGGCAGTGTGAGACCATTGGATTTGATCGATTTCTTTCCACTGGTTGGCGTTGATGAGAACTTCAGACTTTCGGTTTCTCTGTTCAATTCTTCGACGCTGCAGACGCTGTTCAGTGATGATGGTTCACTGGTGGCACTATCAGGGACATCGCACGGATGCTGTTTCTCTGAGTTCGGTTCAATACTGTTTGTAATTGCACTTTGTTGATGCTTATGGGCCTGTTGCAAATTGCTGTTAGAGCTATTGTAGTGGTCATGGTTGAGTGGTTGGTCCCCTGCTATATGGCGACCGTGATGATGATGGTACTGCATTTGTGGTTCGTACGGTGATGGCGCCGACTGGAGGTCGTACTGTGACGGACCGAGTCGAAGTTGGAAATCTTCCTGCTGCTGGTAGTGGAGGTGTTGCTGTTGGGGTTGATGTCTTTGTTGATGAAGTTGTTGCTGCTGCTGTTGCGATTGCTCGTATGACGGGGCCGAGTCGGGCCCGAACTCAGTGTATACGACTAGATTTTCCGGTGGGCCACTATCGACGCGTCCTTTATCGCGGCAAGCCTGCACCGCGCTCCAGACGTCTTTCAGCTCACCGGAGAGATCACGATCTTTGAGAATTTCAGGTTTCCTATGGGTAAAATTGTGTTATTGATTATAAGAAGTTCGTACAGGAATCACTAGATCTTACCGAGATAAATGCAAGGTTGGGTTCATAGCCTCCACGAATTCACACATAAGATCAACCAGGTTCATTCGTTCCTGAAAAGAAAATCAAAGCAATGAAATGATTGACCAGTATAACCAGCAGATTGATTGTACATTGTAATCACATGTATTGTTATTTGAGTACAAAACACTGATTTGATTTTGGAATTGATTTGAATTTGGAAAGAAAATCAATATTTAGGGTGCTATTTGGACACTTCCCAGATTCACTTTGGCATGGGGGGTTCCTATCGTCCGAATTGTTGTCAATACGACGCATATTGGTGCCAAATATAAGCTCAGTAACTTTAAAAAAATCCCACTGCCGAAGTAAATCAAAAGAACCAATAAGTAAATGTGGTTCTACTGTCTATTTCATGCAGTTTTTTTTTCAACGAAAATGCATTTGTGATGACATCTTCTTCGTATTATTTTTTGTATTATGTTTCCACATATGCAAAAATTGCCCATTGTCAAAGAAAGCTCTGAGTCAATAACTGTGTAAGCCTATGAACGCTTTCTAATGAACAACTGAGAAACTGAGTCTGTCTCAGCTGGGATGTGACGCCAAAAAAAGATTATCACGCAGAGAAAACAATTTTAAAATAAAATATATTCTGTATCATTACAACAATATATCTGTATTATTTGCCGGCTTATAATTGCCTTTCATTGTTTCAACAACAACTCGTAATTTGGTTTAAAAATATTTATTGTTGAATTTGACAAGTGGATTTACTGTGGAGCAACAAAATTATTTTTTGTTTCAACTCTTTCAATTTGTTGCATTGAAATAAAACCTATCGTTTTTGAAACAAATAACAATGTTTTTTGATGTGATAATGTTTTTGTTTGAAATAAAAACTCATTTTTGTTGGTTCCAGTCCCCTGAAACCTCGTTTTTTTTTTAATGAAATAAATTACAACAATCGCTTAATCCATACCTAAAAAATAATGCGCTCTCGGGCTAGGCATTGGATATATACAGGGGATAGGCAAAATGATTGAGATAGGCAAAATTTTGCCCAAATTCAAATGCTTATAACTTTATGAAAAATGGATGAAATTGGATGCATCTGGAAGCAGTCGACGGCAAATTTGGTCCAGTTTTATGAACTTCCTTGGCCATGCATATTGGCCACTGGACACCGGAGATGTTCCGGATTTTCTGAGGTCATGTCCAAATGTCATTTTTTCTGTCGCTTCTATTTTTGTGCGGTGTAAAGTTCAATAGATGTTTGCAATTTTCCTAGAAACTAGAACTAATAGGAAGTTGAATGCCACTGGACGCATTAAGATTGGTTGGAAATCTTCAGAAATATGACCATTTCCGTAAAACTGGTTCTTGAAAGCATGGTCAGTCATGTTTGTATTTCCAATCATGTTAATATTATACGGAGCTATATCCAAGCGGACACTAACCTTAAAAATGATGATTCCTGCAGCATATTCAGAACCATTAGATGCACAGACTACACTATAGAAGGTTCCAAGTACCCTGGGGGAAGTGGTCAATTAGGAACATATCCGGAACCCAGGGTTGCGATGGATCTTCTTCGTGAACAATGATCGACGCATCTTCGCGATCCAACATTCGCCAAAATTCATTTTTCATTTTTGCGTCACGAAGAGCATCGCAAAAAACGAACGGATGCAACGTCGAAGAAGCAAAATGAACACACCGATAACTGGTTCGCGAAGCCTCTCCCCTCGTAGGATTCATTTATCCACGTGCTGTTCATTCTCGTGATTCATTGCAAGGTTGCTTCTTCTCGTAAAGTCAAGCAAACACTCCACGCTAAGCCAGCTCCACGCAGCGCATGTGTTACAACTACACAGAATGAGGCAACCAATGCAGAACTGGCTGACTGAGTAAAAATTCTGAGTAGGTCGCACTAATTCTGTGAGTTGCCGACGTTTTCGCCTTCGGCTGTCCGAGATCGATGGAAAGGGAACTGTCAATGATATCCCGCGTGGCAGCAAACAGTTGGCCGTTGGTAAGATGGGGAGTTTTCTGAGATGTTTTCAAGCGAAAAGCCGGAAGGTGGTCGCAAATGCGAAAGTTTTTTCCCCATTTGCTTCCGCTTCGGCTATTGAAAATGAAAAAATCTCTGAAAATCTTTAAAATTGGAATGTTTTTTTTTTAATGTTTTCAGAAGCAAAACAAAAATGGAAACGAATTCCGCATTCCAAGCATTCTTCCTCTGTGCGCAATTCACTCATTCAGTTTTGTTTACCACCGTTTGCACAAAACTGGCCCCTTTGCACAGAATCTATGCTGCACGAAAAGAGGCCAATTTTGTACGCTCGGCACTCATTTTTGAGCGGAGCAAGTTTAGCGTGATTGTTGGAAGCCCACATGAAGATGATCGAAATGAATATTTTTCTGTTCTTCGCGAAGAGCAGGCGGCGTGGATCGTACCGTTCACATTACCAAGCGATGGAAAATCACCCGATGATAGCGTCGGGAGAAACAGCGATCCGAAAATGAAACACGAACGAATGAAGCGCCCGAACGGTTGTTTGTGTTTATTCGCAGATTCTGTTTTGATGCCTACGAAACTTCATCGTGCCTCGCGTTTCCGATCGTTGTTCAGCAACATTGCCGGAACCATATCAATATGGGCATCAAACTTCATGATTTTTAAAGGTTATGCTTTCCGAAGCATTTCCAGCATCACCGGCTGCCATGACCACTTTATAGTAGGTTCCAGGTGCCCCGGGGAATGTGGCCGATTCGGAACATGTCCGTTCATCTGTTTAGAATCACATTCTACCATAAACAGTAAGATCCATGGGACTTGGAAAATTGCGATCATTTTCAGAACCACATGATGTAATAACCACTCTATAGTAGATTCCAGGGGCTCCTAGAGATGGAGCCAATTCGAAACATGACCTCATCCCCCAGGGCCCATGGAACCTACTATACAGTGGTCGTATAAATAAGTTGCGCTGTAAATACTTCTATTAGCATCACCTTCAAAAATCTTGATGTTTATACCCATATTGATGTGTTTTCGGGCATGTTTTGGATTGGCCACATCCCCCGGGGCACCTGGAACCTACTATAAAGTGGTCATGGCAGCCGGTGATGCTGGAAATGCTTCGGAAAGCATAACCTTTGAAAATCATGAAGTTTGATGCCCATATTGATATGGTTCCGGATATGTTCCTAATTGACCACTTCCCCCGGGGTACCTGGAACCTTCTATAGAGTGGTCTGTGCATCTAATGGTGCTGAATACGCTGCAGGAAACATCATTTTTAAGGTTGCTGTCCGCTTGGATATAGCTCTGGATAACATTTACATGATTTGAAATACAAACATGACTGACCATGCTTTCCGGAACCAGTTTTACGGAAATGGTCATATTTCTGAAGATTTCCAACCAATCTTAATGCGTCCAGTGGCATTCAACTTCCTATTAATTCTAGTTTCTATGAAAATTGCAAACATCTATCTAACTTTACACCGCACAAAAATACAAGCCACAGAAAAAATGACATTTGGACATGACCTCAGAAAATCCGGAACATCTCCGGTGTCCAATGGCCAATATGCATGGCCTAGAAAGTTCCTAAAACTGGACCAAATTTGCCGTCGACTGCTTCCAGATGCATCCAATTTCATTCATTTTTCATAAAGTTATAAGCATTTGAATTTGGGCAAAATTTTGCCTATCTCAATCATTTTGCCTATCCCCTGTATAGAAAGCGTTGTGTTTGGATGGGCATCTAATTCTTCCGAAAGAGGTGCACTTTGCGAAAAAGGACCACGTGATTATTGAGCTGAAATTGAATTCAGGTTAACTTCTGCGTTCATGAGTCTTCTCATGGCGTAGGGGTAACGCGCCCTAACTAGAGATCAGGGAGTCGTGAGTTCGATTCTCACTGAGAAGACGTGTGACTTTTTCGCAAATCTTTACATCAATTTGTCCATCTAATCCAATTGCAAATTATATGTAATGTTTAGCTTTTCGGTAGTTGTTAAACTTCCACTCGGCTGGTTAGCCGTAAACCACGATTCATAATTAAAAACAAGTATGGAAGATGAGGTTTATCCACTCCGCGACAAAGCAATAGGACGAAATCATCAGCTCGTGTAGGAGTTGACTGCAATAATTGAAAATACTTTGGTGAAAACAAAAATTGAAAAGAACGGGCAAAACTTACCATAAACAGCTTAGATTCTAATTTATGGATACAACGAAACTGTGATGAAAAATCGATGACCTGAACTACTTAAACATAAATTTTCTGCACGTCTTGCACTTTGGTTTAATTCAACGCACTAGAAATATCCCCAGTCTCGCCGTTTCCAATCTAAACCAAAATGGCGGGCCAGTTTTTATGGTATACACATGATTAATTGAATCAACAATGAAAGGATTGAAACAAATAAAGCTATCATTTGATGTTAAGTTTTTCTTTTGTTGTTTCAACAAATTTCTTGTAAGGGTTGCTTCAACAATATTTGTGTTTTATTCTGATAAAAATAATTGTTGTTTCAACGCATTTTTTTAATTGCAAATTATTGAAAACAAAAATAATACTTATTATTTTGAATAGCTGTCAATTCTCTGCGTGTTGGAAAAACTACCAAATGGCACTCTGAATAATAACCGGTTTAACCTGTGGCTGAAAACCTCATCAATGAAGAAATAATGAAAAATCTGCCTGATTTTCTAGAGAAAATCTCGGGCCGAATCTCTGAAAATTCTATACAAGAATAATCGGAGAAATTATTGCAATATTTGCTAACTCTTCCTGAATTAACTTTTTTATAATCCTTCTTGAGAAATTATTCTAGGTTCATTCGAAGTGATTATGCTGCAGTTATATCTGAAATATCTGCCAAACTCTTAGAGAAATTCTTATATGATTAATTGGAAAATTCCTCAAACGATTTTATCCAAAAACCCGAAAAAAACCTTTTTGGGTTTGTCTGGAAAAATTGTTTAAAATATTCTTTTATAGACCTCCCAGAGCAACAGTAATTTTCGGAGCAACTACAGCGTACATTTCTGAAGGATTTCGATTTATCATGGAGTGCTGAAGGATTTACTGGACGAAGATATGAAGAAATTCCCTTTCCTGAGCATCTTTTGAGAAATTTCTGGACGAATCTCTGCTGGAGACATGTTTGAAGGCATTTCTGAAGGAGTCCCTGAATGTACACAGCTAAAAATATGTTGTAAATTTCAGTTTATTTTCATGCACATATTTGGAGCATCAAAATAAACTGAAATGTCAACGACAAATCGCTTACACAGCGTAACAAAAATGACATTTTTACGTGTCTCAAGGATCAAATTATGTGTCTCTAGTAGATTTGGGGTTGATGAATCTGGTGCCATTCTCAGAAATGTTCCAGCACGTCACAATTTTTAGCTACAGGTCGCCAAAGTTGTATAAAACATAGGTTTTATTAATGTTTACATGAAATTTAAAGTACAATTTATCATACTTTTTTGTAATCTAATCCACCAAACATGCAATATAGAACTTGAACTTTCATTTCAGACATAATTTGATTGAAATTGCGCGATTAAATTTCGATTTAACCGATTTTTTCAACATGCTTGCAGTCTCCATACAAAATTCTTCGTTTCTTCTATATGGCAAAATACAACAATTCTCTAAACGATCAAAAAATAACTTTTCTGTATCGAAAGTATTACAAACTTTGATGATAAGTATTGTTATACACATAAAGTTTGAATTCTGTGCAAATTAAGCCAATATATTACCTTACAAGCTGGAAAACTTGCATGCAAGTTGGCTGAAATAGTCATTTTTTGCATTTTCAACAGTGAATATCTCAAAAACTAGACGTGCTAGCAAATTTCTGAAAACGGCAATGGATTCAGCAACACTGAATTAGGTGAATAGCGGTATTTTGGTGCTGGAGACAAAAACGTGTTCCGCAGTGTTATTATTCAATCGAATACACTTCAAATTTACACGATCATGTAACATTCAAGCATCTTTAGTTGAAAATTGAATGAAATGCTGTAACAATAGATTAATTTGATTTACTTTTACTATCTTCTTCTGTTTGCGCTACATTGAAATTTAAATATTTTTATCTGTGTATGGTCATGGAGATATCTCAGGAGAAATCATAGAAGGAATAAATGAAGTTGTTGATCGAGGAATCTGTGAACAAGGTTTCCAGTATTTAGCCTTGGAATTCTGTTCATGGCACCGTAATCTGGGGTCACATTGATCATTTTTTACATTTCTTAAATTTCTTATCTCACAATGCAAATGTTACTAGTTTTATACTTTTAAAACAAGTACTGGACCCTACGCTCGTGAGTATATACTATATCTTGTTTTTCAAAAGATTTAAGCATGTTTAAATAAATGTATTAACATTGATAACATTTTAAGTGATTTTAACATTGGTAACATTGATCACCCATGTAAACAACTTTAAATAATATTGGAAATTTAATTACTTACTTAAATCAAGGCCCCTGAAGCCGAATATGAAGACCAAAGTTTTACAAGTCATTTAATTTTTGAGTTATTTCAATATTAAAAACACCTTGAATCGCGGAATACGCTTAGAGGTGGTCAAATTCCTTAGAAAATTCTACATTCCTAATAGTAATTAGTTAATGTTGCCTAACTGAATAAACTTATGGAAGATTTGTCGACGTAATCGTTTTGGGCGAAGCCATATTTAGTACCAACCGAATTTTCCTTGATCATATCATTAGCAGAATTCTTTTTTCAAAAAGTTGACAAATTTATGCATGAACTAAACGCAATTTTCGCAAAAACTTCAATTTTTATTAGCTCATGAATATAAGAAACAGAGGCACCATTCATGATTGAAAATGTGCCATCAATAAATGTTTATTTAAACTTATTACGAGATGAGTCATTCTGATCAATGTTACCCCGGATTATGGCACCACACATTTATCAAGAGATTCCTTTATGAATTTATCCAAGTAAGTATTCAACGATTTTTTTTGCAGATTTGGTTTAGGCTTTTTATCAGATTATCATATATGCAAGGATTTTCGCACATTTTTTTCAGAAATTCCTCCATGGACATTTGTTTAGTAACTATTTGTTTTTAAGTAACAATTTAAAAAATATGAATATCCGAAGGAAATTCTAGAAAGACATTTGTTTAGTAACTATTTGTTTGTAAGTAACAATTTTAAAAATATAAACATTCGAAGGAAATTCTAGAAAGAATTTCTAGAGGAGAGTTCCTTGTTGCAAAACCAGGAGAAATCTATCGAAATGCTTTACAAAAAAACAAAAGAATCTATAAAGGATACACTCACAAGACGCGACGCGAGACTGGACACAACACTTATTGTTCTTACAAACATATAAAGGATTTAAACATTTACCTTTTTCGTCGACCGGTTTCGGGTTCGATGTTGCCCATCTACAGGACGATGTCCAACTGATTACATAGAAGAGAACAAAACAGCTTCGTACTTTCTCCAGTACACGTCAGAAAGAGATAACACCATTTGAAGTCCAGTTTCGTCAAGTGAAAAAAATCGTCTTGTGAGTGTACTATAGTTCTTACGTTAGCACAAAATCTTAAAAATGAGTTTATAAAGGATCATAGGGGAATTTACGTATTCTTGGCAGTCTAAGTAGATGCCGCTCTTCTTTTGCAATTTTCTCGGACATCAGCAGGCAAATTACGTTGCTCAATCCTCTACCGATTCACACGGACAGAACTGTTGAAAGCTTTTTGGCAACGTTTTTACAACGCTTCGAACAGGTCTTGTAAGTTTGACTATTGTTGGCTGCTTTTTCATAAGAACTACATGTGAATCTCTTCGGCAGCTCTGAATCAGCCACATTTTGAGGCGAGTTCATTTGAATTAATCACATCTTTGGCGAAATTGTTTGTTCAGTCTCGGAAATCCCGTCAGTGGGAAGCTGATAGAACAAAGAATCATCTGAATGTTTTCATTGTTTGTTTTGATAGAAAAATACTGTGTATTTGGCGTTTGAAATTTGGTTGCCGATAATAGTCGAATGGTGCCGAAGCCGTAAATTATCCTATGTACTCAAACAACCGCATATAATAGCCGCCTTTTTCAATCGAGAGGTCCAGAAATATAACTTGTTCTATTATCCAGGCGAGGAATTATTTCACAACTCGAATGTTTAAATATATTTCAAAGGCAAAAAATTGTCACGAAAAAATAAACAGTGGGATTCCGTTTTTGTCATGCTCTATTTTTGGTACCCCACGATGTTGGCAACAAAATGGGTCCGTTTTTGGTAACATTTGTGAATACCATTTAAATTTCCATTTTTTTGGAAATATTTTTTTTTTGTTCGAGTAATTTGCAAAGCAAGCCAGTTTCACGCTTAGCGCATTCCAGAGCTCAATTTTCGCCGACATTCTCAAAAACCTCACCAACTTCTAGCAGTACCGTATGCGCTTATTTAATGCCAGATGGTCGTGTGGCCACAATGTTTCATGAAGTAATTAATCTCTATAAGTATCTGATCTAGAGTTCAAAAATATTTTCTCAGGAGTTCACGCTGTATGACCAGCCCACTTGAGTATGCCGGTAGGTGATACAGTTAATGAAAATCAGTTTTTTTTTTCATATTTGGAACTAGCAGCATTAACACAAGAAGAAAATGTCTATAACTCGCACATAGTTTTTAATCCGTCTACCATCTTCAGCTACTTTTCTTTTTAATTGTGGAATTATATGCATTGCGTATGTAGAAATATACCATAGGAATAGGACTTACAGGGTGTCCATTCAAAATCAGTTTTCCGATACCCGGATTTTTCCCGGATTCGATAATTTTTCGTTTGACGAAAAGTTTTCTCAGACTGGCGGGAATCGAACTCACACTTCATAACGAACAATAAGCCACATACACAATACTCATAAATATGACATGAGATGGCACAATTTTTTTTAGCCGCTAGTCTATATGGAAGTTCAGAGAAGTTTTGAAATAATATAAACAAATAGCTAACAATGCAATAAACAAAGCATATCTAAATTTGAACTATATTTCCATTAACGTGCAAAATTCAATAGCTAATTCATTAACTTCTAAGAATGTTTTCGCAATTATGCGTTAGACGTGGCCCATGACTGATTCCTGGAAACATTTTCCATCTGTTTAAAACTCATGTTGTAGCCAAGGAGAGATCTTTTTAAAAGAAACAATATTCTGTCAAAAAAAATATTGTTCTTCTATGACGCTGGCTAAAATTTTTGACATAAATCTACAAAGCATCTTCCAAGCAATGTGGCCGAGATTCTTGTCAAGAATTAAACAAAAGTCTTCCCAAGAATACCAAAAAGACCTCAATTTAATTATCCAGCAAAGAACTTGCCATTAAATCACGAATGATTATACAAAAAATGTGTTGGGAATGAACTGTAAATCTGCAGAAATCCATAAAAATATTATCAGGGACCTCATGAAAACATTGTCCCAGTTCTAAGACAAGTCAAACTAGTTATCCAATAACTTCACCATAAATCAGTATCATCAGCAACTCCAGAAATCATGCCAAACGAAATTCTTAATGATTTTTTCCAGGATAGAAACTCCCAAGAAATTTGCCAAATATTTGTTTGACTCAGATTTTTGCCAACTTCTACAAATCTAATAAGAATTTCAAGAAAAATCATCCAATGGTATTTTCTAGAATCCTCATAAGCAAAATTCAGCAATCAAGTTTCTCTCAAAGAAAATTAAAAAAAAAATGGTCTATTTTCGACTCGATTCCCGTTAGGACTCTTCATTAATAATGTTTAAAGGATCTTATTGATGTTCCATAAAATCTCCTTTGAATTTATTCAATACCATCAAAACTGTACAAAATATTTCACAAGAATTCGGTAAGAATTGTTATAGAAAAAATGTACTCAACAACTCCCCAGGAAATCAACGATTACTTTAAAGCATTTTGATTAAAAAAACACTAGAAGTCGTCAACTATTTCTTAACCAAATCAGTTCAACTAGTCATGATGCAAAGTACAAGTTCATGGGCAGCCTTCTGTTATTATTTTTTTCAAATATTATTTGGAATTCAAACAAACCAGTATTCCCATGTCCGAAACACATATTTTCCCGGTGTGTTCTCCAAATTCCCGGATATTTCCCGTATTTTTCCCGGCTATCTGTAATTCCCGGGTTTTTCCCGCTTTTCCCGGATTTCCCGGATGGATGGAAACCCTGGAATTAAATTTCATTGCGTATTTCAAGTAAATTTGTATTGAAAATTTCGATCGGAGACTTGAGAATTTTCAGTAAAATCGCAGCGGAATCTTAAAATTCTAAGTTCTTGGGTAGATGTCTCTCTGGTTCTCTAAGCAAGACTCTAAGCAAGAGTTTATGTAGATTCTTAACAAACACCTGGAGATTCTTATACGGCTATTGGAGATTCATAGCGGGATTACTCAAATTCCTATTGAATTCATATCTAAGCTCTAAAACACAAATAAAACTATTTTTTGTACGAAATTATGGGCCACAGTAATGGTTCTTAATTGTGTCTCAGGGGCCTTCCTGAAGGTGTCTGGGTTTGATTTCCGATCGGTCGAGGATCTTTCGTAATGGAAATTTCCTCGACTTCCCTGGGCATAGTGCTTCACCATACTTGCGAACGCCAAAATGGAAACTTTGACAAAGAAAGCTCTCAGTTAATAACTGTGGAAGTGCTCATTGAACACTAAGCAGGAGCAGAAGAAGCAGGTCCTGTCTCAGTGGGGACGTAATTCCAAGAAGAAGAAAAAGTTATGGATCTTGGAATACTCATGCGGCTTGCATGTTGAGCCTCACTGTTCTATTCAATTTTGTAATATTTTTTAGTGGAATTTTTACTCCATAGTTCTATGGAAAATCCTATTGAAGGTTTTGTCAATATTCTGTTCCGAAAAATATTATAGTTTTTGTGTAGAGCAATTAATTTAAGCTGTTTCTGTGTGCCCTTTGACTGTAAACAATCATTTGATATGAGATGCCTTACTATGCAATAAATATAATTTTAAAGCGCCATTTTGAAATTACCTAATACTGTCAAATTTGACGCTTGCACTTAAAAGATTATCTGTTTTGTTAAATTTATGCAACACCTAGAACTGCTTTTGTGAATACGTTTCTAATGAAATTTATTGCTGCTTAGTTACGGCTGGTAAAAACAAGGGTGTCCGTTTATGTTATGTAATGTTCATTGGAAAAGGAATTTGATGAGTTTGTTGTAATCAGCAGCGCATGATCACAAAGTGTAAATTTTAAACATTTGTCGTCCAGAACGTCTACCGAATGTACCCTTTCCATCAACATTCTACAACATCTCGTAACACCTATGAGAGGTCGTAGAGTTCTCTGCATCTTTCTTAAGTAGGTGTCTAATCAATCATCCATCACCATTCCCCAACTTTCGCAAAGACGTGACCAGGACAGCTCTCGACTATTGGAGGATGCGTCAATCTGGTCTATGAGCTAGAGGTTAGTCCCTAATTTTTGACTTTGGTAACGGATGGGATGGAGGCAACCCTCATACAATGCTCTAGGACTGTACCACCTACGAATTTGTGCGACATGCTTAATGCTAATGCTAGTACGTTTGTATACAAATAGTAAACATAAAGCATATAAAACATCATTGATGATGATTCAGCAATAAAATGTGTGGGGAACGCTTTCACAATTGATATGACGGGTCTATAGATTTGAAACATAACCCTATATTTAATCTACTTCGAAGAGGACCGTTCGGAAGTCTGGCCATCATTTGGTTCCATAATGATGAATCGGATTCCGATTTCCACAACTGAAAATTTCGATTTTTTGCCAAAAAATTAATCCCACTATAGCATCAAAAAAACGGTTTATCAAATTTAGAATGTAAAACACTCAATAAAATGAAATTTTTCTAATAATATGTTTTTGAACTTTATAAATGTGATAGAACATGTATCTTCATTCTAAAAATACTGAAGAGCCTGTCACTTCAATAGTAACCAAAATTTTGGAACGATTGCACGATCCAATCTAAAACAGTTCTAAAAGAGATTTTAGGAACAAATTCTAGTTCACAGATTCGAACAACAGTTCTATCAATCTAAGTAACATCAGAAACAGGCTTAAAAATATTTATTTTTAATCTTCATTAAAGATCATAAAAGAGTCTTAATGAAGAGAATTGTGTGGAAATGTAGCAATTAAAGAAAACCCCTATTCGAAGGGGGTCAAGATTCCTAAATTAAGCATGCCAGAACAACCTAGCAAATTAAATTCATAACATGATTTCGATGTCACTCGCCGACATACATATCCTAACGTCAACCCCCGAAAAACCACTCATCACTTACCGGCGTATCCGGACACTTTCTCCCGGCCTTCTTGAGCACCTCGGGGCTGGCCATCACGGCGTATACCAGCGGCGGCATACGGGGACTGCCAGGCGGAATCTGAAAGTAATCAAAAGAGAGAGAGGGAGAGACATAGATGAAAACATGAATTCATGGTAAACGCTATTAGACGACGAGTGTGTGCATTACTTCATGGGACACATTAGAGGTGACGAATATTGAACAGAAGACATTTGTAGTAGCTGCTGCGTCCCAAACAGGTTCGGAAGGGAACGAACGAACCTCTAGGAGGCACAGTGTTTTATTTTGTTGTTTTCGAGCACTTATCTAAGAAAGTTGTTAAGACTTTTCAAGGTTTATTTTTTATCTAGCATGAGCCCTAGATACTTAACTTCATCTGATTAATTTAAGTATTCGAACCCTCTCATCGTGACAACTTGTCTACTTGAAGGTTTCAAATAAAATAAAGAGTTATTGGTTGATGTGGGAATATTATTATTTGAGTTTGGAAGCATTAGGAGAAATCTTCCATTTTTGCAAGTATGAAGAAAAAATATCCAAACTTTTTTGCAATCTACTACAGATGACACGCAGCCTTCAGCTTTTGGCGGAGAGGCTTGTGTCATCCACAAACATGGATTTTTGACATCCCTGAGGTAATTCAGGTAAGTCAGATGTGAAAATATTGTATAACATTGGTCCCAAAATGCTACCTTGAGGAACACCAGCTCTTACAGGAAGTCGTTCAGACTTGGAGTTCTGATAATTAACCTTAAGTGTTGACAGATAACTTTGGATTTTTTTAGCAATAAGTCTAAACCAGTAGAATAACTTTCGAATTTGTTGGAATGAATCAAATTTGTTGCATGAGGCATAAGCAATATTAGAATTTTCATTGATGTGGATCATCAATCTGTTCAACATGCCTTTTCATAAGGTTTACTGATGGAGGAAAGCAAGCTAATTGGACGATAGCTAGAATCTCCAGCAGAATTTTGGTCCGGTTTAAAAATGGGTACAACCTTGGCATTTTTTCATTATTTGTCAGGAAAATTGCCAACTAAAAATACCTATTTGTTAAATAAATCAGCCGAGAATAATAATAACCTCTGAACGTTTCTTGGTGAGGATGTAAAAAATTCCATCATCAGCCCCTGGCTTTCATATTTTTGTATTTGTTAAATAATAATTCACACTTTTTTCCAAATCAGTCCCTCAGAATTTATTGCAAACGTTCTCTTGATTGAGAATGCTTTCAAAATCCTGGTGAGTCCTAAATTCAAATTGTGCGTGCCTCCAAACTGTATAGCAAGTTTTTTTTTAGCTTTTTTCGTAATTAGTTAGTAATAATCCTCTTTCAATGTCAAAATTGCCTTGAGTTTTTTTTTAAATCAAGATTTCAAATAATAAGAAATTTGGGCTCATCCACATTACGTTTCGAAAAATTATTTCACAATACATTATGCATCAAAAACTTTAATACATCAACAAAACGTATCCGAACAAACCATATCGCTTAAATTAAAGGAACACAAAATCAACACAATAAAACAATGTGCGCCGGGGACATGCATTCGCGCAAACGCACGCGACTCGCAGACGCGGACAGAAACTAGCACGGCATTATGTAGGGGTAATTATTTGATATTAAATTAAATTTCACTTTTATGAGTGCGTTTTCCTCAGCGCACCCAAGTAGGAGTTATACGAACCAGTCAATGAAAGAGTCAGACCCCACGAGGAATAGATTCAGTGCACTCGCGTAAACTTTACGACAAACGGACAAAGGTCGTGTTTTGTAAGAGTAACAACATAGAGAGAGAGGAGGAAAAGGTGTACACAATTAAGTGCGCAACGCGTTCACCTTTTTATGGCACAATTTTTTTCATCGTGCGGTTTTTTGCGGTCTTTATGCGGTTTTCGGTGAAGCGTAAATTTATTCTCTTGGTTATTAAGTGTATACGGCATACTAGATTTGACATGACAAACTATTTTTCTTGGCTCAGTAACTATTGCATAATTTTTGCTTGAATCGTATGTCAGCTTTAACGAAATCGTAATTAAACAAATCGAGATCCGGTGCTCGCACCGTGAAGTGAAGGCCAACAACATCCGACTGGAAGAAATTAGATATTCCTATTTGGCAAAACCACAAACCTCAATTCCTTGGCTCATATATAAGGTGCGGCATTACAAAGCAAGATAATGTTGAAGGTGTACTGCCTTAGGTCGATCTCCCATAATGCCGATCCGAAACCTGAATCTGCCGCATATCGGAAATGTTTAAGTCTAGTGTTTAGTATTATAACGACAGCTATCGATGTTCTCTTTTTCTAAAGAGTTCTCATCATATTTATTTGTACTATATTGTAAGTTTTGACAATATTCTGAATTTCGCATATAAATCTAAAGAATTATTATTGTACGTCTATATGATACTAAATACAAGAAATGTTTATATATGAACAATTTCGATCATTATTGGCAAATATCAATCAATCAATTAATTGCATGTAAGGTGTAAGACGTTCCCATGGCTGATTTCTCGCAGATTTTTTGCCACTAAGACATTCACTCATAAGGTGACAATGGTCTTCTGTTGAACAATTGCTTGCCTGCATACATCACATATTGAGGTAGGTCAAGAAATAGCGTTTGAAGTGTACATCAATCATAGCCGTGAAAGTACACACAGAAGGTGCACCAAATCGAAAGGCAAGGTTTAACCCATTCGAGTTTGAATAACGCGAAGGAGAAAGGAACGTAACCATAAATGTATCGAAACTCTATTTACGATATCCTTGCTGTGCAGTTCATGAGACGCTGGGGTGTCGTCAATACATGGGAAGTTCACAAGCAACAGACCTCACTATAATTCAGAAAAATGTTGGTATAAATATATAAATCGACTAATATTTCTAGACAAACATTCAAAGAGTAATGTGCAATTCGTCATGGACACAGCGCAATAAAAATAGTTAGAGTCCACGGCTACAAAGCAAAGCCATGCGGAAGGTGCCTGGGTACGAATCCCGGTTGATTCAAAAACTTTTCGTAATAGAAATGTTCTTCACTTCCCTAGGCATAGAGTATCATCGTACTTGCCACACGAATGCGAAAAATGACAACTTTGGCAATAAAAACTCTCAGCTAATAACTGTGCAAGTGCTCATAAGAACACTAAGCTGAGAAGCAGGCTCTGTCCCAGTGAGGACGTAATGTCAAGAAGAAGAAGAATAAGAAGAAGAAGAAGAAGAAGAAGACTTATTTTCCTCCATGATTGACGTACTACGCCGCAGTCCTATATGTATCACATAAAAGAAGTAGGTACTCCAACTCGTGAACAAACAAAAAATCATCCATTCAAACAGGGGGTGGAGGTTTGTTACGTCTTATCGAAACACTTTGCTGGAGTATTGATACCTACTCGCATTAGCTTTTTTTGTTATTGAATTTTTATCTACAAAACCAAGCCGAAACAAATCGCGAGTAGCTCAACGTTAAGTATCGCGTTTCATTGTTATCCAGCGGCTGGAAAAACGGTGCAAACCATACATAGCATTCGGCACGCTGCACGAGCCAGTGCAATCGAAATCAGCCAAACCAAAACCGAAAACCTTTTTATGTAAGTTAACCGACCAGCACCGAGTACAAACAACCCCGATAACAACAGCTAGACTCGCACCGCGCACAAAGTCAGTTAAAGATATTAGTTTCCATATGTACCTTGGTACAATGAGCAATGTTTGTTTTAAATTATTTCGTTTTGCTCGTGTTTGTAACGGCTCGGGATGGGAGACTCCCAAGCTAGACAACAAAAGAACCTACCAGTGGTGCAACCACTGGTCTAGGGGTCAAAAACTCCCCCAGAGCATAGAAGCTTATAATTTTATTTTTTTAAAAACTCAACACTACAATCACTACACTACGATCTATTGATCCGGGGGTAAGTTTTTTTGACAGTTATATTCTTCTAAGTCGTGGTTTTCTAGTTCATACACTCCTAAAGAGTGTTACAGAAACGAAATTTTCTTGCTTTTCGTGATAAATATAGAGTAAAGTGGGGCAAAAGTTCGAGTAGGGTAAGAGTTTCTTTTTATGATTTCTTGCCCAATTAAAAACAAAACTAATGTCATGGTGGTTCGAATGCTATTCAAGTAAGAGACTTCCACTCCAAATATCATAAAAATCGATTGAGATTTGGATAAGTTATGGCTATTTGTTGTTTTTTGACGTAAATATTGTAATTTTTGGTCAAAATTTCGTTGCATGGAACCAGTTGAAGATAAAATCTTTTTCAATATTTTATGTAAGGGCGTTTCTAGCCCTATCATAAGGTTGCTTTGAGGTGTATTAGTTTTTGCATAAATGCTTGGAAACAATTTTTGGCCCATAGTGGGTCAAAAGTTCGAATCAGCGGGGCAAAAGTTCGACCCATGTATAAACTCACAGAAAAATATGCAAATTGCCTAAAATCCACATATTATCTTCAAATTTAGCTGTATTTGTTTGATTGTGCGAAAACTGTCACAAATATTTTACATTTCCACTTAGTTTTACGAAAAACTGCTATTTTTGAGTATATTACAATTAACCCGGTTTTGGGCCATTTTTTGATGAAAATTTAGTGTGTATTTTTCGGCAAACTTAAGTTTACGGCAGGTGTAAAGTATGCCTGTCATAAAAAAATCGATATTTTATGTTTAAGCCAGCGAACTTTTGACCCACACTAGATTTGAACTCTTGCCCCACTGGTGGGGCAAAAGTTCGTTTAAGACAATCAATTTTGAAACTTTTATAACTAAAAATGGGTAAATGTTTTGACACAAGTTTGTTCAGCAAAATTATAGCCAATATGTTGAAGGTTCACTGTATGGTACTTGTTTTGTTTCAACTGCTATTGTTTCCCTGGAAACTTTGATTATACCACTAAGGTCGAACTTTTGCCCCACCTTACTCTACTGCAGACTTTGAACACGAAGTTTGTCAAACATACATGCATTTCAACAACTGATTGATGCAATATCGGTTCCAAATTCTGCCAAATTTTACAACCTTCAGAGTACGTGAATTGTCAGAGCAGCAATTCTTTGTTTTTAACAATTGCAAAAAAGCTCAAGCGATTGCGTTCCTAAGCTGCAAACTCGCTAGTAATCGTCTGCCACAGGCACGCCCAACCTTTTCGAGCCGTGAGTCAAGTCGCAGAAACAATATTGTGCATAAAATATTCCAATATTTTAGTAAAATTGAACTTTTTCTTTTTTTATGGAATAACAGCTGAAAATGAACATATTAAGTATATGGTCTCGAATAACAGTCACATAATCAAGTCTTGATTGATCAGGCCACAAAACGAGCTTGAATACGTAGGGTATTTTGGAGTAATATAAGATCACCGGTCAAATCATTTTTAAAGGCCCAGAACAATTAACTTTTACAATTTAAATTCAATAAATCAATGATGAAGTTTCAAATACCTGTTATAACCATCAATACAAATGACTACATTACTACAAAATGCAAAGGATTGTGATTTTCATTACTTTCTTCTTCTTTTTCGATCCTCGCTTACTATGCCGCATCTCAATATACAATTTCAAAAGTTCTTTTTGCAGTTAAATCGCCAATGGATGCTTGCGTGGCAAATTTCATATTGTTGTTCTCGTTTGAGATGCGAATCTTAACTAAACGTCCTCCAAATGCGTTAGGACAAAACAATCGAAGTACACCCAGTGCCGTAGCGTGTTGTTGGCCAGGTTGGCGACCGCCAAGTGCGCAAGCCTTCAGGAGGGCGCCAAAATGCGTGACGCATATGGTAAATTTTTTGAAGATGTGTTTTGATTGAAGGTACCTCTTAAGTCAAAGTTTCGAGAAAAAAATCGTTGATAAAAACATGACTAGTTGAAACAGTTTCTGAATAAATTCAAACAAAATATTTTAGAAGCATTCCAACAGATGTTGAGGAATTCTTTAAATGAAAGTTCTTTCAATACATTTTTATTATTTATAAATTTATTAAAGCTATTTTAAAATAGTTCTTCATGGCAATAATTTGTAATTTAAGACAATTTACACCGCCTTCAGCACATAGTCTGCACAGACTGAACAATCACTAACAACACGAAATACCCAGCAGCCTAGTGATGATTTTTTCGTTCGACGAAAAGTTTTCACCGACTGGAGCGGGAAACGAACCCACACTTTATGGCACAATACGCCCAGACGACTGACGCCGCTAACCGCAAGGCCATGAAACCCACAAATCAGTTATGGCAGAAAATGTTTTGGAAAATCAGTAGGTATCTAAAAACAGCCACAAATCGAATGTTTGGACCATGAGAAATAGAAGGAAATTCAGCGGAACCCAAAGACTTATTGGCGAATGAAAAATTGAAATTAGTACATGAACCCTAACAACAGCAATACTTTATTGTTACCCCAAAGAAAAAAAACATTGCTTTAAAATACGTGCCGAACTCCCTAACACCTCAAGAAAGGCATTTTAGTGACAGCATTTTCTGTTTTATTCCATGCTACCATTTTTAATGCAACCATTCAGCGAACTGTTTTTCTTAATCACTATGGTTGGGGTGTTATGAAGAAGCTGTTTTTCCTGCGTCTAACAGTTTTTTCTCTTTTCAAGAGAGAAAATTTTCGAGGATTTCAAGAATCTTCGAATTTAGATGGTTCAATATGATTTGTTGAAGATTCCTAAAAACGACGTTTCTGAGAGATTTGCATCGATTCCTGGATCATCGATTTTATTTTGTGGTTTCCAGCCTTTGCGAGTTGATGCCGAAATTGTGCCTTCAGTTAAGGATGGAATACCAACTGGTGAGTCCGTTTCATGATTTTGAAAACAACCTTTGATTAGTTCGACATTAGAGTTGTCGACGCACTGATAGATATTTTATTTTAACTTGAGGCTACATGAATCTCATCACTTTGCAAGGTGAATCCTGATCATGTAGCTTTTGATCCCTCCCACAAAACTCCTTCCTGTGAAAACCACGTAGATGCAGAGGTGATCTCGGTCTCTAGTAGCAATGGAGTTCACATTACTATTCCTTCCCTTCTCCGATGACCGTAAGGAAATGGCCAGCGCCGTTATTGACATTACTGAGTTTGGAGTCCTCAAAATTGTACATTGAAAATGGTATGCTACTTCCAAGCTACATCAGTTGGTTCCCTATACAATTTTGATTATTACGGTCAATCATGGAGTAGCAACTACGAATTGTACGGTCATCATCTTTGAGTATTACCTTAAGTAGATAACTTGTTCTATTTTTTACACATTTTTATTAACTTCGTTCACAAAAATTCTTAAAGTATATTTATGATTCAATGCAAAAATATTCGAAAAATTCTTGTTTGTTTAAAGAGTTATTTAAGAAATTATTTTTAAAAAATCCTCCAATTTCCTCGCGATGTTTGCGCCTTACGGTCGACAAAATGTGCCTAAGGGCCCATTCACAAATTTTATAACGCTAAAGGGGGTGGGTGGGTGTCCTTAAGATGTTACAGCTCATACAAAATTTGAAAGTTATCCATACAAAATGCGTTACGAGAGGGTGGGTGGGTGTCCAAACTGACCATTTTTGGCGTTATGAAATTTGTGAATAAACCCTAATAGATTTTATCAAAAAGATTTCCTAAATGTATCCTTTTTAAATATTGACCACATGCATTAAAAAACTATATAAACATAGTTTAGAAATGTATACAATCCAGCTTTTTACGAGCTCTAATGGCCGCCACAAAGAAGCTCGCTTTCTAGTAGGGACTAGGCGATCTGACATTTGGCTTGGGTCGTTTGATAGCAAATTGATAAGATCGGTCAAAAACTTATCGAATAGCTGTCATACGACCCAACCCATATGTCTGACCGTTTAATTCCTACCAGAAAGCGAGCCTGATTATGGCGGCCATTAGCGCTCAGGATAATTTATTTCAGAATATGAATTGTACTGAGATTTCAATAAAGGTTTAAGTTAATAAATCCAGTAATTCCTGCGAGTGCATCTTTGACAAAAAAAAACAGTTATTTTATAAAGTATTTATTTAAGGTGAGTATGTATCGAATCGAAGCCTCAAAACTTCTGTAGCACAAATCTGAAGAATCAGACAGGATTTCGAGCTGAAAACTTGATCCAACTATTGATCAATTGTTCAAGTTTTCAGCTCGAATTATTTTCTGATTATGTAGATTTGGGCTCTTGAAGAGTTGAGGTATGGCTTTGTTTCATCTTCACTTCAAAACATCTTCTAGATAACTTTCAGAGTATCTGACAGTTCAGCTGAAGATAAACCGAAGCCATACCTCAAATCTGCAAGAACACAAATTTAGAGAATCAAAAACAGCCATTCATGCTCAAAACTTGATCTATCAGTTACTAGCTGGTGATGATTAATCGATTAAGTTTTAAGTTGGAACCGCTGTTTGGTTGTCAGAATTTTTGCTGCTTGAGATTTGAGGAAAAGCTTTGATTATAAGAGTTTTGAAACATTTTTCTTACAATATCTTAATGAATTCCAATTTTTAGTTGTTTCTAAAGCTCTATCATGAAGCTACCACGGACTTTAAAAAATATCGTTGAAGTTTTTCTGAAATGTTCCATGTGAACTTGTATAATGTTGAAAACAACAGAGCTTTGAGTAAGGGGCGCCCGAATGGCAGTTCGCCAAGGGCGCCATGAGACCACGCTACGGCTCTGAGTACACCTAGCAACGATTATAGAAATCATCGCCGCTCGAGCAAGAAAAATTCATCTTTGACACCGCATTTCTTGTGAAAAATCATACCGCAAAACTTAAAAAATGGGTTGAATCCAAGCTATACCTAATAAAGCCAAAAATAAAATGACACTACATTAGAAGTACACAAGTTAATAATTAGGTCACGCGAGGCCTCTGTGTACTAAAGCTTTAAAGGTCACTAGTTTATTCGTAGGGGACAAGATTCTATCACAAGGCAACATTGATCATGTCCGTTTAAAATTACAAAGCTTCGAAATCATTAGTTTTTGTTTTTAATCTCCCAACTACTCGATTCATATCATATCACGATACTTTGAACGTAGATAGGGGCTGTCCATTTATTATGTAAGACAATTTTTGATAGTCCATTATTATGAATTAAATTTTTTGTAGTATATAAACGAGAGATGATAAACTCACGATTGTAATCATGGAACAAGCCAAAAAATATTCCAAATAACTTTAAAATGTGATAATTTTAACGCTGAAGCTGACAAATAAAGGTAAACTTCTATGGCTCGATGTTCCACGACTCGCTTGGTTGATTGATGACAAAGTATGGTATCACGCATCTATTCCATAACTTTTTTTATAGCATGTATTGATCAACTAGGTAAACTTTTTATCAGACAACATTTTCTAAAATAGTTTGGAGCATGAATTTATGCAAGGAAACTCATCTTTCAAAAATTGTCTGTGATTTATGGCTATAATATTCATAGTAAAAACAATGATGCATATTTACAGAGCTGTTACAAAAACATCAAAATCGTATCCGCGAAAATCGCGACTTCTGAAATTATTCGAACCGCGCCTGGCAGCACCAATCCGCGCAAAAATAATATTGGAATGGTCATTCAACTCTTCAATCATGATGAAAACGAGCATGTACAAAACTTCATGTCACAATACCCAACCAATTTTTCGTTAAAAAATCTTAACATAGTTTTGATTCGATCACCAGGTGATCTGGGTTTCGCATTGCAATTTTCGAGAAATTTCTCCGTTTTGGTAAACATTGGCACATTGTCGAACAGCATTCATAAAACAAATTCAGTTTTGTGTTGAAAATAACTAATTAATCGCGAATTGAAAAGAGTGCAACAATGTTGCGCACTGTAATTTTCATGACAGTTTTGTTTTTGTTTGTATCCCAATCTGCAAAAGTTAAAACAAACGGTTGTGAGTGTGCTTGCTTTGTTGTTTGTTTTTCATCTGTTTTTATGGCAATTTGATTCACTGATAAGGACAAATTGTTTTTTTTATTGTACAATCATGTTATTTTCATAGAAATTTCAAATTAAGTCGCATGGAGAGTTCAGCAAATTTGCCTCAGACAGGGTATTACTACTTTTCCCTGATTGCCACTTCCAAAAAACGACCTTTTCTCCTCCGTATATTTTATATTCAGAAAAGTTTCTAGCATTCTTTATGAACCGATTATCTGTAATGTTCTTTTATATATAGAGAGCTCTTTCAAGTTATTCCGCACTTGGCATTATGAGCATCAATGTTTAAGTTCCGATTAATCAAAGTTTCTGTCTAGTTTTAATCCTTTTACTGCAACGTTTTTGAGCATAGGCTCGTTATATAAATCCATTAACATTAAAAGAACGAAGTTTTCTTTTATAGTCGATTGGCTATATTAAGTATAAGTTTCCAGTTTTTCTCTGGCTGCCGCATTCTTTTGAAACAAAAAAAAAACATTGGTATTTATATTCAACACTAATAGTTTGTGATAGCATTGCTCATATGTTTAAGTTTTAGAGTTCTAATAGGCAAATAATAAATTCTTTGAATATTGATCAGTAATCGCATTTTCAATTTCAATATTTTCTAAAACTAACTCGAGAAGAATTTTGTAATTATTTCCTTAACATTCATGATGTTTTGCAGTATATTGAATGATATTTTTTTTTTCGGGTGAAACCACTGCAACCAGTTTTCTTTGATCTTTTGTGGTAAACCGATGTCTTTGTTTCTTTGTCGTTCTACTCCATTACCATTGAGAAATAATGAAGTAGTCGTTTTTTTATACAATTTTCATTCCTTACCACTTTGCATAGAGCCTCTTTAGAAAAAGATTACGCTATTTATACTTTTTGGAGCAAACGGTTTGTCATCATTAAACTCTCAAAATCGCGCCCCTTAATCAGGTTCGGCCACTAAGCTGATTGAATGATACTGATTTTGACCATGCATCGGTATTTTAGCGTATCAAACTATTCTACATATAAGGGTCAAATCGTTTTTTTTTTTTGTAACTGTGAACAGGTTTCATCGCATTTGACATATAGATTCTTTGAAACAAGAAGCTTATTTTAGAAGGTAGGAGGTCTGCTACTCTACTGATTCGGAATCGTTTACCTCCTACATATTGAAAGATAAGCACTTGAACTCGGAAAGAACTTGTCTCAAGTAATTGGTTGCAGGTATATAGTGTGGAAGTCCTTGTGTTTTTGATACTTAAGTAGTACTTATTAGGGATTTCTCGCTCAATTTTTCTAAAGGACCGATCTAACATTGAGAGGCTCTCTTTGTTTACTTTCTCTTTAATCAATAACTAAGTCACATTAACCTCCTCTGTTGCATTTCTTGTATGAAACGCTAGTCAAGGAAATTGCCTTTCGATCTATAGTGAAAAACTTCCCAAAAGCTTTAGTATTCCACTGTTATAATTGAAAGAAAGCGAGAGAGGAGAGAATCACTCATTTGTACATAGGTCCTTTAGTAATGTTTAGCGAGATTTGTTTGAAGTTGTTAAAGGCTTTGTTAACCTTCGAATACATGTGACATATGAAAATCATGTTTCCCGTGTAATTATAATCCTGTTGTGGCTGAGGATGTTGAACAGGACATTTTTTACGTAAAGTGCTGATGGCAATACTCGGTGGAAAACTAGACGTAAACATCAAGATTAATACCAGATATACAAAGAACCAAATTGTTTTAAGCAAAATAAATACGGTGGGCTGGTCACTTAGTGTGAATGTCGAAAAATAAGTTGTCAAATAATAATAATCAGAATTGAATGTTTCACCTTTATCGAACGTAACATCAATTGTATATTGTAATTTATTTTATAGATTTCATTCTATTAAACTAAGCTTATTGGTTTAAGCCATGTAAAAACATATTTAAGCCACTTTGGTAGGTTAAGTCAGTTGTAAATGTTTCTATTTATAGCAACGGTAACAGTTATATACTAGTTGAAAACAGTTTTGCCAAATTTCTGAGCGTTTTTGTGGGTTTTTCAGGTGCTATTACGTAATTTTAATATGGATTATATTGAATTTTTAAGTCAAAAACTTCAAATCAAGATTTCTCGAGATTCGTCCAAGGGATTTTTTTTTTCAAAATTGGCCCAGAGGTGCAGAATGACCTCAGGAATCGAGCCCTGTTCTCAGATTTGATGGACATTTTTTTTATAATAACGGATGCTTCCAAAACTTTTTGTTAAAGTCAAGTCAAAAATTTGTGTCAATATGTTTGTGTCTAAAATACTGTTTTCTTGAATACTTCATTGGCGCCTTTGCTAAATAAGTATTATACTTATTACCAAGTGCCATTTTGGCGCCCCTGAAGGCTGGTGCACTGATATTCTACCAATTAAAATGCCAAAAAATAATTTCCCTTATTATCCCAGGTTGTATTCAGGTGGTAGACACCTTGATGATCTTAAAACTGAATAAAAAAAAGAAAGTGTGACAAAAGCATTGTTTCAATTTTATGTATAATTTTAAAATACAAATGTCCAATCAATTGAGATATACTATGCCATGCTAAATTATTTTTTATAATATGTACAATGAACAATGTTTATTTTAAATGCTTTCGGTTTTTTCATGTTTGGAAAACTCCCAAGCTAGACAACAAAGCAGAACTAGTCTTTGTTTGCGACTTACCTTGCCGACTTTCATCCCCCCGTACAGGGGGATTGGCGCTTCCGGGTTGTCCGGATTGGCAATGCGGGTCCAGCTGAGCACATTGATAAACACCTCCTTCCCGTCGATGGTTTTCTCCTTGATACACATGTGCGGCTGGGGTGGATTCTTGAAGGTTCGCGACGCCCGAGATCTCCGGTGGGGGAAGTTGTTCGGGATGCCATCGATGGTTAGATCCTGCTGCTGGGCGGATGATCCTCCCGGGGGAGGTGGCGGTGGTCCTGTTCCACTGAGGCTACCTCCGCTGGGGTAATTGTGATAATCGAGACCACCGTTGCTGTTGTTAGTGTTGGAGTAATTGTTGTGCAAGGGGAAATCATGCTTCGGCGACGAGTTTCGATTGATGGAGGTCGGAAATTCGGATGTATTCATAGCTTCAGCAGCACGCGGACCTGCCGTTTTCTGCTTCCTGAGATCGTATCCGAGGGGGGAGGGAGTGTATAAAACTTTCACAACACTGGAATTTGATTCTAACTGCAATCAATCTTCTTTTGCGCCTCCGGAGAAACTGCCCTCTGGGGTAACACAATTTTGACGACTGCCAGGACGTCGTAATAGTCGCGCACTCCGCCCAGGGAATGTTCCACACCTTTTATCACAACACAAGTTTCGTCATCAGTTTGCGGAAAAGGTTACACCACTAACTCTGACGGGGCGAAAGAATTTGACACACAAAAACTGGATTCAATCGGCGACGCGTCTTGCCTTGCCCTGCCCAGCAGCACTGCGAACCCTTTGTCCAAGACGAAGTTTTTGCTCTTGCTCGCTTATTTCCTCTTCTGGCTGCCCCACAAAGTGCGATTCGCAAAACCCCAAAGACGATCTCTTTCCCCTTTCTTCTTTTGGACTCTGTCTGCTTGTCTCTGTGTCTGTCTGCCTGATGAATGGAGAAAACTCTAAAGCACATCAATTTCTTCCCGCCTGCCACTTCCTCCTCTGCCTTCCATCAAATCCAACAACTTCTTCCCCGTCGATAAAAGGAATCCGCCTCCTTCCGATCAAATTCTTCACCACCAATTACTGCCTTTTCTTGTTTTGTGCATCACCGTCACACTCCCGGACAAAAACTGCATCCGATCCGTCCAAATAATCTCCCAGAAAATCAAATCACACATCCAGAGAAAAAAAATCCACTGGGAATCTATTTTGGTGCCATTGTTTATCCTGGCGTGTACTTTTACAACACCTTCTTTTTCAGGAGAAGGGCGATAGGCGAGGGTCCGGGGGCGGCTCCTGTCTATTTCGACACAATTTTTCTTCCCGATTTTCCCGTGGCGGAGCGGCGCAAAACAAACACCCGCACCACCGAAAACGAACCCGATGACGACACAACCAAACGACGGAACACCGATCCGGAATAAAATGCTATTCTGCCGAAGACAGCGAAATCGTCCCGTTTTCTTGAAATCGTTGCACTTTTGGCCTTGCACTCTCGTCGTTTTTCACTGGATTGCGAATCGCGGTTTCGCCGTCGTCGTCGAAAAAACTGACAAAATTTGAAGCGCAGGGAAAAAGTCCACTTTTTTTCTTGCTGCACCACTCGACTCACCACTGCCTACTTGCCACAAGAAGAGTGCTCGCGCGATGATGGCTGATGCGGATGGTGAAAATTTATGTTGGTCGTGTGTTGTCAAAATCAAAAGCAGCAGCAAAGGTGAAAACAAAACACGCACACCTTCGCGCAGTTTGGCGTCGGGACATAGACCAATCCAGTTGCCTGCGTAGTAGTGCAATGTTGACAAAATTTTCTTTGTTTGCTGTGAGAACTGTCACAACATTGCTTTTGTTTGCTGTGAGAATCAAAATATAAACAGAATTGCAGCAATACAATCACTTCCTTGTTGGCCTGCCGTTGACCGAAAGCTCAATAACGTCAAACAAAAATCGATACGTTTCATTCTGAGGAAATCGACTTGTGTAAGATTGATTCTGCGTTGGTGTTCGTGGCAGTTTGCTTGCTTGGGGAAAACTTGCACACAGCGACCCAACATATGGATGTGTGCGTGTGAGGTGGGCCAACAACATAAAATAGTGGGCATTCCCTCGGTGCGTTTGCTGATTTGAAAATGACAGGTTGAGGGCGGTGGGAAGCGGTCAGTATTGCGCATAAAACGATACAAATGGAACATTCAGAGGTACGTGCAGCAGTAGTTGCATAACGAGAGGCGAATATCTTTAAATTGGACGGTTGAAAGCCATTGTGTATGCTATCAGTGAAGCACCGTTCATATTTTTTCAAACTAATAAGGGTGAGGCCTGAATGGTCGGACACCCTCTGCGCTGAGTCACATTAACCTCTTCTGTTGCATTTTTTGTATGAAACGCTAGTCAAGGAATTGACTTTCGATCTATAGTGAAAAACTTCCCAAAATCTTAAGTATTCCACTGTTATATTCGAAAGAGAACGAGAGAGGAGAGAATCTCTCATTTGTACAAAGGTCCTTTAGTAATGTTCCGCGAGAATTTAAACATTTTCCAGAAAGAGTACCATCAGTGCACCAGTATCCGCTCATGCCCATATTTCCCCTCACTAACGTAAAATAGTTATTTATGCAACAAGATGCAAAATGATGATTTTTTCAGCACGAGTTATACATTAAATTGTTATGCCGAGTTGGATAAATACGACGAGTGCTGAAAAAATCGAGTTTTGCAACGAGTTGCATACAACATTTTTTGCTATTACGAAAAAACCGTTGTTTCTAGGAAATTGAAATATTAGTAGTAGAACGCTAATGGCGTTGTTGTTACAAAACTGATTTTAATTATTATTACCATAAATTATGGATTTCCATTATTTGTTCAATACCATGTCGTTGTTTTGGTTTATAAAATTAATCTGACACTTAATTGAGGCCCGGTACTCAAGCTGTCAGTTCGTGGCAAACTAGATGTTGGTAACACGAACAGCAGCGATATTAGCATTCTTAGGTTAATGCTTCTACTATCTAGGATCACAATCATATTTCAGAATAACTCACGTGGCCACCCATGCGTAGTACAGGCTAGTGATCCTTCACTCAAAATAATCCAAACGTCATGGCTACGTGAAAACATACGTAGTTTTTTTCCATCGCACTTTCCACGTAGCACTTACGTGAATCATAGGTAGCACATAATGAACACTCGAGCTGATGAACTTTTCTCGATTCACGGGAATTCCACGTAGCCGCTAAGTGTTTTGTGAGTACCTTTTACGGAGCGTTTTATTGAATTCTAAGCAATTATACTATCAATTTTACGGAAACTATAAATAAAAGAAATGTTTTAATTAGATTCCTTTCATTGTACCAAAATGTTTTATTATTATTATTTGGAAATATATCTGAATGGAAGATTACATAAAATACAGGGGAAATGATTAACGTAGGCAAAATTTTGCCGAAATTCAAATGCTTATAACTTAATGAAAAATAGATGAAATTGGATGCGACCGGAAGCAATCGACGGCAAATTTGGTCTAGTTTCAAGAACTTGCTTAGTCATGCGTATTGGTCACCGGACACCATGAATATTTCTGCAATCAGATGCGCATTACCGGAGTCAGTTCGAGGAATCTTACATCGCTGATAAATGGAGATAAGCCAGCTGCGATTGGCGGTGAAAGTACGTTGCTCAGCCCTATTCGAAAGAAAACACAAATCAAAAAAGGTAAAACTTTATCTTAAACAATGTTTACTCACCAAAATCTTGTGAACATTTTTTGTAATGTCGAGACTTGGCGTTTGCTTCCAACGATGTTACTCGTTTTGCAATGGTGACAGTTCAATACAGAAACTGAACTGTCAACATTTGAGTTCATTTACGCCTACGTGTTTTTTCACGTAAGAGTGATGGACACCAACAGTAAATATTATTGAAAGAACATTCAATGTATATCTACGTCTGGGTGATTGTTACCGTTGTCCGGTAAATTAGAGAAAAGTTCATTTTCGAACGATCTACGTGATTTTTCACGTAGCTTCGACGTGTGGATTTTTTTGAGTGTTTATATTTATCCTTTATCTTACGGTGCGGCCATAGTAACGCGTCCGCGTCCGCGAACGCGATGCGATCAAAGGATTTCCTGTTGTTGATATTCTGCTTTGCGGGCTCGCACACGCGCACGCATCGCTCGACGCGTTTACTATGGCAGCGCCCTTATAAAGGATTACTAAGTAGAAGTAACCTATATATACTAATATTTCTATTGATTACTAGTACAGGCTCAATATGTTTCAATCAGGTAGGCTGGGATACATATACGTACTACATGACTGTCACACATTCTCACGCTTTATAGATAGAAGCGTGGAGGTGATCAAGATTTAACAGATATTTGAGGACAACCCATGTAAGATGCTAATTGTAATTTTATACCAAATTTTACTCACTATTCATGTGCTAAGTTGTCTGCACGCAGTGGCGCGGGAAGTGGGTAGGACAGGTAGGACATGTACTACGCACAAAAAGACCTGGGTAGGACAGTCAAAGGATTGTCCTACCCACGATTCAACAAAAATACAAAATCATCAGAAAGCTTGAATTTGTGTGAAGAACGATTGAGAATATCAATGGGCAACTAACTGTAAGAGTTGTTACAAGAAACTTCTTTAACCGTTAGAAAAACAAATGAAGCAATTACGGCATTTCTGAATGAACAAATGGATGGTTTCTTAAAACTATCTACGAAAAGCCCTGTAAATGTTCTGAGACAAATTGCCATGAGCGTTCCATAGTTATTTGTTGAAGAATCTCTGGATGAAGTAATGGATTACTCTAAGACCAGTCCCATCGTGTGATGGCGAAAGAGATTTCTTAAAGTGCGATCACTCTAGATATATTCTATCAAAGTATTGCTGAATTTCTTAATGATTTTCAAGACTATTTTTATAGAACTCACACAGTTAGTTTCTGAAAAATGATTTGATAAAATTCCCACTAATATTTGTGGCATTATTCATAAAAAATATTCAGAGCAGATTTCTGAAAGTTTTTTTTTCAGGATTGTTAAAGAAGATCCAGTGAAAATTTGATAGAATTTCTGCGTGATGGAACATTTTTCAAGAATCTTCAGTTTTTTCTGAAAACTGTTGCTATGAATTTGATTCGGAGCAAAGAGAAAAAAAAAACTACACATATTAACAGAATTTTGGCTGTTCATCAATTTGTTATCTAGGAAATTAGAACAACCTCACTGATTGTAATGATGAGTAGTTTGATCTATTTTTGTCAAATTTGCTTAATAAGTTCATAATGCTGCTCGCATTGAATCCTAATCCAAAATTGCACAGGCTACTAAGAAACCTTTACAGACTATAACGGGTACAACAGACTCTTAAAGAATTTTGTCTCCGATTCTCTGAGGAAAAGCTTCAAGAATTATCAGAGTAATTTTATTTAGATTTTTTTTTCAGGGTCTCACACAGGGATCTCTCTAGAAACTATTTTAGATATTTCTCTACCAATTCTCCCAGAAATTTTTCCAGAGATTTTTCAAAGGATGCTCAGAAAAAAATCTCCAGAATTTGCTCCTGGAAATCCTTGAGATCTCCAAAGCTATTATCTCCACTAATTTCCTCGTGTATTACCTTGATTTTCTTTCCCAAAACTATCTTAGAATTTTCAGCAGATATTTTTTTTTTTACTAATTCTCCAACTGCATTCTCTAGTTGTTATTCCAGAAGATGTTCCTAAGTTTTCTACGGAATTTCTTCCGAGGAAATCTTCAAAAGTTTATAACAGAGATTAAAAAAGCTGAGGGGTTTTTCAAGAAACCCTGCAAGAATTTCTCCGCAGGTTTATGTGAATTTCACCAAGTATTCATCCACGATTCCTCCCAGAAATAAAAAAAATCTTCAAGAGATTCTTCGAAAAAATCTATTGTTTTCTAAGAATTTCTCTAGCATTTTATCCAAATATTACCCATGCAGTTTATCCAATCATTTTTTAAAAAGTTTCCCAAAAAAACTCCCTTGCAATTTCATAAGATTATTTAAGATTTCACACCAGCCAATACTACAACCAGTTTCTCAATAATTCATCCGATCATTCCTTCATTAAATCCCTATAGAGATTCTGTCCAATGCCTTTCAAAAAATTCCTTTAGAAAACCCTGCGAAATACTATCCCGTGGCTCGATTGATTATTTAGATTATCTAAGCAAATTATCTAGGAAATCTTCTAAAACTTTCTCAAGAGTCCTGGCCTTATTCAGAGATCATTGTTCATACAGAATGACTTTAAAGCTTCCACTTGTTTCATATGAGGTTACTTCAGGATTCTTTAAAAGTGCCTCATGGATTTATTCTTCAGAAAATTTTTCTTGGCGTAACCCTAGACACATTCTTTGAAAAAAAAAACTTCAAAGCTTACTTGAGAAAATCTCAAAGTGTTACAGGAGGAATTTCTGCAGAAACCTAAGAAGAAATCTCAGGAGCAATTGCTACAGGTATTTTTAGAGAATAAATCTCTAGTTGCGATCTTATATAAATTCCAAAAGACAGTTTCATAGGGAACTCCTAAAAACTCTTGGTGGCATTTCTGGAGAATTTATAGATTCAATTGAAGAAGATGTTTTGCCCGGAAACCTTGCAGGATGTCCCAAGAGAATAGATGGATTAATCACTGCATAAAATCTTAGAGAAATTTGGGCTTTCTTTCACAAAGATTTTTTAGAGGAATTCTGGAGTTCTGTTTGATCTTTCGACCTTGACACTTGCTTTTGCCGGGGCGAGCGACGAGGGCAGGATCAAACATGTCGCGCGTTGGTCTAGTAAGTGAAAAAGTGGCGTGATCGGTGAGTTCGGTTGGAGTAACTGAAAAAGTGCCGCGATCAGTTAGTTCTGTTTGATCCTTCGACCTTGATGCTTGCTTTTGGGCAGTGCGTCAAGAAAGCCCGAACAGTTTTTTTTATTCTTTTTGGGTCGCGCGCTTATTTTTTTTCCTGAGTGCTTTTTTATAGCCGAGCAAACGAGTGAAGCCGAAAGTGGATTGTGGCTGCTCAGTCAAGGATAACGGATCAATTGGTGAGCTCGTTTCATGCTACTATTTCTAATCTATAAAATATGTTTGACTGCACATTCAATCGTTATAATGGTGGGATGTAAATATGATTTTTCAACAAACTATGGATGGTTCGTCACTGTGAGTGTCGACACAAACTCTGATTCATGATTTATTTTTTTTTAACATTTTTTTTTCAGCACACCTCTTATATACCTTTATTTTTGTAATTAAAAAAACTTTGAATGGTTCGACACTACAAGTGTAGACTTGCGAAAGGTTCACTTTATTCAACAAACTTTGGATGGTTCGCCACTGTAAGTGTCGGCATAATAATAAGAGTGTTCTATGATGTCCCAACCAATCGAGTTTTTTGTTTCTTTTCAAATGAGTAAAATATAATAACACATGCTTTCGTCCTGACAGCTGTAGGAATGTTACATTTAGGTATTTGTTCAACAAACTTTGAATGGTTCGTCACCTCAAGTGTCGGCATAATTTTCCTCTACATAGAAATTGTTCATATCAAATGAAAATATTACCCAGCTAACCAACAAGCATTTAAATAAGCCGCGCAGCAGAATGTTTTTGGCATTTGCACTGCTTGCTGCCGTATCTGGGCAGTTTGATTGCTTGACTGCATTGCATCAACAAGAGAATTGCTATTACATAGCTCTTGGTCGTTGGAAAGCATTTCATCTGCACGGACCAGTTTTGGTTCGGTGCATTCAAAGTGCTTCTTTGTTGCCAAATGAATGCCTAGTAAAAAGAGTTCAGGGCATATGTTACTCTGTCTCTGTCTCTTTCACACTTTGTGCTTCGATTGTAAGGCCGCTTTTAACTTTCGATGGCTATAACCAAAGATGTTGTATCGCATTCATACTTTCGGAACTTCTCGTAAAAACCTGTCAACGGGTGCCTAGAGGAAAAGCATCACCTGTATTCCTTTACATTTTCAACACACATATCCCAAGATGTCGAGCCTACGTAAATTTATGTTTTTTTTTTTCTATTCTTATGAGGGAAACATTTAATTGCCAGGTATACTGTTTTCCTTCCATTGCAAGCTGATTAAGATTAATAGAAGAGAAGAGCGTGTCTTTAAAAAATCTCAATTTGGTGTATTCTGCACCGGGGAAATTGATAGAAGCAATCTTTGTCAACAAGATGTTCTTTAAATATGGGAAAAAGTCATTGCTCAGCATAACATCGACTGTAGCCTCTCTTGTGGCGCGCTGCCTCTGCTGAACCAGCATCCGCAAATCACCGGGTCATGATTTCAAACCGCAATCGAGGATTAATGAGCAAAAAAAACTGTTGTGAGATACAAGAATAACAATTAAAACATAGCTAGACAGCAACGGAGAAAAGAAAGAGAAAAAATATGTTTGTTTTGTTTCGCTCTCCACGGAGGCGTTACATTTTTTTGACAGCCGGATGCAACGTTTCTGAAGGTGTAGCATTAAACCAGCCTGTTATTTCGCCAAAACCTGCACTGGCGAAGCACTACCAGCAGCTATAAGTCCAATGAGCATTTAATACCTTGTTGTACAAACGCATATAATGCTGAATGAATGCTGGTGTTAGTGCTCATTGGTTACTTGGGTATATTTACGTATAAGCATGTATATATCTCACAAATCATTGTTTATCATGGTCTAATCGCTTATCAAAGTGAATCCTATGACCCAACGATCCTCTCCATTAACAAACATCCCTCCCAGTAACCTTTGTGGAGATGCAGAGGCAAACACGGTCTCCAAAAAGCAAAGGTTACACACTAACATTCCTTCCCCCAATCCCACCTGACTGCAAGGACGTGGCCGGCGCCGTTATTGACCCTGTATAAATAGGGGCACTGAATTATGCACACTGAAGAAGATTATGGCCAATCCCAGCCGAACTTCTAGTTGATTCTTTGTGCATTTTCACTGACTTCGGTCAATCACGGAATAGCAACCATTGATATGTGTAGTCAGTCTAAGCTAAGCTAAGCTAAGCTAAGCAAAGATTTTTTAGAGGAATTCTGATGATTCCTGAAACAATCTTTGAAAAAATTCCATGTCTGTGGTTCTCTTTGGGTAAAACCAGGT
Source organism: Aedes aegypti (assembly GCF_002204515.2). Taxonomy (NCBI): domain Eukaryota; kingdom Metazoa; phylum Arthropoda; class Insecta; order Diptera; family Culicidae; genus Aedes; species Aedes aegypti. The sequence goes on from NC_035108.1 coordinate 28,876,066, forward strand.
TGAATTTTTGAGGCATCCAACACAAAATTCGTGGAGAAATTCTCTAGGAAAATTCGTCAACCTCCTTTAGAAGTTTCCGGAGTAATATCTGAAAAAAAATCAGATAGAATTCCTAGAGAATATTAAGTAATTCCAAAAAATGTGTCTGCTCTGACACTATAAAGAATTAAACTCTTATCTCATGGCTCTTATAAGGTTTCATTTTTTTTTTTGTTCCTGTTTGGTCTATTTTTGACCACCGTATGATTCTTTTTATGTCTCCGTTTTAATGCAAGAGGTCTCTAATTTCCTATTTTTTAAGGCTTGTGTAAAGACTTTGTCTTATCTAGCCCAGTAAAGACGGAAAGCCTTTTTAGTCTTGTGGTAACGACTGACATTAAAAATGAAAGGGTTTGGAAGCAAAGGGGTGTCAGTGAAAAAAAAAACTAGCTTTGTGAAAATCTAATTTGAATCTTCATTCACAAATCAAGAATTGTGTTATTTCTTGTGTTGAGCGGAAAAACCACCTGAAAATATCGTTTGAACGCTTGGAACCAGTAAAAGTTCCTCAACTCAACATCGACCAAAATGACGCTTGCACCCCTTTGAGTTTGGGCCCCTCAAATATAGTAAATTTAAATCCCCAGTATAGGATTCCATAGAGTTGAAATTTTTCTAAGTTTCACTGTGCACAAAATATTTGCCAACGGTTTGTCCTACCCATGGTTCCGAACGTGGTCGCGCCTCTGTCTGTACGCATCGGATTTTTTGGGATTTAACTAGATCATCGTTTCTCAAACTTGGCTTTCGTGACCCTCGACCTTTCGTCACCTCGCTCGTTTTATCAATTAAAACTGGTGAGACGTTAATGGGTCGCGAAATTCAAGTTTGGGAAGCTATGAGCTAGATACCTCTACTACACCATCTTCGTCTTGCTAGAAGACCCGATGCCGGAACAGAATCGCACACACGAATGGTATTCGGATCGTCCAATGGATGTAGGCAAGTTGCTTGTCATTGGTAAATACAAAACCATTCGAAGGATGGCTGTATAAGCCATTCAGATATTTAATTGGCGATTCTCAAAAGAGTGTTGAAAAGTGTTACATTTCAGCACCCAAAACAGCGCTGAAAAGTAGCACTTTTCAGTTCTGTTTCTTTTGTTAGGAAAAGTAGGCCATTATGTTGCTCATTTAATTGACGAAAAATAGGCAAAAATTAATTTTTCGTGTCAAAAACCAACATTTTTCGCACGGATATATTCTAGCAATATTAACTACTTTCAAATAAGTTGTCGGACATTATTTTCATTTGATAGAATAATGCTTTAAGCGAAGTATGCACTTCAACAGAAAAGTAATCGCCTATCTCGATGCGTGGAAAATTTCTTGCAAGGAATGCTCAAGAAAAGCATTTTTCTTTAATCGCAGTACGCAGTTGAAAAGAAATGTCAATTCAAATGGAGCTCGCTGCAGGAAATTTCTTGACCATTTCTTAGGCAGAACAGCATACTTAGTTTTATATTGAAAACACAAGACCTCGTGAGCGGTTATTAAGCCACTAGGTATTTTTGTGTGTTCCAATAACCTCTCATACAAAAAATGAAACAAAATTTGAAAGAAATAAAAAAAAAAAAAAAATTGAAAGAAATGTCTATTTCAGTATACAGTTTTCTTTATCGCAGTAGTAGCTATGGTTTGACCATAAAAAATATCAAAATAAACGATTAAAAATAATGCATTTTTTTAGTAAGTTCGTCACGATATCTGTTTACCGTGGGCGGAAATAGGAACACTTAGATGCAGTAACAAATGCAATAAAATATTTTTTTTATGATTGTTTTTCAAATTCTTTTCATTTTGCCGTTGATTACCTATACTTGGAGCTGCATTGTGACATAGAAATAGTATTGATCGACACAATAGCACAGAGAAACAATAGCTATTTTATAATAAACATTTAAACACATAACTTCCCTCAAATGAGCGGAATCTGGTGCACTGATGTTACCGTCAAGTCACCAATCACCGTGCGACCATGCAAATATAAAGATTCCTACCCTGGTAATCAATTGGCATTTAAACCAGCATTAATTTAGCATGATATGCGCCCGCACGACAAGGCTTTAAATGCTTGGTGAACATATAGCTGCCATTAGTGCTTTCTCAAAGCAGGGTTTGGCGAAATAACGGGCTGCTCCAATGCTACACCTTCAGGAACGTTGTACTTAACTGTCAAAAAGTGTAACGGCTTCGAGAAAAATGAAACAAAATAAAAATATTTCGCACCTCTTTCATTCTCTCGCCTCTCGCAATTGCTGTTTCGTGACAACTTGTCGATGTTGAGTTTTAGTTTTTTGCTTACTCTACCTAAATGTGCGATTTGAACTGACGGTCCTGTGGGTGATAGAGTTGGCATTGGTGGCACTTCGCGCTGCAGAATAAACTGAAGATGTTTGAGCGCCAAGCGTTGAATTTATGCCGTTCTTAAAGAACGTTTTGCTACATTGTTATGTCATGTATGATCGTTTTATTTTTTTATCTCTGATGCACAATGTAGCAGCAAACGACCAAGATGAATTATATGGGCACATGACATAAATATCAATTATGTAGCTCAGTAATCGAGTCATTAATCTCCCAGGTGCTAAACCAAAAAAGAGTATGTGTTATTTTGTGGAACTAGCATACTCTATATCCCGGTAATCGTGTTTGTTTTGGAAGTGTTCTCAACTCGATAGGAAGCCCGTGTCAAAACAGCTCACATATTCTTGGCATGAAAGAGACAAAATGTACTACAAATTAGTAACATATTCCCTGCACTCCTCTTTCGTGGCATTCATACAGCATCAAAAAAGCATTTCGAATGTTTCAAACCGAAAACAGCATGTGCAGTGGAAATGCTCTTATACAACCATGACATTTTGAGTAGCAGTGCTTCTGCTGATGAAAGACAGTTAAGCAATCGTACTGCTTTACAAGAGCTGCAAGCAGTTAGAATGCTTGTAGCACTTTGCAGCGTGGCTTATTCAAATGCTTGTTGGTTACCTGGGATGTAATGACTTTCTTGAATATTGCTTCAATTTTGAGCACAAAAAAACTGGTTTTGAAAATTTGTAAAACCATAATTGGTTATTTTCCTCTTAATACACAAGAACCGGATTCCCGTAAATGTTCATGCATTAGTGAGAAGAGAAAAAACGCGACACATTTTTTATCAATTTTGCTACATGTATTGGAGTGCCACTTTTTCAATTAGTTAATTTAGTTTCAAGGAATTATGACTTTGAACCTACAACCTAACATACTTATATTATAATTAGTTGTACCGGCAAACGTTGTGCCAGACAGTAAGCTATTTGATAAGTTTTAAAGGACTTCTATACAAAGTGACAGTTTAGTTTTCTCTCGGTTTTTTTCCTACTTTCCGGGTGTATTTCATCATTCTTTACGCACAAATACGTCGCGGGGTTGCGTAGTGAAAGAATTATGCCAATCCATTCCTCCGTTCTCAATCCGATTCGTGACCGATGCTCTTCTTAAGTTGATATTTCTAAAACTCGATGTCTCTACTAGTCGATGTGTAAAAATCGATATCTATCTAAAACCCTTTTTATGCAGGGAAACATAGACCACTTCTTGTTTTTCAGTGAAATATAATGAATTCTGGACCATTTTGAAAAAAAAAATCAAATACAATTTTTCAAAATGCTATCAGTTAAATAGTATTGCTTCCTTACAAAAGTGATCATAAAAGTATTGGAAATACAGATATTCAATCTTTTGATTTTAAGATTTTTTCCATATGCATGTTCTATAACTCGATAATTCTATAAGTCGATGATCCCTTGAATACCAATTCCAAACGTAAGATTGGCAAATTCTGCTGTAATGTCGGACTACAGAATGAAAATTAGAAACAAATCATAACTATGTGTTTACAAGCCATTTTCCGGATGCGTTTGCAAGCCATTTCCCGGGAATCAGACCTGTGTATTGAGGTAATGGACGAAAAAAAATATCTCAAGCGACAAACAACACAGTACTTGAGCGGTCTAAAGCCCCAAACACAATGTGAACGGCAGCACGGTACAACGGCGAAACGGCAAGCCCATCTTGATCTACACTTCACTTGTCAAGTCCTTGTTGTATCAGATTTAATCGACATTAATCAAATCAATGACATGTCAATCGGTGTTGCCGTTCTTGCCGTAATGCCGTTGCATTGTGTTTGACCCTTAAGGACATATCTCCATCAGTACCAAAATGGACTCTAATATGGCACCTTACTTCCCCCTTCACTTTCCACTCTCTCCTCCCACGCTTCTCACAGTGTTTTGGAGAGCGATCACAATAAATGATTATTTGTTTTATATCCTGTAAATAAAGAATAAAATAATATGTTAAACAGTCCAAAGTACGAGAGGTCTCCCTTCTGCGCCTACGGGAGTCAGTATTTATAGCTCAGAAAACCAGTAGGTACGAACATGTAAATGGTACCAAAATCGTAAGGAATAATTAATACCACTTGAGATAGGTAGACATGACAGTCCTTTCCCCTTTAGAAACTTTCTAATAACTCTTTAAAAAGCCACCTTCACGTTACAGCTACCCATACAACGAACAATCGAAAATATACCCAAAAACTCCAAAATTGTATCTTCAAAGTATTTCATGGCTACAACAAAACATTCAAATCATTGGATTCATACTGCTCAACATTATATTTGACAACTTCGTCAAAACTAATGAACAATTTCGTTCAACTCAATATAGCAATCGCTTCTCAAAAGAACAACCATGTTCAGAATATACGACAATTCGTCAGCTCTAAAGAACAATTTAGTTCAACTCAAAATGGTAATTTCACCATACTCAAATAAATAAAATTGGCAAACTCGCCACCTCAAAGAAAAACGATAATCGCCAACGCACGTTTCCATGATCCTCGTCGCCACTTTTATATCCTGTAAATAAAGAATAAAATAATATGTTAAACAGTCCAAAGTACGAGAGGTCTCCCTTCTGCGCCTACGGGAGTCAGTATTTATAGCTCAGAAAACCAGTAGGTACGAACATGTAAATGGTACCAAAATCGTAAGGAATAATTAATACCACTTGAGATAGGTAGACATGACAATTTGAAGCTACTAACCTTATTGTAAAGCGGTGGTTTCTTAACTGAAAGCATTCCATAATGTGTTTTCCACAAATTACCTATTTTTGAATGCAAACAAGTAGTTATTGCTGTGATTTGTGTTGTTAAATATCACGCACTACCGAATCACTTCTTCTTCACACACCGTGTTGTTGTTTGAAGGCTTTTCGGTGCCCGTTCTGAAATTCCCTTTTCATGGTATTTCTACTCACCATGACAATTCAAAAATCTGATGCGATACTTGTAACACTTTATGTTTTCTCGCGCCGTGCTCCTAGGAGCAATAAAACACTTAAGTTCACCGATTTGTGCTCGAAAAATAACACCGGAATACGAATTCACTGGTCCAACATTGTTTATGAATCGGATGCGCAGCTCTCGCTGATTGGAAGTGATGTCAGTTTTTATGTTTGGAATTAAAATTGTTTGGATATTCATACACTTGCTACAACCACGTATTTTACAATTTCATAACACTCAGAAGGTGTACAATGTCACAAGTGTTGCAAAACATTTTTAAGCATGAGAAAAACAATGTACGACGCAATTTAACAGCAAAAATGAATATTAGATATTATACAGTACAATTGACTGTAGAATTCAAATGCATACTGATGGCAACTTTATCCGTCCGTGAGAAGCGAGAGAAGAGAGGAGAACACTGCCAAAAAAGTAAACAACACACGCATGATGGGAAAAATGCTTATAATTTTGTTCAAAAAACATGTTTCCAGTACCAAATTGTTAGAGCAGTAACCCTTGAACTGCCCAGCAAGCCATGATTCTTATACTAATAATGACAACTAGAAAATATATTCATTCTTTGTTCAACCTCCAAACTAAGCAGTTGTTCTTACTACACAACATATTTTGGCGACGAGAATTTTTACGAAGTCACGCACAGTTACGGCAGCGAAATGAGTCCCGAGTTCGAGGCAAATCTCTTGCGGATTCTGGAGAACCAAGGACGAATCCTTCAAGAACTTTCCGCTTCAAGAGCCGCAGCAAGTCAACAAGTTGGAAGTGGTGACGGTAATCTGCAGCCCAACCAGCAGCATCCGGAGGATCCACGCCGACAAAACCAGACTGAGTTCCTGATCGAGTCTTTGTCAAGCAGTATCAGTGAATTCCATTACGACGCTGAAGCGGGAGTTACGTTTGAAGCCTGGTTCGCAAAATACGAGGATCTGTTTGAAGAAGACGCCCGGAAATTGGATGGACCGGCCAAGGTCAGACTCTTGCTCCGGAACATCAGCACTGTAGCGCACAAGAAATATGTGAACTACATCCTACCGAAGAAACCGAAAGACGTTTCATTCGAAGACACAATCAACACCTTGAAGTCAATTTTCGGTCGAAACACATCATTGTTCAACTTGCGGTACCAGTGTCTACAGCAGCAGAAGAGTCCGTCGGATGATTTCTACACGTACGCTGGCATCGTGAACGAGAAGTGTGAAGAATTCAAACTACCGGAAATCACGACTGACCAGTTCAAATGTCTACTCTTCGTTTGCGGCCTGAATTCAAGCAAAGACGCGGATATCCGAACTTCCCTGCTCTCCAAGATCGAGAACGCTAATCCAGCGACGCCGATGACACTACATTCGTTGGCCGAGGATTGTCAGCGCCTCCTGAATCTCAAAAAGGATACGGCAATGATCGAGAAGTCAGGTAACAAATCCACAGTTTGCGCCATCAAGCAACCAACGAAAGTCAAGACAACTGGTCAATCTCAGCAGCAGCAGCAGTTCTCCGATGTCCCGAACACCCCTTGCTGGCGTTGCGGAGAAATGCACTACTCCAAAAACTGCAACTTCATTCAACATCAGTGCAAGTCATGCAAGAAAGTCGGACATAAAGAGGGATACTGTGCCTGCTTCCAGGTGAAACCGAAGAAGAAGAATCGAGGTTCGAAGAATCAATCAGCAAAAGCCAACGGAATTTATTCCATAAATCAGGTCAGTATTGCAGCTAATCGGAAATTCACTACGGTCGAACTCAACGGAAGCCCAGTCAGAATGCAGCTGGATAGTGCAGCGGACATCAGCGTAATTTCCCATGAAGTTTACCAGCAATTGGGCTGCCCGACCGGAAAACAACCGTCTATCAACGTGGTGAATGCTTCCGGTGACGATATGGGTCTCATTCTGGAGTTAACGTGCTTAATCACATTGAATGGCATGTCCAAGCAGGGAAGATGCTTCGTATCGAAGGCAGACGATCTCAATCTATTTGGAGCTGAGTGGATCGAACTTTTTGGACTATGGGATGTACCGTTCAACGCAGTGTGCAACCAAGTATCCATGAAGCTTCATCCAAACGCTGTTGGTCTGGTCGATAGTTTGAAAGCGAAGTACAGCAACGTGTTCAACGAAAGTCTCGGACTGTGCACGAAGAAACAAGTATCGCTGACGGTCAAGCCAGGAAACAGACCAGTCTATCGTCAAAAACGCCCAGTTCCATATGCATCCACTGAGAAGATTGAAGATGAACTGAATCGACTTCAAGCACTGGGAATCATATCTCCTGTGACATACTCCGAGTGGGCCGCCCCTATTGTAGCAGTTCGGAAACCAAACGGCAAAGTGAGGATCTGTGCAGATTATTCGACCGGATTGAACGAGAGATTGGAGTCGAATCACCATCCGTTGCCGTTGCCTCAAGACATATTCGCAAAACAAATGAAATAAATTGTGATTTTGAGCTTTAAGGAAGTTGTTGAAGAATTCATATCGACAATAATACATTTGTATGAAACGTGTGCAAGTAATACTGTCTACATAATTCTGTTGGTGGAGGTATACATGGAACATGATAATTTATTTTTGGCCGACGCACATAACATTGTGCTCCGCCGTGTTGGGTGGCTCGAGAGGGTGGTTTAGCGGGTGGCTCGAGTGGGTGGCAACATTATGTTTACGTGCTCAATGGACCTTCACCTTAAGAGGGCCATCGCTCTGCAGCAACATGATTTCAACACCACGCGACCAGCCTGCTACCAGCCCTTTAATACAATATTGGCGACTTTTATCATTTTGAATCTACACCACCCACGCCCGGGAGGAACGCATATGGAACTCAGTTCCACCCTGGCCATGCGTTTTATATTGCACCATCGGTAACCATAGGCAACCGGTAAATAAAAACATCAACATTCTGCATCGAACTCCGTTTGCTTTCCATTCCTTGCCTTCATGTAGGCTGTTAATAAGTTTAAAAATTGTCCTCAACGTTTTGAAAATTTAAAACATGGTGTTAAATCTACAATTACTAGGTTTGTACACAAAATCTCTATAAAATCGATTAGTGTCTAAGAAAAATGGGTAAGGACGAAGATCAACAACGCAACATGTAAGTACTACAAGCTTACTTTTCTTCAATTTGGGAACTCACTTTTGATCAAATTATGAATCAAAGGAAGAAACGTCCTGCAAGCGCATCTCCCTACGCAGAGAACTATCGAGTGCCGATGGATCTTTGCCAACGGCATTTGATCAATCATCGCCTCATGGTATCGAAGCTGAGTCGCCGAGAGTTGGAAGACAAGTATATCAACTTGTGCGATGAGAATTTTTCCATGAAAAAGCGCTACCAGGAACAGGAAGAGCAGATCAAAAAACTGAAAACCAAATTGATGCGATTCTCCAGTTTGGAGAGTAACAAAACCAACAAATCGGATGTTAGGATTAATCACAGCAAATTACAAGATTTAGAAGAGCAGCGCCAGGAGCTTCATGATAAGTTGAAAGCATTGCGGTACAGTCAGAAGCAAAAGGAGTCACGTGAGAAGCGTGACGACGGGAAGGTGGTAGGTCAGAGACGTGTTGCTTCGAGGAAGGTGGAAAGCACCTCAACGCGTTCTTCATCGTCCTCAAATAATCGACATGAGGATGGCTACGATGAGGATCGTGACGAAGTATCGTCCACCATTGATGATGATGACGATGATGAGCACGGTGGTCCAAGTACGAGCACCAGATATCGACCGAAATCGGCAAAGCCGTGTCACAGCTGTGAAACGCTCAAGGCCGAGAAGGTAGCCAACGAGTCGGAGTTCGTGAAAATGAAAATGGACATCAAGTTTCTGCATAAGGTAAGGGTGGGCAGTACCGACACCTATATGAGTTTTATTGATTTTATTTCACACCTCGTCACACTGGTTCAGAATGCGAGAAACATATGTGTTTTTAGTTTTTGTTGTCTAAACGTGATTTTAAAATGGCGGTGTCTAATATAAAGTTAGGGGATATTCCATATGCTTTATTTGAATATAAAAATATTACCAACTACCGAAAAACTAAGTATTACTAAGTATTAGTATACTTTGCAATTGGATTAAATGGAATTGATGTGACATTTGCGAAAATTGTTACACGTCTTCTCTGTGATAATCGAACTCACGACTCCCTGTTCACTAGATTAGACGCGTTACCCCTACACCACGAGCGTAGTAATGGACGCAGAAGTTAACCTGAATTCGATTTCAGCTCAATAACCACGTGGTCCTCTTTCGCAAAGCGCACCTTTTTCGGAAGAATAAGATGCCAATCCAAACACAACGCTTTCTTTGTATATACAATGCCTAGCCGAGAACGCATTATTTATTAAGTACCGTCGTGCGGGGTGACATTGGGCCATAAGGGTAACTTTGGGCCAAGATTTTTACAGCAAGCAAAAACTAGAATAATGAAAACAATGTGGCTAGCTTCAAGAATACGTTATAAACAGCTTCTGGATGGTCATGGTCATGGACTAGATTTTAGACCCTCGTACTACCCATGAGATGCATCGAAAAGGGCGGTCAAAGTCACCCCCTAGGCCCAATGTCACCCCGCTCGGCGGTATTGAAATACCACACAATACTCGCCATGAGTCCGATGCTCGATAAATACTTTTTAATCATAACTACCAGGGGAAATGAGGAAAATTATATGCAGAATGAAAGGACAGAAGAATTCATCGATGTTTGAAGAGATATCGAGATGTGGAGAGTCACCTGTATAATCAACTATGGCTGCAACTGATGATCTGACCAAAACCTTATAAAAATTATAGTTGTCTAACCACCTAGCAGTACAGTCTGGAAATCATTTTTTATGTCCTCAAATTGCTTGAGGAAAGTGGTGGTAAAAACATCGTCTTAAGATAATAAATCTTCGAGCTGTTTAGTAGATTAAAAAACCGAATTTAGTACTATACCATTTAATTCCACTAGAGTTTGTATCCTTTGACAGATACGTGTATTTCGACCTCAACTGTAAGGCCGTCTTCAGTGTCGTGTACACAACACTGAAGACGGCCTTACAGTTGAGGTCGAAATACGCGTATCTGTCAAAGGATACAAACTCTAGTGGAATTAAATGGTATAGTACTAAATTCGGTGTTTTCATCTTCTTAATCATCTTAAGAATTTCCTCTCTTTTTTATAAGAAAAATAATGAAATTGAGTGGTTTTATCGCTCAATATCAAAATTAGAGATGTTTTTTATAGCAACAAAAAAAAAAACAGGTTAATATACCTGCAAGCATACCTGGAACCACGATATTATCAAACTTGAATGAACCTAAAAATTTTTTTCGCAGGGTTTTAGTTTATGGTCTAACATTTCAGAAAATCCTTGCCTCAAATATTCTATCCATGAAAAATTGAAATATTTGAGTTTGATTATGTTATATGAAAAAGTCCTATGTGTACGACTCATCAGATAGAGTATAAGAATACCTCTCATGATTCTTGGCCTTTAAATTTCTCGAAAAAATCTAAATCAAGAGGGGGAACGATGATGTCTACATTGTCATATACGTCGATGATTTGCTAATCATGGGAGTACGCGCCAAAACGGTGGACGATATCAAAAAGAAGTTATCCCAGTTCTTCAAGATGACTGATTGTGGTGAGTTACAACACTTCCTTGGAATGAAGATCGCCTATGACCGAGTATTGGGAACAATGTGCCTTTCGCAAGAAGCTAGTATTGAGAAAGTTTTGAAGAAATTTGGTATGGATGATTGCAATCCAACAAAAACTCCCATGGAGAAGGGGCTACAGCTGACACGAAGCGAAACCGGAATGGTTGGCGAACCATATCGTGAAATTCTCGGAAGCTTAATGTATATAATGATGTCAACTAGACCGGATGTTTGTTTCCCAGTAGGATTTCTTGGACGTTTTCAGCAACAACCAGAACAGCAACACTGGACGGCCTTGAAACGAGTAGTACGATACATGAAAGGGACCAAGAACATATGTTTGGAATACTCTCGAAATAAGGAAGCAGAACCTTTGGTTGGATTTGCTGATGCGGACTGGGCGACGGATACAATGGACAGAAAATCGGTGAGTGGATTCTTGTTCCAGGTTTATGGCAATACGATCTCCTGGTCAAGCAAGAAACAAACGACTGTTGCCACCTCGTCCAGTGAAGCCGAGTATATAGCGTTGAGTGCAGGTGTGGCTGAATCGATTTGGATATCTGGACTCTTAACTGACCTTGGAGTAAAGATGACGAAGCCGGTGACCATCTATGAGGACAATCGTGGTTGTATAGGAATGGCCCAAAACCTGGAGTGCAAACGGGCAAAGCATTAAGTGTGTGTGGTGTTCTTGGGTAATGGACGCCTTTACGATGGCTCATTTAATTTAATATTATTTTGGTGCTTTCGTCAAATACAGTCATCAAGGAGACTGTTTAAATGGGGTTTTGAAGTGTAGTGTTTTACATCAAATGTGCAGTGCAGTTCTCCAATCCCATGTACAAGAATATGTAACAAATAATATTCTTGATTCGTGGGGGCAATAATCATGGTGGTTCATTTGCCTTTTTTTCGCTTGCATATGTGAGTAATGCACCACTGTATGTAAGTGTTTAACTCATTTTGATAGTATTTTATTATCAATTGCGGTGAGTATACACTGAGATGCTTGTTCAGCAAAGTCTGGGAAGCTTCCTAGGGGACAGACAGACATTAAAAACATGTAGGTACTGTGTATGTATTAGGATCGAGACAAAATGCGTACGTTTCGTTATTCGTCGAACAGCTGATTCGTTTGATCGCTGTTTCACTTAACGCAGAAGTATGCATAATAGCAAAGTCCTAAAGAGGAATACAAGCGTTGCCTCTTTTTATTCATGTAGAAGGATATTTTGTGAATACTTATGCAATGTGACTGTATCTAATAGAGCATGTCAAGACGTGCACTTGTGGTACCGCTTATACTGCATATTATTCATGATCTGTGCTTCTACTCATAGTCCAATTGGACTTCAAGCTATATCGTCGAAGTTGCAAGCAATCTGTGAGACGGTAAGCTGTATGGGGGTCATGAAGAATGCTTGTGTTGTTTCTCATGCCTCTGTAACTGATGAGCAAAAAAGTTGCTGAAATACGAATGTTTTGCATAGTATGGGGTGTCTCTCGGATGCAAGACAACGAGTATGTGAGAAATATCTCGATATAAATTGTGAGATGTTCATGATTTCAAATGACTTTTCTGCCTTTGGTTTTTCTACGTCCCGTAAATACTTTCAGTGTTGACGGGTTAGCTATTAGCATCGGGCTTAGAGGAAAAAAAAATCTCTTAGACGATGTTTGATATTTTTGGCATCAGATGTCAATAATTTCAGATATTTGTTGCTGAGCAATAAATAACTTTTGATTATATCTTAGCATGCAAGTTCCGAATAGCATACGGGGTCTTCGTAAACAGCATTTCTGGACGTGCTGGGGAGGATTCCCAACATGCTGGTTAAGGTTATTTTGGGTGCATAGATATCGGCAATCACAAACAGAGTGGTAAATTAAGTTTTTATGTATTTTTTACGTAAGACTTTGCGATTTTAGAGAAAACATTCCAACGCAGTTCTAAGTTAGGTTTAATGTTATTCTCTCAAAAATTCATGCTCACGTATGAATTAATTTATCTTCATTTATTATTATTCCCCCCCTGCAATATGAATAAATGATTTTAATAGCAACACAGCGTTCCGATATATTGTTTCTAGAGAATTCTGTAGTTTATACGGTCTTTTTGGAGGATCAATAAAGCCAACCCATATAGAAAAGAACATAGTTTTTTTTCTATGCATTGGTGTTGGTTTCAATCTCCCAAAATATTACACTCAAACATTTTGAAAAAATCGATTTTTGGAATGTTTTTTTGGTGGAAACAATTCTTATGTCCGCACTCATCAGCATTTAAACTTTTATCAAAGTGAGCGATGCGATAGGCAGTGTAGATGTTAAGAATTTTCCAATTAATCATTTTTAGTATCCCTTAGGGGGTGCAATAAATGAATTTATGTGAAATTATACAAAAATTCCATCCCGAATTTTGTTAAATTTTACATTATTTTAACTAGTATTCATACAAGTACCTCGAAAGGGGTGTTTGTATGAAGTTAACCTTCACTCTCCATCCTTTTCCTCCTTCTTCAACTATTCCCTTCCCTTATCCTTATCCTCCCCTAATTTCCTGTCCCATCGGGTAAGTGATGATGTGGCTGTGAATTGCGAGGCACAAATCCCCCATTTGCAGGGGAACGTGCCGCTGGAGCCGTTTTTCTGATACCTGATACCGATACCAGTGAAGCCGAGTATATAGCGTTGAGTGCAGGTGTGGCTGAATCGATTTGGATATCTGGACTCTTAACTGACCTTGGAGTAAAGATGACGAAGCCGGTGACCATCTATGAGGACAATCGTGGTTGTATAGGAATGGCCCAAAACCTGGAGTGCAAACGGGCAAAGCATATTGATATTAAACATCATTTTATTCGCGATCACATTGCAGCCGAACGCATTCGGGTGGAACCGGTCTGCACAGACAGGCAGTTAGCAGATATTTTTACAAAAGCGTTGGACATTGCAAGATTTGAAAATCTACGCCGAACCATTGGACTCCACAATCGAGAGGGGGTGAAGAAGTAGGCCTTGCTGAGCAAGCCATGAGATTCTGACAAGCGCTAGTGGAGTTCATTACGAATCAAGCCTTCAAACTGTATAGACCATTCTATCCTAATAAACGTTCTTTAGTTGTTTGAGATTGAGTCTTTCTCTTGGCCCATCCGCCCAGTCCTTAATATTACAATAGTTATTAACTGAGAGCTTACTATGCCAATGACCATTTTTGCATGCGTATATCGTGTGGCAGGTACGAAGATACTCTATGCCCTGGGAAGTCGAGAAAATTTCCAACCCGAAAAGATCCTCGACCGGTGGGATTCGAACCCACGACCCTCAGCTTAGTCATGCTGAATAGCTGCGCGTTTACCGCTACGGCTATCTGGGCCCCTATATTCTGGTTATGTAATAAAAAAAAAGTGGTTGTAGTGGCTCACTAAGAAAGGTGAACATATTTGCTGACTGTAACGATACCGTGAACAATCGTTCATTGCAACATGTTTACATTACAAAGATTGAATACTTCTCGTTTATTGCAATGCATATGCTATGTCATAATTGTAACGGTTTACGTTTTTTATTGAAAAAATATAGTGAAAAGTTTGTGAAATTTTGACGTTTTTATCTTTGAACTTGATTGAGCTCAGTGTTTCGTAAATTATCGATGAGGTTTGTGTCTTGACTAAATGTACTAACTTGACGTCACCCAGTATGGGATATGTGTTATACTTATGACACACTTGTGGTATACGCACCATGGTACAATTATCTTGAAATGGGTTCCATACTGATAATTGTCTTCATTCAAGATAGCCTTGGAATAATTTTCTTGACAGCTTGTACCATGGTATATGTATCAGATGTCTGTCCAAGGTATTACAGTAGTGATGTGAAAACCTTTGTTTTATTCGTTTAGCTTGTTCGTTTACCGAAGACGCGAACTCTTGCTATTTCAAATTTAATTCGAGCGCAAAAAGTTTAAAGAATGTGTGAGCAGGTTTCTTGTATATTGTAAAACTGAGACTCGGTCATTTCGCTTCCAAATCTGCTGGTTTCCAGAAGTATCGCGAGTTTAGGTCAAAGCTATAATTGAATTTCTATTAGCAACTTTTGTTAAAACGTTTTATATTGAAGGTAAATAGAGATTGGAATGATGTTTTTTAGATTGTACTTAACGTTTTTATGTGATTTGTTTGTTCTTTTGTGATTCATTTGTAGTCGGTGCGTCCGATATTCGCGACTTTGGATATTTTAGTTTTGTTTAAACTCAAAAAGGTAATTTCTATTATATACTCGATTTTCTTGAAATTTTGACTTTCCAGCGCTTAGCGCTTTTTGGGTAGGGCTGGAAATTGTGTGTCGACCAGGATACTGTTTTCCCCGAGTCCGTGCAAACGGAGTGTGGTGGAGTTTTCGAAATAGATTTTGTAAAATTTAACCTCACTCTTATTGCGTGCTCCGGACCTGATCCAACGGTAAGGGTTCATTTCATCACGGGCGGTCAGAGCGCAATACGCGAGGCTGCGCGGAGGTTGGCTCTTATCCGAAGGAAGACGGTCAATTCCCGAGCCGCACGACATCAGACGCAGCGAATCGCTCTCTGGAATAAATCGGAGGCCATCGGTCCAGCTGCCACCCACTTCGCAATTTCAATTTCGGCCATATCAGCACAGACTCATTTCGGTGTGAGCTAATTCGGCAGTCACGGCGAATCATTCCCCTTCGCAGCCATTTCAACGAAGGATTTCGTTGCCTTCACCAAGGTTCCCGCCATTTTGCAGTCTCGACGAGGCACTGCAGTACGTCGACGAAGAGAAAATCCGGCGCAGGTATGTGTTAGAGTTAGACGTGGCCATGATCTAGTGAATTGCTATCTCGTCCAAACCCACGTTTTAAATGCAACCCGAAGTTCAATAAATTAAGAATTTATTGTGATGCTTTGAAAATCGAGTAGTTTACCTTTTTTTAATTATTTTTCCGTTTGGTGCAATAGAGGAACTCTTTCCGATTCCGTTTAGTTCCTACTTCGATTTTCGTTTCTGTTTTCAGTTTCTTCCGTGGAGACCAGATGTCGCAGCGGCATACGCGCAGCACCTCGAAGCTGCATTACCGGAAGAGGGTGAGCTGGATGAAGCCCCTCTTGAGGACTGCTGGAGAACAGTGAAGGCAAGCCATCAACAATGCAGCTAAGAGCAGGCAGACCGTGAAGCGTTATAGACGGAAACGGCAACAGCAGACCCGCCTCTTTCGGGAGAAAGCGCTATGGAAAATCATGGATGAGAACAGCTTTCCCGGGAAGCTCAAGAGACTGATAAGAGCGACGATGGAGGGTGTGCAAAATTGTGTGAAGGTTTCAGGCGAACATTCCAGTTCGTTTGGATCCCGACAAGGTGATGGAATTTCGTGCCTGTTGTTCAATATTGCGCTAGAAGGTGTTATGCGGAGAGCTGGGGCACGATTTTTACGAGATCCAGTCAATTTGTTTGCTTTGCGGATGATATGGCTGACCTGTACATCCGCCTGGCAGCAACGGTTGGACTGGTGGTGAATGCGACCAAGACAAAGTACATGCTAGCTGGTGGGGCCGAGCGCGACAGGACTCGCCTAGGTAGCAGTGTTACGATAGACGAGGATACGTTCGAGGTTGTAGACGCGTTTGTCTACCTTGGATCTTTGCTGACGGCTGACAATAACGTTAGCCGTGAAAATCGGAGGCGCATCATCAGTGGAAGTCGGGCCTACTATGGCCTCCACAAGAAGCTGCGGTCAAAAAATATTCACACCCGCACCAAATGTACCATGTACAAAACGCTCATAAGGCCGGTAGTCATCTACGGGCATGAAACGTGGACGATGCTCGAGGAGCATGCAAGCGCTTGGAGTCTTCGAACGTCGGGAATGACGAGTTTTCGAACGTCGGGAATGGACGAGGAGTCAGAATCTCGGTAAGGAGGTAGAGCCTGGGCGGGAGGTGACTTAGACGAGGTGACCAAGAGTTGGAGGCCAAGATACTGAAAACGAGGCTGAAGGTGCGGAGCTCGGAAGTACTGGAGGAACTCGGAAGTCAAGAGGAGCATGGATGTGGTTGACCAAGAGGACGACGGTGCAGCTGGCCAGGGGAAGCTCGACTAGGAGGAGTTCGGAAGCAAGGAGGAGTTCGGTGCCAGAAGGAGCTTAGAGGTAGGAAACAGCTCGTTAGCAGATGAGCGGTTTGAAGGTTGTGTGATGAGGAGGAGTGTTGGAGAACAGGTACATCACACACCCTGCAGTCGAGATGTCTTTGGGTAGCGTAGCGGATAATATTTTAAATACATGTACCCAAATATGAAATTAAAGAGAGGAGCTGGTTGGTAGCGATATGAGTCAATAGCTGTCTGCAGGACTGGACTAGCTTGTTTTCTGTGTGCTTAGAATAAGCTATCCTGGAGTTGGAATTGTCTTCGTAGTTTCCAATAGGTTATTCCTTTTAATTCGAAAACTTCGATTAAAATATAAAGTTGACCAAAACACGGGTCACATACGTGTTACACGGTGCGGAAATATGTTGTGGGACTGATATGCGGTTAATTTTGAAAATGGGACAATTCGACTTAATGTGTTTTTTTTTTATATTTACCGAACAAAATGTGTTGTCTGAAAGATCATAGGAAGATATATCTAAAACTGATATCAACTCAATTATGACGAAAATTTAGATGGGGCTGATTCAAAGTTTACGTGCAGAAACCATTATCAAAATTTTACCCTAAATGTGAAAATTATTCTCTATTTGCATCAAACATGGTTTTCTAAAGTTTCGCTTTTTTGATGATGTTTTCAATTCAATTGAGCTTTGTATTAACACGAACACTATGATTTATGTACTAGAATGCCAATGCGTGATAGAAGTTCACTGAAGTTTGCTTTTGCTCTGTAATAAGCGGAGTGTTCATTTTAGCATCATCAAATCACTTTTCCTAGCTGTCTTCAGTAAAGCTTGTAGATAATAAGATTTTTATTTCGCTCTAGACATCAACCTTCTATAAACGTATAATCACAAGCATATTGTTTAAAAAACCCCTTGTATTAGATTTTTTAGGTTTTTTTTTAAATTATTTTAGCAAAAAGGTTTATTTTAGAATTTTTTTGCTTATAAAAAAACGGGAAAAAGGAGACACCGCATATGTGAATTACATTTAAAGTTATGAACGATTTTGATGAAAAATCTGTCACTTCATATCATTAAATATTAAATGAAATAGAAAGTTGGAATCTTCGAAAAAAAAAACAACGGTTTTTAATTTGGAGCAACTGCCTATCGAAAGAATAAACATTCTACCGGGTACCCCCGTTGGTTTGACTACATTTAATCTGAACACTTTTTAATTTGTACCCCACTAATTTGCACATCGCTCAGATTAAAAATGGTTCAAACGTCATTTAGCTCATGGAACGGAATAAAGTGAAATGGAACGCTGTGGAACGGAACGCAAAATTAAAACAAAACAGTGAAAGAGGTTATCAGAAACACGATTCTAGGGTGACTAGATGTTCAAGTTAAAAATGAACCCCGATGGTTTGCGTGAGGTACCGTTCAAGTTAGCGGGGGTGCACGGTACTAGAATTATTTAAGTTTTTCAATTGTTTATTCAATATTAAGTATCACTTAAATTCTGGTTTTAGAAGTATTTAAAATCAAATTATATGTATCTCGTGAACAAACGTTTGTACAAAGCTGGTATCTGAAGACAGCAATTCGATGTGAGCAAATAGAGTTTCACATTACACTGATAGATAACTGATATCTTTATATCGAAATAAAACTTATGGAAAATCCTCCATCTCTCAGAGTTTTTAAATAACAATTAGACATCGAAAACTAAAAAACGCACGTTTTTCGGGTTCCGAACCATTGTGCTGGTGGATAAGGATGATGGTGGGGGAGGTGTCTAATTTTCTCTACTACTTTTGCCTATTGCACGTTGCTTCGCCACACGCAAACAGGAAATTCAAAACGAGAAGGAAAAAAGTGCACTGCTGGGCCGTCAACTGGAGGAGAAACTATCGTACGAAATCATGAAACGGAACGCCGCGGAAAACATGGAGGTGATTAATCTGACACGTCAGGTGGACGACATGGCACAGCAAATTCAGCGACAGCAGGATGAGCAGAGGCGGGCTCTGGAGGCGGAACTGACGAAGCAAGGTTGGTTTGGGTTTTTTGTTTTGGAAGGGGTGATCGAGTTCATAATTTTTGGATTTGCAATTTCCGAATAGCTGATCTGGAAGGACACATCAAGAGAGAGAAAGATAGAAACTCGGAGCTGTTCGATGAGTGCGAGCGGCTGAAGAAGAACATCGAGAGGATCAAGGAGAATATGTCCGAAGTTGAGGTATGGGGACGAGTTAAGATCAACTGTTTGATTTATTTTAAGAAAACACATAATAAGTGTGCTATGATTTATGTGGACGATTTCAGCGTAGATTACATAATTCGCTCGTATCATTCGCTTATAGTACATCCTTGACTTCTATATATCTATGAGGGTGTTCGTTGGTCGCTGACCTATTGCTAATGACACTGTTGTTTAAAAGTTCTTAGCTATACTGAAAGTATGAAAAACAAATTTTTAAGGGGGCAGGATCCGTCATTGATTTAGGAATTTTCAAAAGCAGTTTTTTCGTACAAAATAAAGACATACATGTAGATACACGAAAATGGGTTCACTGTATTCTATTTTCCAAACGAAGCACAGTGAACACATTTTCATTAAATGATTTTCAGTTTTGAACAGAAAAACTGCTTTTGAAGATTCAATGATGACGATGATTGCTATGACGGAGCGTTGAACGTTAATCTTATTATCCTCAGATCGAACGAGATTTCCTGAAGCGACAGCAAGAAAACTTCACCAAAGTCGTAGACGAGAATAAGCTACTGCGCTACCAGCTGGACGAACTTCGCAAACAAAACGAAGACCTTTCCAAGCAAATTGAATCGCTCAGAGAAGAGGAAGCAGTTACGAAAAGCGCCCATAAAGAGCTGCTGGAGAAGCTTAAAACGCTACAACAGGATAACGACACGCTGTCGATACTGCTGGAAGGCCTACGGTCCGAAAATGAAACGTTGGTCGAAGAGAAGACGGTTCTGGAGCACAATCTAAAGAGTTTGGAAGGTTGGTTCTGTGCAACTTATTATTTGTTTAGAGACAATGCCTTATGAACTGTGTTTTTCAGCATCTCCCGTGAAAGAAAAGGCTTCCTCGCCGGTAGGTTGAAACAAATTGATCACCTGCGCTTCGCCTTACTCGTAAAATATGTGTCCTGTGTAGTGATCTAGTAAAATTTCAATATTTAACCCTACTGTAGGCTGTAGAGCATCTCTAAGAGTTCAAAAGTGTTACCACATTAATGGAAGAAATAGACAGTTAATGCTATCTTTGTCTCCGGGGCTGAGTTTTCTTTCCTGAAATTCTATGTTTTGAATTTTTATTTGTTGTTTTTAATATTGTAGAAAACAATTTTCCGTTTTGTAAATAGGTAATAGGAATCGATGGTGCAACTCAGACCGATGTGATGGAGATAGACGTGGATAACAAATCTGAAGCCGTCGTTCAAACTGACAGTCATGGAGAACTAATAAATCAAGTTTCTTCAAAATGGAGCTCCTCGTCCGAAGTAACCACTAAATCACCTTTCATATTTCAACATTGAGATTTAACAACCTCCTAATTCCACAGCCTGAAGATCGTCATTCTGAAGAGGTTGCTTCATCCCTAACGGGAGCAATGGTACATACGCCGAAAACGATGCGTCTTTCGGAAGATTCGGTCATCCGACGTCATCGAGCCTCACCGAAACAGGTTCGCATAAGTCAGATTCTGCCACGGATTACCTTGCTGCAGCAGAACACCCTGCAAGAAAGTAGCAAATCAAAGCCAAGCAATGCAGCTCTGTTGTTGTCGAACTCGTACGCGCAATGTGTAGCGGTGAGTGTTTTGCAAGATTTGCTCGAATTCGAAAATTGTTCATTTTTTATAATTTGCAGCTGGAACTTAAGAACACCAGTTTCATGAGAAACGGTCAGTTCCACTCTGTTGCTCCAGTGTCACCCGTATCGTCCAACTCGATGGAGCGCAAGAGAATATCGTTTCAAGAAGAAGAAAGAAATGGCACTTCGGATGATTCGTCAAGTCTTGTGAAAAAAGTTGATCAGGGTAAGAAAGTATTCACGAATATCCGCTGAATTGCTTGCGTCTCAAAATATTATGCTCGCTAAGACTTACCATTAGAAAAAAATGAGTTTTGTATAATTAGTTAGTGTCGTCCTGCTTCTGTCTCTACTTGCAATTATGTACGATTCCACGCCACTAGCTAGACATAATCTATTCTTCGGAAAAAAAATGATTTTAAATTTAGTCATTGATTTTTCCTTATTTTAATCATAGGCTTTTCCTTTTGGATACCGGTTTGGTTTAAACTACGGACACTTGAGGCTTCAGTGAACTTTTAAAGATTCTTATTCCGGGTGCTTCCTTACTTATGTCTCATATTCCAGACACTTTGATTCGAATTCCGGACAGCACATGAAAATCATTAATAGAAAAATTAAATAACTTATTGAAATCGTCAAAATACTTAATAAACGTCTTAGGCAATTGGGCATTATAAATTTGCATAGATATCTATGGAAAATTGTTATTAAAATGAACCTAGATAATGAGAAATTTGAACGACAAACATTGGAACATTTCGAGTCAAAAGTTTCCTATACAAAGAAGAGTGTCCGAAATTTGAAGCTGTCCGTGAAATCAATCAAAACGGTATATCACCTTTCATATTTTTCGCACCAAAAGCCACAAAAGAGTCAGCTGAAATGTAAGGACTGTTCATTTTATAAAGTGGACACTTTGTTTATGCTATATCTTTTTTATTTATTGATAAAATCGTAATCGGTTTTCTGTGCATCGTTCAACTATTATTCTACAAAGCTATGAAAATATAAGATCTTTGAAAATGCTTTTGGTTGAAGAGCTAAATAGTTTTTCCAAAAACTCATAAGAAAAGCTGTTCGTCAAAGTTTAACATTATTTTTCGCAAAATAAATCCTAATTTTTATAAACAATTTGTATGTTTGTATCCTTTACTATTCTACTAAAGGTGTAGCTTTAAAAAATGAATTATATTTCACCATTCTCTGATATTAGGTAACTTTAGTGATTTATCCATTTATGGAGAAATTTGCTGATACATGATCATTTCACTCCCAGCAAAAGAGAAAAGTAAGAAGCGTGTTCAAAAGTAGTTTAGGCTACTCAAAAAACTATATTTGTATAAACGAGAGCTAAATCTCGAAAACTTATTCAAATAGTCTCAAGTCAAAAAAGTGAATAAACTTACTTTATTGATCCTACGTGTTTCGCAGGCGAAATTCCACATGTTCCGCTCCTACCCAACTAGATTTTTCACTTTTAGAACGTTTAATTTCCGGATTTACAAAACGACGAAAGTAAGGTTTTCAACTTTCGCAACCTAACCACTACTTTCGCCGCCTCGCTGTTTAGAGAGACAAAGTGACTTAACCACGAATCAAAACAAAACACTACTTGAGCCGATTTTACACTGGTAGAAAAACGTCGAAAGTAACTGTATGAAACAGCTTATCATTTTGTCATAATTATTTTTGTTGAAAATAATAGAAACTACCTAGTTTTTGAACGCGATCTGATTGTATGCAAAATTTGAGCGATGTACACGGCGAAAAAATGTTAAAAAGGTGATTCATTTTAAAGCAGTTTTAGAAGACAGGTTGTGATTCTTCTCAATTAGTTTCAAAACCGTATGAAAGTTACTTACGTCGATTTGAAAAAGTAATCGAGAAATCTTGAGTTTAAACCGCAGTCTAAAGTATGAATTTTGCTCTTTATGGTCGTTTTACTAGAAGGTCTCATACTTTTAAAATCATGTACGTATATTCATCGATCTACAGCAAATTGTAAACGTTTTTCTCCGAATATTTCAATTGGTAATCTTAGAATAACATATAATGAAAGTAATATGTAGAAAATAAAATCGATTTTATTACAGCAGTGTTGCCAATTTTGATGATTGTCATTGTGCTTTGAAAGGTCTTCCAAAAATAAAGCAATTGTTTTTCTATTGTGCTTTAAATGTGACGTGGGGACTAAATAAGTAACTCTATGAAGGCGTAAGTTATTTTTCATAATAATACTATATTAGCACTTCTTCAGGACGTACTTTAAACCAAAAAAAAACTACTCATATCAGTTCCCTTCAAATTTAAAATATTTTTCTCTAAAAATATCGGGGAAAAATGATTTTGTTATATCTGTAAAATTGTTGCTCCAAAAATAACTTGCTTTTTTCCATCAGGCTTCTGATTGATGATGCCTACGAAGAACAAGCCTTTTTCTGAAATAAAGAACATAAATTGTCGAATTTTCCAGCCAATTTCGGAAAATCATTGATTTTGATAACCTCCAAAAATCGATCGTTCTAAACGTTCCATATGCGCGTGCCATTTAATTAATTTGGAGAATATTTTATCATCACAACATTGTACAATACTAGTCAAGCGATGTACAGAAAACCGATTGAAATTTAATTGATAAATTAAAAAGATACAGCATGCACAAGGTGTCCACCAAATAAAATGAACAGTACTTACCCTTTTTATTTTTATTTTTTGGAACATGTGCTGACATTCCGTGGTATATTGATGAAAATAAAGTGGCATTCTAGATCGTTATATTCAAGCTTATGGTATTCAGGCTCTTGGCATTCGGGCTACCCAAGCAGAAGAAAATTGCTACATAATACCAAACTAAGGTGTTCCATAACAGATAACGTTTAATACTTACAGTGCTGTTCTGAATAACAGCAGCGCATGTCGATTTTCATACAATATGCTTAATTTTGGCAGATTCTAGCTTTGTTCCATTTGAAGCTGATTTTTATTTCCACAGAACTACAAATTTATGTTCAATTTTGTAATTGCAATATTTCAAGTTTTTACTAAGCCCCTGTGACGAAAAGTGTGATACTAGGGTAAAATCACCGGTTTTGGCCAGCCTAAGAGAAAATGTCAATAAAAATTAAATGGGAAGCCGTATTTACACTACAAATATGTCAAATGCAAGCTTTCAATCCATGTTATGTGTGTAAAATATTATAACTGAGCTAAAACCATTTTTTCGCTTTGAAAATCCCGTTGGTCAATATAGGCCAATGGAATCAGTTTCGGCCAGAGATTTAACTTCGGTTCCTAAATTGGCCAACCGCATTGATTTCTCATGAGAGTGGCGAAATTAGGAGTGCCCTGGCCAAATTAGATGTATGGGAGTTAAAATTTTAAGGAAAATCAGTTGATTTTCTTATGTTTTGAATCAATTTGAACGAGTAAATGAAGGTAGCTGTATCTTATGAATGTAATCTACTGAACAAAAAAGGTTTCATGCTGATTGGCTATGTAAAACGGTGTATAATAATCCACTATGGCTACAACTGGCGTATGGCCAAAACCGGTGCTTCTACCCTATGTGAAATTTTTCGAAACAAAGTAGTTTTTCACGGTATTAAAATTGTTATTTTACAAGTACAGGTAATTGAAAAAAAAAACGGTCTTGGTGTACTTTTGTTACTTAGGTAGAGGTAGTACAAATAGTAAGTGATATCAAATTTAAGAACTCAATTTCAAGCAGAATTCCAATTTTTTAAACTACTATTATTTATGGAGCAAGAAATCCATGGGATTCTAGATCCGGTCCGTTGGAAGTATATTCATCTAATGTTTGCAAACAAGTACGGTCATTAGAGTGATGCAAATTTTGAAATTTTTGCTCCCCTATGCTTAACCCTTCTTCTTCTTCTTCTTTCTGGCGCTACGTCCCTACTGGGACAGAGCCTGCTTCTCAGCTTAGTGTTCTTATGAGCACTTCCACAGTTATTAACTGAGAGCTTACTATGCCGATGACCATTTTTGCATGCGTATATCGTGTGGCAGGTACGAAGATACTCTATGCCCTGGGAAGTCGAGAAAATTTCCAACCCGAAAAGATCCTCGACCGGTGGGATTCGAACCCACGACCCTCAGCTTGGTCTTGCTGAATAGCTGCGCGTTTACCGCTACGGCTATCTGGGCCCCTATAACCCTCTAATACCCAAATTTTTATTTTCGATTTAAGTATTATTTTTCGTTATCTAAAATCGTTCTAAACACGTTTTGGGCATTTATTTATTTTTATTCGCAAATTTTTAAATTTTGGTTTCTGATTTTTATAATTTTTATTTTTGAACATCCCTAGCTTTTTTCATTTTTTCTTGAAGCTTTTTCTAGTTGTTGATTTTTGGCAATAATAAAAATTTAAATTGTTACGGTATTTTTAAAAATATAAAATTTTAATTTTTTTTTTTTTCGAAGCGTATTTTATTTTCCGTGTAACTAACGGAAAAACTGGTTTGAAATGATTTCAATACCACCAGGCTCTTCTTTTATGATAGATTAATCGTAGAAAAATATAAAAGGTACGATTTTTTACATTACACGTTAAATGAAGCCCAGGCATTTGTAGGTTATATGGTCGGCGTTAAGTCAGAGTGGACCAAGTGACATTTTTGATATTTTGAGAAAAATGGGTTCAAAGTCTAACGCTCTGTAATTTTTGAACTCGTTTAAATTTTGGTTCAATATTTCTACACGTCTTTATGTTACTTTCAAACAATAAAATGTGATGTGATAATCATGAAAAATCGTAATCCAAACCTCTAATAGAACGATTTTTTGATGGACTATGTGTACTTGGTCCACTCTGACTGAACTAAAGACCACCGTTCAGTGAGCTGGTTCACTCTGACTGAACAATTTCTTGGAAAATAACAATCATTTAATGCTTGCATGATCAAATTGGGTGCATATCTATAAGATAAACAAATTTTCAAGAACCTTCGACACCAGTATCGTAAATTCTTAAATAATCCATATAGTAAATACCAAAATCAGTGACATTACGATAGCTTGAAAATTAAGGTTTCGCAGGGTCAGGGCGTTGAAGACCAGAAAAATCCAAATATGCGTTCAGTCAGAGTGGACCAAGTGAAAATCTTGAGTACCGACCAAAATATGCTGGTCTAATAAGCGGGACCTAGGACATGCATACATACACCATAGATCTACCGTAAACTTCTATTGGACTCTGAAATTGACTCAAAAAATGCAGTAATCAATCATTTTATTGCTTTTCAACACTTGGTCCACTCTGTCTGACCAGAATATGTTGCAATTTCTGACCACCCATCCAAATATGGTAAATGCTCAAAAATCAAAATCAAATGCATCGAATTAATAAATATTGATAAATTTCTATTGATGGATAAGTAGAAGAATGATTCGATGTCGAAATATCTGACAAATCTCCTGAAATGTTTTTCATTTCCTCGCATTCCTCAGCGCGCTGATCATTTTCGCTGTTATGGTAATGAGCACTTGGTCCATTCTGACTGCACACTTTTATCGATTTTTGTTGATCATCCAAAGTAAATTTATTACATATCTCTCGCAGTTTTCAGTATTCTTCAAATCTGATCAAAGTGTAACGGAGGTAAGGTAATTTCACATCAAATGAGAGAATAATTCAATTTTCCCAAGTTTTGTACTTGGTCCCCTCTGACTTAACGGTGACCATATAAGAATGCAATTTTTCAAACAATTTCTAAAAATACATAAAAGTTTCAAAAGTCATAAAAAACTTTTCTTATATGCGTGTTATGAGTCAAGGTATAAGCCAAAAATAAAATCATTTTGATTTCCGAGCTACGAAAAAATACACAAAATTCCAAAGTGTACCCCGTCTAAAGGCGGGGTTGAGTATTCGAGGGTTAAACGATTTTTATTATGGTAAATACCATCCTCCCAAAGATTGAAGTGATTCGGAAGATATTTGACTGTGCACACGCCATTTGAAGTTTATATGGAGATTACTATGGAAAACGTCAACCTTGTGTGTTCAGCCCTCTATCTTGTCGTCATAATATTTTATGGAAAAGTGAACAAACTCTACTCATGTAAAATCCTTGCAGCTACAACTTTGCCGAAGACCACATTTCGATTGGACGTCAGGATAAATTGCTATTCATAATCAAAAAGTGGTTTCGCATTTTGCATGCTTAACCAACTGCTCGGCAGGCAACATAGAATAGATCAAAGTTATCCAGGCTACTATGTTCTATAGCAAAAAAGCAGTGTTGCTCTGAAAGTAATTGAATGATCATCTCAGCATGATGTACACTTTGTTATCAATGATAGCAAATTATCCTTACGTCGGATCTTAATGTGGTCTTCGGCAAAGTTGTAGCTGGGAAGAATTCATATGATAAGAGTATGTTCACTCTTCCATAGATTATTATTACGAGCAGTTAGAGGAATGAACACAAAAGGTTTGCCTTTTCCATAGTAATTTTCATATAAACTTAAAATGGCGTGTGCACAACAAAACAGAAACAAAATTTCTTCCAAATCACTTCAAATTTGGGGAAAATGATTTTTATCATAATTGACATCGTTTAAGCATAGGGGAGCGGAAACTTCAAAATTTGCATCAGTCAAATGGTCATATTAGCAGCGACAGAACAATTCACAATGACGTCTCAAAAACAATCGATTCCTCTGGATTTGGTGTTCATAACTATTTCCATAGTGTCACCCATAAACTTTAAGGCGAAGTAGGCCATCATTGAAAATTGCACGCGTTGTTGATGATTGTTGCTAATTCATCTCATGATTTGAAATAAAAAATAATCAGTTGATTTTGCACTGAAACAGCTGAAAAAGTATCACCATATCTTATACGTGTTAGCGCGTACAGTGATACTTTTTCAAGTCAATATGAATTATCAAGACTGAGTTTTATCACTTTGAAATTGCAAGCTGCAAAATCATCAAGGCTGCCAAAACGAATGACAGGCTACTTAGCCTTAAAACCAATGTTCAGTATACGTCGCAGAATTAACGGTTATACACTATGCATTAGAACGAATTGCATCTCCTCCCTCTGATCGATATTTCATTTTTACGGATAGCCTCAGCACTGCTCGTATTTCCTCTGTGAAATACGATCATCATACAAACATCTAGGAATCCTAAGATGGCAGTCACAATGGCCGAATTATGGCCCTACTCGCGTTTTCAAAGGCACCAAGCTGGAGAAATAGTAGGCAACCGTTCCTGATTTTCTTATTTTAAGCTTTCTGCTAGTACACAAAGCCAAAATAAAAAGTTCACTGTTGTTGGATTCTTCCTTCGCGAGATTAGTGCCTTTGAAGTTTTAGTGCAATCTTAAAAGTTAGATTCCAAACTGTTTCACTTTAGGTGCTTCATCGAATCATACAATGACCTTGGAATTGCTCCCTTCACATTGGTTGATACCGGGCAATGAGAAAGCACACTCACTGGCCAAGATGGGTGCTGTTGTAGGCAATATTAAGAGTTTTCTGAGAATATCGAAATTTTAATTAGAAATCATCCTATGAGGAGATTACAGCAACATAAAATCATGAAATTCTAGACTTTTTAGATTCCAGTATTTACTGAGATTCTGATGTAAAATCCGAAAATATCAGAACTACCTTATCAAAGATACCAAAATAATTTTAAAAGATCAATAACCGAATCAAATGCTGGATTGCCTTAATAATCTTAGAAAGGCTTACAGAAATAACAAATCTAAATTGTCTATCTGAATCCCATAATTTCCTCAGAAATTCTGGAATTCCAAAGGAAATCCGAGAATCTTGGATATCACAATTCTCACGTAAAGTTCAGAATTGTATTATAAATACCTGCATTCCCACAGACATCCAAGGATTTCTAAGAAATAACATAATTATCGTAATACCAAAATTCACGCGAATTGAGATTCACGAGACAGATCCGATTTATGTAGCCCAAGGGAAACCAGATAAGAAAGACATTAGAGATGTTCTGGGTAGACTGGATCTTGAATATATGATGCTCATTCACAAATTCTTCAAGCAAATTGATGTTATTATTCGATTTTCCACTCTCCCTGTTTTAATTGTTCACCTTGTCCTCTTTTTGGCTTCATTTGTCCACCTTGTCTCCTCGGAATACGTTTGTTTGTACTGTTACAGGTTGTTGTCATGTCCACTCTACGCTTGACCTTCAGCAACAATGCCAGTCACTACTTTGCTGAACGTCAACGTGTAAACCTAAACCCTACAGACTAAGCTCATTTTACCGGATTTCTTCGAATTTCACCGTAATCTCAACAGCTGAACAGTACGGTAAAAAAACACCGTAATTCCGTCGAAGTTGTACAGATTCCGGTGAATTTTTACCGAATACTGTAAACATTTACCGTACTCCGTTAATTTATTTCACCGAATTGTTCAGCTGTTGAGATTTTACAGGAATCGGTAAAATAATTTAAGTGTGAATCCTCTCCTCAATTTTTTTTTCGTCATCCTTAACCTCGGCCAAACCATTTACATTTCCCCAAAACTAACATAGATTACTCAGAAGCAAATATGAATATGTATGAAACTGAAACTGTTTGGCTAATAATGTATTCGAGTTAGTATCGTTCGGGCTAGTGTCTTTTGGGTTAGTGTTATGCTGCCTCTGCTTGTTCTTCTTTCGGTGTACGGGCCACGTGACCAGCCCAACGCAGCCTTCCGTGTTTTATACGCTTGACAATACCCAACTCTTTACCCGAGCAGAGATGAATAACAGAATAACTAAGCTTGTTGTGTAAACCTTGTTACTAAAATAGCATGATAATGTCAAACTCTTTTTTATTAACGATAGTAAAATTTGAGAAACAAAAAAGCAGATTGGAGTATCTTCCACCCTAGTTGCTTATCTTTGGCAGATACGTGTATTTCGACTACCACTTACAGCCTTCTTCAGTGTCAGTTATTCGTATCCAGTGGATGCTCAATGCCGAGGTTGGTTTTCGGATGTTGAACTCAAATTAAGATGCTGAATTCAGTCAACTCAGTCAACTTACCATTCTTCCATCGCTAGAAATGAATTGGTTGATGAGTATTGAAACATCGCATAACATCAATGGCCTAGAGCTAGCTATTCCAATTTCAAAGTTCTGGGCTATGTTTCAGACCCTATTAGGGTACCGACTGTGTATTTCGTTTTTAAACGCTAATGGTTGGCGCCAGCGACAAAAAGTACAGCCAATAACCTTTCGAGCATTCAGTTTCTCTCACTTACCATCGAGCGTCGATGTTTGCCACTCACTGATCGCGCTACGCTGGATTCTCAAATTTCTCAAACTTCCAACACAAGCGCATGAAAGCATGGTAGTAGAGAACTGTCAAACGTATGGAAAAAAATGAAAAACGTAATAACAAGCAATTGGGAAATTGGATCGAAAAAGTAGTGATTAGAAATCAACCACTGAAAAAAAAACCATCTATTGCCTTTTCAGTTTTGAAGTTTGCCCTATTTTGGAGTAGATACTCAGCACAAACAATAGAGGAAGAGCACCAATTTTCGACCCATTCATACGATTTGACCTACTTTGTATGAAAGTCCAAAAACTGGTATAAATTTCTTGTAGGTTGAAAATTAGCGCTTTTATCCTACTATGTTGTCAAATAAAATAGAAAAGTATTTAGTAGACTGGTCCTTAAACAAAAAAGTAGTAAAACTCAACGGGGCATCCCCTAGATATATGCCTTAGGGTGAGAAAAAAGCTCTCTCAAAATTTCAACTCAATTGGTTACTTCACTAGCTGGCGGATTCAATTAGAAGTTTGTATGGAATATTCGTTTCAAATATATTGAAAATTGACCCAATGTCACTGTTTCGTTACGTGTACTACTTAATCGCGTTCAATTGAGCCCAGAATGATAAATTCACTAGTTAAACCCCTAATGAACATAGTTGCAGAAAGTTGTATCTGGATTTAAGCTCATTTGCATTACCATTTCAGTTGTTGAAAGTTAGGTTTAGATAATCATTCTCGAACAATCACAAATTAGCATGACCTTGTGCCGCAGCTCGCTCAGCGTCATAGGTGGCTATGATGCGCTTAGTGGATATCACCCAACTTTGTTGAAGAAATACTAAGCAGTATTGCAAATCTACTTCAAATACTTGAAACACCCACTTTCTCAATTTTAACCCTTCTACCGGAAGCTTCATTTTTTACCGCAATAAAAAAAATCAAATCGCGATAACTTTTGAATTGTTTCTCGGTATTCTTGCACCATTTTTTCACAAGTTCTCAAAAAACTCTTCAAGTTTTAGAATTTTTGGATCCAGAGATAGTCCGAAATTTCTTGGGGGACCGACGCGTAACCATAACCCACGTACATATATCAGGCTATAGAATTTTTATCGTATTCGGATATTCACTCTTTGGAACAATACAATAATGAGAGCATGTTGTGAAAAAAATGAAGCAATTTGGTGCAGCCGTCTTTGAGTAATGAGCATTTATGTTGCTGGTACCATGCTGGTACCATGCTGGTACCACGCCAAATAAAGATATTGAAAACTTCAAAAACCTCATATCGTAATTTTCAGATATCTCTAAGAATACTTATCCAATTTGTATGATTTTTCAGAGTAGCTCCTTATTACATGGCATTGTATAGCCCACATTTTATTTTTTCGTAAAGTTGACGTAAAACAAAATGGCCGCCTTTATATGGAAAATGTCGGTCTCCCAAGGAACATTGGAATAGTTTTAAAACCAGATCACCAATCATCAATATCGACACGGATTCCTTAACTAGAAGAGTTTTTTGAGAACTTGTGAAACAATGGTGCAAAAATACCGAGAAACAAAAAAGTTATCGCGATATAAATATTTTTATTGCGGTAAAAAATGAAGTTGCCGGTAGAGGGGTTAATCATGATACAACCTTCTTCAATATTGTTCGCTATGGTGTGTTTTTAGACATTCTGGATTCAATTGAACGCGATCAACAATTTTCCTGAAGCAAACAGGAGATGGTGCGCTGTTTCCCATATGTTTGAGCTGAAAATGCCATATTAACTTCAATTCAATTACGCCAGCTCACGGACCGACCAAATAAGCTGAAATTATTGGGATGTCTTCCTCTAACCCTAAGCAATAATCCTGGTGGGTGACCCGTGGAATTACACAACTTTATTTTTCTTCCATACTGAGCTGGGCCAGTCTAGTATTTAGTCATCTCCAGAAATGGTTATTTTGTTAAAGTTACACGGTTTACTCTTTAACGGGTAAAAGCGGTTTCTGTCCCATGATGGGTATTTTTTACCCTTTTTGTAAATCTCGCTTGCGGCATAAAAAGGGTAAAAAAATACCCATTTTTTATAAGGGGAAAGCAAATTATCATAACCTCAACTTATATAATGTTTTATAAGAAAAATAATAAAATTGCCATAAAAATACTTTTTTATTACATAAAAGAAACATTATAATATATACGTAACAAATATAATTAATTTAAACATACATGTATTTAGCTCCTCCATTCTGTCAGTTTTTGGAGTTTTGCTGCAGCCGGCTGGAATCGAGACAGGAACATCAGGAAAATCTGAAATGTCTGTGAGGTTTGAAATCAATAAAAATTCATTCAACATTGCTGTATAAGCCAATATCTTACCTCTTCTTTGAACGTTGTATTTAAAAAAAGGAAAGGAACTGCGCACAACACAGCTGCATCTATGCAATGTTTTCTTTAACTATTTTTTCACCCAAAAATGAGTTTTTAAATACCCATTTTTAATCTGCTGTAGCTAAACTATAATGGGTATTTATTTACCCGTTTTTCATTTCTGAATTCACCTATTTTTTGACAGAAGTGTGTGCTATTTGAGAATGGGTAAATATTCACCCATTAAAGGGTATTCGCAAACCACCGTGTAAGGAAAAGAACAACATGAAATATATTGCAGCGATGTAGTGATGTTTTTTTTAGTTTGACGAAAAATTTTCATCGGTTGGAGCGAGAATTTTCGCTGTAGTATCACTAGTAAGATGTATTTCATCGTATGAGCCATGTGATTTTATACAAATTAGAATTTTTTATTGTGTTTAGGTCGAGACACAAATGCAAGGTGTATGGACTCCTTTCATTATGCATGGTTGCAATCTGGGAGGGAGAAACCGATACAAAATTTATGTACGTCATAGTGAGCCGAGATTCTGCTGTCACGAACTGTCACTGTGAGCCCAGATCTTGAAGAATGGACAAACTTGATAAAAGCGCGTAATTGATCAAAACAAATGTTTGCATTCCAACAAAGTTGACAACAGTCGGTTGAAAATCAATTCCTGCAACACCCAAAAGCAATGCCACGATAGTACCTTTTAATTTGATCGAATATAAAGTAATGAAACACGCATCTTTTTACTGTTTTCCAATCATCATTAAAATTGAATGCACATAAAACTATGGCCCTTTTTCCAAGTTTGTCCAGAAAGATCGAAGGTACACAATAAAAGAAAACTAGCGATTTTCCCCAAGCCTGCCTTGATTGTCGTTGGTGAGCGGGAGTTATCTTGCACTTTGGAAAAGTGTTGTGTCATGTTTCGTGTGTAGTATCGGTGCCTCCCTCCCAGGTTGCAATTACCGCGCATTAATATAAAAAGGCATGAAATTATTGAGTAACATTGGAATTATTGTTTTGTCGTTATGGTACTTTATATTTAGTTTTTGATCAAATTTCATAATAATGAAAAATTCCATTTTTTTTTAACTTCCTATGGCTCTTATTGTCAATAAAGATTTGAATACCTTTAAAAATAAGTGTGCAAAAAAACTAGGCGCACGTTAAATGGTGACATAGAACGGAACGAGGCGACCTTAACATGACATTTGTTAACACAATTGTTGAGAAACGTGTTTCTGGTTACCTCTTTCACTGTTTTGTTTTGATTCTGCGTTCCGTTCCACAGAGTTTGAACCATTTTTAATCTGAACGATGTGCAAATTAGCGAGGTACAAATTAAAAAGTGTTCAGATTAAATGTGGTCAAACCAACGGGGGTACCCGTACCATTTTTTGAAGCGCAGCTATTTTTAAATTCACGGGAAATAGTAACTTGACGGTGATTGAAAAATAAATTTCTTGATACTTTTCAAAGACTTTTGACCTGTGAAAATTTTTAAGCAATACTGCTGGAGAAATCTACAACAAAAATTCCTAATGAAATGTTGGGTAAATTTCTAGAAGTGAACCCTATAAGAATTCATTTAAAGAATTTAAAAAAAATGGGAGAGAAAATCAATGGACACTTCTGATAGAATTCATTGTAGAATTCTTGGAGTAAGATCTGAATATTTCTTCTTTTTCCTCAAGAAACCTGGAAATTTTCTTTTTGATGGTCCTTTGTTAAGGTTATATATTGAACAAAATATCATTGAGAGCAAAAATGACCAATGATTTTGAAACAATTGCAGCAGGAATTTTACCGTGGACTCTTTGAGGAATCGTCAGGGATGCTACCGACAGGAATTTTATTATGAATTTCTCCCATAATTTCACCATCATTCATGCTTCCAAAGATTCCTCCTGAACATATTATTCCAGATTTAGCTTCAGAAATTCTTAAGAGATTTTTGCAGTTATTTTCTTTGCAATTTTGTTTTCAGAATGCCTGCCAAAGATTCCCTTAGGCATTTTGTGTCAGAGGCTTCTTAAGAATTTTTAATACTTGGAATTATTCGAGCCGTTTCTTTTTCGATGCTACAAATTTTCTTCTTTGGATTTTACTATGAATATCTTTTGGGATTCCTCTAGAAATTCCTGCAAGTATGCGAATAATTCATCCTAGGAATCCTTTATAAATTGCTCCAGTAGAACTTTTGTGGATTACTTATGGGCATCTTTTTGAAATTTCTTCAGAGATGGCTGCAAGTATTTTGTTTGAAATTCAGAACTGCAGTCTCTTGAACAGAACGTTGACTGGTCACTGCCGTGTCCTATTTTGTTGTAGGTAACTGTCCAGGTTTTTTAACAAGTTATATGCCAATTACTTGATAAATACTTATTAAGTGCAACTAATTTCATTAACCTGAATCTTCAGAGCATTATGTTATTCTTATTCCATTGTGGTATGGAAGTAGGACTCCACCACCATTTCTAAATCAATTGAATAATTTGGACTCTTCACTAGGTTCTGTAAACGCTTCACAGAAGAATCAAGACGATCAAATCCAACGAAACTATGCCTCCTACTTTGGGCTGACGCCGGACGTACAGCAGCGTACTCGCGAATACTCTTTGGTATGTTCTCAATAAGCTTCCAAGTCATTTTGGCAATGATTCTAAACTATATTGTATGTCCCGCCCCCTTCAGATTCTCGACCGCACATCCATGGTGCGTTCATCATCATCATCGTCCCCGTCGGCTCTGGAAGATCACATTGCACTCGTTATCAACAAAGTCTGCTGGAAGGACTCGACCCTATCCAAACTGCTGGAACGAAAAGTGCAGCACTTCTATGTGGAGTTCAGTTTTCTTGGTGAACGTGGACACCGCTTGGAAACACCTTATTCGGCCGATTTGCTTGCCGCCAATGGAACCTGTCAGTTGGACGGCAGACCTTCATTAGAACACATCTTCGACCATCGTGTGGTGTTCGAATTGGGAGGACCAAAGTACGAGTCTCGACGGCAACTGTTGCGGGAAATGTTGCTACCAGGTGGACGAGATATGGTTCGATTTTTGATCGTTCATGAACAGGTTGAGGTGCGGAACTGCAGCGAAATTGGGTTTGCCTCGTTTCGGTTGAAACAGGAAATTCAGGGTTCGGGGATGGAGGATAGCAGAATGATTGAGGCTGTGATTTATGATATTAAAGACCCGGTCGAAGAGATGGGAATGTTGTACATTGGGTTGGAGGGTATTAATTTGTTGAGGATGAAATTTTGGAGTTCATCGTGACGAGCAATAAATTGATGATAACGTGTTGTATAAGAATTTTAGTTTTAGATTATCAATTTTCAAACGAGGGTTTTGAATTTCTATAAACAAACGAAACGACCTATCGACTACCATAGCAATCGAGAGCAGTATCTCCTCGGCGGCCAAAACCGCCAGAAACCGCACAATGAATGGCTACAAATCAAACCCCCTGTTGTTTTCAACTGCGACTGCGGTGGAAATTCGATCTGGGGTAGGGTCAGGACACTACTTCTTCAAGTGCCAAAGCATCATACACACAACAGATATAATTAAAAATACACCATCTCATGTGGCTCGACGGCGTCGTGGTCGCTTGCTGTCGGCGCGACCACCGACCGGCATTTTCCCCGCACTTATGTATGTTGAGATCTGAGGAAGATCGACGATCAGGGGGAAAAATTGAAGAGGGACTGTGGATGGGAGGACCGAGGCCTGGTTTTTCGCGCTATCAACTGATGCTCGCTCTCTTGATGCCGTCCGTCGTTTTCTCTGCCATGCGTTGCACATAGGAGTAACGAGAGCAATTTCATGGTCAAAATGTTTAAAGACGTTTGAATGAAGTGTAAAAGCATAGATAACTGTTGCGACGCCGCTTGAACAGGTCTACTGCCTGAACAGTCCTAACGGCGCAGCATAAACACAACTTGACAGCTCCCGTAAAGTGGTAGTGTAGACAGAGAGGGAAAAAGCAAAACAAAAAACATATGTTTATGTAGTAGAAGTTGACTAGTCGGATATTGGAAAAAAGTAGTTTCGCCATCGCAATAAATCGTTGTGATTACAGTGAGCATTTAGTTTATTCCATAGGGCCTTATATTAAGTGATTATTAAGCAAGGAAGACTGGATTCTGCAACATCTGTGACACGATTCTATTGGTAAGGACCTGAAATGAAATAACGAAGTTAGTAGGGAAATTGTACCAGTTATGGTTATAGTGGTTACCTATTTGGCCATATGTGTTTTCTCGAAAATTTTCACATTTTGAAAATTTATGAATGTTTAAACATCAAGATTCATTTGATATCAAACTACTAAAACACACAGAATGATTAAAAATTTGAAAATAATCAAATAATCACGTATGGCGAAATAGGGAATCATTATGTCAATAACTGGTACACCTACCCTATATTAAAATGTAAATACTTACTAGCCCTACTCTGCAGCCGTGGTGATTGCAATCAATATCCGGTAAATTACCTGAAAAAGATAAGGATTATCCCCATCAAGTTTAGAAGATTCGCTGATAAACTGTAAGTAGAAAAGTATAGAGAAGAATATTGTGTTAATAAGAATTTGTATGCATTAGAAAGGCATCCGCAGAGAAGTAGTTCAGTTAGGGTAGCGGTACCCAACATCATCACACAGTGGAAAAGGAAGTACAAGGAAACCACTTCTTGTGAGTAACATGTTAGTCTTATAAGATGAATAATTATAATAAAATGAAATAAATTTCAGTTTTAAGCGTTGCTGAAAACCAATCAGCCGCTGCCGAAAATTTTGGTTTCCCTTCAGGAACATTCTTAAAAAAGAAGTGACGCTAATAAAGTGTCCCAGTGATAATCCGGCTCACAAAATGACTTTCGATTCCAAATCCGTGAAGGACAAAACCGTCCTAAATTTCACGGAAAATCCGTGTGAAATCTGCGGCCCGTCGACACGCGATGAAGCAATGGTCGGCTGTGATGGATGTTCGGGTGGTTCCACACCCGTTGCGTGGGTATCAAAGAAGGAGAGATGCCCAAAAGTTGGTACTGCCAAAGTAAAGCCTGTCAGGCGAAGGCCCAGGAGTACCAGAAGCGGAAGATGCAGACTCGTAGTCGGAAGCAAACAGACGAGTCTGACAAATCCAGCGTCAACTCCCGCTTGGGTGCGTCTAGTGTGAATGTGAAAGTCAGAGAGCTAGAAGAACGCCAGAAGCGGCAGATGGAAGAGCTGGAAATGGAGATGCAGCTGCGGAAGAAGGAAAGGGAGCTGCAGCGTGCGTACGAGAAGAAGATAATGGAGAGGGAGCTGCAGATACGTGCAGAGGAAGAAGAAGAAGAATTGGCTTGGCAAGCGGAGATGCTTCGGAAGAAGACGGAGCAGATCGAGCGTATGAAGGCGAACCAGGAGTCGTTCGAGGAGCGGTTGGCATCCATGGACAAGGAGGTAGCAGGATTGTCGAACCTTAAGGTGCCAAAGCCGGCGTCGAAAATAGATACGGGCGTTTTACGAGTGGAGCCTTCCAGCAAAATCAACCGAAACGCGTTGAAGCTGATGAAGGGGAACCTCCAGAAGTTCGTAGAAGACGACGAAAGCACCGAGGCGGAAGACGATGACGACGAGTACTCCAAAAATTCGGATCTGCGAAGCCAGAGTTCCGATTCGTCCATGGAGAGGAAGGTCAGCAACAACGCTTCGCGAGTTATCAGGAAGAAGGTCGACCGTGTGAGCCAAGACGGGCTGGGTCAACAGCAGACCGGACCGACGAAGGCACAGCTGGCTGCACGAAAAGGACTTACCTATAAGCTTCCCAAATTTTCGGGCAATCCAGCACAGTGGTCCTTGTTCTACGCGGCCTACAAAGCGTCCAACGATGCTTGTGGCTACATGAACCACGAGAACCTGATGCGACTGCAGGAAGCGCTGGAAGGAGATGCACTCGAGCTGGTATCTGGCCAGCTTCTTCTTCCCGAAACCATCCCAAGGGTTATCGAGAAGTTGCGTTGCCATTACGGCCGTCCAGAGCAGCTGTTGGAAAGTCTGCTGGACAATGTCAACCGCCTGGATCCTCCACAACCGGATAATTTAAAGAGCTTCATTCCATTTGGAAACACGGTGGAGCAGCTCTGCGGTCACTTGGAGGCCGCTGATCTACGGCAACATCTCGTCAACCCGCTGCTAATTAAGTCGCTGGTCGCCAAGTTGCCAGATCGTGAGAAGCGCGAGTGGGTTCACTACCGTAAAGGTCGCGGAGAAACAACGCTGCAGACGCTGACGGACTTCCTCATGGAAATAGTGGAAGATGCCTGCGAAGCCAACGTCGACGTAGAGTTCAAGCCACCCACAAGAAGTTCGCAATCCGGAAGAAGTATGCCAAAGGCGAGAGGTGGACTTTATTGCCACAGTGCAATCAACAGATCACCCGTTAACACCGGTGAAAAAATCTTGAAACCATGCAACCAATGTCGGAGGACAGAACATCGGTTGCGGCACTGCAGTGAATTCAAGAAGATGCGGTATGCTGATCGGCTAAGGCTGGTGAACCGCGAGAAGCTGTTCCACGTGTGTCTCAACGAACACGGTGGCCAGTGTAAATTCAAAATCCGGTGCAATATCGGTGAATGCAGGGAATTCCACAATCCGCTAATGCATCCTGTTGGCAATGTGGTCGGGCTCAGTGCACACATTCGGACAAACTGCACGGTTCTCTTCCGGATTGTTCCAGTTCAGCTACACTGTGGTGAAAAATCGGCTACTGTGCTAGCTCTCCTGGACGAAGGTGCGTCCGTCACGCTGGTGGAGAAAGGGCTCGCTGATCGCCTGGGCGCGGTCGGAGTACAAGAGCGACTGGTCATCAGATGGACGGGAAATGTTTCGCGCGTGGAAGATACGAGGAGAACGAGTCTGTGGGTGTCAGGTACACGTGCTAGCGTCGTCGACAAAATGTTACTGCACACTGTCCACACTGTTGGCAAGTTGATGCTAGACTTCGAGGAGATCGTCGCGCAGTACCCTCACATGCGAGGATTGTCGATCGATTCTTACGATGGACAGCCCCAACTACTCATCGGTGCGAACAATATCCACTCGTTTGTTCCGATTGAGGCAAGAGTGGGAAACCCGATGGGACCGATCGCCGTCCGTACAAATCTGGGATGGACAGTGTACGGTCCAAAACGATCGACGACAGTAGCGTCCAGTAACTATCTGGGCTACCATCAGCAGTAGACCTGTTCATATTTAAAAAAATGTCTGGAAATCTACCGGTCAACCAGTATTCGGAATTCTCATGCTAAGAACAATGTCTGGTCAAGTTTTCAGCTCATTTGATAAAGATTTCAGTATGCTTCAAGTTAAAAATGTGTTTTTGGGCATATTTCATGGTTTGAAAAATCATAACTTGCATGTGGAAAATCAAAACCACTTGCTATTACCACTATTTGAAAGCCAATTGTATTCTGTAAAAGTTTGTCGAACACGCTAATAAGATTAAATTGAGTTTTAACATTGTTTGATCCAAATTTGTACTCCGCAGTACCCAGAAATTACAGTTTTCTCAATATACATGGCATATAAAACATCCATTGGCATTATTTTTTCAGGCCCTAGTCAACGGGAATCAAACATAATACATTTATGAATTCATTGACCATCAACAGATTACATGCTGCTAAAGACAATAAAGTACAATAAATGCCCAAAGATCGAGCACCGCATCGTAACCTGATGATTGTTAAATCATGCATGACACATGTACCGGAAATGAATGAATTGAACAAGTAAGCATTGCTTTTTCTTTCCGAGTGATGATTGTTTTGATCGCATTTCACTGATCATTTAGAACGATTTGAAAACAATCATCATCATCGACTGAGAAAAGGCAGTGCTAACGTGTTCATTTTTTGAATTCTTTGAAGCTCACGGCGGTGCTCTTGGCTCACCCACAGTGGATTTACAAATGTGCTTCATAATTACCTATTTTTTACAATTTATTTTCGTAAGATAAATGGTTACTTTGAACGGGATTGACTTTTAGATATGCATTGTCATCATGTCTGGAAATTAAAAATCCGAAATTTTCATGCAGGCATGCTGTTCAGTGAAAACACTTCCCGAAAAAAGAGATTTTCAAGAACCTTGAGACACAAACCTCAACCAAACTATGTTAAAACTTGCTCCAATCATAAAATTGTGTTCGGAAAAAGTTCGTAGAATTGGATGAACTATTATATAGTGGTATTTTCGATAAATTTTGATGTTTCGTACGGTAGTTATGATTTTTTAAAGCTTGAAAATAGCCCAAAAACACATAATTGATTTGAAGCACACCTAAATTTACTCTAAATTGAGTGAAATTTTGGCCAGAAGTTCATTTCGCAATGAAAAATTAAAGTATTGGTTGACTGGGGAGTTTCCAGGCATTTTTGAAAATATGAATAGGTCTAATCAGCAGGTTAACGACGAAAATCTGCAGGAACTGCTCAAAAGCCAGTATGCGCTGGAGGAATCGGTGATGGTGGTATCAGAACAATCGGAAGAGAAACGCGTCCAGGAAATACTGGAGGGCACAACAAAACGTGTAGGCGACCACTCCGAGACCAGATTGTTGCGAAGTGTCGAAGAGGAAAGGCCGGCGGTGCCGGAAAATTGCAATCGCGAGTGGCAAAAGCCGGTGAGAGCTGTTGGTGTCATCTGGGATCCAAACATGGACCAGTGTGCATTTTACTAGATGGAATACGAGGAGTTGAAGTCGTGCCGACACGAAAGCGAAAGGTCGGCGAAAAGGTTCGCCAGAGTCTGCGTCAAGCGAACCTTTGGTCCAAGTGTACTGGTGCCTCGAGTAAGGTCAACTTCGACCATCCGCGGCAAAATCGTCAAGCAGCACAGGTGCCGTTCGAAACAAAATTGGCGAGGGCTTCCAACCAAGTGGAATGTAGCACACGGGCTGCTTAAGTGGAGACAAGGTCCTCCATTGCAAAGCAACGCAACGCAAAGTTCGGCGATCGAAGAAACGGAGGAGGCAGCTAAGAACATGCTGCATAAAGCGATCGACGATGAACTCATTTCACGCTGGTCAAAATTATTGTGGGAAGAAGCAAGCGTTGGGTGCTTTGTGATCAACTACCGACGCAAGGGAAAAGGAAAGCTGGCAGAAAATACACGGGTTCCGGCAAAGGGGCGGCACCGGGCGCATTGGGACAGTTTTCCCGACGAAAAGAATACGTTTACACGCCGCTTGAAGTACCACCCGGATGGATCGGCGGAAGTGACCAAAAGGAGCGGCCCAATCTACCAGAGTTCTCTGGATGACGGGAAGATTCGGAAGTCATGGAAGAGGTATCGCAGCAGCTGTAATTCCGGGTCGAGACATGCTGTAACTCCAGGTGCAGACATGATGACTATTGATGGGAAGGTGCAGAGACAAGGTGATGAATTTAGCGGCGCTGGAAATCAGGTAAATCCGGGAGTGCCGGATGTTACGGGCTGGGGTGTTGCGACGCCACTTGAACAGGTCTACTGCCTGAACAGTCCTAACGGCGCAGCATAAACACAACATGACAGCTCCCGTAAAGTGGTAGTGTAGACAGAGAGGGAAAAAGCAAAACAAAAAACATATGTTTATGTAGTAGAAGTTGACTAGTCGGATATTGGAAAAAAAGTAGTTTCGCCATCGCAATAAATCGTTGTGATTACAGTGAGCATTTAGTTTATTCCATAGGGCCTTATATTAAGTGATTATTAAGCAAGGAAGACTAGATTCTGCAACATCTGTGACACGATTCTATTGGTAAAAACCTGAAATGAAATAACGAAGTTAGTATATTAAAATGTAAATACTTACTAGCCCTACTCTGCAGCCGTGGTGATTGCAATCAATATCCGGTAAATTACCTGAAAAAGAGAAGGATTATCCCCATCAAGTTTAGAAGATTCGCTGATAAACTGTAAGTAGAAAAGTATAGAGAAGAATATTGTGTTAATAAGAATTTGTATGCATTAGAAAGGCATCCGCAGAGAAGTAGTTCAGTTAGGGTAGCGGTACCCAACATCATCACACAGTGGAAAAGGAAGTACAAGGAAACCACTTCTTGTGAGTAACATGTTAGTCTTATAAGATGAATAATTATAATAAAATGAAATAAATTTCAGTTTTAAGCGTTGCTGAAAACCAATCAGCTGCTGCCGAAAAATTTGGTTTCCCTTCGGGAACAATGACATTGTATTGAACGCATTTTAAATTAGAACAATCATTATGTTTTATAGTAGATTATTAACTTACAATGCAAAGAAACGAGATTTTATCAAATTCGTGGATGTGACACCAAGAGAACAAATAAATTTGTGCCTGAGTAATAGTTTATTGGGTTGAATTATTAAATATTTAGCAAAAAAAAAAAATCGTCCAGCAAGACAAAAAAAATCATTCAACAAGAATGTTTATTGGGTATGACCAAAAACAGCTAACTTTCAAAACATTTTATTTCTAGCGCTGTGATACTTCGGGAAGTTTTCATCCAGAAACATCAAGATTTAATATTTTTGTTTCACACCGTTTCTTCCGGATGGCGGAATACTGCAGGATGTTCAAACTTTTTCAATGCGAAAAATGATAGAAAAAATCAGTCAAAATCGCGGTTGTATTAAATACTCATTTAAGCGTCAAAACTAATAAAATTTTTCACAATTTTTGCGTTATGTGTAAGTTTTATCTTAGATAATGAAACTTTCTTGTCAGATGAGAAAGAAATTGTTATTTTGCGTTTTGTTTTGTAATATATTATACAATGTACGATTTTTTCATTGATGCTTTAAACTTGATCGTACTTCCGTTTAATTGTATTTATAATATCACAAGGGTGGTAAAATGAACACCTTAAGGATATCATCTTGTTTCTGATAGAAAAACGAGGAAATTGAATAGTTCTATCGCACAACATCAAAAATAGGGATGTTATCTATAGCAGCGACACGAATTCTAACTGAAATAGTTAAATTTTCACATATTTTTATCGAAAGCGAAAAACGATGCAAATGTTCATTTTACCTGCACTATGTGGATAAAATGAACAGCTGTTGGTGGTAAAATGAACATCATGCAAAAAACGTGAGTAAAACAAATATTTTTAAAAATTTTCGTTGCATTCCCGAAAATATATCCGGTAATGATTGTAATCCATTCAAAAAGAAATCGAAAGGTATCATATTTGACATCATCTTCTTCTTTCTTCTTTCTGGCGTTACGTCCCCACTGGGACAGAGCCTGCTTCTCAGCTTAGTGTTCTTATGAGCACTTCCACAGTTATTAACTGAGAGCTTACTTTGCAAATGACCATTTTTGCATGCGTATATCGTGTGGCAGATACGAAGATACTCTATGCTCTGGGAAGTCGAGAAAATTTCCAACCCGAAAAGATCCTTGACCGGTGGGATTCGAACCCACGACCCTCAGCTTGGTCTTGCTGAATAGCTGCACGACTCCCGAGCTAAAAGTTACGTCAGTTCTAATTTTCAAACGTGATTTTTTTTAAATCTTAGTTTTCGATGACATTTTTACTTCAATTGACCTCCGTATCAACCTAAACACTCCAATTTATGCTCTAAATCGTCCGTGAGTGATAAAAATACAATCAAATTTGTTTTTTTTTCTGGGTAAAAGGCATGGGGTTCATTTTACCACCCCTGTTCATAATTCCACCACTTCCCCTACCATGACATTAAGTATCTGAAACGTATTTTATAACCACAAAAAATCGACTTATGGCCAAGAATTTGTCCCAGTTACTCCTATGTGCGTTGCTCGGGCCCTGGTCGCCGGTGATCATGATCTTTTCGGATAGGATTTTTATTTATTCGCTTTGGGGTTCTGATTCGCTCTCAGGAGTGGACGACGACGACGACGACGAAAACAGCGATCCTCGGACGTCGGGCAGCTAGCCAGTGACTACGGTTCAGTTTCAGTCGAGCTTTCGAATAGAAAAGTAAGTTTTCACCAGCTGAAGATCAGCGGGAAGGATTCCCATTCAATATTTTTTTCCTTCTGATGGCAATCTGA
The DNA here is from genome assembly GCF_002204515.2 of Aedes aegypti. Classification (NCBI taxonomy): domain Eukaryota; kingdom Metazoa; phylum Arthropoda; class Insecta; order Diptera; family Culicidae; genus Aedes; species Aedes aegypti. The sequence goes on from NC_035108.1 coordinate 28,920,802, forward strand.
AGGGGTAGTTCCGCGACGTGAAATTTGGCCACTTGTTGAAGCGCGAATCGGGAGTGTATGTGGAGTTTGATATTCTGGACCAAGGTCAAGGCCTCTGAAGAACTGTGTCTACTTGGAGCAACGAGTGAAAAATATTGGAATGGAATGTTCGCCTTACGTGATAAGAGGCAGAAAAATGTGACAAGTTGTTGAAATAGAAACACGTGCTACTCTGAACCGGGATAGGCGACTCAATCCAGTTGCATTGGAAAAAAAAATTCTTCAAGAGAGCCGACTTTCGATGTGAAAAAAATCATTAAAAAAGTGATTAAATAATTGCCACTTACATAAGAGTGATTGATCTGTGTGTGCGGGGGCTGTCTTGTACAATTCTTCTTGAAAATCTTAGAGGCGATCGCAGTGCAATTGCGAAGAAAACACCAACAACAGCTTGATCAAGCCGAAGAAAACAGAGTTGCAATCGCGATCGTCGCCGTCGTCTTCGCGAGCTTCGTGGTGAAGAAAAAGTGTTCAATTAGTTTTCTATTTTTCGTCGATCCGCCCGCCGCCTCTGCGACGACTAAGACGACGAGTGCTGGCGGGTCGATTTGGTGTTTTTGCTGTTCTGTTGGGGTCCAACCAAGTGTCGGCCGTTGATTTGAACTTCCTTGATGAACGAGTTGTTGGTGCGGACGAGTTCGAGTGGGGGTGTGAAAGAGCAGAAGTTGATCGTGGGTTAGCGACATTTAGCGAATTACCAGTTTTGTGGGAGAATTTGGTCGTGCATGCGGGGAAATCGAGGATCGGCCAGGCGAGAGGTCATGTTTTGACGATTGGCCAGAAAAGTTGTTTTCCGTAATGGATACGTATTATGATTAATGAATGCCACGCTGATGTACTAATGGACTGTGGACAGAAGAAGTTTGTGCTGATGGATTTGATGGTTGTTCAATTACAACAGTAAGGCGTTGTGTATTGTTGTGATCAGGCATTGCAATCTCATCTGATCGCAATGATCATCTTAGCATGTTCGGAAGATAATATCTTTAATCCAAGAGCACATTGGAATGAGTCAATCTTTTCATCTTGAGCATAAAATGATCATCTTGACAGTTGATAAACGTACCTACCTTTGCAAGACTAAAAGCGGAACATCATATTAGGTAATTCAATACTATTGGAAAAAATATTTCGTCCACTAAATGATAAGCTGGATTGGTCTTTGAAAATCCATCAGTAACTTGTTCATATTCGAAGCATATCAAGTATAGCTGTTCGTCTGCAGTCAAGTTTTGTTAAGATTAGATGAAAATTTTGTTGTTTTTAGGGACTGGCGGTGGATCCGTGGCCTCAAAATTGAACTAGCATAGTGGTGTCGCTGTACGTAGAGTAATTTTCCTATTGTTGAACGGCTAATAATCTCCCCTTTTTGGACATGATGTCATTCTTATTTAGAAGCATTCTAAGCATGATCAACATTCTAAATGTTTTGAAAACAATATTATCGGAAGAAATCCACGTAATGGATGCGTGTAAGAAATATGTTATGAGCTAGTCACTTTTTTACCTTTACTGGAAATGTGATAAGGCTACATCAGTTTTACTTTTTAACAAAATTAGTTACTCTCAAAATAAAATCCGATTGTAGACAAAACATGAATCAGTTGAAATTTAAAAAAAAAAAAGTACTCAAAACCCCATTTATTACGGAATTTAAGCACGGTAAACTTATTTCATTTAATGTCATGTTGACCCTACTGATGACATATATATTACAAGAGTACATAGTGAATGAAATTCAGATTTTGGGACGAAAGGTTCCTAGTAGTGTCCTTTGATGAATCTCCTTCTTCTTTTACTCCACTGGGCGACAAGACTGTTGTCTACTGTCAGATTATACTGCCAAGGAATCTTTTCTGAATCAATTTAATCCAAAAACATGCCATTTGAGGTTTTTTCTATATTCCTTGCGGATGGGAGAAGGACTTCTTGGGTAGGAGCCTTCAATGAAGTAGAAGGCTGCTTTACCTACAAATGAACGAAAGTTATGTCTGTATATTTTTTAAATACGTATCATTTATTCACACTCTACTGGTAATTTACGAATGATGTTCCTTGGAAGTCGTGGGTATGATTCGCATGACAAACAGTGTCACTGATTGAGCATTTTTTCCGCACAGTTTGCTGAGGTACAAAGATTTGATCTATGATCAATTGAGCCAAAGATCCAGGTTAAAAATTGATCAAAGAGCTCTAAGATAATATCTTGTTATTCGATCCATATCTCGCTCAGAAGATCGAAAGATGAGATCAAATGTAATGCCTGGTTGTGATCCAATGATGAATTGTAAGATCCAATGCAGGCTGTCTATAAATCGACTAAATTAGAGAAAAACTATTTTATCCTAGGAACATAATGAACAGTGGGTTGAAATTATATACCGTAAAATGGGGACGAAGTTGATCTGGTGGGAAGCATGTATTATCAATCAAAAACTTTTATCCCTGTACTGGATAGATGTGTATTGAAAGGCATAAACGAAATTTTGAAAAATTGCTATGATGGTGATTACAAAAACAATTTTTAGAAATCAAATAGCGCTGTGTTCAAATTCCGAAGTGAAGTTGATCAGTTACCACGATAGGTTTCAAAAAATAAAGAGATATGCTATTCATCAAATATGGGGTCACTGAATCTTAATCAAGTCGTAAAAATCTTACAACGTGTTGTTGAATCGGTAAATTTTAGAATTGAATTTTGTGAATTGCAGAATAAACCAACTTAAACGCCTAAGTGTAGGCAATTTTATTAGAAATTGGCGACATGTTCACGAGAAGAACATCTTTTTCTGGAAATGAAATTTTATCCTCAATGTAAATTCGAGACTGGGTCTAGAACACAAATCGGGAGTGTGTGAAACAATCTATTTAAATGGTGTCTCATATGGACCTTGCAATAGTCGATTGTTTCGAAAAACAATCCATGAACAGTTCATTATATATACTATCACAAAAGGCAACACCACAGAAATTTTGATAATAAATATCGAGTTATAGCTTTTTTGACAGATTATACATGTAGATACGTCAATGATCAACTTCTCCCCGCTGATCAACTACACCCCGTATTACGATACTATAGACTCAAGCTTTGTATTCCATAGAAGTTTTAATATTTTGGTAAAATTAGGAACTACAGCAGCTCTGCTTGTTCTATGGCCCTCGAAGCCCAAGGATGCGACTATTTTGTAAATCGAGCAGATTCATGCTGCCGTGAATCGCAAGTCAATCTAATCTGTAAAAAGTAGGCATTGAGAAAAAGGGCTGTGAAGTTTTCATACGAATATTCAAAAAATTCCAGCGGATTGGAACATGTTCAAATCTTAATGAAACTTTCACAATTTGCTTTTTACTACGATATCTTTCCGTGAAAAATATAAAGATGATCAAAACACGGTTCATTTTTATGTTATACGGTGCGGAAATCTGTAGTAATCGCAGCAAGCCGTGCGCGCGGGCGGCTGTGTTTTGAAGTTTGTGTCACGTTTACCTCGTTCCGAGTTTTTTTTTTCCGTTTCGGCTTTTGAAAATTAGATTTGGCGAAAAGTGCTATGCCACGTGCAAATGTTCTGTGGGAACATGTTTATCAAAGTTATAAGTGTTTTTTTTTTTTCAGACATTAGCGGAGTTTGGTATTTTGTTTTATTCGATTTGCTCGCGTTTTACTCGAGAGTGCTCTGTGATAGCTCCAGCAATTTAATTCGTTTTGCGGAACTCGTTTCTCCTGTGTGTGTTAAACGTGTTGATATAAAAATTGAATTGATTATAAACTACAGTTTTTTGTCGATTTTTCGTGCGTTGCGTGCATTTTGATAGCAGAAGTTTACGGTTCACGCTATTGTTCATTGTTAGAGGAGCGACGGTTTGCAGTTTCGAAAAAGGAATTTGGTGAGTTAGTTCTGATCAGCAGCGCATGATCAAAATGCAAAAATATCAACCATTTGTCGGCCAGAACGTTTACCGAACGTATCCTATGGCACTACCCTTTCCATCAACATTCCACAACATCCCGTAACACCTATGAGAGGTCGTAGAGTTCTCTCCATCTTTCTTAAAAAGGTGTTCAATCAATCATCCTTACCCATTCCCCAGTTTTCGCAAGGATGTGGCCAGGACAGCTCTCGACTATTGGAGGATGCGTCAATCTTGTCTAAGAGTTAGAGGTTAGTCCCAAATTTCTGACTTTGGTAACGGACGGGAAGGAGGCAACCCTTATACAATGGTCTAGGACTGTAGCAGCTACGAATTTGTGCGAATTGCTTATTGCTAATGCTAATGCTAATACGGTGCGGAAATCTGTAGTGGAACTGACATGCGGTTACTTTTCATTATGGGACAATATGGCTTGCTGTTTTTTTCCTTATTTTTCCAAACAAATAATAGAAACTGTGCAGCTGAAAGAGCATTGGATGATATGTTGAAAACTGAGCTCAACTCAATTTTGACGAAAATGCAGATGGGACTGACTTGCGATTCACGGCAGCATGGGACTCGTCTGTATTCATTGTCGCACGCTATGTCTGAACCAGACGATTATAAAAATCAAATGTACATCGGATTTTTTCTCGCTAGAGATCAGTATTTGATCCATATTTTCATAATCGGAAAGTTTTAAAATATTCTATCGGTGAAATTTTTTCCATACATTTAATATGGGCTGAAATGCGCCGAAAAACGAGGTTTTCATTGGTTTTAGTATGAAAAATAGCTGAAAAGTGTAAAAAATCAAAATTTCACCGATAGAATATTTTAAAACCTTCCGATTATGAAAATATGGATCAAATACTAATCCTTACCGAGAAAAAATCCGTTGTACATTCGATTTTTATAATCGTCTGGTTCAGACATAGCGTGTGTCGATCAAACTAAGCATGCATATTTTAGATGTCACCCCTCGACTCCCATAGTAATCCGTCAACTGTCGAAAAACTCGAGTGACAGATTTAAGTCGAGTGAATTTTTCGGTCGACAGTGGACCCAGTCGTTTTGATCGACTCGACTTACAAAATAGACCCCTAAATTTCAGCTTTTTCGAGCCCCTTCTCCAATATTTTTTTTCTATCTTTATTAACGAGATTTTTAACCCTGGGCTAGTTCATCTCGGGACCAACGGCTTCACGTCCCTTCCGAAGGAAAAGGGTTCACTGAACTTTTAAGTGACTATGCCGGGGATGTGATTCGATCCCAGGTCCTCGGCGTAAGAGGCGTGTGTTCTAACCACTACACCAGGTCCGTCCCTTTCTCCAATATTCATTGAAGTTTTTTTTTTTTGAAAAATTAACATGTTTTTAAATAAAAATACTGAACTCGTTGATTTTTTATTTTTTAATTCATGACTGAAAAAAATCTCGTTTTTATTGAATACTCATTAATTTCACGGTATATTGACAATTCGAGTGACAATTAGAAGTTCGGCAGTCAAAACTTCGGCGAAGTTCGGCGTCGGCATTCTAATTTGGTGCTTCGCCGACGCATAAGGATTGCCTTTGTCGGCGTAGCACTTCAGTTGAATGCCGACGCCGAACTTCGGCGAACTTTTGTCGGTGATATTTCATTTATCTTATGAACTTCGGTCTAAAATTAATCTGGATTCACAATACACAACAAGGTAGGCTATTCCCTATTGTGTCATCATTCCTATCGTCAAGCATGAGGCCTTGCGGATAGTAAAAGAGAGCAGGCCTTGCTTTCTTTTGCACTCGTTCGAGTTTGCGATAGGTATGACGTCACTGCCAAATGTCATTTTTTGGAGTATAATACCTTGCTTCTTTTTACCGTGATTAATCTATTTTGTAAATCGAGCAGATTCATGTGACTCCTGTAGTCACTGTCGATCAAGGTAAGCATGCATATTTCAGATGTCACCCGTCGACTTCCATAGTGGTTTCTGCGCTCGTGTACATACACGTTACATATCACCAACACTACTTAAAGAGTGCTGGTAGAAAATATAAACAAAGATCAGCTGTTGCCAGCAAAATCAAACGGCAGTGTTTTCCACCAGCAAATTTGCCCAAGTGTTCGTGACACCGCTCGGCGAGAGCTCAATATAGTAATCCAGCCACATAGAGTGACAACTGTCGAAAAATTCGAGTGACAGAGCCGAATCGAGCGAATTTTTTGGTCGACAGTGACTCCAGTCGAATCATTTTGATCGATTTGACTTATAAAATAGAACGCAGCAAAGTCGTAGTGGAATATGGGGATTCCCAGCAAAATTCTGGGATTTATCAGGATTGTTGAGAGTTTTCAGCATAATTTTTAAGTTTACCAGCAAAACCCCTGGCAGAAAACTGTGATGCCGAGCAGATCTTGGTTTCTAGTGGTGAGATTCTGGCTTTTACTAGCACGATTTTGAGGTGTTATTGGCAACTTATTATTATAACTTATTGCTGAATTTTGAGGACTATTGGGGATTATCAACATAATTATAACAATTTTCACTGGATCCTGGATATCTATAAGGAATTGGAGGATTCTGAACAAAATCTGACGTTTACTAGCGTCAGCCATCGCGAAACATTGTAATTGACTTTTGTCAATCTTAAAAATTTACAACAGATGCTTAACCCAATATCGTTTTGTCTCAAATTGACCATCCTGTGGAGTAACTTGAGCGGTTTTCTTGAAAAATTGCTACAAAAAAACATGTTTAGAATTTAACACAAAACAGTATAAAAATTCTCATGGATTTTTCAACAAGATCCTAGCAATTAAGGCGAAGTAGGCCGTCATTGAAATTTGTACGCGTCGTTGATGATTGTTGCTAATTCATCTCACGATTATGAATCAAAGAAAATCAGTTGGTTTTGCACTGAGACAGCTAAAAAAGTATCAGCATACTTTATGCATGTAAGCGCGTACAGTGATACTTTTTCAAGTCAATATAAACTATCAAGACTGAATTTTATCACTTTGAAATGCAAGCTGAAAAGTCATCATTGTTGCCAAAACGAATGACGGGCTACTTAGCCTTAAGGGGGCAGGATCCATCATGAATTGGAGAATTTTCAAAAGCAGTTTTTTTCATTCAAAATCAAGAAAGTTTACATGAGAATAATGTGTTAACTATATTCTATTCACAAAACGAAACAAAGTGAACACATTTTCATCGAAAACGTTCCAGTATTGAACAGAAAAACTGCATTTGAAGTTTTGTTGACTATAATAACGATGTCGGTTTCTTCAACGTTAAGCAGCTTCCAATTAGATCCCGAGAAATCTAAGCGGAATCCTGAGAATTGCTAACGAGATTTTTTAGAAATCTTATCGGTTTTCTGAAGATTCCCAACATGCTTCTAAGATATTCCAGTAGAATTTTGGGGATTCTTAATTAGATTTCTGTAGGATCAAGGATTCTGTAAGTGTTGGTTAATCAATTCACAGTAAAAAATAATGTTGAAAACCACTAAATTTTATATTGAGTAATAAAATATTTTATATTTTATAATTATATTGTTTTCTAATTCAAAATATTTTTATTCTCTTCCTGTTCGGGTACTGTACGGGAGTAAAAATCCCCCGGGGGGACTCGAACGGGGAATTCGTTTTATGCTGTTGGACAGATGTTGCCTATGCTGTGGGCAAACGATAAAACGGAACACAGCTAATCCTTGAAAAAGGCACAATACATGTGTCCGAAACGTCGGATGTAGGCGAAAATCCGTTTTTAAGTTTTATTTAAGACTGAAAGCCATAACCTCAAACATCGACATAACAGTTGTACCTCCAAGAAAGATAATTGAAACTTCATTCAAATTCAAAGATTTTATTAATTTTTGTATATTCTACGAAATTACTCCATCGCCGCAGTTTGAGCACCATTGTAAAATCTGAGAACGATTGTGAATTTGTAATTGCGCCGTTGTTGTGTAAAATTACATCCGAATAGTTTAAATAATATAGACGACACAACATAAATCGATCAATTACAATACATTTTATTGCAACAATTGTAATGTAATTTAGCACGATAATCAAGACGTGAATGATGTGCAGCGAAAACTTCAAAACAGCATAATTCGACTTACAAAAGTGCGTAACTGGTTTTATAAACACCACATTTTCACGTCTCAGTGGAGCATATTTAAGTTCACCCATGCATCTCACCGGAGCTATCAACAAGGGAACACTATTATCTTTCCAATAGTAAGAAATGCGGTCCTCAATTTCATAGGAAGGTGTTGTTTACAAAAGCAGCTACGTCTGTTTGATATGTTGTTGCCGACTTTTTTGCTGTGACAGCAGAGTATACTCAAAGTATACAGAAGGGATAAAGAAAATTTTTCACGTGTTAAACAGAGAAAGTCTATCATTCATCATATTTGGAACAACATTTTCTTGAAAATCTTACATTTAGTTTGCTTTTTGATGAATTCATAATGCATGTCAGAAATTAGTTTGATCTTATGAATAGAATTTTCTCTGAAATTTATTTTCGTAAATCGTAAGTCTGTATCTGCATTTTCGTCAAAATTAAGTTGAAATAGTTGCTGCTCATTCACAAATTTCACAACGCTAGAGGGGGTTGGTGGGTGTCCTAGCGATGTTACGGCCCATACAAAAAAAATGAATAACATTCATACAAAAAGCGCTACAGGTGGGTGGGTTGGTGCCCAAAATGGCCAATTTCAGCGTTATGAAATAAATGAAAGAACCCTAAGAAGAAAAGAAAAGAAAGACAATTTACACCGTCTTCACGGAACGACCAGTGGACCAGAGAAGAATTATTCGTTTGACGAAAAGTTTTCTCCGACTGGGGCGGGAATCGAACCCACACTCCGTAGCACAATACGCCTAAACGACTGACGCCGCTAACCGCACGGCTATGAAGCCCTCTAACAAGAAAACTCATATTTTTTGTAAAATTTTGAAAATTACCAAGCTGCTTTTTCTTATAGGGCAAACGCTCCCTTAGTGGAGGTAGCTCCAATAGTGGAGGTAGTGTGTTTTGGCATGTTTCGTACTAATAAATGATTATGTGATATTTTTCTATGATGCACGATGCAAAAATGATATAAGTAATCGAATAATATTCATGAATTTTGCTCGTAAAACTATTTAAAACAATTATTTTGCTTAATTTTTTTGCTCCTTTGTACCTTTAGTGGTGCATCAGTACCCATAGTGGAGGGTCCTATAAGAAATCAATGGATTGCGCCACTAAAGGAACCATTCTTAAAATATACCTCCACTAAAGGAACAGTGTTCCTATTATTGGTGTAAGACTTTTCGCAGGGAAATTTCAAATGAATCGTGATTTTTATACATTTGAGTGATAGAATGATTTGAGATCTATCGAATGATACATTAAACTCATATATTTCATGGTTTTAACACCATGTTTTAGCAGTTTTCCCTTAGGTGCACCACTAATGGTACACTTGCCCTAATGAAATATAACCGCGTAAATGTCCAACTGCAGATTTACACACCCTGTAACAGAAAAATAAACTCTGTTTTGTGGAAAACAAATTGTGAAAGTTTCAATGAGAATTAAGGTGAAGATGCATCGAAGCCAAACCTCGAATTTTCAAGAGCACAAATCTAGGGAACCAAACGACCGTTTGTGCTGAAAATTTAACTCACTGGTCACTCGCACAGATACTACACACGAAATATGAAACATCACTTTTCCAAACTGCAACATAAGGGGTCATGCACAAATTACGTCACGCTCCAAGGGGGGGGAGGGGGTCAAGCCAAGCGTGACATGCCTTACAAAACTTTCGGAGGACTCATTCAAAAAAACGTGACAAAGAGGGGGGAGGGGTCATAAAAGTTGAAATTTAGCGTGACATAATTTGTGTACCATCCCTAACTCCAGCTCACCAACGACAATCAAGGCAGGCTTGGAGAAAATCGCTAGTTTTCTTTTGTAGTGCACCTTCGATCTTCCTGGACAAACATGGGAAAAGGGCCATAGTTTTCGGTGCATTTTATTTTCATTCTTAAGCTAAGTATGCTATTTTGCTCAAGAAAAGTAAAGAAATTCCTTGACAGAATGGGTCAAGAAATTTCCTACAGAGTGCCCATTTGAAATGACATTTCTTCTCAACTGCGTACTGCGATCAGAAAAATGTAATTTTCTGGTCCATTTCTGGGAAAAAAATTTCCACGCATCGAGATAGGCGATTCCTTTTCTTGTCAGTAGCAAACCAGCCTTTATTTACAAAGAGTGAAAGTATGCGTGTTTCAATTCTTTATATTCATTCAAAATAAAATGTGCAATCGTGATATTGCTTTTGGACGTGCAGATAATGATTTTCCACCGATTGATGTCAATTTCGATGAAATGCAAAAATATGTTTTGCTCAATTACGCGCTTTTTTCATGTTTGTCCACTTTTAAGATTCGTGCTCACAGTGACAGTTCGTGACAGCAGAAATCTCGACTCACCTTGACGTACATAAATTTTCTACCGGTTTCTCCCTCCCAGGTGGTGACCTACTTATCAGCGCAAACAATTTCCATCATGATTGTCTAATCATTACAACGTCAATGTAATGAATATGGGTTCATCAAGGACAGACGAATATGTTTTAACAACAAAAAAGTACAAACGTCAAGTACAATAGTCAATTAAATATAATCGATGTTCATCAAATTTTGGTCAAATGATGTATGAAACATGAAAAAGTATAATTTTCATGACTATCGAACCACCCTTCGGATTTAGCTAATCTGTTTAAATTTCAAAACAATTTAACATTTTATAATTCAAAACTGTTAAGAGAAAAAAGACCTTCAGATTTTTTTTTGTCTTGCTTGCAGTGTTGCCAAATAATTTTGTTTTGAATTTTAAAGCTTTAAACGATTCTTAGTCGAATAAGCATTTTTTTTTATTTTGATTGTACCGTGTTTATCAGAAATTTTCGTGTCAAAAATATTTACCTCCCCGAGATGTTTTTAGCTAACTAGATCACCGGTCACGAACGTTCCACAGCAGGTACATAGCTAGCAAATTGATAGGTAGAATATCGAACAGATCGTTTTGCACTCTGAGGCACACATTTCGCCAAAGCAACTCTTCGCTACTAAGCGCCTTTACATTGTCTCGCAAGATTTGAAATTAAAATAAATTAAATACCATGTTCTAGATACTATAAATTGTTTCCTGAGGCATTTGTTTCTCTTTTTTTTTGTTCGTTTGCCTCGACCTCGCCTCACGAGCTCCGAGAGGGATTGCGAATATCCGAGACCAATCTTTGTGTTCTCACACAGCCACTTTGGTTCAGAGTGATAGCCGCGCTGTAACGAAGTTAATGTAGAGAAGCATCAGCGCGCGACGACGCGAGGATGCTCGATCAGGGTCGCTAATTATGCGCGAAAACGAAACTCGAAGTCCACTCTGTATATGCGTCTGTCACTTCACTTGAACTAGCTCTAGCACGCGTTGAAACTTTAGAGTAAGGTGGGGCAAAAGTCAGACCTTATTCAATATTTACATAAAAAAAAACTATGACAGTTGAATGGAAATGAATACCACAAAGTGAATCTTCAACATATTGGCTACAATTTTGCCGAACAAACTTGGATCAAAATATTAACCCATTTTTAGTTATTACAGTTTTGAAACTAATTGTCTTAACGAACTTTTGCCACACTTGTGGTTCAACAATTCGAATCTAGTGTGGGACAACAGTTCGCGGGCTGAAACAGAAAATGTAATACGACAGGCATACCTTATACCAGCCTTGAACATATGTTAGCAGAAAAATACACACCAAATTTCCATCGAAAAATTGTCCAAAACACAATTAATGTACCCATAAATAGCAGTTTTACGCAGAACTACGTAAAAACGTGAAAAACAAAAACAACCTTAGCTGTTTCCAAATCCTTATCGATTTATACAATATTTTTAATAAAAGTCTCTTGCTTGAATGGCATTTGAGCTACCGTGACATTTATAACATTTGTTTTAAATTGAGCTTGAAACCTGAAAAAGTAATTTTTGACCCATTCGAACTTTTACTCCATTTCACTCTATGTCACTGCAGAGTGGCCCATATGGTGGAGACGCATGGTTCGTAATTCGTCAGAGCAAAAAGCAGCATCTTTCATCACCTTACACATATGATAGGCGGGCAAGGTTCAACCATCTGATAGTATCTCGTTGTCTCGTTGGCTATGCGTCGTACGAGACAACGAACTATCGACGTAGTGCGCATTGTAGGGGGGGTTCCCCTAGTACCGGGTCTAAGCCACAAAGATCAGAACTACAAAACTATTGGGTTTATACTGGTTTGATATCTTTTTATAATAATTAAATAAAAACTTAATTTAGTACTACCATTTAATTTCACTAGAATTTGTATCCTTTGACAGATACGCGTATTACGACCTCAACTGAAAGGCATTCAGTGTCGTGTACTAGACTCGAGTCAAACACATTCAAATTTCCAAAATATCATTAATCATTATTGAGCATGCTTGTTTGAATTTAAAAAAAATCTTGTTTAAAATTTAAATATAAAATTTAATTTGAATCATCTGCTTATAAGAGAAAAACACACGTTTTCATTTATTTATTTATTTATTGGAACCCCTCTCATCGTGATAACATGTCTACTTGAAGGTTTCAAATAAAGAGCTTTTGGTTTATATGGGAATATTATTAGTTGAATTTTGGAAGCATAAGGAGAAATCTTCCATTTTTGCAGGTATGAAGAAAAAATATCCAAACTTTTATGTAATCGACTACAGATGATATTGTATAATATTGGTCCCGAAATGCTCCCTGAGCTCTTACAGGAAGTCTTTCAGACCTGGAGTTCTGATAATTAACCTGAACTGTACGATTTGACTTTGAATTATTCTAACATGTATGTTGGAATTTTTTTTTTACAATCGAGCCTTCATGCCAAACACTGTCGAATGCTTTTTCTATGTCTAGAAGGGCATGACCAGTAGAATAGCCTTCAGATGTGTTGGAACGGATCAAATTTGTTACACGTTAAAGATGATGAGTGTTCGAATGTCCATGGCGGAATCCAAACTGTTCATTGGCAAACATTGAATTTTCGTTGATGTGGACCATCATTCTTTTCAAAATAACCATTAAATTTACTGATCGACGGATTTCACGCCAACTCGACAAAGGGATTGGCAGCACCCCTTCAGAATTCAATGAAACTTTCTGGGTGTGAAGACTATGTGAAACTAAGATACTTTACATACTTTGTTTTTTCAAAATCGATCTAGACTAACATTTGGAAAGGGTCAGTTTTTATTTTACTTTTTTTATAAACCCGTATAACTCGAAAACGGTAAGACCTACAAAAAAGTGTTGTATTGGGGACTGTCGTGAAATTTCCTGACGTTTTAGAGAAAAATATTGAAAAAATAAAAACACATTTTCTACACCGAAAAAAAAAATTCAAAACTTTTAAGTCGATTTAAAAAAACGGCCATTTCAGATTTTGATCATCCTTAAGCAAAAAGTTTCGTGATTAAATTTACTAAAAGTCGTCCATACATTGCAAATTGGGCATATTTTAGGGAAAAAAGTTTTTCTAACAACGAATTTTTTAAGTCGAAATTTTTTTTTGATTTTTTTTATTTCGGTTTAAATAGTCTAGTATGCTCATATTTTGAAGTGATAAATGAGTTTTAATCACAAAATAGATTATATTTGTTTTATTGGGAGTAGTTAAAAGAAATAAAACGGAATTATACAGAGTTTTTTTTTAATTAAATACAATTGATCTCGCACCAAACCGCTTATGAGAAAATGAACTCCGCCTAACAATCCGATGGGTTTTTAATGGTTGGAAAGATATCACCATAATATTTTATTTCTTATTTGGTCAAAACCAATCTTAACAGGTGTCTTGAAAGGGTCAATATTATGCTTATAAAAAAAAGTCGTGGTTTTTTTTTATCATGCATCATTATTTTTATTATTGCTATACATCCTAAAACGTAGTATCTGCACATGAATATTTACATTATTTTTGGGCTTTACTGAATAAATTGAAGTTAGTGAACATCGATCCATCGAGCTGATAGGATTGAGAATCGCTTCATGCTGCAAAATCAGTATTTTCCAGCACTACAGGCAGCTTTCCCTTAGGGGAAGTGGTGATAAAATGAACAGGGGTGGTAAAATGAACACCGTGCCTTTACCGAGAAAAACCAAATTTCGATGAATTTTCATCACACACGGACGATTTAGAGTATAAACCGGAATGATCAAGTTGATACGTAGGTCAATTGAAGTGAAAATATCATATTTTTTTTGAAAGGGTTACAATCATTAATGGATATATTTTCGGGAATGCAATGAAAATTTTCAATTTTTTATTTGTTTTCCTCACGTTTTTTGCATGATGTTTATTTTACCACCAACAGCTGTTCATTTTACCCACATAGTGCAGGTAAAATGAACATTTGCATCGTTTTTTGCTAGTGATGAAAATATGTGGAAAATTAACTAATACAGTCTGAATTCGTGTCACTACTATAGATACGTCCCTATTTTTTATGTTGTGCGATATAACTATAAAATGTCCTCGTTTTTCTATCAGAAACAGGATGATTTTCTTAAGGTGTTCATTTTACCACCCCTTCCCCTACTCGATATTTCGTATCTCGATATCTAAAGAGTTGGTTTTCATGGCTACCTCGATGATCTCTAGGATCGTAGTTGCAATGGTTTTGTGTTCTGTAGCTCGATACCTCTCGATACACCCTAACTCTAATTTCACAACTTCCTTCCAAGAAGCGAGTTTCAAAACTTGCATCGTTAAATGTGGAAAGCGTTTCTTCAGAATGCGCGCTACCTTTCAACGAACAATGTTATTGCTGTGTACTTTTGAAATGCAAATGTCAAATGCAGGAGCACCAAACGTGGTAGGATTTTCCACAAGGAAGGCGATATCAATGATTGTTTTGCTTCGCTAGGTTGACGGTGATCATAATTGCTATGTATCCTTTAAGGCTAAATAACCCATCATTCGTTTTGGGCAACCATGTTGACTTTGCTGCTCAAAATTTCAAAGTAATTAATCTCAAAAGTTATAGCTAATAATGATTCAGAGAAGTATAAAGAGTAGAAGCATTATCCTAAGAATGCTAATGCCGCTACTAGAATGCTAAAGCCAACATCTAGTTCGCCAAGAACTGACAGCGTGACTACCGGGCCTCAAAGTGTCAAAGTAATTTTAAAAAATTAAAACAAATTATCACTTGTAACATGACATGCTATTGAACAAACAATGAAAAAACATAATTTAAGGTGATAGTAATTAAAATCAATTTTGTGACAACAGCGCCACTAGCGTTATACTACTAATATTTCTATGGTGTCAAGCTAGTAACGCCATCTTTGATTTAAGTAAGGAAACAATATATTCCACCAATCGTTGTCAGTATTTCCGAATTTTGTTAGATTTTGGCAGGATATTGATCTTCTTTACTGGGAATCGAGGTTTCCTTGAAAAAACGAAATACTTCTCAAACGTGAGCCTCTTGAAAACAAGAGGCGCATCAAACATCTTGACGAGATCATCATTCAACTATCAATGCTCTCGAATTCCATGTCATCAAAAGTGAAATCTGATATCATATCATGGACAATTACTCTTCAACTCTTGTGATCGATATCTAAAACATGGAAAGAGGACAATTTCAAAATACTTACGATTCTCCAATGAAAATTTTATGGGAAAATGTTCAGAAATAAATTTATAAAATTGTACTGAATTGTAAAACAAAAAATAAAAATAAAATAGTATGTTACAATTTTGAAGGTATTTCCAATTCTGGTGTTGAGGAGAAATATGTCAAGATAGTGCAAATTTTAAAACAGGACAAGCTTCTTGCTATAGTACAATCCGCTTGTTTTCATTTATCAATAAACTTTTCGAAAAAGATATTTCGAACAGAATCACGATAAAGGTGTAAACAAAATATATTGATCCTATTATAGTGGCTTTTAGGACGTAAGGTTCCCAATTTCACAATACCAGTGTGCTACCGATCTACGCATATTTGTCCCGCTGTCCATAAGGTTTACAAAGAACATGGGACAAGTAGACGTAGAGGGGCAGTATGGATCTCGTAACATTTCGTTGTCGCTGGCATCGAATCACAATAGGTGTAAAACCTATCCTAATTGAAATTTTACGATTTTCTAGATTACAGAATCAATTGATGTCTTTCTACCCATCGCTATACCCTTCTGGTGGCGGTAATGGCAACGAACGACCACAGCGGTGTTTAAAATTAGATGCATTTTTTGTTCGATTGCGTTATATCACTACCGATGAAGTGAAAAATGCGTGGGATCACACTTTATTTAACACACTATTGGTACAAGGTGATGTGCTGCGTTAGGGTGGTGCGGCATAATCGTTAAATGTATCTGGATTCGAGTCCTAGCGCGATCCTATATACTAATACGAGTTTTTTAAACTTGAGTAAGGTGTCCGCATATTATCCATACGAACATTGAAAGCATGCCTCTATGTAAACAAGCTGAACAAATTGAGCATCTCATCAGGTTTAATCTCTTGACTTATTATATTTATGAACAGTAAGCTTGACAGACATCTGTTTTCAAATATTTGAAAAACCAAGCCAAATGTGTTTAGTGGTTCTAATGGGCGCCATTATTTAAGCTTTTCAGTGGACGAGACAGGTTCTTCAAATTCAGAAAATTTGAACCGTTTAATTTTCATTTTCCAGCATTTTAAACACACATGTAGAGCGTCGTTAAATTTGGATTCTTCTCATGGGAGAAAAAAATCTCTTGATTGACTAGCGGTTCTCGAAGAAAACCCCGAACAATTTGAATGGGCTTATATCAGTACGAAGCAATAATTTGGAAATTACTAGAAATTTTATTTTGGCAACATATTTAATTTAATTTTATTATTATTAATGAAAGATAAACTTTTTCAAATGTTATTGTTCGGATAGTATGCGGACACCCTGTAATGTAAAATTATGCCTGCTACATGATAATGTGTATAGAGTTTTAAAATTTTTGGCACGAATAGCTCTCAAGAAATGCGGAAGTGTTTATTGAACATTAAGCTGGAAAGAATACTGTACTCCAGTGAGGATTATTTCCTACTTCCTGGCTTTAAGTCCTAGCTCGAAAGTTCGTGTTTTTAAGCCTAGTGCTTAGTGCAGAATTTTGCCATAAATATGTTGTTTTAGTCATTCAAAACTTTTTACATGCGTTGCAAAGCTAATTGTGACAGTTTTAGTGTTTTATTGGTCTAAACCTATTCAGTTATGTTGTTCATTGACATAAATTTATCCTACAGGTGACAATGGATCAATCAGTAAATAAAAGTTGATTCTTTGTGTACCGTAAAACGGGGTAACTTTGATAGTTTTTTTTTTCGAAGAAAACTTGAATATTTAGGCATGCTGTTTCAAAGAATTGGAATTTATATTTTTAAAACATCCTAACTATCCTAACTATCGATTGCAGTTGAAAGATTGCCAAAAGATTTATTCTGAATGGTTATATAATTTTCCATATAATCGAAAGTCGGTTTTCTGTTTTGGGGTAACTTGGATAATGGAGTATAAATCGAACTAAATTGAATCAATTACGGAACATTTATAGGGCGTTGCATACCTCTAGGCGTTTAACTCTATATGGAAATTTCTGACTTAGATTACAAAAATGGTTCCAGTTTGTAAAAATGGTTTTCGCTAAGAGATTTGAGACCGAATTCATGTTCTACTACAACTTGGCTGTCAAGGATAAGCGACGAACTCATTATGATTCCATCAATTAGTGATCGTCAATGTTGCTGAACAGCGATCGGAAAAACGAAGCACGATGAATTTTCCTATCCATCAAAACAGAATCTGCGAATGAACCCGAGCAACCATTCGGGTGCTTCATTCGTTAGTGTTTCATTTTCGGATCGCTATTCCTCCCGACGCAGATGATTTTTCATTGCTTGGTAATGTGAGCGGTACGATCACTGATCGTAGAACCGGTTGTTTGTAAGCGTTTCAAAAATGCTAAAATTTTATAAATTTTTAATATTTGCATAAAAATCCTCAAATGTACTTGATTTCAACGAAAATAGCTTTGACATTAAGTGTCATACTAATACTCTTTTGTCTTGCATTAGTTTTGCTTAACTTATTAACAGAAACTTTGTTATTTCGTTAAGTATGTCGCACTATCAAAATTACCCGCATTATCAAAGTTACCCCGTTGTACGGTATTCATAAAAGTTTTGAAATGTGGTCCATGCAGACAAATCTGTATGTTTCTAAGTAATATTGTTTGTTAAGGTTATCATTGCAAAAAAATAAACAAGAAAAATCATAAATTTATTAATCATCCTAAACCAGTTGGAAATTCTCCGAATTCATTTATTAGGGAGGTTTAAAATATCGTTTTTACTCCACACCGCTCATTCGATTCTAGATAATATTCCAAAAATTTGAGCTCATTTGGATGAAAATTGAAAACTGAGACTGCACAAGCCTTTCAAAAATTGTATAGGAATTACTTGATATTTATGTGAATTGAAATTCTTTGGCTATAATAATCGAGCTGCTCATCATGCATTACTGGATATATGCAATAACACATAGTAGCCATGATATGTGTATATTAAGGACTGTGACGAATTTGTAATTTGTAAAATTCAAGCAATGATATCTTTAAAACCAATACATCTATACACTTCAGGTTTGTTCCGTTTAAAAAGTAATAGTCTCAAAAACATGTCAAGCTCCCATCTCCGACATAGTCATTTATGAGGTTAAAGTGACAGTGACGATTTCCTTCGGAAGGGAAGAATAAAATGGAAAAAATGTTATTAGTTTAGATATACGATTACCGATAACCGACAATCTGAAAGTAACCAATATATTTTGGACCCCCTGGGCCAATTTCCTGCAAATTTCCCAGTTTAAATCGAAAGACCAACTCAATTCGCATGCCATTTGGAAAGATAGGACTATTCCGCACTTGCAAAATGGAAAAAAATGTTGTTAGTTTAGATATACGATTACCAATAACCGACAATCTGAAAGTAATTACCGTTTTGATTCATATTACGGACACTTAAGGCCTCAGTGGAGTATTACTAATCAGGAAGCATATAAAAAGCATCATTCTGTGTGATTCCTCCGCGTTACCAAGTTTTCATGACAATTAACTTTCGAATGGTGGATGGAGATTTTGATTCCGCAACATGAAAAATTTTATATACCGTTTTGATTCATATTACGGACAGCTTTTTATTCCGGACACACTACTTTTTATGGCAAACATTTCACACGAAATGTTTCAATTTTTGCCGTTCGAAAGTTCTCACTTTCGAGGCTCGTTTTAGTTAACATTATCCAAAGATACCTTTGAAAATTTATAATGCTAAACTGCCTTAGATGCCTCTTTAGTGGTTTGCCCATTTCAATTGATGATTTGACTTTTCTATTTATGACTTTCATGAGCTGTCCGGAAATCGAATGGAAGTGTCCGGATTATGAGGCAAAAGTAAGGAAGTGTCCAGAATAAGAATCATGAAATGTCCACAAATTTCTATTTAATTAAAATTATTCATGTAGCGGAATCGGAATCTTCACCCACCATTCGAAAGTTTATTGTTTTGAAGGCTTGATAACGCGGAGGAATCATGCAGAATGATTTATTTGATACGCTTTCTGATGAGTTATACTTCACTGAGGCCTTAAGGTGGAGATGCATCGAAGCCAAACCTCGAATTTTCATGACCACAAATCTAGAGGACCAGGCAACCATTTGTACTGAAAATTTAACTCATCGATCACCACCAGTGAGTGACCAGTGAGTTAAATTTTCAGCACAAACGGTTGTCTGGTTCTCTAGATTTGTGCTCTTGAAAATCGAGGTTTGGCTACGATGCATCTTCACCTTAAGTGTCCGTAATATGAATCAAAACGGTATATAAAAATGTGTGGACTTTTCATGATTCTTATTCCGGACGCCTCCTTATTTTTGCCTCATATTCCGGACACTTTGATTCGAATTCCGGACAGCTAATGAAAATCATAGATAGAGAAGTCATATCATTAATTGAGATCAGCAAACCACTAAGAAGGCGTCTAAAGCAGCTGAGCATTATAAATTTTCAAAGATTTCTATGCGAAATGTTGACTAAAACGAGGCTCGTAAGTGAGAACTTTTGAACAGCAAAAATTGAAGCATTCCGTGTGAAATGTTTCCCATACAAAGTGCAGTGTCCGGAATTTGAAGCTGTCCGTCAAAACGGTAATTAACAGAAAGGGTTACAGGTTTTATCCAGTGAACGTGACGCAAACGCCAAGTGGGGTCTTCACAAACTTTTTTATTTTGGCAATGACTGCATGCATATCGTATAACAAGCACAACAATATTGATAATAATCGTCGAGCTGTTTAGTGGAATACGTATAAGTAGATGAAAAAACGGATTTAGTACTATACCATTTAATTCCACTAGAGTTTGTATCCTTTGACAGATACGCGTATTACGACCTCAACTGTAAGGCCGTCTTCAGTGTCGTCTACTAGACTCGACTAGAACTATGCCCTAGAAAGTCGAAAAAAAAATCCAACCCGAAACGATAGTTGCGTGGGAAAAACCGACGGGACTCGAACCCACGACACTCAGTAATTTACGGGTCACCCTAACAACCCACGCATCGCAGGGCACCATCCCAAGTGCGACCGTCGATCGTGAAATATCGGCCACGTCAAACGTCAGCCGGATGGACCAAGACGACTGTCGACAAAGATTTACATCCCAAAAATAGGCAGCGTCTAATGAAACGCGCATTCGAGTGCCTAAAGATGCACCCCACACTTTCTGCCAGTTGTGTGAAATAAGATAACTTAGTAGCGATTTGTCGTGAGTTGATTGATCGATCGATCCGATAGCTTAGCCCGTACAATGTTGCGTTTGGACAAGGTCAGTGGCATTTTCGGTGCTAAGTGTCAGTTCGGCACCATGCGTCCCCATTTCGAACATTCTTGACGCATATATAGCATGGATGGAAGAGCGCAGCGCGGGGAACTGAATCAGATAACTCCCGCGCATTCCATTGCTGTTCGCCACATACCTTTAACTTTGTGATTCCGTGGCAGTAAATCTGACGCTTGTGTATTAATAATTTCAAGTTCAAGAGGCCGCAGCATCTGGCATGGGATATTTTTAATTCGGATTATTAGCGTTGTAATTAAGACAGGCACCGTGAGCTGTGCGAGCATCTGCGAAAGGTGCAGATTTAGGGATGATCTGCGATACAACAATTCTTCGTGGGACTTGAAGAAGAGAGTTCATTAGAATATAAACAGATGTCATATTAATCGATAATTCTCTTATAATCTTAACGGCTTATGTTCTAAAGGCTACATAGTCAAAATCTAAATCAGAATAAATGAATTTGAACAACCCTAACTTCTCCAATACCTGTAGTGACGAACACGTTCAAGAAGATTTCCGTTCCAAGCTTCCCACGGCGAATGCAAGATTGATTACGTCGCGAATTGCACACGGGGACAGTGGTGACTTCGACATCCCGCTTACTTTCGGCACCTTTTGCTTGCAGATTTACACTGAAACCTCCTTTTACGTTAATACTATTTCAATATATGTCCCATTAAACGATTATTCACGGTTAACCGAAAACTTTTTTGAGTGAAGACCTTTGTATGCGTAACCAGAAACCAGTTTATTGATGAGGTTCATACTGAAGCAAACATAATCTACCAAGTTTTGAGTCAAACGGGTGACTAATGTTATTCAAAGAACTCCGTTGAAAATCAATAAACGTAAGGTACCCCGGGGCAAGTGAGACTCCGGGGTAAGTGGGAACTTCCGTCATAGCTCATTTAGCAAAAGTTTTCCTACAAAATCAAAGATACAATGATACGAAATGTGTTTGGTTCAAAAAAAAATGATATTACCATTATTTTTTTGCTAAGTATGTTTCTCATTTAATTGGCTATTTTATGTCGAAAATTGGTGGTCACACTCTATATGTTATAGTAGAAGTGATTCATTGAATAAGAGAAAATGACAAAATGACAAACAGGTGCTCAGATATTTGCACCACATCTGGCTTAAGCCGGTTTGACATCGAGTTTGATGATTTGGCGCTTGAATGTTTATGGGAACGAAATATCCTGTGTGAATGATGAGTGTGTGCAGAAGAAAAAAAAAACATTCGCTGATCAGTTTAGGATACTTCCGATAGGAAGTGCGATGACATCAACAGATTGATTGGATTAATTGATTTAACAATATCACATCCTCGCAGTAGGTTAGAACCAAAACGAAACCAAAAAATCCCAAAAAAGTGGTCAACGAAGAAGAAAGTGTCGATCAAGTGTTTTTTTTCTGAACCAACGAACCCTTACACGTAAATACCCACCAGCGCCATCAAGCTGATTGCTGTTCAGGATAAAAGTGATTTAACGCCGCGGAAATGACACTGAAAGACGAGATTGTCGCGTCCTCGGCGGAGGTCAAACCCGGTAGGATAGAAACAATGTGATTGTGATGTTCGGTGTTGTTTGTTTTGACTCATCTCTGTTGTTTGGGTAGTTTGGTAACGTTTGTGAAAATGAGCAAAATAACAGAATTCTACCTTGGTATACCTACGTAATTGGGACTAGTGTTAACCGAAGAAATATCGTTTTCCATTGACTATATGTTACATACTTTTGATTTATTTGCTATTCTGTTATATTTGGGTATTTGATTGGGATATAATTTTGCTGTTATGGATGTATCAAAGTAGTCCCATTATCCTGATACGATTATCATGTTTTACGATGATACACTTTGTTGCAATTCCATAATAATTCGAAAACATATACCGTAAATTCGGGTGTAATTGATCAGTAGGGTGAAATTGATCACTGTGTCACGTGATTTTTATGCTTACAAATAGTGCACCAAATTCATTGCAACCTATAATAAATGAACGGTGTTTGTCTTGAATAATGTATGTTTGTGTATAGTTAAGTTTTTTGAGTCACAGAATGCTTATTTTTATGAAAATATTGTAAAATTCTAGAATCAAGTGTGGTGTGAAATTGATAGACATCCATAAACTTCTAGTTCTAAACAAGGATCTGAACATGGTGTTAACCTGAAAGTTTGTGACAATGCTAAAAATTTCTTACCAATTTGCTCGTTTTGTTGAAAAAATTGATTTTCTGCTACAAAGTAGGGAAATCCTTTGGAAATTGCCTATATTTAGGCGTTTTTTGGCGGTATTCTTGAAATTTAATAATCGATTATTTCCATAAATATTGTCTCGTTAAGAATTTGGCAAGCATATTTGAATTCAGGAGGCCCAAATTAAGTATGTAAATTTAATTTCAAAACTAATAATAATCACTTTGACAACTGATCAATTTCACCCCGAAATGGGATTCCCCGATTTTTAATTTTAGAGCTGATTTTTGGCACTAACATCACATTTGTTAGAATATTTCGGTGCATAAACCAATGAGGTTTACCGTCGCACTTGTTTTCCTGCATTTAGTTGTATTGTATTGATAAAATTTTATAGAGCATACCATGAAAATAGTGAAAAATGATCAATTTCACCCGAAATTACGGTAATGATGATGACAACAATATGTTACAAATCATTTTTTTGCATTTTCTCATCGTAATAGGCTGTTTTTCATCACCCCAATCTGTCATGAAACGATTCTACCCCATTACCCCGAATGCCATTTCCCCGAATGCTATTTCCCCGAATTTACAATTATCTTGACATGATGATATTTCCCCATGATATTGGAATTCGGGATAATGTCATTCGGGGTGATAGGTCGTTCGGGGTTTTGGAATTTGGGTTAATGGCGTTCGGGTTAATGGGATTCGGGGTGATGGGATTCGGGGTAATGGGGTAGAACCCATGAAGATTCTACCCTATTACCCCGAATGCCATCACCCCGAATGTACCATAACCCCGAATTCCATTGCCCCGAATGTACCATAACCCCGAATTCCATCACCCCGAATGATATTTCCCCGAATTTACAATTATCTTGACATGATGATATTGATGACATTTCCCCATGATACAGTAATACCTCGATATAGCGTAACTCGATTTTTATTTTCGTTACGTTATATCGAGGTTACGTTATATCGAAGCAAATTTTTTTTTTTTCTTAATTTCGTTCAATATGTATTTTTTGACGAAGAATGGGTCTTTAATTGATATTATTGACCTAGCAGGCATTTTCAGTCTTTCCTACATAGTTGTTCGATTTTTTTCCGTGTCTAATTTTTTTATATTTTTCTTTTCTTTTTCATTTTTTTTATTTTTACGTCTCTATTAGAGTAATCCTTAGAGAATTTTTTTCAGGAAAAATCTTTGAAGGAATCCTTGAACACTCGGAGAATCTCTGAAATAAATTCATAAAAGAGATCTTTTAGAAACCTTTAAACAAACTAATGTGGAGCAGTCCATGAACATTTTTAGCAGGCAATTATGGGAATTCAATAATTTTGCTATTAGGAGCTTGTGGTAAAATTCTTAAAATAAATTCTTTGGTAATTTCTTGACCGAATTTTAGAATGAATGTCCCAAGAACTCATGATTTTTTTTCAGAATTCATGAGGAAGTCACTAGAACTAAAGAACGCGCCAATAAAAACAAGAACTATCCTTGAGAGGTTTTCAATGGAAAAGTTTCTGAATGAATACGTGGTGGAATTATCAGCAGTATTCTAGGAGAATTCTCTGGAGTAACTAGGGAACTGGCTCAGTTTTTGATTGAATTCCTGAATATATTTTTGTAATAAAAACAATCTATAGAAAAATTACTTGGTGTAATTTTTGATCAAAGGTACAGTAAAATTCAAAGATATATTTAAAAGACACTATTGGAGAAATTCACAATTATTGAATTTAAAATGCATAGAATCCGGAATTCCTTAGACATATTCTGGAGAAATTCCTGGAGGAACATTTGAACCATTTTTTGTTAAAATTCAATGAGAACATTCTGAAGAAATTCCTCAATTAATTCTTAAGATGGAAATCCGTAAATTTTATATTGAGCAAAGTGACCCGGCGACACACAAGTGTAATCTGAGTTTAATGTAGTCTTTTTGACTGTAAAGTCTAAATAAAAAATCATAAAATTTTTCGTAGAAAATTGAAGTGAGTAGCAGGCTTGGATCCAGTTGGAGCGTAAATGCAGCAAAAATAAAGAAGAATGATATAAGCATATGTACAGCAATGACAAAATGTTGTTCTTAACATTGAGCTTATAGCTCACTCGATATTATGACTGTATTAAGCATTTAAACGCTTGCATTGCTTTGATTTATTATTGGTTGGTGTTTGAAACTTGAAAAATGTTTATTCTAGCTCATAAATCATGTTTTTATTAAAAAAATGAAAAATAAATGGGTGCTAAAAAAAATTTACGTTATATCGAGGTAAAAATTACGTTATATTGAGTTACGTTATAAAGAGGTTACGTTATATCGAGGTATTACTGTATTGGAATTCGGGGTGATGGGTCGTTCGGGGTTTAGGAATTCGGGTTAATGGCGTTCGGGTTAATGGCATTCGGGGTAATGGGATTCGGAGTAATGGGGTAGAAACCATGAAACGGCCTTCTTTCCTGCACTGATTTATGCAGTGTGGTAAAAGCTATTAAGTTAGTGAAATCAGTTGCGTAATGGCTATTTGGCAACGCCTTTTCAGTACGGAACTGTTATGAGTTGCGTAATGAATGATTACACAACAATTTTCAAAAATTTCAAAATAATGACGAATGCATTTCGATATGATTTCGATATGATGAGAAGTGGTCGTCTCCAGAAATTGAAAAAATATTGTACGCAGCTCATTGCAGAACTCGATTTTTACAGCACTCGTTGTAATTAACCGACTCGTGCTGTAAAAACCGTTATTCTGTAACTTGTTGCGTAAACTACTGTTTCAAAAAGTGGAGCTTGGAACGCTTGAAAAAAAACCCGGAAAAAGTATTCAAAAGCCATCCCTTTCAAAATTACTATAAACTTCATGGGAATAATACAAGAAAGAAATTCTGGAGAAATATTTAGGAAAATATCTAACGATATTTTTATTACATTCTTTAAAACAAATTCGCTGTAATAATTCTTTGATGATTTTTTTTTGTTATGACTAAAATGGTCATGCGACTCAAAGGTAAAGGGAGTTTATAGAAGATTTTTTTTTACAAATGATTGAAATGAATAGGTACATAGGCGTCGCAAGGGAGCGACAAGATTGATTTTTTTTATTTAGGTGGTGAAAATTGAGCAAGCCATTTTAAAGTCAGTAAGCATAGAAGCGTCCTGTATTTTGCCTAGCTTCTCTACTGGAAAAGGGTTGGCTCAAAGCTTTGAGCTTTGCTACCAACACAGGCAAAATACAGGAGGCTTCAATGTGCTCTTACACTGACGGCAATCAACCGAACGGTTCTATCGATCGATGACTGATATTGGGAATTAACACGCAGTCAGAGAATTTGTTTCTATCATGTGTGCTCTTCCCGCCAGC
Organism: Aedes aegypti; assembly: GCF_002204515.2. Taxonomy (NCBI): domain Eukaryota; kingdom Metazoa; phylum Arthropoda; class Insecta; order Diptera; family Culicidae; genus Aedes; species Aedes aegypti. The sequence goes on from NC_035108.1 coordinate 28,947,356, forward strand.
TCAAAGCTTCGAGCCAACCCTTTTCCAGTAGAGAAGCTAGGCAAAATACAGGACGCTTCGATGCTTACTGACTTTAAAATGGCTTGCTCAATTTTCACCACCTAATTAAAAAATTTCAATCTTGTCGCTCCCTTGCGACGCCTATGCACCTACAGTGAAACCTCCATGAGTCGATATTGAAGGAACCATCGACTCATGGAAATATTGAGTCATGGAACAGCAATCCTTTGGAAAGCTGTTTCAAAGGGACCATCATAGTAACCATGAGATTTTGTTTCTAGTATGGTTCCATGAGTCGATATCGAGTCATGGAACATCGACTCATTGAGGTTTAACTGTATTCGTTTCCATCATTTGCTTCTATAGACTCCCTTTACCTTTGAGTCGCATGACCGCTACAGTCATAAAAAACATGTAATACAAAACAATTACAGTCGAAACCTTCTCCTATGGAAGAAACAGGATTATAACATAATGTGTTTTTCTGATATGTATTTTTATATCACCAGTCATTATAAAACATGTACCTTAGTAATTAAAATAACAAAACATCCAGCAAAATTTCTATCGAATCAAACAAGAATATAATCAATTTTATTATAATTATAACACAGTTAAGACAACACCTGTTTAAAGTATGTTTTCAAATAATTAAATTATTACAAATTAATTTACTACTTATAACTTTGGCGGCGATTTGCTATAAACGTTCAAAGGCAATGACATACAATATCAGCAATCTTGTTATGAATTTGTTACAAACACTAAAACAAGTTTAGAACTAGGCCATCCTGATAACAAAAGTATATTAACTCCCATGATTTGAAATGCTGTTGAATTCACAAAAAAAAAACTTTGCTCGGATTCTTCAGGAAGACCATCAAAGGCTCCGCTGCGAAAGATGGAGACGCATGGTGGACGCTTGATGTGACCTATATAGCATAATCACTTCTAGTAACTTGATGATAAACACCATAAAAACTATTGGATTCAACATTTATGTTTTATTGTGGAGCGGAATGCATTCACTAATGTATAGAGAAGAAGAAACATTTACCAAGCATTCAAAAAATGACTCAAACTTTTTGTTTTCCATCCGAGCAAATTACTCATCAAACAGGTCTCCCACGGTGTTTCAAAAGACGCCAGAAAAATAACACATTGTTTATACCTTCCTCACATTCAACGCCAAACCGCTTCGAATCCCTCCTGAGAGGAGCACACCTTTAGTGAAGGTGAAAACGAACGAACATTCACCTGTATGCACATGTTTACATACAAACGAAAATACCAAACTGTGGTTGTTTTTATTTATATTTCAACTCATCTCCGACCTACGGGTTGACGAAGAAGACGATGACAGCGTTTTCTGAATTCTTAACGAACTTTTAAAAATGGTTCATCCCATTTGGCACTCGTCTACGAGTGACGATGGTGTTTTTCAAGGTCCCGCCATCCGCACGGGATGCACCGGATTAATGTAGATCTGAGCGGCCCTATTTCTTTGATATTTATTTAGGTAACGATCAAAGCAAATCGATAAGCACTCCGATTCTCACACCCTCGCGCAGCGTTAGTCATGATCGTCAACGTTAACCCTCAAATACCTAAATTTTGATTTTCAATCCAAATATCAATTTTAATTTAATAAACCTTTGTGTTTTGACGTTACTTCTGAATACAGTCATCTCTCTCTAACTCGTTATTGAAGGGACCATCGAGTTAGGGAGGTATCGAGTTACAGAACACAAAACGAGTGCAACTGCGATCCAAGGGACCATCGAGTTAGCCATGAAAACCAACTTTTACTATGGTTCTCTTACTCGATATCGAGATACGGAATATCGAGTAAGGGAGAGTTAACTGTATATGAAAATTTTGCTTCTTTTTCTGTTTTTTTTTTATTTTCCGTATAGTTAACGGAAAATAGATTTGATTTTTTTAGTGCCACCACCAGACTTTTTTTCTGTGATATATTGATTGTAGAAAAATATAAAATGTGCCCACTTTTGTATTACACATTAAGTAATACCCAGACATTAGATGGTTTTAAAATAATACTTTTTTTCTAACATTTTCAACATAGACAAAAATGTTCCAAAAGTCATAAAAAAATCTTTTCGAATATGCGTGTTCTGGTCTAAGATTGAAGTCGAAAATAAAATGATTTTGGTTTCCGAGTTAAAAAATACACAAAATTCAAAAGGGTACCCCGTCTAAAGGCAGGGTTCGGTATCAGAGGGTTAATCCTGTTGCTGCACCACTTGATATAGGCATCATGTTGATTCACGTGAAATTTATGTGCCCTCACTAAACGGTACATGCAATTTGGCGTGTCGTCCCACTACTACTGGTGCCAGTCAGAAGAGCTGCGAGGGTGCCAGCCAGCGCCATCATCAGCACCAGATTGTGCACAATGCATAAATTTTTGCGGTGTGTTAGGCAACGATCCTTAGTGCGGTGAGAAATGATCGCATAATTTTTCCGCAGCGAATTAGGCGATCTCGCTCTGAGACGCTGTTAGCGGGTTGGTATCTTCACCAACTGCCCATATAGTGGATAGGTAGGGAAGAATGGTGCAAAATGTCATTGTTGGGAATCGTCATCGTTGGCGCAATGAACCAATAAGAGCAGCTTCAATGCCGTAATTCATTTTACAATTTCACAACTTAATATTATACATATATTTTGATGTTTATTTCGAACTTGCCAAGATGCAGCCTCCAAACACTTCGTCTTTGTTTTCCACTTACAATTTGAGTTTCTCTCCGTGTTGTCAGTTTCACATATAATTCCATCACAATAGTCATCCTATAGAACATCCATATGATCTATAAAGGTCAATACGAATTGTTTGTGCATTTGATGAAAACACTAAGTACAGGGCGATCACTAATTTCTGTCAATAAAATAGAATTTTGACTCTCAATGCCACCCTGATATCTGTTGACAGATACGCATATTTCGACTACCACTTGTGTAGCCTTCTTCTGTGTCAGTTACTCGTATCCACTCAGAGAGTGTAATCATAGAGAGAAAACGCTTCTATGAATTTCAATTTTCAATGTGTTTCATGTTTTGGAAATCTGTAACATTTTTCTCGAATAAGTTTAAATCCAGTCACATGCATGATGCGTGATGGGTGCCAGCTGTAACGCTTTTAACATTTCTGTAGCCGCACTGCTGTACTTTGTACAACACTGGTGAAAACACCTCGCCTTTCGTACACAGCACCATCGTAGTGATTTTGATGGTGGCTAAACTTCACGAAACAAAACCATCGGAAGCTTTTCTGGTTATTTTGAATATAAAGCAACCATTTGAGGTCCAGTTTCAGAATTCCATTTTAATTCCAAAAGATCGAATTTATCATTAGAAAATACCCATTATGCGAAACAATATGCCCCGGTATTTGGTTCCGGACGTTAAATTCATATTTTAAAGTACATAGATGAAGACTTGAAGAGAATTTCCTTCACGAAAAATATACAATCCAACTGATCGTAAAGGTAGAACAATCAGAAGCTTTTTTTTATATGTATCGATCATTATGCTGAAACTCAGGTTTCGTAACAAAGTTCCAATGATTTCTATTCAAAAATTTGATTTCATATTCCATACAGAATTTTCATCAGTTTCCTGTTAGTATTCCCATTGATTCCTTCGCAGGATCTACATGAGATTCTTCGAATACCTCTCTGGATTTTTATTGGATTTCTCGCAGAATTCACGTCGAATTTTTCTCAGCATTTCCATCAGAATCTTTCCGAGATGTCTTCAGCATGGATGCACAATGGTCCAGATTTTTAAATAGCTGGGTCAAACCCAATTTCCAAACTAAGCTTTTAGTTGAAAAACAAAGTCAAACTTTTATCTACTATAGCAGATAGTTAAAAATACATAAAAGAATTTAAAAAGAAAAATATGTTTCTACATGTTCAGACTAGTTCATTTGTACCAAAACCTGTGCAAATTAGGGTTTCAGAATATTTTATTTTATTTTCTATATGAGAATGAGATTTAGCATCCTCAAATGAAAATTTATTTTCAAGTGCCGTTAACCTTATTAAATTCACGCTTTTCTATTGTAGGTTATTCAAATAATTATGTACAAAACGCTCCCCGCCACTCCCCGCGGAGAAATCTTGCTCAAACGCACATTCAAGACTTAGAAATCGACTGAGATCGATTCTTCTTGCCTAAGTTTGCCTAAACGATAGTTTTTTGAAAAAGTTGAGAGCCAAAATATGCATGAAAAACAGCATTTTTGTCAGAATTTTGCTCTATGAGAACCAAAAGAGTGTGACTATGCCCAAAATAGAGTCTTCAACCCTAAACCATGTTCCAAAACACTTGTAATGGCTGAAAATAGTAAAATATTAAGAATGCGCAATGTATGTCATGATTTTTCAAAACTGGACCACTGTGCGACGCCAAATTCTCATCAGAATTGATGTAGTAGTTTTACATCAAAGTCCTTCCAGTATATTGATCAGAAACGTTACAAGATACTCATCAGAATCATTGCAGAATTCTCATCAGAACCTCTATAGAACTGTCATCAGAATCTCTACAGTTTTTTTTTTTCATATAAATCCCTTCAGATTTCTGATCAAAACCTTCTCTTTAGCATACTTCCATGATTCACATCGAAATACTTTCAGGATTTTCATCAGATTTTTTTAGGGTTTTTATCAGAATTCTCCCAGGATTCTCCACAGAATCTTTACACGATTCTCAACAGAGTACTTCCAAGATTCTCAACAGAATTCTTCTAAGATTATCATCAGGATTTATCGAGGATTCTTACCAGAATATTTTAAGTATGCTCAACAGAATCCTTCTTGAATTCTTTCGAGGATTCTTATCCAAACCTTTCCAGGATTCTTACCGAAATCCTTCCAATATTCTGATCATCCTGGGTTCTCATCAGATTTCTTCTGGGATTTTCAACATAATTCTTCCTGGATTTCCATCAGAATCCTTCTTGAATTTTCATCGTAATACTTCGAGGACTCACATCAAATCTTTCCACGATTCTTACCCAAACATTCTGAGACTTTCGTCAGAAACTTTGCAAAGATCTCATCTGAACTCAGAATTTCCATCACACACACAACTGGTGATCTAACGCAAAGCTAAATTGCGTAGATGTCACCCTTCTAGAGCAAGGATTAGTGCATCTTAATCAAAATTTTTAGTGATAACTTTGGAAGAAAAATCACCACAATCATTTAACTGACAAGAGTTTTGCAAGTTAAGGCACAGGCAACCGTAAATATTCATTTTAATTTGGAAAACTTTCGCAACCTAACATCACTTTTGATCGCCAATGAGGTAACGACTATTTATTTCGTTCTTAAATACTAACAGTTGGCGCCAGCGGAAAAAAAAAAAGTACAGACAACAACCTTTCGAACATTCAGTTTCTATCACTGGTCGCCGAGGCGACACTGTTGTTTGTATTCCACTAACTGATCGCGCAATGCTGGATTCTCAAATTTCTCAAACTTTCAACACAGGCGCATGGAAGAAAACGTGAATTACAAGCAATTCAGAAACTGGATCGAAAAAGTAGTGATAAGAAATCAAGCGTAATGTGAATACATAACTTCTTGTGTTTAGTTCATGTTCCATAGTGCTTTCTTTGCTTCAGAATTTTGATTTTACTACCTCTGAAAAAGAGCCATCTATTGCCTTTTCAGTTTTGAACATCGCCCTATTGGTTGTTGTTTAGCCAGACTCTCAAGTGTTTGTTAATGGTTCCAAGATACGTACCGGGCTTCGGGTTCTCAGGGGCCTCAAATCATGTGAAAATTTCCCATATCATTAAAAATTTAGTTCCCTGCAGAAATTGTTATAAAGATTCCTGTAGTAATTCTCACAGGAATCAATCTTGAAATTTCTTAAATGATTCCTTAAGACATGCTAAGAGAAATTCCTTTCAAATTTGCTCCAGAAGAAAAACATTCAGCAGTCCAATAACGGAATTACAATACAAATTTGTTCATACATTTTTACAAGTTTCCTTTAAAAATTCTTCTAACGATTCTTCGTCTGAAATACCTTGAAAATATACCTACAATTTTTTACAGGAAAAGAACAAAAACTTATTCTAGGATAGGTGAAATCTGGGTTTTTTTTTTTTTTTTGAGAAATCATAAGAGAATTTCTTGGAAAGCTCATATGGAAATTTTGCAGAAATACTTTCAGGTGGTTTCAGAATTACCCAACAGATTATCTCAGGAATGGCTTCAAAGATTCCTCCACAAAATCTATAAGGAATTCTTTCAGGAATTTTAAAATGAATTCAATCAGAGATTCCTCATAAATTTCTCTATAAATTTGGATTTGTTTGAAAAAAAAAATTCTTGAATTATTTTAGAAGTAAATTTACTTGGACTCATCAATTTAAAAATTTATTTAAAGCTTGAACCACAAAATGCTACAGCAATTATTCCTGTAGTTCCTCCAAGAGTTCCAGTCGAAATGTTCCACTAGGAAATATTCGTTTACTTAATTTTCCAATAATTATTTTATTAGTTTCTCTGAAGACTCTTTTAAGGCTTCTTTTAGAGTCCAGAAGAGATTGGGAGATCTTTGAAATACTTGTTTCTTGTAGGAATTTATTTTTATTTCATCAGTGCTATATTTAGGAATTCGTTCAGAAATATCCCTAGGATTTTTTTTCATGAATTCCGGCCAATTTTTTTGAAAATTTTACTTAGAATTTTTTTTAACAAATTCCTAGAGAAATCTTGTAACTATTCTTTTTAACTGGAAAAAGCTCAGGTTGAATTTTTCATGGTACCTTGAATGGAAATCCTGGAGGAATTCCTTGAGAAGTCTGTGAAGGAATCGTTTTTCTTCCGAAAAAATCTTGAAAATAAATGGCTGAAGGGAAATTCAAGCAAATACCTGAATGACATTGTGAAGAAATTTATTGAATCAAAAGAATCTTATAAAAAGACCTCTTGAGAGTTGTTTGGTTGGATAACTTGAGTAATTTTTATTGAAACGTAGTTAATGTTCAGTCTCTTTTTTAATCCCTTTTTTCAGACATAATGTCTTTAAAGTTTTTTAAACACTTGAGAGCCCTAAAGTGGTCGAATCGGTATATTACTCTTTATTAACACTAAGAGCCCCGAGATAAAATATCAGTTGTACCTGAAATTTCATTTAGCCATATCTGAGCATCGGTGCAACCCATTTTCAAAATTCTTTCATATATCTCATGCATATCCATTGTTTAATATGGTAGAAGAAAATTGTTCCTATGGATGTTCAAATTTTCCGTAGAGAAATTAAGCCAATACATTTTTTGCACACTGAATCAGCAATATTTTGTTATACATTTTACCGCAAATTTTTCAAACCCAAATTACCCTCGATAACTTGACAAATAAAGCAAGTAACACAAAAAAAAAATTTAGAGCATCTCTAATGAGACCGATATGTGAAGATCGCGGATTTCGTATGACATAACTTTTAGTGCTCTGGATATGCATGCAATAGGTTTGGTTTCTTCAACTACAAAAAATGGAATAGGTCGCGCTAATGTTGATTGAATTTATTTTGATTAAAAACTTCAAGAAATCATTTTAAAATACCTGTTTGCCCATTAATCCAATTTTAATGCGATAACATGTAGTTTTTTCGGCAAAAACTGGATTGTATGTGTGCCACGAACATGTTTAAACAGAAAGAGAAATTTTGAATTAAATTTAAAATTTCTTTTATTGAAAACCTACGAAAATTCCAAAACCATTGAACATAGTTGAGTAGAAATGGTAATTATTGAACAGGCTCAAAATTTGTTTAAGTTTAAAAACTATGAAAAACCTATGATTTTTTTATTACACTTTATTTTTCATTTAACTTCCTTAAAAATTAACATTCAAAGCAATCTCTTAGATGCCCATGATGATAAATAGTGATTTTAGATTACACTCAAAATTTCTTGTACCTCAAATCTAAGAAACATTGAAGACTGGTTGCCTGTAAATCAAAACACTGCGATGACATGTGTTTTTCTTTTTCGAAATATTTTTTTTCACAAGTCATAGCATTCAATTTAGATTTACTAAAAATATACAATTGTCAAAAATAAGGTTTCGAAATTTTAAGTGGAAAATTATGTGTAATTAAAGTATCTGGTTTCTACGCAAATGTGTTTCATGAATTTCTACAAGCCAATTTATGTATTAATTAATTTATATATTTAATTTAAGGTTTAAAAATAAAGGTTTTCGTAGTATTTAAATTATAAGAAATTCGGATTGTAACCAATCATATATTTTTCTAACTAAACATGTTCATTGGGCTTCCACAAGAATACATGTCGAAGAAAAACATCATGTTATCGGGTTGAAATTTGATTCAAAGGCAAACTTTATTGGAATGTATAGAAATCAACATTCGATTTGGGTTGGTTTTCCGGGATCGCATACAACGACTTCCGGCCTCCTGTAGCTGAATATATCAAATGGCCAAATGATTATTGTGATTCACAAATATTCCACATTAGATAGCAAGACTTGATACATACTATGTTTACATACTTTCGAATAATTACATTCGAAATATATAGGATTTTTTTTTCAAGAATCGCTAGTGGAAAAGGAAGTAGACATACACTACATTTCCGGCCGTGTTTGCGGATTGGCCACCGGTACCCAAATCTTTGTGTATGCATTTGAATGTACATTCAACTGATCATCTGCAAAAAAAATGTTACAATTTTGAAAAATGATGAATTGAGTCAGAAGAAATGAGAAAAACAGTGCAACAATGTCGTCCACGCCATTTAATAGTTGAGTACACTAATACTAATTTTTCGTTTTAATTTTTCCTTGGCACCATATCAACAATAAAAATTACTATACACATCCTGATTAACTTGTAGGTCAGAATCGAACCAATCGCGACCTCTTACCACAGCCGATACGATAAAATTGAGATTGAACAAAACGTACATAAAAAAGCGTTCATGTTGAATATTCATCAAAGGAATAAACTCATAAACTTTTTCATGGTTTTTCATCAATTACCGTAATTTTGGGTGAAATTGATCACTTTTCACTGTGTTCCATGTCTGTTTTCTATGATGTTGCCAATTCCAAAAAACTTAATGCAGGAAAACAAGTACGACGATGAGCCTAATTGGTTTATATACTCAAATTTTCATACAGTTGTGATTTTAGTACTGAAAATCGTCTCTAAAATACAAAATCAAGGAATTCCATTTCGGGGTGAAATTGATCACCTGTCAAAACATTATTGTTAGTTTTGAAAACAACTTTACTTATTTAATTTGGGCCTCCTGAATCCAAATATGCTTGCCAAATTCTTAACAATGCAAAATTTATGGAAATAATAAACAATTAATTTTCAACAATACCGCAGAAAACGCCTAAATGTAGGCAATTTCCGAAGGAATCTTCTGATATCTGTGAAAAATTCATTTGTTACAACAAAATGAACAAATTGGTACGAATTTTGATGATAAGATTCGTTTTGGGGATATATTTCAAGCATCCTTACAAATTGACAAACTTAATTTGATTTTAAAATAATTGTTTACTGCCCAATGTTAATATGAATATTTCCCGGTTTGAGTAAGTTCCTCCATCCGATTCACTTTATACCGTTTTCTCCTGTGTACATGTGGCTCAACTAGACAGACAACTTGAGAGTTGCGTATTCAAATTATAATTAGCCGCATTGAAGATTAATGGCTTATTTACACCGACGAATTGTATCAGAAGATGAAATAATGTCATAACAAAATTGGGGGGTTTCAATAAGGGGCTGCTGCCATCGTAAAATTCAGTCTGCTGGCGATTAATGGATAGGTTTTAAGACGCTGCTGTCTTACATCGTAATGCTTCATTAAGGAGGGCGTGCTTTCGCCATCTGGCTGAGTTAATTATTGTTTGATAATCGATGCATGCGATGATTTTTCTTATTGATTTGAAATTGCAATTTATACTGATATATTGACATTTGAATTTTAATAAAAAAAATGCTTCAAGTACAATTAATCTTGAATCTATGAATCTATGAATCTATGAATCTATGAATCTATGAATCTATGAATCTATGAATCTATGAATCTATGAATCTATGAATCTATGAATCTATGAATCTATGAATCTATGAATCTATGAATCTATGAATCTATGAATCTATGAATCTATGAATCTATGAATCTATGAATCTATGAATCTATGAATCTATGAATCTATGAATCTATGAATCTATGAATCTATGAATCTATGAATCTATGAATCTATGAATCTATGAATCTATGAATCTATGAATCTATGAATCTATGAATCTATGAATCTATGAATCTATGAATCTATGAATCTATGAATCTATGAATCTATGAATCTATGAATCTATGAATCTATGAATCTATGAATCTATGAATCTATGAATCTATGAATCTATGAATCTATGAATCTATGAATCTATGAATCTATGAATCTATGAATCTATGAATCTATGAATCTATGAATCTATGAATCTATGAATCTATGAATCTATGAATCTATGAATCTATGAATCTATGAATCTATGAATCTATGAATCTATGAATCTATGAATCTATGAATCTATGAATCTATGAATCTATGAATCTATGAATCTATGAATCTATGAATCTATGAATCTATGAATCTATGAATCTATGAATCTATGAATCTATGAATCTATGAATCTATGAATCTATGAATCTATGAATCTATGAATCTATGAATCTATGAATCTATGAATCTATGAATCTATGAATCTATGAATCTATGAATCTATGAATCTATGAATCTATGAGTCTATGAATCTATGAATCTATGAATCTATGAATCTATGAATCTATGAATCTATGAATCTATGAATCTATGAATCTATGAATCTATGAATCTATGAATCTATGAATCTATGAATCTATGAATCTATGAATCTATTAATCTATGAATCTATGAATCTATGAATCTATGAATCTATGAATCTATGAATCTATGAATCTATGAATCATAAAGGTCTCGTGGACTTGTTTCGAAGCATTCTTCCGTAACGTTTCATAGATGGTTCCATTGTTTTAAAAAAAATCACTCGTTCAAACTACCCATGTAGAAAACATAGCTGTGTTTGGTTTTCAGCAGTAAATCTTATTTTTCTCCTCTTTGGTTTCAACGAACGGTATTACGTGAAGAACCAGAAAAAATCCAAATCAAATTAAAACATCTCGTCGTACATAAAAAAACTGCATTATTATTACCACCACTTGACCGCGCATGGCCAGTCATAAATCTTAAACGACTAAAACCGCGAGATCAAGAGCCGCCAAAATGGTGAAATACCCGAGCTCAGCAAAGACATAAACACTGCGAGTACTCGACCGCTTTGACTTCGGCGCGGAATTTTCAGCGGAAAAGAGGAAGCACAGGAACCGTTTTTTGTAAACATTCCAACAAATTTCGTCTGTTTCATGTGTTCGTGTGAGTAAAAACGTGCAGTCAATAAGGTGTTGAAAGTGTCTCACAATTAAAAGATGCCTATGTCTCACAAAACGTTGGTAATAAACTACAGTTATAATTTAGTGTGCTTTCCTGCGGCCAATTTTCACGTTTTCTCATCGTCGTCGTGTGACTACTGCCATCTGTTTCCAAACAAAACGGTTATAACAACTGTTCACTTTGAACCAAACGTCTAAAAGAGATCCCTTTTTCTTCCCTAAAATCGCGTCTTCGTCAGACTTTGGCGAAGCGTACTCCACCAAAGACGAAATCCTTCAGCTCTCGTCGGCCATCAGCCGGAGATCGTCGATAACTGCAGCACAGCCCCCATCGCCTCCTGCTTCGTACCGTCCCGGGGCCGAAGCCGAATGTGTTGGCCCGGTGGCGAAGCACCATCATCACCACCTGCACCAGCAGCATCCATGTGAAGCGATCGAAAGCAGCCACCTGTTGTACCGCTATCAACGATATCAAGACCTGAGCCGCCATCAGCAGCAGTTGCAGGGCAAAGACGCCGAATCCGACGGGTCCAAGGTAAGTGCAGCTGTTTTTTCTCTCTAATTTTTAAGTAGATACATATATCAGTGTAGTATATCGGGTTGTCGACGCCGAAACGGTTCGTTACGTCGATGTATAGCCATCTACAAAGCAGGGCAGGTAGCGACTGAGTGTATTAAAATAGGAACATAAGACTACAGACAATCAAACGTCACTCTCTCATCATAGTTCATCGACCACCTTTTAACGGTCGATTGAAATATATAGGCCTTTTCATGTGACAGATCTGTCTATACATTTGTTTACATCGGTGGAGGACCGGTGCTAACACGGGCCTGTCATTTTCATAGAAGAACTGTCAAAGTGCTTCCCGATCAGCTGATTTGAGACGTCATGTGAATAGGTCTATGGCACCGCTCACTTCATTTTTGTTCGTGTTTGACGTTTGCACACTACCGCCATCTAATGGCTTGTCGGTCAAACACACAGATTTTACCATTGGACGTACATGTCTCGTGGCAATTGGATTTCATATATGTTGTCAAAAGGCTTGAAACGTCCAAAAGTAAAGGATGAAAAAGGAGATCAAAATGAAACCACATGAAACCGAACAGTAACCAAAACGGTATCATACATAATAAAAAAAAACGAATTATTTGTTCGGCGAAGCTGATCAGCAGGCGGTGAAGAGTCAGATTGGAAATTCAACCGCCAGGTGGTGCTAATAAAAACCATCTTCCATCTTCTCTATCTCAAGGTTATTATCAGCCAAAAGGCTGGTGTCTTCAGCAAAGATGCTCAGCAGATAGAAGACTATCTGGAGGTGAAAAATCTAATTGAGAATTCATCCGCTAGAAGATTGGTGGTACCAACATTATTGGGAATTGATTAACTGAGTGGCACTGAATGTTTAAAAAAGTTACTAGCACCGCCTAGCAAAAACATTCCCGGATAGATTTTCCACCACTCAGCCCTGTCGTCCTGCTTAGTCGCGCTTAGTCGACGACTAAGAAGCTTTTCTCAGATTTTTTTTTAGAATTTTTCACCTGAGGTCATAAACATAATGTGCGCCCATAATCATAAATATGCGGTCATAAACATAATCTAGCGCCCCATAAGATATCAATCGAAATTTCCAACCTGTTCCTTCCAACGATCTGGAGTAATTTGACCCTATTTCATATAGAATAGGAGTATATTACCGCGCTGTATCAACGCCCCAGAGTAATTTCACCATATCAATGGGTCGGTAGAACATCGATTGAAAATTTCAGGCTTTATCAATACCCTAGAGTAATTTTACCTTATTCTACGTAGATCAAAATTGAAAACTCTAAGCTGTTTCAACGCCCTGGAGTAATTTTACTTTGTCCCATATAGATCCGTAGTATCCTAACGCCCTGTATGACATCATTAAAAATTCAAGCTTTATCAACGCCGAAGAGTAACTTGACCTCCTTTATGTAGATGCCCATCTTTACGCCCCACATCATTTGAATATTCCAAGCATTATTAACGCCATGGAGTAGTTTGGACTCGTGTCATGTAAATCAGCTGCATCTTAACGCTCTGTGAGACAATATCAAGATGTATAAACGCCCTTGACTCATTTGACCTTGTCTTACGGTTGTCTCAGGTGCACCTCAATGCTCTGCATGGATTAAAAATTCCAATCTGTATCAATGCTTTAGAGTAATAGATCAGCTACATTTCAACGCCCTGTAGGACATTATTTAAAAACTTCAAACTATATAAATGCCCTGGATTAATTTTACGTCATCCCATGTAAATCAAGTGCAGCTTGACGTCCTGTATGACATCAATAGAAACTCCAAGCTCTATCAACGCCCTGGAGTAATTTGACCCATATCGATCGAATACATCTCAACGCCCTGTAGGACATCAATTTAAAATATAAAATTTATCAACGTCCTGGAGTAATGTGACCTTTTTTTTTTTTTTTTTTTTTTGAAAGCTTTATTAGTATCATTCCAAACATTACATTCATTTCTTATATCTAGGTGTTCTGTGTTATTTGACAACACTATCATCCTAATTTGGTAAAACAAATTTAAGATTTAATTAACATTTTGTTAACAACATATTACATTTCATTTGCCGTAGCAGTTCAGTTTTTTTTTTTTACAGGTGAGTTGATTTCACCTGCTTATAAGAGAAAAAAAAATGTTTTTAATATACTTAACCTAACTTAACCTAAACATATAACGCATTAATCGTGGCAATAGAAGATTGTAACGATTTTTGCCTGAAATTATTAATGATTGTATTTGACATTTGTTCCAATGTTTCAACATTGGATATTCTATGTAACTCATTGGTACTATACCAGGGAGGAAGCCTCAGAATCATTTTCAAAATTTTATTTTGAATTCTCTGCAGAGCTTTCTTCCTGGTATTACAACAGCTAGTCCATATTGGTACAGCATACAACATGGCTGGCCTGAAAATTTGTTTGAATATCAACAGCTTGTTCTTAAGACAAAGTTTTGATTTTCTATTAATAAGGGGATAGAGACATTTTACATATTTATTACATTTGGCTTGTATGCCCTCAATGTGATTTTTGAAAGTTAAATTCTTATCTAGCATGAGCCCTAGATACTTAACTTCATCTGACCAATTTATTGGAACCCCTCTCATCGTGACAACATGTCTACTTGAAGGTTTCAAATAAAGAGCTTTTGGTTTATGTGGGAATATTATTAGTTGAGTTTTGGAAGCATTAGGAGAAATCTTCCATTTTTGCAAGTATGAAGAAAAAATATGCTTCGTCCTTTGGCGGAGAGGCCTGTGTCATCCGCAAACAAAGATTTTTGACATCCCTGAGGTAGCTCAGGTAAGTCAGATGTGAAAATATTGTATAATATTGGTCCAAAAATGCTGCCTTGGGGAACACCAGCTCTTACAGGAAGTCTTTCAGATTTGGAGTTCTGATAATTAACCTGAAGTGTACGATTTGACAGATAACTTTGAATTATTCTAACAATGTATGTTGGAAAATTAAAGTTTTTCAATTTTACAATCAAACCTTCATGCCAAACACTGTCGAATGCTTTTTCTATGTCTAGAAGAGCAAGACCAGTAGAATAGCCTTCAGATTTGTTGGAACGGATCAAATTTGTTACACGTAAAAGTTGATGAGTGGTCGAATGTCCATGGCGGAATCCGAACTGTTCATTGGCAAAAATTGAAGGAGTAATGTGACCTAATTTTACGTAGACCAAGTGCATCTTTACGCCCTGTTGGACATCAATTGAATTTTCTAAGATTCAATAACGCCCTGAAGTGATTTGACCTTGTTGCATGTAAATGAGCTGTATTTTAACGACCTGTGGGACAAATGTCAAAATGTAAAAACACTCTCCACTAATTTGACCTTGTCTTACGTGGATCAGGTAAATCTCAATGCCCTGTATTGATTGATTATTTCAATCTGTATTGACGCCTTGGAGTAATTTGACCTTGTCTCACGTAGATTTTAGATCAAGTGCATATTAACGCCCTGTAAGATATAAATTGAAAATTCCATGCTGTATCAATTTGGACTCGTGTCATGTAAATCAACTTCATATTAACGCCCTGTTTGATATCTATATTCCTTGTAGATCAGGTGCAACTTAACCCTCTAATACCCAACCCC
Source organism: Aedes aegypti (assembly GCF_002204515.2). Classification (NCBI taxonomy): domain Eukaryota; kingdom Metazoa; phylum Arthropoda; class Insecta; order Diptera; family Culicidae; genus Aedes; species Aedes aegypti. The sequence continues at coordinate 28,963,034 of NC_035108.1, forward strand.
GCCTTTAGACGGGGTACACTTTGGAATTTTGTGTATTTTTTTCGTAGCTCGGAAATTAAAATGATTTTATTTTTGGCTTAAACCTTGACTCATAACACGCATATAAGAAAAGTTTTTTATGATTTTTGAAACTTATTTGTATTATTGAAAATTGTTAGAAAAATTGTATTCTTATATAACCTACAAATGCCTGGGATTCATTTAACGTGTATTATGAAAAATCGTAATTTTTATATTTTTCTACGATCAACCTATCACAGAAGAAGAGCCTGATGGAATTGAAATAATTTCAAAACTGTTTTTTCCGTTAGTTACACGGAAAATAAAAAATGTTCCAGAAAAAAATTAAAAAAATCATATTTTCAAGAGTATAGTAAAAACTCAAATTTTTATTATTGTTAAAAATTAGTAACCAGAAGAGGCTTCAAGAAAAAATTTAAAAGGATAGGGATGTTCAAAAATAAAAATAATAAAAATCAAAAATCAAAATTCATAAATTTGCGAAGAAAAATAATTCATTGCCCAAACCGTGTTTAGAATGGTTTTAGATAACGAAAATTAATATTTAGATCGAAAACAAAAATTTGGGTATTAGAGGGTTAATGCCCTGTATCCATTGAAAATTCCAAGCCATATCAACGCCCTGGAGTAATTTGACCTCATTCCTTGAAGATCAAGTACATCTCAACGCCCTATAGGATATCAATTAAAAATTTCAAGCTTTAGCAACGCCCTGGCCTTATTCAACGTAGTACAGAAACATCGCTACGCTTTGTATAACGTCAACCGATCAAGCTAGATTAACGGTCTGAAGTAATTTGACTTTGATACAAATTGATCTTTGCGAGATCTGGAGCATATTTACGCCTTGTTGAAAATAAATAGAAATATCTTAGCAGAATTAACGCCCGGGAGTAACTTGACTATATTCTTTGAAGATCAGGTGCATTTTAACGCTCTGATTGATGTCATCTAAATTGTCAAAATATATCAACGCCCTGGACTAATTTGTTCCTTTCTCACGTATATTAAGTAAATGTTAACGTCCTCTAGGACGTCAATAGAAAATTATAGCCTTTTCAACGCCCTGAAATAATTCAAGCTTATCTTATGTAGGTCAGGTGCATTTTTACGCCCTTCAGGGAATATTCCAAGCTGTGTTACCGCTCTGGAGTATTTTGGCCTAATTCTATGTAGATTAGGTACAATTTTACGATATGTAGGGCATGAATCGAAAATTGTTGAACATCAATTGCATGTTAAAATGTGCATGCATTCTGAACATTATCAACACCCTGGAGTAGTATGACCTTATCCTATGAATATTTTTCAATCTGTATCAACGCCCTGAAGTGATTATACTTTGTTTCGCGTAGATCAGTTGCATCTGAACGCCCTCTAGAAAAGCAATTAAATTGTATTTGCTTTATGTCCTTAACTAATGTATATCAAGTGAAGAGTAGTAGTAGTTTGGTCCTTTAGTTACGTCGTCTGCTCTTGTGGGAACGAGCGATGCAATTAGGATCAATGTTGATTAGCGTATTGTGTATGTCCAGAAATTCATTTATAACATTGGTGAATTATTTCCGTTTTATATGTTGTTTATAATATCTATATTTAGTCTCATATTATTTTTCCATACTATTCATCAAACAATTTTGCTACTTTTCCTCGAATGTCGTTTCCGCGAATGAAAGTTCCTCGAAAAACCCTTTTTCTCGAATCTCATTTTCCCGAGTGAAGTGTCACTTCGAGAAGTGATGCAGTCCATGAAGGTGCAAAAATAGTTCTCAGAAACAGGATGCGTACAAGATGACTGGTCAGTTCACTACTCTGAAATGTAGAAAGTCGTGAAACGGGATACTGAGAACAGACATTCAAAGAACTGACGTTCGAGGAAACGACGAGGAAACAATATTTATTACGATATAAAAGCATTTGTCTACAGGGCTGTATGCACTTGATCCCTAGTATTCGGTATTATTAAAGAAATTATTGGTTAAATTATCTCGAGACATCCTTCGATGAAAGCACGAGATCATTAAGGGGCCCAAGACCACTCGCGAACTTTGATAAAATATGGTAAAGTTTAAAGCTGAAAAATTATATATACTTATATAACACAGCGCAGCAAAAATGACATTTTTGCGTGTCTCAAGGATCAAATTATGTGTCTCTAGTAGATTTGGGGTTGCTGAATCTGATGCCGTTCTCAGAAATTTCCCAGCACGTCACAATTTTTAGCTACAGGTCGCCAAAGTTGTACAAAACATTGATTTTATCTATGTTTACCTAAAATTTGAAGTATATTTTATCAAACTTTTTTGTCATCTTATCCATCTAGCATGCAAAAGAGGACTGAAACTTTCATTTTAGATGTATTTTGATTGAAAATGCACGATTAAATTTAGATTAAACCGATTTTTTCAATATGCTTGTAGTCTCCATACTAAATTCTTCGTTTCTCTTATATGGCAAAATACAATACTTTTCTATACCATCAAAAAATAACTTTTCCGGGTCGAAAGTATTACAAACTTTGATGATAAGTGTTGTTACACACATAAAGTTTGAATTCTGTGGCAAATTAAGTAAATAAATTGCCTTACAAGCTGGCAAACTTGCATGCAAGTTGGCTGAAATAGTCAAAAGTCGCATTTTCAACAACCAATATCTCAAAAACTAGACGTGCTATGATATTTCTGTAAACGGCAATGGATTCAGCAACCCTTTATTAAGTAAATAGAGGTATTTTGATGCTGGAGACAAAAACGTGTTCCGCAGTGTAATATATGTTCTATAGACAGTCAGTTCATACCCTTGTTTATTTTGGACCAATAATTTTCATGTGATAGTGATAAACTTTCATAATCAGGTATACGCTAAGAACAGTATTTTCGTGTTTTAAAATTTGATGAAATTAGTTTGTAAATGGGACCCAGATAGCCGTAGCGGTAAACGCGCAGCTATTCAGCATGACCAAGCTGAGGGTCGTGGGTTCGAATCCCGCTGGTCGAGGATCTTTTCATAAAGGAAATTTTCTCGATTCCCAGGGCATAGAGTATCTTTGTACCTGCCACACGATATACGAATGCAAAATTGGTCAATCGGCATAGAAAGCTCTCAGTTAATAACTGTGGAAGTGCTCATAAGAACACTAATCTGAGAAGCAGGCTTTGTCCCAGTTGGGACGTAACGCCAGAAAGAAGAAGAAGAAGAATTAGTTTGAAACCCTTCTGTAACTGATACTCGGCAATTACAAGATCCACTAATATATCTAACGTAAAACTACAAAAGATAAACCATAGCGAAATACATTGATATCCCGAGAAATTGTTGACTTTTTTCATTTTGATATCACTTCAAGAGCGATATTTCATTTTTAATTCAAGCCATAATATGGCTGAAAATCGAACAACTTTTCTTAAAGTAAAAAAGGCAGTTCAAACGTTCTAGATGTTCTGCTTTTAGAAAACTTAAAAAAAAATCTTTGTACACTTAATTATTTGATTTTTTTTTTAAAGGAAAATAGCATATATTTCTATGTTTCGAATGTTTGAACGTAAAGTAATATATGAATACGTTACGTTCAAACATTCGAAACATCGAGTCCTAAGTAATAATTTATTTATGTCTAACATTAAACCTTTTCTTTGCATTCTAGTCAAGTCTACAAATTTTCCTAGTCTTACATGGCTGAGCATACGCATAATATTTCTTTAAAAAAATGTTTTGAGCTATGGTTGAGTAATTATCGCTGAAACGCGGTAACCATAGGCATATTTTAATATAATTACAGTTTGCATCGTAGTTCGCTTGAACTTTAGAAAACTACAGGAGAAGCGTTTTGATAAACTTAAACTGCTGGACCCTAGCCTGACAGTTTACAAAAAGCTCAGTTTTTGATAAATTCTTTGTATTTCTTCACGTATCTCTCTTCTCATATATTCGCTGAAACACAAATCAATCTTAGGGGCATCGCATGGAGAAAAGATATAGTCCAATTTAAAATAATGTTGGCGACCATTTTGAATTTGGCTCTATCTTGATTTTTTTTTTTTCAGAAAGACGTATTTCACCGTTAGCGCTTCGTTTTGAATTCTGAGATCAGCGTCAAAAAGCTTAGAAAACACTGATTTCGAGCAGCTGCAAAACTGTCCTATAATATTTACCAGATGAACGAATTTCTAATTAAATGCGAATATGATTTGTACAATGCCATTTTGTTCTTAGTCAATTTATCAAAAAATAAATAAATACAATATCAAGTAATTAAAAAAATCATACAATTGTCAAAATTATGCTCTTCACTTTGAGCTAACGGGCAGAATGGTACCAGAAACATATATGGTCGTTACTCGAAAAATGTTGCATCAATTTGCTTAAATTTTTCACAATTTTGTTTAAAAAGCGAAATGCAATAACAATATATTGTTTTAAAAGCGAAATGCCGAACACAAAAAAAAATTTGAAATTTGAGGCAGACACAAAAATTTTTACAAATAAACGGTTCGATGTGGTTATTGGATTGGCATTAGATGATCCGTTTAACACTGAGTGATAGGTTCTACAAGACTGAGTTCATTTCATGGATTAAGATTTTTTTTAAAGGTCACATTGAAATAGTCTTAGTTGTTAGAAAATAGTCACATAGCATTTACAGTAGTAAAAAAGGTATTGTTATAGTAGATTCAATTGATACAAGGACAAAATAACTATCACTTTTTGCATTAGCAAATTTTTCAACTAAATAATATTTGAGCCCATGTACTTAATCTCTTGATTCCATATATTAATATAAATAGCACACAAACTTAATACGTGCAAATAAATATTGGTTTTCGTTTGTTTAGGAATGTATATTGAAGTATTTGTGATATTTGTAATTTTTATATATTAAAATGTAGCTAAGGGTTTTTGGATTTCCGTTTATGATCTGTATAGACTGAAAGTCGAAAACCATAGCAACATAACCTCCATCCTAGTTGATCCCTTTGCATTAAAATAGTTGTGATATTTCTTATGCGAAGACATCATTAACGCCTGGGAGTGAAAGCGCCCTCTAGGCCATAGCAACGCCCCCCTTAAAAAGGGACGACTAAGAAGCTCAAATTTTACGACGACAGGGCTGCCACCACTAGACAACCTTTGATCTGTTGAACAGCTTTGTCGAAGACACCAACCTGCTGATAAAAAATCTTGAGATACAATCTCAGCTGATAAGAATCTTGAGATACAATCGATTTTTTTTTACTAGCGGCACCTTGCGGATGAATTCTCTATTAGATTTTGTTCCTTCCAGATAGCCCTCGATTTACTGAACATCTTCGTTTAAGACACAACCTTCTTGCTGATAAAGATCTTGAGATAGAGAAGATTGATTCCCAAGTAACACCGAAAACATCTTTTCGAATAACAGATACCAGATCTTGTCCTATAAGAGTTAAAATGGTGAATTCATAACATCTTGTGTTACATAAGAATTATAAAATAGCTATCGAAATACACATCACCTCAAAACACTTAATCTTAAAGTGACAACCTGACCTGGTTAATTTAACGCTCCAGAAACATGCATATAGCTTCATAAGGATTTATATTTTATGTATCGGAGTAACAAAATGCAAGTTGTAATAGTGTGTTTTAAATGTGTTTTTATACAAGGTTCAAACATCGATAAATTCTTCATCTTCGATTAATCTTGTGTGTCATTTTGATATCATTCGACTATTGATGATGGGTTGAAAACGAAATTGCTAGCGTATTTTCGGTTGCTTTTCAAAATAACGAAAAAAACAGTTTGATAATATCAACGGTAAGGGCGTATAAAACTCAGAAACTGTAAAAAAACGATATGCCTAAAAATTGAAAGAGATGTGGTCACAGAGAGTACAGCAAATAGACAAAATAAGTATTTTTTCAAGGTGAACACAAATTCTGCCAACTTCGCTTACCTGTTCTAGAGATGTAATTTGCGAATTTTGCTACAGCTGCCTTGAAAAATAAACGTGAAAAAGTTTCACTTCCTGATGATTTTAGCAACGTGATTGGCACATCACATAGTCCAGAGCATTTTGTACACAAGGGTCATCTGTTTGTCACCGGAATCAACATAATTTCAAAGCAGGAAACATATCCCTATGATGAATATTGAAATAAAGCAACTTTTTCCTCTGTAGGGGCTAGAATAATTGTAGTCGAATACGCCTCAAATCGATGAAACTGTTTGAATAAAAAAAAGCTGCTGCGCGAGTTACTGCAAATGTTACAATGTTGACATTCGTAATCTTAAACCGATTTTTGACGTTTGACAGACGAAAATCTATCCACTGAGCAAAAGCTATATTTAAGTTATTTTGGTGCTATAACTATTATCGAAAAAACAAAAACAATCGAATTTTTGGGGAATATGTTGAAAATATGTTCCAAAGATGTATTTTAAACGTTATTATAAGATAATCAAAAACCTGTAGTTAAGATGCTCTTAAGATAAAATTATAACGTTAATTCGACATATTTCTGAATCAAAACACGCAACCATTTCACATTTTGCCAACTAAATAATCTAGATTACAGTACCGGTCGGGAATTTGAATCAACTTAGTTCAAAGCTGCAAATCGATCATAATAAGTAGATTAATTTGGTTAGAAATCAAGATCCAATTTAATGAATTGTCCAATCTTGACATAAAGTATAACAAAATTGAGTACCAATTTGAAGTGTGAGCAATGTGAGTAGATCAATATCATAGTTTGATAAAACAATTGAAGCGTTCGAATATTTTCGGACGGCACTGTAAGTTCAACTAAAAATCAGCCATATTGTTTTTTTCTTGAGAATTGAAGCAAATTTCACAGAACAGCACGATTTAGGTGGATTTGTATTACATATATTAATTATTATAATGGCCCATGCATTAATTAAGAGTGAAATTAAAAGTTTCACCATAAATTTTTAATCGCATATTGAACGTCCCAAATATCGCTAGATATGATCCTTTTTTATTTTCCTTTATCTCAATAATATTCAAATTCAATTTATTTCTTAGCTTGGAAAACATTTTTAAGGTTGTGGCTGCTATGCCTTTTTTTGAAGACAATTTTGTTTTTATTTGTCTGTAAGTTCCTTTCGTTTTGCTGACATTGGACGTTCTGATCAGATAGCTTGTAATACAAATGTGTCTTTCAAGTTATATACCGTACAAATAACGTCAAAACAACCAAAACATTTGCCTGTATTATAAAATGATCATCTTGTGTCATATATATTTGGTTTTCACTTGTAAATAGCTCAATTACGACAAATGAAATATATCGTTATATACACTTGATTTGTAAGTATTTTGTGCTGAAAAATAACCTCATTAGAACAAATGACCATCACAGCTCATATGCTCTTCTTTATTATGTTGAGAATTTATTTACAAATCGTCAATTGTAGGTGATTATGAATAGTTGTCAGACTTATAAGATGTTATATAGGACGCCATTTTTTGCGCTGTTTTAGCTTTATAAGTGTCAGATATAAAGTAAATATTACTGGAAAAATTCAATGGAATATGTTCAAAACTTGAATGATTTACTCATATATAACTAGTTGTGTTACTTGAGTTTTTTTTACTAGCGCTACCTAGCGGATGAGTACGAATCAGATTTTTTACCGTTAGATAGCCCTCCACCTGCTGACCAGCTTCGCCGAGGACACCAACCTTCTCACTGGTCAGGATCTTGGGATACAGATGATTGGATAACACTTGTTACTAGCGCTATATAGCGGCTGAATACTCAATTAGATTGCTCATGGCCATATAGCGCTTGATCTGCTGATCAATTTTGATGAAGACATCAACTTTCTTGCTCATCAGGATCATCAGATCATTTTAAAATTCCAGGTTCGTCCGAGGCTTTTAATGTTTAAGCGCCTCCAAGAATTTTGTTGATTATTTCAATCTGGATAATTTTTCAAGTATAATTCTAAGAAATACTCCAAAGATTCTATCATAAATTACCTAGTCTTCCAGTAGTTCTAGAAACCTTTATTTTAATTTTACAAAAAATTTCACAAGAATTTATCTACGAATTATTTTTCCTGGGAATTTTAAAGATAAATTTTGTAGAAATGATTGGAAAACCTACTGAAAAATCTGGAAGGTATTTTCAAAACAAATCCTAATAGTAAGTTCTAAAAAAAACTTGTAGTAATTTTTGATGCGATCTTGCAAGGATCTTGGAAAAACGCCTCCAAACTCCCAGCAAATGTTGGTTAATTTCCTAGCTAAATTTTAATGATAGTCAATGAAGAAAATAAAACAATCAATGGAGTCCATGAAGAATTTTCTGAAGGAGTTCCATGAAAAACATCAAATTAAATCCATCAAGAAATTTGTACAGGAATGGCCAGAATAACTGCTGTAGTGTTAGCTGGTGATAAATCATAAATTACTTACTCATGAAATTACTTGAATCATTTGGTAGAACTGGAAAAAGCTTTAAAAAATCCTTGGAAAAATTTATAAGGCAAAATTGTTGGTGAAGATTCTAATAGATTTGTTGGAATAATCTTTTGAAGCAATTCCTGAGATAAACCCAGGTTTTTCCCGCGCTCGGAGTGTTTTTTTTTCAGTTGGCTTTGTTCGCTTGGGTAATGCTTTGCGAAGACCCAAGCTGTCCGATTCAGTTTTCGCGCACACGGAGTGTTTTCTTGCAGTTAGCACTTCATTTGCGTGCCATCGGAGTGATTTTGTATCCCTACGTAAGCATGTTGGCGCTGAGATTGTGACTGTTTAGTCGAGGATGGATTACCAACTGGTGAGCTCGTTTCATGCTTGTAATAACACATTTGTACCATGACATGTATGTTTTTATGTTCTTTTTGAACAAACTATGAATGGTTCGACACTTGGAATGTTGACATAAGCGCTTATACATGTTTTATAAAATTTCGAGATTCAAACCTTTGAATAGTTAGATGTTTAAGATGTCGACGTATTGATAACTTTTCAAACAGAGGTTACATGAATCGCATCACTTACTAAGGTGAATCCTGATCATGTAGCTTTTAAACCTTCCCCCTAACAAAACTCCTTCCCGTGATAACCATGAAGATGCAGAGGTATACTCGGTCTTTAGTAACAATGGATGTCACACTAACATTCCTTTCCTTTCCCGATGACCTTAAGGACGTGGCCGGCGGCGTTACTGACATTACTAATTTCAGGGTCCTCGAAAATGTACATTGAAGATGGTATGCTACTCCCAATCTACATCTGTTGGTTCTCTGTACAATTTCAATTATTCTGATCAATCGCGCTCTGGAGTATGCTCATGGTCAATTCCTGAGAAAAACCCGTAGAAATGAAAGGGATGTTGACTGGGAAAGCTGACGTTGGAAGTTTTTTTAAGAATTCTTCGAAAGTTTCCTGGAAAAATCAAGTTTTTTTAGGAACAGCATAAAACTTTCTGGATTTTCTTGGATGAACGCCAAGATCCAAAGATATTTGGAAGATCTGCTAGAGTAACTACCAAAGAAATCGGTACAAGAATTTGTGGAAAAGCTCTACAGTGCAGCTCTAAGCGCATGACTATCGAATTTCATACATTTTGCCTTATGAAAGGTGGAACGATTATTGCAATACAAACCCTTTATGTATCGTTTTAGCATCACTCCACATCAAGGCGTCGATAGGCGCGTGGTGTACGCTAGGGCCTATCGATCGCAAGGTTCTTGGTTCGATTCCAGGTTGCCGCGAAAACGTTTTTTGTTTTCAAATTCTGGTTTCATAAGGCAAATTTATGAATTTCAATCCGATTTATTGTGGCGAATTTTCATAAGGGGTTCCTATGTTTATCGATAGTCGATTTCCATGAGTGTAGAGGAAATCCTAGACCAGTATATTATAAAATTTTAAACTTATTCCTGTGAAAATTACTGGCGATTTCCTGAAGCCAATTTTGGTGAAAGTCTTCAAAACATTCCTTGAAATATCTCTGGAGGAGATTTTGGACAAATTCCTGGGATAATTTATGGGACATCTCTAGAGGAATTGCCTGAAGAAATATTTGAATATGTTCCAGAGATATCTGTGGAAAAGTCACTAGAATAGTTTCAGAAGCTTTTTGTAGGAATCTTGAAGAATAATCACGAAATTCCTGAAGAATAATCACGTAAGAGTCTCTAAAGATTTTTGGCATCTTGCTTCAGGATTCATCACAATAAATTAAAAGAAATTAGTAACTTCAGAGATCACTCCGGTAAAAACAAAAAATTAAAGATCATCCATTAAAATTGTGGGCCTCGTAGCCGTGCGATTAATGTCGTCAGGCATTTAAGCGCATCGTGTCACGGGGTGTGGGTTCGATTCCCGCTTCAGTCATTGAAACTTTTCGTCAAGAATGTTTCTCGGCTGTGCCACTGGAGCATGCTTGTCCGTTGTCTAGTGTTAAGTTACAGTCTGTGCAGCTAAATGGCCGAAGACGGTGTCCGTGTCTTTTTTTTTAAATAAAGACTTACATTAAAATAGTGACCAAGTCTCTGAAAAGAGACCTGCTACCAGCCCTGCCAAAGTGATCAACGCGAATGACCTCTGCATAGTGCACTCATTTTACGATAGATGCAATCAGCGTAGCATCAGCCAAAAAGTCCGTCAACGTCGAAAGTGGCGCCAACATTATTTTTCAATTAGGTAAATATTTTCCCTCAAGTTCCGTCGAGTTCGTTCGGAAGTGGTCAGCGCTTCTCTAGCGTACAATCCCTTGCGCAGAAGCGCGAGTGATTCGCACTGTTTAAATGGTAGAGCATGCGCAACTCATCTGTGAGCTTTTTCCTATTCATGAAGTGCTGCCATCTGTTGGAAATTCGAAGAAACGCCGAACGCTACAAGTAATCACTCGAAGGTGTCGCTTTGATTGGATTTAAAATATCACATTTTTCTCGTAAGTAATCATATGTTTCAATTTTCGGTCGCCAAGGGACCCCGACTGCTTTCTTTCGTCTTGTCATGGAGCAATGATCGCGTAACTGAGGCGGGATGAGTTTTGGCGCGAGAGTCGTCAACGTTTTCCTGTCTGGGGATACATTTTTTTTGCAATCGCTTCAACCGTTGCGGCGATGATGATAATTTAATAGAATAACATATGATTTTTGTTGTGTTTGGACTGTTCGTTGACTTCCGACTTTCCGTCGTTTAAAAAGCTGGCACGAGGGTTTCAGAATTGAAAAGAAGATTAGAGCTGACAGCTGATGTGTAAATACAACTGTAATTTGTGATATTTTTGTTTCATGTTTAACGTGGTTTCTCTTGACTTGAATATTAATCGGATTGCGCTACTCCTTTGACAGATACGCGTATTTCGACCTCAACTGTAAGACCATATTCAGAGTAGTTGACTTATTAAGTCAAGTCTAATACACGACACTGAAGACGTCCTTACAGTTAAGGTGGAAATACGCGTATCTGTCAAAGGATACAAACTCTAGTGGAATGAAACGATATATTACTATATTCGGTTTTCATTTACTTTTAGGATTATTATTATTTAAAAAAAACACTTCAAGTCAAAAAAGAAACCGCTTTTTTAACTAACAACCAGTTGCCATCAATTAACCAGTTACACCTTCAAAACGATATTAAGTTTTAAATCCTAGAAGAGCGTGAATTCCTATAGCGTGATTTTAATGGAAATGAAAACTTCATATTTGTATGCTTGTAGAGATGAGACTTGTTTGGTTAGTGGTTCAATTAACAATGATATATTTATTAGAGTTCCTTATCAACCTACTAATCATGAACTACTAAGATCCTACATCTCTCCCTTCTTTTATAGTATTATAATTTTGTCTTATTTTTTAATACTTGATACAGAATTCCAACAAACTGGTTCCTTAATTAGCAAACCGGACTATCTGTCAACTTTAGTTTGGTAGATCTCTGACCATAGTTACTTTATCTGAAAAACAAAAACAGAACGTGAGTGCAGCGTTCTTCTTAATAATAAAAAGCTTTACGTTATTATTGTAGTTCGACGATTCCATCTTGTTGTCCATCTTCTAGTTTTCCATTGTTGCACCTTCATGTGTGCCATAGTCATTATTGTTCATACTAAGTTCTTTCTTCCTTTTTTCCGATGCAGATGTATTGTTTTGACCATTTCTTGCATTATACTTTCTCTTCTTTTTTTCTGTTTCATATAGCCTTTGTTTGTTTGGCTTGAAAGTAGCAGATACCTTCTTCTTTGAAGTCGCAAATCGATTTTGATATTCTTGAAATATTTTCCTGTCTCTGTAGAAATTCATAAAATAATTGAAGTGAATAATAATACCAAATGTAATTAACAATGTTTCAAACCAGCCATTGAAATTCATCCTGAGGATCGCCTCTAGGTCTCAATCTGGTACTTGAGATTGATCCCGGGTCTCACAATGGTGTACTCTCATCCCTTGAGTTGGGTTCCACCTACTCTTGAGAATCATCCTGAGGTTCGCCTCTAGGTCTCATAGAGTTAATTAATTTCCCGCGAGGATCGCCTCCGGGTTTCTGCGTACTTCATCCCTTTGTCTGGGTTTCATTATCCTTGTAGATCAGTGAATTTCATCCCAACAACAGGGTTCCGCTTAATCTCAAAGGATCGCCTTTGGATCTTTCCTGCGTACTTCATCCCTTTGTCTGGGTTCCACTGTCGTCATTGACAAGTGTACTTCATCCCAACAACAGGGTTCCGCTTACTCTCAAAGGATCGCCTTTGGAGCTTTCCTACGTACTTCGTCGATAACACACTCGCCCTTTATATATATATTTTTATTTTTATTCATTATCAATCTAATTTGACTTTTCTCGTCTACCAAGCCTGAATTAAGTGACCCAGTACTATATCATTTTCATAACTTCCTCTACCGTGATGCATCAATACCCGGACGCTTAATCTATTGTTCACCAAATTAATCATGTTCCGAGACCAACTCCTCCAATGAGTATGAATGCTTACATAAATAGTAGTTCAAACATAATTATTCCGTTAAAAAATTTCTTGCAAACTCGGAGTTCCCACACGAAAAATATAAAAATAACAACGCAAGAAAGGTCTTCAAATTCGGACACATGTTTCAGATTGCCGAACACTTATAGATTAAATCTCGAACACTTTCACCTGTTTTTCCAATATATCAATGGCCAAATTTGGCGCAAACTGAACTTTATCACCAATATTGACTGCTTTGAAATGCGTTCAGCTAAAGTCATATTTATCGCGTTTACATGATTTCTGATTTTCTGAAATAAATATTTGTCTCATTGGGAATTGGGATTTACCCAAGCAAATTCGCAAAATGTTAATTGCTTCATTCATAATGAGTTGCTGTGGCTTATAATACATATGTCATACTTGATTACACTGACTCTCACAGAAAAATAGTATTTAAATGAACAATAATAACGACTTGGAAATTTATTCAAAATATAAAATACTGAAACTCATTCCTGGAAAGTCCGTTTTATCGTTCCATATAATCTGACAAAGTAATTTCTACTATTTCTGCTTGCAGTTTTCTCATAGCTTACCAGATCTGCCTGAGTTTTACAATGACCTTGGATACTTAAAGATATAGTTCAATGTTCAATATGCAATAGTACAATTGGTGTTTCAATTTATCAAATATTGAACAAAACTGAAGTGTTCAGATATTAACCCTGTCTGGAATTTTGATTCATTACGGTATATCATGTCAACTGATAAAAGATTTGAAACTCCACTCACACACTCTCTTGTTCACATTTATTCCCAGGTTTACCTAAGTACTGTTCATCTAAATAGTTAATTGTGGTCAAGTGTTTCAATTCATAAATTCCATTTTAAACATGTTTGTTCCTTATGATTTGTGAAAACAATTAGCTATCAAAAGTAAAACCATATTCTTTTTTGTTTGGGCAAATAGTGTCGATATCTCTGGCAGCGATATTTTTAGGTGTGCAAGTCTCCATGAATAGTGGTACCATAGGATGAAGATCGAATGATTGGCCAGTTTGCTTTTAACTATTGAAGAAGCAAGTAATTAAAATTCATCGTTCTTCGATTAAGTTTATACTGAAGCCAGTTTATCAAATATTGCCTTATCGGAGATAATCACACTGGATAAAAGTAAGATATAGCACTAATTAAATCAATTTTAAACTGTAGACTTTGTCAACAAAAATCTGAATGTTTATGTGCACTGATTGGTCTTCCACATTTTTATTATGGCAATATTCCTTATTTTCATACAATACTTGATCAATAGCCTTTTCCCAATAGCCAGTTGCCAATGGTATTTGAGCTAACTCCATAACCCTATTTAAATTCGAAAACTATTGCTTATGATTTTTTTTACCAATGAAGACTTACATTTATGGACAGAACTTACCATACGAAAGTTGTGTGCTGCATTTGATTAGTGTACTCATAAGGCAATTACCATCAAAGTTTCTCATTTTGTTCCTAATTTGTCGCTACGCTGTAGTATTCCTCCTCTCTGAATCTTGATACAGCGTCTTTTCCTGAGCTTGTTGCAGTTTGGATGAGACGCTGAATAATATACTTGATCCTGTTGAAAGCGTATACTGCACTCAGTGTTCCGTGGCATCCGCGTTTCCTCGGTATGGTATACGCCGATGACGTATAATATTTTTCCAATTTTAATCTTCGTCGCCATTTTGTAGAGATGAGACTTTTTTGGTTAGTGGTTCAATTAACAATGATATATTTATTAGAGTTCCTTATCAACCTACTAATCATGGACTACTAAGATCCTACAGTGCTACTTCTTCGCTTTAATAAAATTTGTAAACATGTGCTACCGAAAAAAGATCGTTCAACATATAGAACATCTGTCCACAAAGAATGTTGTAGCTGAAATTAATAAATGAGGAACAACAATAAAGTGATTTTGGATCAAATAAAACCAACGAAACCATTTGGTAGTCTCGTAACATGCCGAAACGGCCACTTGACAGCGTGTTGATATTTTTGCCGTTGTAAAATTGTAGCGGAACCGAGAGCATCGTGTTGCACTTTTGGACGCAATATTCATTCGTTTCGGTTTGCTGACGAGAAAATCCGTTTGTTTGACAAGTTTCCGTGCACACGACGTTGGGTGATTTTGGCGACAACAAATTTGTGCGCAATATTTCCCTAACTTTCGAGAGCATCCGCCACGGTATGGCTGACATGGCTAATGAACCGGTTACCGATCTTGACCTCACCATGCATCATCAATATTCGAAGCAAAACCGGATGAGGGTTATGACCTTCAAATGTTGCTTCCTTCTCTAAGGGATGGTTAATGGATTATCATCATTTGAGAAGATTATGATGGAGTGGGGTTGAGTTCGTTGCACAGATGCATCAAGGACGGGTGTATTTTAATTCTAGACTAACATGTGGAAAAGGCGGAATAACCTTTACGCGCATTTGTAGGCATGCAGCTTAACTAATTCATTTTTTTTAAAATAATTACTCCCTTTTGATTCTGGATTGACTGCAGAACATTCTGTTTGCAAAGGATGTTCAACCATTTTTATATGTTGGTCTAAAAGAAAGGCAATTGGCGAATAAAAACGGCTTGCTGAGTGAAGGCTTGATTGCATCCGTTGACAGCGAACGAATGAAACCCTTCATATGGGACAATTAACCAGCTGCAAGATCTCCGTTGTTTGAGAGAATGCTCATTACGGCAATATAATTTAAGAAAAGCGTTGCATGTGGTACCCAGAGTAAGTTTATTTACATGCACACTGCAAAGGCGGACACGAGTTAGCCGCACAGTTCCATACGAAAATGCTTCATTTTCAGCAAGGTGACTGTCCGAAACGTTCTCAAACGAACCAAAATAAACACCCGTCGTCAGTACACTCATCAAGTTACCTCCGACGAAGAAAAAAGATGATTCAAACGGTCAAGGGAACCGCCCAAACCATCCAACCTGGCGCGGCATGCTGCGTGGGAAGTGTCAATCACAGTTCGCTGCTGATAAACGATGCTTAACATATCCCCCAAATGAGTGCAGTTATTCAGCCAAAGTTCTGGGAAATCGACGAGGACAGAAAAAAATCACATGTTTTCGCTTGATTGTGGTTTTGGCTGCAAAACTGGGAAAACAGATTCTCATCTACTAGAACCTAGACTAGGGTAGCCTAGCAAAAAAAAACATTTGGAAAGTCATGATGCTCAACCCTAGAATAGAAGCAATGTCGCCTAACTTTCTAAAAGGACCTATCTAACATTGAGAGCTGAGCCACATTACCCTCCTCTGAAGCGTTATATTTTTTGTATGAAACGTATTTAAACGTATATGTTGAAAGTATGAAATAATTTCTAACAACTTCGAATGGAACTATGAGAAAATATACTTTTAGTCTCACATCTCCTGTTCCCCAATTTCGGACAGGACATCATTATTATTATTATTTTATTTTGAGCGCTATGACTTTTCGAAAATTGATTTTTCTGGGACACCCTAACCTAGAAACACTTTTCCGTAAATGACAAAGATCGTGTGCACCGAAGCAGTGCCAGGCGTGACATTGTGAGAAAGACAAATTTTCTTCGCTATCTGACATCGAAAGTGAAAAATATACAATCTGTCAAAATTAATCACTTTCCTAGGGAAATGTTTACAAAGTGCCTACCCAAGGTACCAGTACAAAGGAAGTCTGATACCCATTTATAAATGCTATTGAAAAAAAAACATCTGGAAAGAGCGTAGTGCCCTGACCCATTATAGCCAAAGCAACGAAAATCTTTGAAATGTTTGACAAATGAAAATCGGTGTGATAAATCTGCTCGAGCGAACGGGAAAAGATCTTTTGATCCGCTTGTTGAAAGCATCTTAATATCTTCCCTCTTTCCAAATGTGGCAGCCATCCACTCGTCAAACCGCGAAATTTTGTTTTTTTTTTTGTTCGATTGATTTTAACACCAACGACTATGGCCGAATTTTGAGGATGATTAAAGTTAAATTCGATACTGAACAGAGAAATTCATCTGGGATGCTCACGTGCCAAGAACGTTGGTCCCACATTCGTATAGGTTGGAAATTGGCATGAATGAGACGTTGAAGACACGGCAGTTGCCAAAAAATGTTTGGCTGGGATGTATTTTATTATTTAATTTTCCCACAGGCAGCTCCCAGGAAGAACAAAACTTTGCGATAATTATTGTAAATAGTGGAACTGGATTTGCAATTTACCCCTTCGATCCTTTTCTACGACTAGCGCCACCTATGCTGCCCCGTCTATCGTTCAAATATGACGAATCTGCAGACGACAGTTAAGAGTTGTTTTTGGATTAGAAAATACTTCATTAGTAATATGAGTGATGTTTATAAATTTGGTGCCAATTTGTGGTCTTGTGTATTCCAAATGAAGAATAAGGTATTCTGACCGTATGAGTATGAGCCATCTAGCTAACGCCTTTAAATTTATTGTTTACATGAGTCAACTTGACAGAACAAATGGAATTGAATTTGTTTAAGTCACTAAAGGTGGTGCAAATTTGAGTTTATTTTCATTAAAAAATTATGTGTAATTCAACATTTTTTGTAGTGGCAGTTCAAAAAATAGCATAGGGTAGACTGATTGCACATAGATATGGTTGCTACTTCGTAATTAAAAAAAGTCCGAAACTCGCAATAGAAAAAAAAGACAAAAAGTAGCAGCATTTATTATTTAAAAGTAGAGAAAAATGAAAGTTCGTGACCAGCAATCAAATAGAACAAATAGCAAAGAGGTTTTAAAAAGAAAAAAGATTTTAAGATTTTAAAAAGAAAAAGATTTTTAGAAAGAAAGACAAAAAGTATCAGCTTCAATTATTCAAGAGAGAAAAGTGAATGTTCTTGACCGGCAATCAAATAGAACGAATAGCAAAGAGATTTTGGAATTATTATCTTCATGTTGTTTAAAAATTTAAAAAATTAATATTGAATTTTGATGGGGAGTTTTTGACCACTTGAATGAAAAGTAAACAGTGCAAAAGGAAAGTATTTCAAAGCAAGAAACTACGAAGTAAGTCAAGAACTACTCAAGAGTGAATCGAAAGTAAAGGATTTTCCTTATTCTTGGTACACCCCAACCTCTTCTTACGACCGTCATCAAGGGGTCGTAAAAAGAATCGGTCGTAAAAATAATCGGTCGTAAAAAAATCAGGGTTATAATTATGTTTTTGCAAAATGCAACGTTTATATGTGGAAATACTGATTCGAGATATTTGGCAAAGTTGAAGCATGGATTGAGAACTTTCCAAAATCGCCGTTCAAGTTTTCATATTTTGGTAATAGATGGCAACACTGCTCGATTGTTATCAAAAGATGGTGTGATATGCAAATACCAAAAAATTTTAAAGATAACGATACCGGATGTTCACCAAAGTTGAAGGAAGTGTTGCGTGCCATATAGTCGGCCGATTCACAAATGTTCTAGTGGCTGGCAACACTGTTTAAGAAGAATAAAGAAAAGATCAAAACCATAAAACTTGAGCGGAAGCAATACTCGTCAATTGTAGTCCAGTTTTTCATGTAGGGTTCAAAATTTTGTCGTAGCTGGCAACACTGCCTAAGTGAAATTGCGCCACCAAGCAGTACTAGTGTGTATGAAACTTCTGTTTTGCGGATATCTCAGGATCCTGAACACTTAGAAAGATGGCGTCTTGGGCAAAGTTGTTCAGTAGCTCAAGGACTATCATTATTTTAGCCAAGAGATTCGAGCATTTGCCACCAGGCGACGCTAGTGAGCATATAATTTGTGTTTCCCGGATAGCTCAGGTTCCTGAACACTTAGAAAAATGGCGTCTTCGGCAAAGTTGTTCAGTAACTCAAGCGCTATCAGCTTTTATAAAAAAGCTATGAGATTCAAAATGTTGCCACCAGGTGGCGCTAGTGAGCATAAAACTTTTGTTTTGTGGATATCTCAGGATCCTGACCACATAGCTTGTAAGATCAAATTGAGATGCTTTTGTTTAATATCAAAACCAATTTGCATATCCTTATAGTGTTTATTTTCATAGTTTTATCAGTGCTGTAAATATTCAATTAGCAGTCAATTGATTTTGCTACACTCATATGTTACTGTCAGTAGCGCGGAAATTGGCTAGGACAGGTACGACATGTATTACGCACAAAAACACCTGGGTAGGACAATCAAAGAATTGTCTTACCCATGCACAATGGTCGGGCTCCATATAAAGGGACGGTCAAGACTACCAAAAACTATTTTGATATTTTTATGTTTTTTATTATATTAAAGTATATTTTAATTATGTATTATATTATTATAATTCTTGATGGAAGTTAACCTAAAATTCAAATTTTTCTGACTTTTATGCCGTCAAATTGACTGACGACAAAAATTAAAAATGTTATTTTAAAATAAAGTACAAAATTAATATTTAAGTTATTGCAATATTTCCACAAATTTACGCACTATCTGAAAGCTTATGGTTCAACACTTTTATGGATGGAAAAAAATATTTGGTTGAAGTTTTAGTACTGTTCAATATTACACTTTAGTAATTTTGATTTAGAACCTGAAAAACAACTCTTGTCGCGTCATATCGCCGCCATTTCGAATATTGCACATTAGAAAGCATCCTTAGATCTTACAAAAGGCGTTTATCTTTTTTAGAAATTTGCTTATTTTCAAGTTAGAGCTATTTGAATTATTCAATATTTTACATATATTTTGACAATATTTTTTATACAAAGCTTATCTAAAACATATTTGTTCACTCTTCATAAATATTTTGATCAAACTCGGTCAAATACAAACAAAAGTTCAAATATACGATAAAACTAGTTTTGGCCAAACTTTTTTTTTCCGACCATTGTGCCATGACTCAACAATAAAAAAATATATAGATCAGCAGAAAGCTTGAAAAATCAATTATACTATTTATCATCTGTTCAATTGATAAACTCGATCTGGGTCGTAATTATTCTTATGGAAGATGGAAGACACTATAAGGTTTATCATGGTGTGTCATGTCTAGGGAATCGTGACATAGTTTAAGAATAACCCCTCAAAATTTCTGGCTCGTTTGAGAAGCGATTGAGAATATCTATAGTGAAAATCTTGGGAAACTAATTGTAAGAGTTGTTACAAGAAACTTCTTTACCCGTTAGAAAAACTAATAGAGCAATCCTTCATGGCATTTCAGAATGAATCAATGGATGGTTTCTGAAATAAATCTACGGCCAATCCGTTATATATTCTGGGACAAATTTCCATAAGCATTCCTGATGAATTTCGGGAACATCCATAGAGAGTTATCAGAAGATTCGTGAAGAACTTTTGGAAGAAGTTATGGATAAATCTAAGAACAGTCGCATCGTGTTCGTGTGGCGGTGCTAGCATTTTCTAAACGTGCGATCAATCTAGAACATATCAAACCAAAGTTCTTGGGTGATTCATAACTGTTGTAAATTTCTGGAAGTAGCTCCTAGTTAATTCCTGAAAAATGATTTCCACTGATATTTTGTGGCATCATTCATAAAAATGTTTAAAACGGTTTCTGATTTTCTGATAGATTTATTTTGCAGGATTGTTGGAGAAATTTCAGCGAAAGATTTGAAGGAGTTTCTGTGCGATGAGTTATTTTCCAAGAATCTTTAGTTTCTCCTGAAGTCTTTTGCAACTAGCCGGGTCATTTCGATGCAAAAAACACACATTTTATCTAGGAAAAGATGAGGCAATTAAACCAAGCTCATGTAACCTTGATGTAAAGGCAAGCAGTTTGGTCTATTTTCGTCAAATTTGTTTAAAAAAAAGGATGCTCTAAAAAGGATATAAACATTATTAGTATTGTTATTATTGAGCTTTGGCACTTCTCATCAATAAATGCTGGAAACTTTAACCTACCTGTATGCCAAAGGGGATTAGGCTCTGTGGATCTCATTTGTCAGTTTTTATTATTCTAATGAGTCTGCTGGACGAGCTTCTCACTTGTGGTGATTCAGGAACCGTCTCACTATATTACAGGTTCCATGAATTGATTCTAACCCATTACCCCGAATGCCATCACCCCGAATTCCATTACCCCGAATGTACCACTACCCCGAATTCCATCACCCCGAATACTATTTCCCCGAATTTACAATTATCTTGACTTGATGATATAGATGACATTTCCCATCATATTGGAATTCGGGGTAATATCATTCGGGGTGATGGGTCGTTCGGGGTTTTGGAATTCGGGGTAGTGACGTTCGGGTTAATGGCATTCAGGGTAATGGGATTCGGGGTGATGGGGTAGAATCCCAAGAATTACCGCTTTTTGGATGCTGTGTAGATCCTTCTTCAATTCTAGCTCGTCTAGAAACCTAAGTAGAGATTTTGGGACAATTCCGGTCGCTGAGAGGACTATAGGACGTCCTCCAGGTGTCACATCTGTTTCAACTCCTTGAAGTTATGATACTTTGCTATCTTGTTGGAGAACGTTGATTGCACATTATGGTCCAGCGCTACAGCGATGTCGATGAGTTTAACTTGTTTCATCCTTTTGTCGTAGACTACAATGTCGGGGCGGTTGGTACGGAAGGGGACGTCCATTATAATCTCGCGATCCCAGTGCAGCTTTATGCAACTATTTTTCAGAACCGGGTCAGACAAGTATTTGTAGTAGGGCACAAATCGGCCCACCAAGTTGTACTTAAGAGCAAGCTGTTAGTGCAAAATTTTGGCAACTTCGTTGTGACGACCGAGATAAGCTGATCTAGCTAAAACTGGACAGCCAGCAACGATATGCTCGATAGTCTCCCCTACTGAATCGCATGTCTTCCATGTCTTCGTGTCTTCGGGCCCCGATGGCTAAAACAACCTTCTGTTTCTGATAAGAGGTGACCCCGCACCAGCCACGTGTTTGACGCCACCTTATTGTTGTGGTCGAGCTCCAGTTGATGGTGGTGCGTTCCATGCAACTCCTTTTGCTTCCACGTTGCGATCTCATCGACGGTTTTGATGTTGCAGTTCAGCTGATAATCCTTCTGCGCCAGATGCGGGTTTGCTGAAACCATGGTGAGCTTCACATACAGTGTGGTAAATTTCGTGGCGGTTCTGGCTCTCCACGAAATATGCCCGCAGCTGCTGGATCTGGGAGTCTAGTGCCTACATATCAGTCCTCTTGCTGCGCGTGGCTGGGTTACTCTCTCAATGGACGCATTTGGTGCTTGATAAAACCATATTCCGAATTTCCTCCTGCTCGTTGACGCGGAAACAGCTGGCATCCATAACTTGACCCAGACGTAGATAAATTGACCGATATTTGTCAATCCCAAACTCCACCCGGATGTCGTTACTGAATGTCGTAACTAGCTGCAACAGCTGGTGCACCCTCTGCATTGATTCCGCAAATAGCTTCAGGTCGTCTATATAGAAGGTGTGGGTAACTTTTGTACTCCTTTCCCCACTTTTCAGTTAGTGTTCATAGTTGCATTGGTTAAGTGCTTTGCTGAGGGGGTTCATGGCTAGGCAAACCCACAGCGGAGTAAAGGTATTGCCTTAAAAAATCCCCCTCCTGATGCTGAGAGTTTTGCACCGTAACACCGCTGTACCGTCGGTAATGTGTAGGAATGTGCTCCACATCCCCATCGCGTGTTACATCAGCTTGATGACGTTCCCTCTACCTTATACAACTGCAGTACCTTGAGAAGGTACGAGTGCGGTACTGAGTCGAACTCCCTCTCGTTTATGCTGAACATCCGGCTTTGTTCCTTCCGCTTCGAACATTCTACATAACGTCGCAATTGTTTCACAACAACACTCAACCGCTGTACATGGGTGTCGAGGATCTCAGTAATGTCGACTTCTCTGAGATCTCGGAGCTCTGCGGGCCTAACAATTTCAGCAACATGACGAACTAGCCTCGTTGATCGATCCTTGTGGCGATCCGACTAAGTTAGTATCTCCATACCAAATGAAACGAAAGGATTTAATGGAGTTTAAGGTGACATGTGAGACCGTGTTATTTTCCCTATCTTTCGTCTCACTCTGACAATTATCATCAAAACTTTGCAGAAGCAAGTCTCGAGTTTTAGTGAACCGATGAAGCTGAAATTTTTATGGGTTGTTCACTGCATGTATAAAATACAGTGATAAATTTTGTATTTATATATGGAGTAGTACTTGAGATTTGCTTCTTCAAATGTACAGGGTGATTATAATGACGTCCCGGCCTTAAGTCGTACTCTTATCGTAATACATACACTTCTTAGGCTATTAAATTAATGAAGCTTGTTGGGAAATGTTGCTCAGAGTTGAAATAGTAGTTTTTGCAATTTCTCATCGTCATAGGCTGTTTTTTATCACGCCAATCTGTCATGAAACGGCCTACTTTCCTAGACTGAAGTATGCAGTGCGGGAATAGTCATTACGCAACTGAAACCAGTGCTGTAATGATTCATTACGCAACGCTTTATCATTACGCAACTGTTTCGAGCTGCGTAATGAATCATTACATTCTGATATGGTTTTTGGTACCCTCAAGTGGTCTTAGGATAATTACGACAAGTTCTGTAAAAATCGAGTTCTGCAACGAGTTACGTACGACATTTTTTGCAATTTCGTAGAAGACCACTTGAGGGTATCAGAAATTATATCGGAACGCATTCACCATCATTTTACAATTTCTGAAAAATTGTTGCGTAATGAGAAAGCGTTGCGTAATGAATCATTACAGCAGTGGTTTCAGTTGCGTAATGACTATTCCCGCACCTCATACTTCAGTGTAGAAACGTAGGCCGTTTCATGACAGATTGGCGTGATAAAAAACAGCTTATGACGATGAGAAATTGCAAAAACTACCTTCCAGTTTTCGTACATACAATCACGCTTAGGAACAGTGACCACTATTCACCACAGTAAATCGATTCTGCCAGTCGTTTTCGGGCAGCCATCTCAAAGTGAATGATTGAAAAAAATGGTAAATAATTCATCGCTAATATTTCGCTTGTGTTTTCAACTACAGTCGACTCTCCATAACTCGATATTCAAGGGACCATCGACTTATTGAATTATCGAGTTATAGAACATACCGATACCAAAAATTCTAAAGTCAAAGGTTCAAATATCTAGATTTTTAATACTACTATGACCACTTCTGTAAGCAAACAATACTATTTTGTTAATAGCATTTTGAAAAAAATATCTTTGAAACTTATTTCAAAATGCTCGAAAAATCCCTATTTTTTACTAAAAAAAATATTTATTTTATTTTTATGTTTTTTAACTTTTATTACATCTTGCAAGTCCTTTATTCACTGCCAAACCAGAAATGGTCTATGTTCCCCTGTATAAAAAAGCGGTTTTAGATGGATATCGAGTTATGGAGGGAAATTTTCCCCCCACGTGACATCGACTAGTGGAGTCATCGAGTTATAGAAATATCGACCTCTGGAGAGCATGATGTATGGGAATTTGAAGGGACCGCAAAATCCATCGACTTATAGAATATATCGAGTTATAGAACATCGAGTTGTGGAGAGTCGACTGTAATTGAAATCTATTAGCGCTAATAGCAAGAGCACAATCATTCCGTTGCGATACATATAAACAAGTTCAACTTCATGCTGCCTTTATCGAGCAAAAATGCAAAACCCCGAAAACCGGAAAAATCGTGTCACCACTGTGCTCAAGTCATTGAATTGTCTTTTTCCAAGGTTTCATAGAGATTGAGTAAAAATTGAAGTTTTGAGTGCATTTTGAAGAACTCGACCGACGTAATTGTGATTTTTACTCCTATCCCAAGTAGCACTGGTAACAAATGCAATATTTTAGAAAAATGAAACAAATTACATTGCCGTTGCATTTCAGATAATTTGTAGCATATCTTATTGATGATTTTTAATTTTGGTTACTAAACTATTACATTGTAACTTACGCTTTGTTTACATTACATAGGTGTTGCATTTTTACTTCATTGTAACTTAACCTAGAGCTGTCAAAATGAGTAATTTACATTGTAATTGAATCTGTGGTTGCAAAGAAACAAATAACACGCTAGGTTACATACAGATTGCTAAGTCACATGTGTGTAACAGCATAAAGTTTGTTTACCATTTGTCATAGAGGAAGGGGTGAAAAAATGAACTGGATGGTAAAATGAACATCGAACTTGTTACGCATGAACAACAAATTTCAATAATTTTTATTACGCACGGATGATTAAGAGCATAAATAAGAGTGTTTTTGTTGATACGGAGATAAATTGAAGTCAGAACCACGTTCAGAAATTAAAACTGATGTAATTTTAGGCACGGAGATGTTGAGGTTTTCAATGAGGTGAATATCGTAATGATATGATGTCAAAGCAGGAACCTTTAGAACTGTTTTCGAAGGGGTTATAATCATTCATAGATGTTTTTTTGGGACCGTGATAAAAAAAATTCAAAAATGTTTGTTTTGCTCGTGTGTTTTACCACCAACATAAAATGAATATTTCCATAATATTTTAATGGCGATGAAAGTATGTGAAAATTTAGCTGTCTTAGTCTTAAAATTCGTGTCGCTGCGTTAATTAACTACTCTATTTTTGATGTTGTGCGATAGAACTAGTTATAATTAATAAACAAATTAATAAATGAAGGACAATTTCTGCGAAGACATCGAGTTACATTTGTAATGTTCTCTTAACTACTTTTGTGGGGAACGCCAATCTTTGAGCCGATGACACGGAATGACGAGAATTCGTTTAAGGGGGCAGGATCCGTCATCAACTCGATAATTGGGTCCTAAAGCCCTGTCCCAATTTTAGTGCCAAACGCTTAAGTTTAGGCAAAAAAACACATGTTTACTCAATTTTCTAATGTTTTCCGTTGGTTTAAGCCCAAAAACATTTTTATTAGATTTTGTCACATCCTTTGGCTTAAACTCAAATTTTGGGTGTATTTTGTTTTCCGTGTCCCTTACGAAATGTCAGATAGGAACAACCCCAGTGGTCGAACTAAAACCCCTGTGGTGTTTTTGTCGACTAAGCGAACGTCAAACATGATCAAAAGTGTCAAGGTTCATTTATGGACCAAATTTTTAAATTAATGTTTAAACATGATATAGCCATTATTTGAGCGGGAAAAATTGCTAAAGTAATTACAGTAACATGCTTTTTCGTGTTATTAAATAAAAACAAGATTTCATTACAAATTTTAGGACCCAATTTTCAAAAGCAGTTTTTTTGTTCAAAATACAGTGTTCACTGTATTTTATTCTCCAACCGAAACACAGTGAACACATTTTCGACGAGCAAATTTCAGTTTTGAACATTAAAATGGCTGTTGAAGTTTCGATGAATACGATGACGGATCCTTGAACGTTAAAGTGTTTGGGTCCTCTAGACAATTTGTAATCAAACGTCAACATTCCACCGCAAAATCGCTAGTGTTTGGAGGTGATGTTTACTACAAAATTTCGAAATCAACATCTCCAACTTAGTTCTAATACCCTCCGTCCACGAATTATTGTGGCGCGTCGATCGTCGCAAGTTTCTCGTTAAACAGTCAATCCCGTAAATGATTGTGTTTTGTTAAGCTTAATTACTTTTAGACGACAGCAGTCAGTGGCTGTCCTCTTTGTTGAAATTTGTTCTGGGATTCCAACTCCCACAGGGTCCACTTATGCACTGTCATAGTTTGTATTACGTGCAAAAAATATGTTAAAGTTGTCCTTGAAAAATTTATCGAAGGACCAAAACTTCAATCAACTCGTGGGCGCAAAACCCCACCTCCCTATTTCATAACACCAAAACAGCTGTTGAATTCAAATTGTAGCAAACGTAATGCCACGTTGAAGTAACGCGCAAATTAGAACCTTACAAATGTCAAGTTTTCGCATCAGCATGTATGTATTATTGAACAATAACATCAGAACAAACGCCTGTAGATATGCATTATATATGCATAATCGATGAAGAGAAATAACTCATGTTAGTTAGGCCCTATTGAAGTGACAGCACAGAAATGCACAAGGGGCTACCATTAACAACGCGGTTATTTTTTTCCAAATTTGAGACCCACCTTCCCCCTAGTAGTCATTTGTCCATACACAAAATTTACAATTTGTATGGACCGTGGTCATTGGGCAGAATCTTTCCCCTCCCCCAATAAATGACTACGTGGTTAATAACCATAAGCATTTTTTAAATTGATTTATTATCCCTAGAAATACTCAAATGGATGGATGTTGTTTCTACTATTTGATAGAGAACATAATTAGAGAGATTTTAATAAAAAAAAGCATGTTTTTCACATCTAAATCGCTATTTTCCTTATCATGGGCATATTATCCTCAGTCCCTAATATTGGCACAAATTGATCAATTTCTAAATTCAATTCGTTGTTTCACCTCAGGACGCCAGATTGCATTACTTCCTAGCGTCTTGTAGTGAAAAACTGATAACAAACCCGCATCTTGTCACCTTTATTCACAGAAGAGAGGATCGATTTAAAGAAATCGATCATGCGACTTGCGCCCTTATTATAGCACACGCTTAAATTTACTTTCTTTCGAGCTTTTTGAGCCATTTGAGCACGTCACAAACCATGTGCTTTCTTGGACGGAGCATTTAATTTTCATACTTTTGTAATGTTCCAGTCAATTGGCATAGGGGATTTTTGTACATTATTTGATGATTTATCGCAAATTCATCGTTTTTCCCATTAAAAGCAAGACGTTTAGGTGTTCATTTTAATACCCCTCCCCCTATTGACAGCAGTGTTATTTATTGGCAGTTTCAGTATAGTTACACATCAGTTTCAAAATAACATAAGATTTCTGGGTAACTAATGTGTAACAAACGAGTAACTTGCTGACAGTGGTCAACACTACATGTCAAAAATTTTTATACTATTGTAAATTTTGATATAAGAACTTTACTATTTCATGACTAGTTATTGTTTTCATAGATATTTTTCCAGTGATTAATTAAAATGGTTGAATTTACAATTTGCAGCCTCTCTAACAGCTTTTTAATAGTTTTCATCATTTTAGATTGGCTGTCCTCAAACAGGTATTCGGAAGTGTTTCTGCAGCAAGATGAAATTAAATGGCGATTTATGATAGGCAACCTAGAAAATCTAAATGCGGGACACGAAACAATGTGATTTTGGAATCACAATCTTCACAAACAATCAAATCAATATTAAAAACACTGCTGATTTGAGTAACAATGTCAATATCCATTTTTTTGTGTCAGATCTAATGGAATAATATCTCAACAATCCGGGTATCATGTGTTATTCAATATAAAATTACTACCTATTTTATGAGCGCGTCAATTTTGAGCAAGTAAAATGATTGATTTCACCACAAATTCAAATCGGCATGTTAAATCTATTATGTACTTGTGCATAATTACACGTTTGAAAATCATACGTATTACTTTTATTGACATTCAATTCTAAAATGGTTGTTCGGTTCCAAAACTGTCAGAAAGTAACAACAACTTCAACGCCGTTTCATTTATTTTGACGCATTAAAACCCATGCGTAATCAACAAATTACATAGTAGTCGCTTGTAAACTTCTTATGTAACGAACAAACAAGTGACATAAGGCTCGACTTTTTGCGCTTTTTCGGTTACATAGCAGTATTTTTCCATGTTGCAAATGTATCATATTGTAACTATTGAATTTGTTAAGTAGCCGTTGCTGTAAGCTACTTATAACAATATGTGCTGCTTGGGATGTAAAATATATGCAGAAAACCAAATGAAGTTCAATTTAATTTTTGAATATGAACACACACTCGCACACATATGACACTAGTCTTAAATTGAAGATTTTTCAATCAATTTTTGGTAAATCATAGACTCATCTTGCGCAACATAGGTTTTCTGTCGATTGACTAACTGGATTGAATGTGACAATTCTGAGTACGAGTGTAATGAAAACTTCTATTTGGGTGCTAATCAAAAGGCATATTTGTTTAAAAATTATTTTATAAGATACTAATATAACGATATTGTAGGATTACATTTTCAAAACATTCACTTACTAGGCTCAAGTGTCGCATAGCTTGCAAATCACATGGTGATAACATAAAATTCTGATATATTTAGAAATCACCTAAAAATTTGTTTATCATTAATGATGATAAATAGTTCCAAAACATGTACAATCTAGTCGATTAAAGTAAAAAAAAATTAAAATATGAGAAATCTCGTTAAAGAATTTTTTCCATCTTTTGTATGGAGAGGAATCACTGTGCGCCATTCTGTCATGAAACGGCCTACTTTCCTGCACTGAATGATGCAGTCCGATATGATTTTAGACTCCCTCAAGTAGGCTTTTATGAAATTGCATAAAGTGTTGTACACAACTCGTTGCAGAATAGTAGTCTACGTAACAAGGTGCAGAATGAATATTTTTACAGCACGGGTTGTACGTTTATCCTACGAGGCTTGCCGAGTTTGATAATTAAAACGAGTGCTGTAAAAATCGAGTTCTGCACCAAGTTGCGTACTAGTAGTTTACGGAACAAGTTGCAGAATGAAGATTTTTACAGCACGAGTATCCTACGAGGCTTGCCGTGTAGGATAATCACGACAAGTGCTGTAAAAATCAAGTTCAGCAACGAGTTACGTACAACATTTTTTGCAATTTCGTAGAAGACCACTTGAGGGTAGCAGAAATTATATCAGAATGCTTTCACTATTATTTTACAATTTCTGAAAAAAATGTTGTGTAATGATTCAAAACAGTTGCGTAATGAGAAATTGTGGAGTAAATAATCATTACAGCACTGGTTTCAGTTGCGTAATGACTATTCTCGCACTGCATTCTTCAGTACAGGAAAGTAGGCCGTTTCATGACAGATTGGCGTGATGAAAAACAGCCTATTACGATGAGAAATTACAAAAAACATTTTTCGCAATTTAATGAAAGGTTACTTGAGGACTAATTTTAAAACCAATTTTCATCTATCTGTACATGTTTGAAAAATTCTGATCGTAGTAGGTTGTACTGAGAAATTGTCACAATTTTTCAATCCATCGTCCGGATAGCATCATTATTCAGACAATGAGAGAGATTTCGAATTTATTTATTTATTTATTTTGACGTCAAGCATTTTGTAGACCATTCTAAATTACATTGTGTTCTTAATATCTATGTGTTTATATATTATAAATTTGTTGAGTATACTCGATTCATAATACATTCCTCAGTTACTATTGTTTTGTATATCAAAAAAGTATTTTTTCAGTTTTGTTCGAGACATGTTAACATCAATCATTTCACAATGCTGATTATATATAGTCATCATCTGATTCAACGGACTAAATTTAGCGTAATTCGTGCGATGATGACCTACTGTAAACAAGTAACGATTGCGCAAGTGACGAGTTGGAGTATAAAAATTCAGTTTTGAAAGTATATCAGCAGAATCAATGCGCTGTGAAACAATATCGTTAACAAAAGAAACCATAGCATAATCACGACGCACTCTCAGTGATTTCATATTGATAAGCATGCATCGTGATTCATATGATGGTAGAGGAAGTACTGACCAGCCTAAATTACGTAGTGCGTATAATAAAAACTGCTTTTGTATCGATTCTATGCGTTCTTCATGTTTTTTTGTGTAAGGTGACCAAACAATACTACAATATTCTAATATTGATCTTACATATGCAACATAAAGTATTTTTAATGTGTAAGGATCACGAAAGTGTTGGCCAAATCGTTTTATGAAATTGAGCATACTTCCTGCTCTATGAATTATTGCATTATAGTGATCTACAAATGATAGTTTTGAGTCTAAGATAACTCCTAAGTCTCTTATTTTATCACATTTATTTACATGTTCGTTTCCTAAAACAATAGACATATTTGGTGTGGTTCGTTTTCTGCTATAACTTATGAGGTTACATTTCTTTATATTCAATTCCAATAAACTTTGGCAGCACCACGTGTAGAAAATTTGTATCTCATTCTTAAAAACATTATGATCGTCCTCATTCTTTATTTCTAAAAATAGCTTCATGTCGTCAGCATATATAAGGACCCTCAGTTTGTTTAGAATATAAGAAACGTCATTAACATATAAAATAAAAAGAAGAGGGCCTAAGTGTGAGCCTCGAGGTACTCCAGATGTAACATGTATTGGATTTGATCTTTTCCCATTGAATTTTACTATTTGCTGACGGTCGTTTAAATAGGACTTGATCCACTTAAGGAGACTCATTTCGATTCCCATTTTTTCAAGCTTGAAAGTCAACATTGGAATGTCAAGTTTATCAAATGCTTTACTAAAGTCAGTGTAAAGAGCTTCTACGAAGTAACCTTTATCCATTGCACTCAGTGAGTAACTTACAAATTCCAGAAGGTTCGTAGTGGTCGAACGACCTTTAAAAAAGCCGTGTTGAGCGTTTGTTATACGATTTATTATTTGGGCAAACATATTTCTATTTACAATTGACTCGAAAAGTTTTGGAATACATGACATAATAGCAATACCGCGATAATTTCGAATGTCCGATTTCTTACCAGATTTATATATTGGTATGAGGAATGATTTTTTCCATAACTTTGGAAATTGGCCAGTTTGAAGACATATTGAATAACCCAAATAATGGAGTTGTGAGTACAGTTGCTAAGTTTTTTATGAATCCGGGTGGAATTTCATCTGGCCCTGATCCTTTAGTGGCGTCCAAATTTTTAAGACCAAACAAAATGTCTTGAACAATTATAGAATTAACGCCAACATCACTCGGAATGTCAGCAAAATGTGAAAAGTAAGAATAATCTCGATCGTTTTCCGAAAATGTTGTATAATTTTCTTGAAAAATTTTCCGAAAAGATTGCATATATCTTCAGAATTATTTCCTACTTTTTCATCCAAAGTCATTGTTGATGGAAAGTTGCACGATTTGAGTTTAGTTTTAACGTAACTGAAAAAATTCTTTGGACATGACTTTATTTCATTTTCAGTTTTTATGTTGTACTCGGTAAGTGCTGTAGAAATGGCGAAATTGAGTTGGTCGCAAATAACCAAATATTTTTCTAAATCGTCTGGTTTTTATATCTTCTGTAAACTTTGTGAGCTTTTTGTTTTCGATTTTTCAAATTTATGATTTGCTTGTTGAACCAAATTGGATTTTTTGAGTTGTGATTCCTTCGTCTCTTCTTAACAGGTACTTCCTCCCTAATGATTTCCCACAATAAATTGTAAAAGATCTCTATTGCACATTCAATATTATTTTGATTTCTCAAAACAGATTGCCAATTTGCGTTATCTAATTTTAATCTAATACTAGTATAATTGGCTATACTATAATCGAAAATATTCTCATACACATATTCGTGAGGAGTATGATAAATATGCATAAACATAGAATATTCTATTGCCGAGTGAAACGCTTCATTTTTCCATAATGGTGAAATTGACTCACTTACACAGAAATCTTCATGCATATTTGTCAATAAAAAATCTAGGTAACAGTTTTGTTTATTTTTTACGTGATTTATTTGATTAAGGCCTAAGGATGCAGTTTTGTCAAAAAATAAATTGCAAAGTTTCGTTATCGCCAACAACAGGGAGTAGAATACTCTCGTTTATAAATCAGGAATGAAATCTGCATTACGTTGATTGAAATCGCCATAAATATGCACCTTGTTTTCGGGAGGAAGTTGAGTTATGATTTCTTCTGCTTTCAGGAAAAAACTCTCGTATGTTGACTTACAAGCCTGATCTGGGGGAAAGTAAACTGATACAAAAATATGAGTTTCATTACCAATATTTGATTTAACCCACACATGCTCAAATTCTTTAAATTTAGGTGAATCAATGATTTCAGATCTGAAATTTGATGATATTGCAACGACGACTCCTCCGCCCGATCTTCTTTGTGTCAAAAGTAAGTCACGATCATTGCGAAATACGTTGTAATTGCTACCAAAAATTTCTTCACTTTTCACATCATCATTCCAACTTGTTTCTGTTCCCAAAATAATTGAGTACGATGAACTTAGTATATTTTTATGAATTTCATTAATTTTAAAAGCACTTTTCATGCGATTAAAGTTCTGACAATAGATTAAAATTTCAGTTGGCTGTGTTTCAGAAGAAATTTTTGGTAGTTCGTTATTTAAGTCTGTTAAACCATATGGTGAATTGTCATTATTATTTGTTACCAAGTGCTGATTAGCTTCACCGGGTTGAATTGAATTATTTTCTGCCTCTGAGGGGTCCGTCAATTCCGTAGAAAACACGAATGCCGGCATGCACCACATGCTTCACAAGATCCACCAGTTGAAGATCCTTCCGTCGTCCAGTTCGGGGATGGTACTGCAACGGACTTCCGGGGCGCCTCCCTCGCCGGATATGGGTTTAAAATTTCTCCTCTTTTAAACGATAATGTGTTGGCGGTCTTGAGAAATGATGTTTCGCTGCTGCAAGAAGCTCTCTGTCAGGAGGAAGTTGATGACTCCTTTCCTGGCTATTGTTGAAGGCGAAATTTCCGTGTTTCTTATTCTGTTGTTTGCTTACAAACAAAAAGAGAAAAACAAAAAAAAAATGATTCGATTATAAACAATATCGCGCACGGCACCTGTAGCTACTTAAAGCTGATGTAATAAAAATTTAATGACAAATGAAAACGTGCACAGGTGGGCTGGAGCAATTAATAAACGCGTCCGAACTGGTTGACGACTTAAACACGATTGACGAATTAAACACGAATCTGATGTTCCGATTGATATTGAGTCGGCAGCGAAAGTGGCCCTGGCTGGTCTCTTAACGGAGAAATCTATTCAGAGTCCAGGGCAAATAACGGCAGGAGAAGCCTTAAAATTCCATAGCCACATTAGGAGAAAAAAATATTCATCAGCTCCACAGTACAGTTTCGAAGTTCCAACATTCGTACCCATTAACTAGACTGAAAGCTCGAATGTTCATAACCCTGTTCAAATTAATAATTTGACTAACTGTGTAATCATTGTTTACCAAAATAAATAGGTAGACAGTTTTTCAATAAAATATACTCATTCGTTAACTCAATAAAAATAAAACAATTTATTGAACTCTCTTGAACTAATAATGATAATTACACAAATCCTCGGCAAGCCTCGTTGAATAAATATACGACTCGTGTTGTTAAAATCATCATTCTGCTACTTGTTGCGTAAACTCTGCATTTTTTCCTTCGACGTCGAGTTAGGGAGATTTCACTGTAATTCAAAGTGTCTTCCCACCAAATGCACAACCAGGAGCGACCTAACGCTGTCCAAATTTGATTCCCCACAGATTATGTTTTCAGCATTCATTTCTCCTGTTTACAATATACCGTGCGTTTCCATCTGTCAAATCAGATGATCATTGTAGCTGTCCCTATGTGACTCTGAGCGCGTGGGTTGGGAAAACTCAGGTGCAAAATTTGAGAGCGCTTATCTTACCTAGTGCAATCGTCGCTCACGGAGAGCGATATCTCACGCGAGATGATTCAGTTTCTTCATCTACTCTCTTCTCACTCAGCCAAATTTCACAGATTAGAAGGGTAAAGTGATCCTGAATGCCACTTGGAGCTTTTATGTTGTTTACTCATGATAAGATCAGCATTTTAAGGTCATTAAAAGTGGTAACAGTAACTTTACAATATTTGCTAGCTATAACTATGAACAAGTTACCTAGCTTTGAGCTTCTCTTTTAAATCGTGTCGAATAGCTGATTGCGAATGGGCCTGGCTCAAACTAACCCAATGGGTTCAGCAGAACGCCATTTAGTT
This sequence comes from Aedes aegypti, assembly GCF_002204515.2. Classification (NCBI taxonomy): domain Eukaryota; kingdom Metazoa; phylum Arthropoda; class Insecta; order Diptera; family Culicidae; genus Aedes; species Aedes aegypti. Next base: position 28,997,759 of record NC_035108.1, read on the forward strand.
TGGAGAATCAATAGTCAGCAATCAAGCTCCTCCATGAGTTTGCTTAGTAGAATGGAAGCGCTTATTCGTTAATAAACTTAGCCGAAAAGCTTACGACTTCGATAAAAAGTGAAATATGTTTCAATTTCACCGGGAAATTAAAAGAAATTCTCTAAGTTTATTCCTTAAGCAACTCTTAGATACACATATTTTGATATCGCTTGCCAAAGAATACAAATTGAATCCTTCTAGGAGTGATTCAATGAATCAAGTCATTTCAGTCTATGAGTGCGTATTGGTTCATGTTCCCCTACTCAATTTTGCTAAGTAACATAAAGATCAACGTAGGTAGGGTAACATCCAAACAGTGGCCCAAAGGTGTGTTAACGTTGAGCAACGCATTACTCTACTGCTGAGACCTAGAGAGAGCTATCCGATATTCTGCGTTCCTTCGGGAGAGTGGATCTACCACTAGAGGCAGTTGGGAAAAGTATTTATATTTATAACCAGTTAGTTCTCACCGTTCGCACCGCAGAATCATTCTTAGCCAGCATCAGTTCACCGCGAGCAAGCAACCGATACGGATTCAAAATCAAACTTCGGAGTGAATACGAACGTTTCAGTAAGAGCTCGGATAACTGAATTTCCTGGAGACGGACTTAATCGGTGCAGAAAGTTGCGAAATTATACCGGATCTGGGAATTTTCCTAGCCGTTCTTTGAACCGCGCAGATGATGGTGACATTCTTGGTGTGAATCAGCGCGCGCGTGTTTTCGTGGTTTGCTCATAGTATTTAAGTCTGCCTAGGGGAAGATTTATTGCATTCGGTCACTAAGCATCACTAAGACGATGTGTAATACAAGCAGTGAGATAATATTCAATTAGAAGAAAAGAAGGAAACAATGTGTGACCCCTGTGTTCGGTTGGGTAAAAATCAGAATGAATTTTGAAAAAAGTGCTATCAGAAGAGGAATTTCGTGAATTTTTCGGTTTTCCTTCTGAGTGATTTTCCGCAAGCGTGAAGAGCAACGTCTTCAAAGGGGTCGAACAGTGTCGAACGTGGTGTGGACAGTGTGTTTATTTTTAGTGAAATAATAAAGCCTCTCAGCCGTTTGGGGACTTGCCCGTCGTACGTCAGTAACAACAAGACCTGTCAGTCAAACTCGTTCTCAATTTACGGGAAGTCAACCACGAAGCAGAAGATTTAGAGGTCGAGTAACGATTGCAAGTTTTTCCCGAAAAAGCGGCTGCCAAACTGCATCTGCACAGTGTGTGAGAGAAGAAAGTGCTAAACAGGAAATTTATGCTCCACCAACTGAGTTTCGCTTGGAGGAAAACGATGCTTCTCGGTAGCCAGACGCAACATCAGACCCAGCACGTGCTACTGGATAGTGAATCACGATAGACGAAAACAGTCAGTGTAAACTATTTATAGTTATTCCACGAACTCAGAAGGAGAAACAGTCAAAAAGTAGAACACCAAAATCACGAACTAGGTCGTTCGAAAGCTAGCAGGCAGAGGAGGCGCCCGTTCCTCCTGATGTTCAAGTCTCACCTGGAAGACCACCAACGACGCCAAGATGTCTTTCTGTCGAATCACCGGCAAATGCCGGTCTCTGCCGAAACCGAACTACTTCCCTATGCTTCCACCTATTTCGCCAGCAGATGCCAAACGATTCTGTCGCGTTACAGGCAAGTCCTATGGACTCCCATCACATCACTACATCCCCGTCATGCTGATCAAATCTTCCGGCAAAACGAAATGTAAAGTCACTAATGTTTCTGATCAACTGGACCCACATCATTATTTTCCCGGAAATTATGGAAGCCGAAAACACACCGTGGTTTGCCAATTTCGATACGTTTTTCCCATTCTGGACGATCAAGACGATGCTCAGAAAAATCTTACAAACATCTTAGTTCAAAAAACGAAATCCATCGAGCAAAGCCTCTACGTCTACAAAGTTGACGAGCGCAATTTCGGATTGGTTTTCCCGGCCAAATTGGAAGCAGCTGTTCGTGATGGAGATGTGCGTGACGTAATGCTCGCCAAGGAGTCTGACAAACTTCTTATAAAGCTCAAAAAAGGCAACAGCATCGCCGTCAGCCTTAAAAACGTTGAACAACATGATTTGGAAAACCTCTACGAAGGTGAAGGTCCTCGCGAAGATGTGATTAAAAAGCGTGAGATCGAAGACGCCAAACGGCCCAAGCCGAAAGGAAAATCCAATCTCTCCAGCATCGCCAACATCTTCGAAGAGAAAGAAAAGATCCAAGATCTCAAAGATGAAGAGGAACAAAAGTTCATTGAAGCTCATCGTGAAAAGGCCGTTCGACTAGCCGAAGAACGCCGCGAACGTCAACTCGAAGAAAAACTAAATGCTTTGAAGCTCAACGAACATTTGATCGAACAAGATCCCGAACTCAACGATCTTGTCAAGCCCATGATCGAGTCCTGGGACTGGAGCACCCTGGAAAAAGAAGCTTCCGACTCCACCACCACCGCCAACTCCATCAAAACACTACCGGAACCCCACCAAATCACCCCTGTAAATCTACCGCCAAAACACCTGCAAGTTGATCACGCCATTCTGGAAAAATCCTCCGGCATGGAGGCGGCCTCCTACGTTGGAGCAATCACTCCCGCCAAGATCGAACTCAAATCAGAACGCCTTAACGTCATGAAATCCCTTCCTCCGGATCTGCTGGATGCCCTTGCACATGTAGAAGAAAAACTCGCATCCCAAGCGGACCTTCTGCCGCACTTGGACGATCTAGCATCCGTAATCACTCGCCTACAAGACGCGCAACCAATGGAAGTCGACGGAGTCCCCGGCGTAAAACTGGTCGTCAATCACCAGGAAATCTTCATCCCAGGTCAAACTATGGTCATCAATAACAAATCGACCTTCATCCCCGGTCAAACCGTAGAAACCGAAAACGGTCTACTGGAATTTGTTCCTGGCGTCACGATCACTTCTCACGACAGTGGATCAATCCAGTTCATTCCCGGGGAGGTCGCTTTGACCAAAGCGGGAAAACCACAGTCCTTCGTTGCCGGAAAAGTAATCGATGGCAAGTTCGTATGCGGTCAAGTGCTCACCATCAACGACGAGCCGCAATTCGTGCAAGGTCAAACGATCGTCACTCCAGAAGGTGTGAGCAAATTCGTTGCTGGAGTGGTTGACGAAAAAACTGGAGAATTCGTTCCAGGACAGAACATTCAAACGCCGGATGGCGTCAAGTTCGTTCCCGGACAGACTATCACCGTCAACGGAAAGGAGAAATTCATTCCTGGACAAACAGTCGTGAAGAATAACAAGGAGATGGTATTTGTGCCTGGTCAGACGGTGGTTAACGAAAAGGGTGAATCGAAGTTTGTCCCTGGCAAGACAATCGTTACAGCGGAAGGATCTAAATTTGTCCCTGGTCAGTATGTAGACGATGCATTCGTACCAGGAATATCCGACGGCGAGAAATTTGTTCCTGGCGTCAACATCGAAACCAAGGAAGGTTCGAAGTTCGTGCAAGGTCAGATTGTGCATACCAAACATGGCGATGTATTCATGCCAGGTTCAACGACTGTCAACGAAAAGGGCCAGGTTCAATTTGAACTGGCCTCGACAATCGAAGCCGTCAAATTCAGTGAAGCCACCCCAGTAGGTATGGTAATGGATAGCGAAAATATGAAGATCACGGAACCAGCGCTTTGCGTTTTTGGCCACATGGTTCAACAAGAAACCGGGGTAGAGTTTTACCCGGAAAAGATCAAAAAAGAAGACCTTCCACAAGGAAAAATCGTTCCCGGAAAGTTGGTCAAGCAACTTGCGCAGACCAAATTCATTCCTGGAATCAATGTGGACGAAGGTTTCATTCCGGGCCAGGTCGTACAAACCGATCATGGAGAACAGTTTGTGCCGGGTCAGGTGATCGAGACATCCGAAGGTCTCAAATTCGTTCCAGGCCAGATTGTGGAAACCAAAAACGGCGCGAAATTTGTTCCAGGCCAAACGATGCAAACTGCCGACGGACCAAGATTCGTTCCGGGTCAGATCATCAACACAAAAGCCGGTCCAACGTTCATTCCCGGTCAGGTCATCTGCACGGATGACGATGGTGAGAAGTTTGTCCCGGGACAGGTTGTCGATACCGATGATGGCCCAAGATTCGTACCGGGTCGTGTCGTTGAAACTGACAACAAGGTTACATTTATCCCTGGAAGAATCGTTCAAACTGCCGAAGGACCGAAATTCGTCGCACCAGATTTGAAAGATACGGAAGATGGGGATGAGGAGTTCCTGGTGCAAAGTTTTGCAGTGACTCCCGAAGAATTGAAACTGTTGAAACCGACACAGAATTTGGCAACGATCGATACACCGGAAAGTTCTGTGATCATGACTTTAGACAGTTCCATGCTGCAGCAATTATCAGAAGCTGGAATGAACATCGGTCGACAAGTTGAAGCGTCAGCTGTGGACTACGTGCTTGAGAGCACAAAGGAGCGAAAGGCCTTGCAACAGTTCATAGCAGAGCACAACATCCAAAATGGCAGTATGGATGTGTTGGAGAATTTGTTCGATGGATTGAAGGCCGTTTGTAAGCGAGTTGATTTGGATTCGCTTCAGTATGGTTTGGAGGATGACAAATTGGTGGACACATCAGTTTGTAACGGTTCGATTGGAGCTGTCGAGTCGTTGGCGACTAATCTAGCCACGATCTTAGCGAACACGAATGAGTCGGAAAATTGCAATATGTACGAAGTGATCGCCGAAGCTATCAAAATGTCCAACGGAGAATACAGTATTGAAGAATTGCAACATGTGATGGAGAGTCCAGCCGCAGTGGATTACCTGGCAGGGGTGGTCAACAAGACAATTGTAAAGAATAATATCGATCAGAAACTGAAGACGCTTACGGCACTGGTTGGTGAAGATGATGAAGGTAGAGAAGTTAGCGTAGCACCTCCAAAGGGAGCAATTGAAGAGTTCTGTCAGCTGATGGACAACGATCGAATGTCCGAAGCGTTCGTTAATCTGCTGAAGAAGGATGAGAATTTATTCAAATCAATCGTGTCCGGTCTGAAAACAACTGGTGTTGTCGAGGGTAGCGTGAATATTTCCGAGATTCTCCAAGCAGCAGTCGTGGATAGTATTCAAGAGAAAGCGCAAACTGCGATAATGGATCTACTCAATGAGCCCAATAGAGAGCAATTGAATTCATTGTTGAAAAAATCTGAATGTCTAGCTATGGCTTTAGGAAACTCTAAAGAAGCGGAAGCCTTCGAATACTTGTTGACACATCCGCAAGCATTAAAAGATTTGAATAAAGAGGATGAGTTATTCACAATCATCAATCGAGTACTGATCATGGAAGAGTTGGCAGAAGATGACGACGAATATCGTGAACTGATTGACAGTTTGGAGAAGACTCCATCGCACGCAACCAAGAGTGACAAACTACGGGAACTGATTCGCCAGAGTGGAGCTCTTTCTTTCGCTCCAGCCAAAAAGCATACAATCGAATCATCCAAGGACGTCCCGCTGTCTCTATTCTACACCAACAATCAACTGGCCATTGAAGAATTCTTCCTCAAGAGCGGACAACACCAGCGACACTGCCCGAAAGCGTTCCTCATCATCAAACGAGGCATCCAGGCGGTGATACCTCGCGAGTCTAGCCACGAAGTGCTTGCAGGAAAAATTGCGTACACCGTTCTGGACGAGCACGGCATACATCAGTTCCAACCGATGAACGTCTTGAATGCGCTGAAGATTACTCCACGCTTCCTGAACCGTTTTTCGATGTACACTTGTGATATCTGCGAGGAGCCGGACCTGGACACGCTAAGCAGCAGTAGCAGCCATGGGGACGGCGACGTAGACAGCGAAGGATATTACTACAGCCCTCGACGACCTCTGTCGAGGAAGGGATCGCTGTACAACAGCAGCAGCGCCAGGAGAGGAGACAGACTGGATTCACCGATCCGTTACCATCATCAGCGGCCTCCAACGGGAACGACGACGATGCCGAACGGATACCATGAGCGATACGCGCATCACGTAGAGAACATGAAGGTAAGTTTGCTGCTGGGGTGGAAATTTATGATACGGTTCGACGATATTTTATTGCAACATACGGAGCGAGGATGAAGGTTGGCCTCGAATTATATTGGTGGCCATGCGCAGAACAGGAGTGACACTGACGATTTGGGTGGTCTAATGGAGGTTTTTGTTTTTGTTTTTGAAACCCGGAGCCGCTTGGCTCAAGGTGTCTTTAATGGTTTATATTTGTAGCATTTTCATAGGTGTCGTAGCAGTAAATCATTTACCTAGAATTAGCCAAGTGGATTAAAGGTGATGCTTTGCTTCTAAGATATAGGGTATGTGTACGGTTTTGATAGGCATAGATTTTTTTTATTTTGAAGAGAATTTATCAGTGCATGATGGTTTGCATTTAAACCGTTTCGCATAATGGACGTGATTGTACGACATTTCCCAGAATGACGTTCCCCATAATGACATTCCCCAGAACGCCATTCCCCAGAATGAGACATTCCCCAGAAATCCATTCCCCAGAATAGGACATTCCCCAGAAAACCATTCCCCAGAATGGGACATTCCCCAGAAAAAAAAATTACAAGAGATTTTTGGGCTGTTAAAATCCAGGTGAATGGTAAATAGTAAATAGTAAACACGTTTAACTGAAAAATTCGAGGAAAACCAAATTATAGTTTTCATAGATATAGATACAATTAGAAAGAACAGCCAATTTTAAAAGAAGGAAGAATAACTATGAAAACAAAAAAAAATCAATAGCTTGGGTCAAGTTTGACCATAAAACATAGTATGACATATGTAAGAGCAGCTTATTTTAAACGGTTGTGCTACTTTTCTCCGAATGACGGTTCCCCGAATTTCGTTTCCATGAATTCCAGTTCCCATAATGCCAGTGCTCAAAAAAATATTTAGCTCTCATAATTGTCATAACTTTATGGCTATTCTTTACTTGATTTGCGGTTCTTTCGAGTTTCACCATCATCGGCATTTTTGGCAAAATGTACTTACATATTTATTCGAGGATAACCTTATAATCTACATTATCTTCTTCTTTTAAATGCTTATCATTCTTTCAAGTTCAGCACCTGGTCCCCAAAGACTATTCTTGCACCTGTTTGAACTGCATCACTTTTCAGGGAAACTAGTCATTCGGGAAAATGTCTTTTGAGGAAATGGGTCATTCGGTAAGCTGGCATTCGGGGAAATGATTTTCAGGAAAATGACAGTAGCAAAATCATATTAAGCAGATGTAAAATTGTAAAACATTTCCCCTTAAGATTTTGGTTGTTGAGCCACGTACACAATTATTTTGAAATTTGAAACCCCCATCTTTCGTCTTTTGTCCGTACAAACGTTTTGAAATTTGATTAGGCCGTGGTCTTTGGTCAAACCATGCACCCCCATAGATGACCAAGTGGTTTATGGACAGCCCTAGATGGTTTGCCTGAGAAAAAAGAAGCAAACACTCGCCTTTTAAAATATTTATTTTTTGACTCCATCCTTTTAGATTTTATTTGCTTGAGATCCATAATAATAATTTTGACCAAATAATATTTTGGGTGAATTGACCCCTGGGTCCGCAATTCGAAGTTTCCGGGAATTCCAATCAATTCAGCAGGTACATTTTTAACGATAATAAAACTAAATAACCAAATCTATTTTTTCCACTCTTTTATAACGTATAAAAACGATTCTGGGGAATGTCCCATTCTGGGGAATGAGATTCTGGGGAACGTCATTCTGGGGAATGTCTTTCTGGGGTTTGGCTTTCTGGGAAATGTCCTACAAACATGGACGTTTGGTATAAATAGAATTGTATGCCTTATTTAAAAGTTTCTTACATGAAACTGCTGTATGCAAATCATCCATTCTCTATGTGAAATGACCTTGACTGGAACGTCTTTATACAAAATGAGTCATCGCCAAATTTAACATGCCAAATAAAATTCATAGTTTACTGGAAAACTATCTACTTACATTGATGAACAGTGTTTGGGTTTTGATCCGAATTAGCCGATATTCGGAGAGTGTAACAGTTCGTGAACCATAACAGTTCGTAGTACATCGTAATTGGAGAGCCCTATGAATGTTGATATTCACTCTCTCGTTTGGTACGAAACGAGAGAGCGTTCAAGAGCAGCAACTTTCACAGACTACAACGGTATCGAGCTATTCGGTTGATTTATGTTTTGCATAAAATTGGTAATAACTTCCATATTTTCTGGTAATGCGACCTTAAACACCTTGATTATAACCTATTGGATCATCGAACACCTCTTTGGTTGTAAACATAGCACATAAATTGGAAAAAAAATCACCTCTGATTCTTTATCAGAATAAAAAGGTGTCAGCAAAAGTTACAAGTGTTGACAACACTGCGATCGGTTCCAAATAGTGGGTGGTGTGTGTCTATCTTTTTTCTTTCGTGGCTCGTTACCTTCCACGAACGATAAATGTCATGCGCGTTGTGTGAATGCAGGCGGATAAATGGGATAAAATTATGACTTGTGTGTCAATGATCGTTAATTTTTCCAAAGCTTGTTCATAAAGAATTGATCACAAAGCTGAAAAAAATGCATCGTAGTGTTTTTAAACCTGCTGAAAATTTATTATTATATTAAATTTGAGATTTGCTTCTTGAAATGGGTAATGATAATGATAATGACATCCCGTGTGACCATAATTCAACATCACTGGGACATAGTAGTCTAGATTTAAAAAAGCATGGCAACAAATCCCCATTCTTTTTTTCACTATTTTAGTTATTAATAGTGGTTTGAAACATAATTTAGAGTTGAAGGCTCTATATTGGGCATTGACACTAGTTATGGGTTCTCATAGAACAAAATTCTAGCAAAATTGTTCTTTTCAATACATTTTTACAACTTTTTCAAAAAAAAACTAACTTTTTGACAAATTTATGCAAAACGAATTTTCTTCAATCAATTCCATAGTCTTGAAAGCGTGTTTGAACAAAATATCTCCGCGGGGAGTGGTAGGGAGCGATATTTAAAGTATATGAACCTGTTGTTCAATGATTCGACGTACTCACTAGAGTAAGCGTTCATCTAATAAGGTTAGCGACACTTGAAAATAAATCTGCGAGAGAGATATCGACTAGAAAAATATGTTGATGAAAATGATCTAGTTGAGTTTTGAAGCAAAAATTTAGCTTTTCGAACATATGCAGTTGACTAGCGACCGAACAAGTTCAACTTGAAACTAAGTTTGGAAATTGGGTTTCTGTCAGCTATTTGAAAAACTGGACCTTTGTGCAGATCGTTTTTTTATTTCCTTAAGAAGTATCATTTATTTCTCATATCTAGGTGTTCTGTGCTATGCAACTCTATCACGCTAACACGATAGTGTTGTTTTGTTTTTTACTAGGGGGAAATCTGCAAACAGATCCCCTGTAAAGGTAACTCAGGGAATGCAGGGATGACGCACCAACGACGACCCGTTAAAACCAGCCTATGCACTGTGCTTGAGCAATTCTTAGAAGGCACGGTACCCAGACAACCAGAAGTCGCATAACAGTTTACGAACAAAGTCGTTTATTTACACAAATTACATCACACCTGGACTTCATGGTGGATGATATCGTTTGATCGATGAATTTCCTCGCATTAAATGCTATTTTCTGAGTTCATTTGTACATTTCGTTTCGTCCCGTATAATTGTACAAAGTAGGTCGGATCAATCCGTAGCAGCTGTCAAATCAATTTTGTTATGATGAATTAAGTCACATAAGACTACAGACTAGTTCGCAAGAAAATTTACACACTCGCATTGCATGTTATTTTTCATCGTATAATATATGCACTTATATCGCCTCCACTTTTGTACGTATAAGGCCTTTTCGCAACATCTTATACGTGAAACTTTGCGCATATAAGCATCGCATAACGCAAAAGGTGATTTCGTTATACGTACATTCTTGTTGTCTGGGTAGTGTATGTCTCAATAATAGTGGTAGTGTGTATGTCAATAATAGTGGTAGTGTGTGTGTCAATAATAGTGGTAGTGTGGTTTCAAGCGTGTTATAGGCAAATTTTTTCTGTGTGTATTTTTAAAACATGACCCTTGTCAAAATGATATGAATGTGCAAAAAAAAATCTTGGAAATTAGTAAAGAAATAGTAGAAAACAATTAAAACCTCCACTTTTTTGCTGCTTTACACGAGTAAAAGTGGTGCGTTTTTATAATAGTGAGTCTCAATGGGAAATCAATATAAACCACTATTATAGGAACAAAAGCTAGCAAATAGGGGAAAAGCACTAATTTTCAACCTACAAGAATTCTTTGTCAATTTTCGGATTTTCACACAAAGTAGGCCAAAATCGTATGGATGGATCAAAAATTTGTGCTTTTCCTCTAACACTATTACTTGAACATGTTCCAGTAATGAAAGAAGTGATTTTTTGATAGATTCAATGATTTAATCGTACTAAGATTACTTTTTCGGTAAATAGAATGGCGAACCTTTCGAATGACGTATTCAGGTATGAAAAACAAGCCTCCGTTATTTTTTGTCGATTTTTGTATTCCTTAACCCGTTACTATTGAATCGGATTTTTTTTTTCTCGACAAAAATCCAATTTTGGAATGTTTTTTTTAAATTTCTCACTTTAAAGCTTTTTTCCATACGAAAAATACGAAAATCCCGTTGTATGGCGCATTTATGCCCGTACCAAGCGTGTCCTTAACTCCTCTACCGGCAATTCCATTTTTTACCGCAATAAAAATATTCAAAGCTTGATAACTTTTTTGTTTCTCGATATTTTTGAACCATTTTTTCCACAAGTTCTCAAAAAACTCTTCTAGTTTAAGAATCCATGTCAAAATCTGTCATTGGTGACCTAGTTTTAAAGATATTCCGATGTTCCTTGGGGGACCAACATTCTACATATAAAATGTCATAATGCGGCCATTATGTTTTACTTCAATTTATATATAAAATATCCATTACTCAAAGACGGTTGCACCGAATTGCTTCATTTTTTCACAACACTCATTAATGTATTGATCCGAAGAGTGGATATCCGAATACGATAAAAATTCTGTAGCCTGAGATATTTACGTGGGTTAGAGCTACGCATCGGTCCCCCAAGGAATTTTGGAATATCTCAAGATCCAGTTGACCAATGATCAATATTGACACAGATTCTAAAACTAGAAGAGTTTTATGAGAACTTGTGATTTAATTGTGCAAAAACATCGGTAATCAAAAATAAGGTTTAAATATTTTTATTGCGGTAAAAAAATAAGCTGCCGTTAGAGGGGTTAAGGGCGAATGTAACGTGATTAGTGGTTTGGTTATCAAATTGTCATCAAAACAGACGAAAAATAAACAACATAGCAAGCTCGCTCACCACCGTTTGTTCCAACTTTTGCGGATTTGGATACAATCAAAAGCAAAATTTTAATGACAATTACAGGGCGCAACATTGTTGCAAACTGTTCAACTAGCGATTTATCAGTTATTTTGAACACAAACCCAAATTTCTTTTTTGGATGCTATTCGATAATGTGTCAGTGTTTACCAACACGGAGAAAGTTCTCGAAAATTGCAATGCGAAGCCCAGAAAATCGATGCGCACGTGGTGATCGATCATTGTCACATTCTGTTCAAGTGGCGATGAACTGATGCTGCGGAATGAAATTGTTGCAACAAGAATTGGAGATAACAATGTTTTTGTTGCTGGGTGTTGGGTGACAATAGATTCAATGAACGTGATAGATTTCTCTTGATCGATCCTCTCTTCTGTGAATGAAGGTGACAAGTAGCAAGTTTGTTAGCATGTTTTCACTTTACGTATGCAGTAATGCCCCACATAGAATAATGCTATTTATTTGAAACATGTTTCTTTCTCCTATGATTCATGAGTTAGAGTGATTTAGAGTGTTCATTAGGGTGCGCCTTATTTTTAAAAAACTCGTGTGCTCTTGTGAATTTAAATCACATCAAAGGAGAAACCTGGAGCAAGCGTCTTGAAGGTGAATTTTCAAGGAAAACAAGTAGTAGTTAAAAACAGTTTTTCCCAAAATTTTCCTGATTTTACTAAAAAAAAATCTTCTTTGTTTGATCATTACTTCATAAATACTCAATCGATTTTAAATCTTTTTACATTTTTTTTAGGGAAATTTAGTTTTTCTCAAACTATTCATATAACATATTTTTCTAAAAAATGGTTTTGACTTTTGGTGAATTTCATTGGATTTTTTAAGTTTTTCACAGGAAATTGATTTTTTTTTCTACAAAACTTAAGTTATAGAGCATCTTATTTTAATTACGAATTGAATAGCACATATATTTTTTAACATGTGCATACATATTTTTGTTTCAAAATTATTTGAAAATTATTGCAGAGTCCTTTTAAAAGGCTTAACAAATGAGAAAAAACAGTTTCAGTTTTAGCTTTCGTTGAAACATCATGTTTATTTTTGCAGTTTTTGTTGAATAACTTGGTCAAAACAATTTTTTAGTGTAATGTGTTGTATTATTAAATTAGGTTCAAAAGCTTGTAAGAAGATTTGAAATCGATTGAATATTATTAGTAATGATCAACCAAAGATAAAATATTCAGCAAAATGAGGAAAAAATTAAAGTATACAACTTTTAACTAAAACTAGTTATGACTTTACACAAATTCGGTGTCCTACAAAGTTTTCATAAATTTAATTTTAAGAGGAATGATGTTAAAAGTTTCAAAATTGGTTGAAAAATAACAAAGTTGTTTATACTTCGCTGAAAGTATTTTTTTATAATTTAAAAAATCACCTTCAAGTCGCTGGTATTACCTCTAAATGAGAAATTAAAATTCGTTTACTCCTTCAAAAATATCGGGCATATTTTAATAAAAGCCCCGAATTACTATTGTTACCAGTGTTGTAAGCAATCACGGTAGTCGACACGTTTTCGCTGATATTCGGCAGCACTTCCCATAAACATTCTCAACACGAGCGATCAAACGAATGTCGAAAAGAAAAATGTCAATTGAATGCCACTGACCACGATAGCTTTGTTAGGAAACATTACGGTTTTGTTTGATTCTGTTCTGGTTTCACTGTATGTGTGTTAGTTTCTACATAACAGACAAGATAAAACTATTCATGTTGTTTATGATCCGATGTCTGAATTCTATGCAAAACTTATGATTTATGCCAATGTCATCGTGTCAGACGAAATTCAATTGACACTTTTTTGTGCTTGTCGATGTTCATTCTAAAGCTCGTGCTGTAACTGATGACCATGACAACGAAACGAACGTCGCACAAGGTGTCGAATCTTTACAGCACTGCAAATTGTAACAGATAGAATGTTGGTCTATTGAGCAAAAAGGATTGTCATTGGATGCTCTAAAATAACTGAAAACAAATATTTCATTAGGAATCAAAGGATAGAAGAAGACACTAAACATCTCACAGAGACGGTTCAGACTAAAACAATTTGGTCTTGTTTAAAGTGGTTTTGTGGGCACTTTGCATTGTATGTTATACTGACTCGCCTTGAAACGCATCTACATATTTAAACAATTTTGACTCACCTTCCGCATGTAGTATGTTCGTCAAACAAATATCCTTCTTTTTTTCGTATGGTTAGACTGACCTTACTCTGATGGAGATGTGAAAAACACTCGTAAATTTCTACCAACAGGTGAACAGGTGCACCGCAGCACAGTGGACAGACAGCTCCAATGTCGCATCCAAATGAACCGCTAGCAAACATGCCGGAAGCAGAACGAAATAATCTCAGATAAACACAAATACGTTTTCAACGAAACTGATGCAAAGCACCATGCGCATCCACTGAGAAATGGATTTTTTACGAAATGAACAATGAGTTTACCAGTGAAAATTCATAAAGCTGCTGGTTTATGGGAATCGCTTTCATCTTTCATCATCAGTATCGTTATTGGGGCTGACTATGGACAGAAAGATAATCTAAAATATCTAATAGCAAATATTGTTACAAAATCTTAATGGAGTATTCCTTACAATTATCAACAGATACCATCAAAAAGTAAGCTCCCACAAACTAGCAGATTTTTAAAAAAATATTGAAAATTGTTTAAAAATGATGCCTTTCTAAATTGTCACTACTAAGGCGATGCATGAATACTCGCGTAATTTTTCAAAAGGACTTATCTTACAATGAGAGATGCTCTCACCTCTCGCTCTCTTTCGATTACAACAGCGCAATACTGAAACTTTTGAGAAGTTTTTCACTATAGCTCGAGAGACAATGCCTTTGGCTAGCGTTTCATACATAACAAACGCAACAGAAGAGTTTGATGTGGCCCAATTATTCGTGAAATTGATGAAAGAGAAAGTAAACAAAGGCAGCCAATGTTAGATAGGTCCTTTGAAAAGTTACGCGAGAATTGTTATTGGAAAACTGTAGGAAACTTGAGCGGAATAGTATTTTCTCGATTTGTTCTTATAGTGAAATAAATATAATTTGATTGGTCTAAGTGACAGCTCGAAGGGGTGAGAATGAGCCAATTTTCATGCTTCCTATTTTAATTCAGTGAAGTTATTTAAAGTCAAACTACGAAAGTTATTTAGAAATCAATCAGTACATACGCATAGTTTGTCCTATATTACCCTCAACGACGGTACCTTATGTACATAAGAACAAAAGTAAAAAATGGTTCACGATGGCGAATTCAAAAGTCAGATGTTATAAGCAGACCCTTTGAATGATAGATAACTGAATGTTCAAAACAGCAAACCCGAAGATAATCCTGTCAATCACAGATAATCTCAGTAATAAACGTGGTTAAGTCTAAACATCAAAGTTTGCTGAGCGAACGGAACGTTAGGTTTAAAAAACGTCTACTCTGATCGTCAATACGGTTTAACAAAGTTGTCCTTTTATCACATTGGGATATTTTTAAACGCCAGTATGCGTAAACAGAACACAACACCAGCCACAACATGACTCTCGGTCTACTACTCTTTAAAAATAGATCCATTTTAAGCGTTGTGCTCCTCCTCAATGTAGGCCGTAAGTGTATTTAGACCTGCTCGCAAACCTCCGTTGTTGCAATAAATCATCGAACAAGCTGTCAATATTTCCTCAAAAGCGTGTATAATGCCCAAGCCCATACAAAATTAGTAACCGGTACCATCTGGAACCACTTTCCACCGTGGCGTGGTGGTGTTTACTTTCAGACTCTTCCGATGGCCATGCGGATAGCGATCAAGGCCTCCATCTCGCGGGAAGCACCGATCATCAAGTCATCCAGTCGGGATTACCTCCACCGGTCTTCGTCGTACTCCCGGCTAAAGTGAAATCGACGCCGCTTCTTCCGTGATCTAGTAGTGATGGGCAGAGAATTTGTTTATTGTAAAGTAGGGATAGGATTAAGGGACAGTGGCGGCCGGATGATTAGTAACGATGTGTATATTTGAAAATTTGATTCGAGCTGATTTTGCCGCGCTATAAATAGTACTTAAGCTCCAATATTTTAAAATAAAAAATGGTTTGCCAGCTTTAGTCAACTAATCGAGAATCCTCTTCCATGATGTTCAACTTTTTTGAAAGAAATCGTTCAAGAAATCTAGATAACAAAATATTTTCATCTGCAGTAGTACTTATCATCGAAATATTTTGTTTAAATGAGTATTATTTGATTAAATAAACTACGACCCTGACGTGTTTATTAGAGATGTTTGAAAAAATTCTCACACAAATTATTCAGAAGTTCTCCTTATTCTGCAAGAAGTTGGTCATTGAGTATTGTCTGAAGAGATTTCTTGAAATTTCTTAACTAGTTTGTGTAGAAAACTATTCCGAAGCTCTTTAAGACGCAAGTAAAAATGGAAGAAACGTCAAAACTGAAAAAGCAGTATACTGCGTTAAATTCGACAAATTGAAAAAAATAAAACACACAGCTGTTTTTCAGTTGCTATATGATTGTTTGTCGATTTAGCGATTTGAATGCAGAATACTGCTTTTTCAATTTTGACATTTGCTCCATTTCTACTACGAGGATCCAGGTTGTGTTATTTCTAAACTAAACTAACATTTTTTATGTTCGTGCTCGACGCACAATACAAATGCAAAAAAGATTTATTGGTAAGTAAAGTTCAACCTACCTAACTATACCTTATTTGAAAGGGTAATTTATGGCCATTCGACCTTCATCGGCAACCAAAATTGAAACGTCAAAATGAAACTATTTATGTATCAATACACTCCAAAGAACACATTCAGATAGTTCACTATGTTACAATTTTCAAAATTCAACAAATTTTCGCCAGAGTTGCCATTATTCGAAATAAATATGACTCAAAAAGCGGTAGAGTTCGAGTTCCCGATAGAAGAGCAATATATTGTGCATTTCTTTCACTACTGGACTGCGAAGTGCGGTTTCATAAGTGCGAAAATGCAACTAAAAGTGCGGAATTGCATCGAATCATGTTGGTGTCTTCAGAGCACTTATTCGTTGGAATGGAAGGAATAATCCCGCTGAAGACACCGATTCGATTTGCTGCAATCGCGCACTTTTATTAGCATTTCCGCACTTGTAAAAACTTCTGCGATAGTCAAGTGGTGAAAGAAATGCGCAATATTACTCAGCATTTATTAGGAAAGACTGCCGAAAAAAATGAGGCCGTCGGCAATAGTTGCACTCACATGAGTAGTTCGAAGTATTGTCGAAAAGTTTCAAAAAAGTTTTCGACAATTTTGTCAATTTGAATCGATAGAGTATCAAAGAAATTACAAAATAAGTGCAGTATCGCTTAGACTGACGATAATACGGAACTTCCCCTATAAGGGAAGTTAAGTTTTTTATGAATTATAAGTTAAGTATTGTCAGTTCAATACAGAGCCAGAATTAGGGCGAATGTAAAAACTAATAGATTCTCAGTAAAATCGATTTGAGCGTATATAATTTCAGTTCTAAATTATGTGTCTGATCGATTTAATCGCACGGTTTAATTTTTGTAGGGTACATTACAACATTACTTTTGTAGCAAAACATTCAATTTATTTTCATATTATGAACAACCTGCTAAAAAAATGCATCATGTGCCATCAATCGAAATTTAGAATTGTTACGCCCCTCGATTTTTCGTCTCCTTCAGTTTGACAGCATCAAATGCACCTTTTGACCTCGTTCTTTTGGTTTTACTATCATCAGCTTCGCCGTTTTGCTACACTCTATCGCACGAAGCTTTATCACTATCGCCCTTCTGCCACACTCAGTTTCAAATGCGCCATGCTGCCATACTCAAGCTCAATTTCACCCGATTATCACAGGGGGGAAGATGGACGAAATTGACATCAGAGTTCGTATCGAAAGAGAATATCAAATGCGCCTTGATGTTGTTTTCACTTATTTCGTGAAATACGTTATTTTTAAAGAACAGCTATTAATCAAATAAACTATTAGAGTAAAGTGGGGCAAAAGTTCGAGTGGGGTAAGAGTTTCTTTTTAAGATTTCCAGCTCAATTCAAAACAAATCTTATAAATGTCATGGTGGTTCGAATGCTATTCAAGTAAGAGACTTTCAATCCAAATATCATAAAAATCGATTGAGATTTGAAAAAGTTATGGCTATTTGTTGTTTTTCGACGTGAATATTGTAAGTTTTGGTCAAACTTTCGTTGCATGGAACCAATTGAAGATAAATTCTTTTTCAATATTTTATGTAAGGGCGTTTCTAGGCGTATCATAAGGTTGCTCGGAGGTGTATTAGTTTTTGCATAGATGCTTTAAAACAATTTTTAGCCCATAGTGGGGCAAAAGTTCGAATCAGCGGGGCAAAAGTTCTACCCATGTATAAAATCACGGAAAAAATTGCAAATTGCCTAAAATCCACATATTATCTTCAAATTCAGTTGAATTTGTCTGATCGTGTGAAAATTGTCACCAAAATTTGTCATTTCCACATAGTTTTGTGAAAAACTGATATTTTTGAGTATATTACAATTAACCCGGTTTTGGGCAATTTTTTGACGAAAATTTAGTGTGTATTTTTCGTCAAACTTAAATTTACGGCTGGTGTAAAGTATGCCTATCATTAAAAGATCGATATTTTGTGTTTTAGCCAGCGAACTTTTGCCCCACACTAGATTCGAACTCTTGCCCCACCGGTGGGGCAAAAGTTCGAATAAGACAATTAATTTTGAAACTGTTATAACTAAAAATGGGTAAATATTTTGACACAAGTTTGTTCAGCAAAATTATAGCCAATACGTTGAAGATTCAATGTATGGTATTTGTTTTGTTTCAACTGCTATTGTTTTCCTGGAAACTTTGATTATACCACTAAGGTCGAACTTTTGCCCCACCTTACTCTAGGTGAATAAAACAATCTGAGTTTACATATGACAGTTAGGCCGTTATTCCGGTACTGTATTGAGTTAAACTAACAATATCTAACTGTGCATTCATAGAAAACTTAACTGAGCAGCAGGCTCAGTCTCACTTCAAACAGATGTTCTTAACTGAAAGCAATAGGTTGCATGTCAGCTAGCTTCAGTGAATATGGTTATTATAATAGTTTATCATGGAAAATTTTACACTAATAACTGTACTATTGAAGATATCGAGCTTTAAAGACCTCACAGCAAAAATTAAGTTGTAATATTACTTCATTTTAGATGCACATTATTCTCGTCGCAAATTTAATGTATAGTGATGGGGTGACCAATCGATCAAGTTTTCAGCTTGAAAATTTGATATTTGGCGATTCATTTTCACCTTAAAATAGATCTAGCAATAGGTTTGAATAATGATCAAAAACAAGTAAAAAAATAAATAACGGGATTTGAACTACGGTCTAGCGAGTAAGAACCATGACCGTAACCTCTCGGTCATTTCACCAATCTGAAAGGGATTGTTAAATTTGAAAAAAAGTTTTGTGTTGTTGGTTGAGAGGGGATTGTTGACATTTACAGGCATGTTGCTCATTTACATCTGAAGCAGAATATTATTTACACCTGAAGCTGAAAATTGCATGTGATCGAATGAAATTACGTTCAAATATTTTTTTTTTAACTATTTTTTTTGCCGTGCACTTGATATGGGCAAAAAGAATGGAAGCCGCTAAAAATAAAACAAATCATTCAAAAGAACGAGCAATCCGTGGCTCTTTTCTGGCGAGAGCCGGTTCATTTGATCAGCTCGGATCAGACAAAAAGTGACCCGAAAAAAGAACGAACCGATTCTTTTTTCTTATTCTCCTCTGTTCGTTTCTTGGCTTTACGTGCCTTATATTGCACGCCACGGCACACATGCAAACACAGTTTGCAGCTCCGCACTCTCAGCATACACCCCGCCCACCTTCATACAGGCGATAGAGAATTGAGAAAATGAGAGAACGAAAGAAACGACGCATGTCGTGCAACAGGGCGTAAACCGCTCTTTTTTCCGTTCGCTCGGTTCAGTTCGCTATGATCTAATCCACCGATGTACTAAATTCACTCGATCTGAGAATTGTGACTTTTGAGCGGGGCACGCTCCCGTATGATCCCCACATGATCTGGACCCGCTCTAATGTTAAAATTCTTCGACCGAGTCAGTTTAGTACACCAGTGGATAAGACAATTGACTTATCCACCGATGAACTGAATTCACTCGGTCCAAGAAGTGTGAACTTGAGCGGGGCACGCTTCCGTAGGCTCTTCAGGTGTTCTGACCCCGCTCTAGTGTCAAAAGTCTTGGACCGAGTGAATTCTGTCCATCGGTGGATAAGACCATAGGCTAGAAGAAGTGAATGAACTTATCATTCATTTTCCTGTTAATTTTCATACAAAATCTCTTATTTTCTGTAATAAATTCACTCTAGGTAAACCACTAATCCTGGCTTATTCCTTTGAAACCCACTGAGCCACTTTACCGTTCAAAAGATCCGGTTCACTAACATGCAAGGTTCCGAATTATCACTCACTCTCACGATAATCAGCGATCTGCACACTTACATAGCTGTGAAAAGTTTGTTTTCTCTTTCTCCTATCAATGGAAAACTTTTCCAGTATCCATCGCCACGTGCAGCAATTGCTTTTGTGCAACAAGTTAACCACCGCTTTCGTCAAGTTGCATAGTTAGCGTGCACGCATCGCAGTTGTTTTAGGCAATGTTCTAGGTTCATTTCATTTAAAGTTCTACAAAAATGGATGTATTTATTAATCAATGTTTATCACGTTTATATACACTACGGATAATGTAATATACGATCTATTGAAGAAGCCTTTTAATATATTATCCAGGAATAGCAAATATTTGCTCAACAGCCCGATAGGAAAGTCCCATAAATCTTGCCCAAATCCAACAAAAGAAACATGCATGACAAGTAGGAAAAAGGAGTACCATATTCCGGGGTAACATTGATCATTTTTTTTAGTTTTTCCTAAATTTTTCATTTCACAATACAAATGTTACAAGTTTCATATTTTTAAAACAAGTACTGGCACCCACCGCTCCTAGCTATGTACTTTATTTTGTTTTTCGAAAGATTTAAACATGTTTAAATAAATGTTTTAAGTGATTTTTTGATTCAGCTGATATGGGGTAACATTGATCACCCAAGTAAACAACGTTCGCTAATATTGGAAATGTCGTTACTTACTAAAATCAGGGCCCCTGAAGCCGAATATGAAGACCAAACTCTTACAAGTCATTTACTTTTTGAGTTATTTCAAAATTAAAAACACCTTGAACCGCGTAATACGCCTAAAAATAGGCAATTTCCTCAAGAAATTCTACATTCGTAATAGTAATTAGTTAATGTTGCCAAATTGAATAAACTTATGAAAGATTTGACAACGGATTCGTTTTCGGCGATGCCATTTTTAGTAACACCCGCATTTTCCTTGATCACATCGTCTGCAAAACTCATGTGAGACATGAATTTTCGGTAGTGTCAATGAAAATGATAGAAATCATTGTTTCAAAAAGATGCCAAATTTGCGCATGAAATAAACGCAATTTTGGCAAAAACCTTAATTATCGTTAGCTTATGAATATACGAAAGAGAGGCACCATTCATGGTTCGAAAATGTTTCATCAATAAATCTTTATTTGAACGTTTAACAAGATGGGTCATCCCGATCAATGTTACCCCGCTGATCAATGTTACCCCGGATTACGGTAGGTACTTTAACCCTTAGAGATGGACAAAAAGAATCGGAGACGTTCAAAAAATCCGGATCACTTAAAAGAACGAGTGATCAGTGGCTCTGTTTTGGCGAGAGTCGGTTCATGTAATCAGCACAGATCGAACAAAAAGTGACCCGGAAAAAGAACGAATTAATAATTCTCGAAAACTTATTCAAATAGCCTCAAGTTAGAAAAGTAAACAAACTTACTTTGTCGATCCTACGTGTTTCGCAGACGAAATTCTACACGTTCCACTCTAAAACAACTCGATTTTTCACATTTAAAATGTATAAGTTCGGGAGTTACAAAGGACTTAAGCAAGATTTTCAACTTTCGCAACCTAACCAGTCTTTTCACGGCTCCGTTGCGGAGAGACAAAGTGACTTAACCACGAATCGAAACAAAACACTCACGGTAAAAAAATTAGCACGTTCGATTGAACGGATTGATCACTTGACTCAATTTAAAACACCAATCACAATGATTTGCAGAGTTTTAACTTTGGATGTGTTCTACTGTCTCTGGCACTAGACTCTGAAGTGAAAAATTGTTGATTTTGAACATCATGTCTTTTATATGAAAGCAATCATTGCCAGCTTATTGTGGAAAGTTATTGAGATCAATTCAACCCCTTTCTACAGATACGAACTGGTATCGAGGTAAGATACAAGACTTGTCTTCCGAAGATTGAAGGTTCAAATCTTGTTTAGGCGGAAACGTTTATTTCAACTCTCTTATTTTATTTCAAATCAAACATGCAACATTAAATTCAAGTGCTGTAACTTTGATATTGTCAAGATTTTACAGTAGTGGAAATTCGAGTGCAGAACTATCATGATTATTTTTTAACGTGCTACTTGAGACAATTTTACAAAAACGTCGCGAGTAACTGAATATAACGGCTTATCATCTTGTCATATTTTTTGTAGGAAATAATAGAAACTATATAGTTTTTGAGCATGGACGGATTGTATACTAAATTTAAACGATGTACACGGCGAAAAAATGATAAAAAGGTGATTAATTTTAAAACAGTTTTAGAAGACAGGTTGATTCTTCTTAATTAATTATCTCAAAACCGTATGAAAGTTACCATCGATTTGAAAAGGTTATCGAAAGTAGGTTATCCTTTTCCCCTTTTTTCCTTCGTTCCATTTTTCGGCTCGGTTAGTTCAATTCAGTTCGCACTTCCTTTGCGAGCCGCTGAGCCACTAAACCGTTCAAAAGATCCGGTTCACTAAAATGAGTGATTCGGATCGGATCCGTTCACTAAAATGTGCCGTTTTGTTCATCTCTACATAATTCACTATAACATTGGCAATCAAATAAATTCAATTAGGATTTTTTTTGTAAAGAAAACTACCATTTTTGTCAAAATCAAAACACATTTATATGTAGATGATAAATTCGATAAAGCTCACGTAATGAACAGACCAAACTGGACATTTCATTTTGGTGTCAAATATTCTTTAATTTTACGTAGCACGATAATCGTAATAAAATGCGGTTTTGTCACTTTGTTACAATTATTTTGAGAAAACACTGACCATCATCATCAGATCTCCTAACCATGAGCTTTATCATTGTATTTTAAAAGAATCACACTTTTCACTGACGAAAAAATAACTATCCGGGTGACGTAGTACCGGCCGAACCACCAGCGGAATCACGAAAAATCTAAGATGCAGAACGCCACAAGTCATGTTTAAATTCAATTTCCGCACAAAGAAAACACTTCTACCATTTTACAAAACTTTTATAAGAACATTTGCAATTGAAATAGCACTATCAGGCAATTGAATTTTCACATTATTCGGTTTGAAAATTCGCGGAACCGAAATAAACGTGACAGAAAATTCAAAACGCAGATACCCGCGCGCACGGCTTGCTGCGATCCCCCTGTAGATGATAAATTTATTACTGAAAAACTGTGAATTTTCAACTCAAGGAGTTTCAAATTATGTTTGCTCGGTGCAGAAATCGGTGCACCAAAAGCATAGATTTATAAACTTCATCATACTGCATGAACAACTCTATTCTCTGAAGTAGGTACTGTACAAAGTCTTCCAGATTGTATATAACAGAATCGTTCAAAAGAAATCAACTTACAAACTAATAGTTTGTCTGTTTAAATTTGTTCGTTGTTAAGTCAGACTGGACCAAGTGTTTTTCTTCAAGAAAAACATATCTTCTAAGAAAACATTATTTATTCTAACTCATGTGCTAAATGCATTACGCTAATTATTCGACTACTACTGTACCAATCAATACAAGATATATAAAAGTCAGATGTGGCCTTCTTCAATTATGATTAATGCCAACTGAGAAATAGCCTGTTGGAAATACAGTCATCTTTTCATAACTCGATACTGCCGAGTGATGTCGACTTATAGAACACAAAATCATTGCAATCAAAGGCGAAATAGTGCAACTGCATTTGCAAGGACCGTCGAGGTAGCCATGGTACTCAACTGTTACTTAAGTTCTATAACTTGATATCGAGATATTGGACATCTAGTTATGAAGAGTTGACTGTAAAACGTATTCTGCCAGGGTCAAAGTTATTCAAATTGTTTGTTACACTTGTTTTTCTCGCGCAAAAAAAAACGAAGCACTTAATATGTCAGTTTAACCCATAGGTATCAAACAAGGTTAGGATTTTTAAGCACCGTAGGCGTGACCCCTTTTTACTCGTAGAAATTTAAGAGAAAAAATCCCAATATACATCAATATAAGACGCCGGTCCCACGATGTAAACATTTTAACCAATGTAGTCATTATTGCCACGAGCGCATCAAGACTTATATATGTGTCTATCAATGAGAATATATACCGAGGTGAGGAAGACGACATTTAGTGTGCGTGACATCCATGTACGGTGCAAAATGCTTCACAACTACAAGCGAGCGAGCTCCCATAAGAGGCCGGGTAAATTAGTGACGTAGTTATTTTTGTTTACGTTTTTTCTCTTTACTAATACGTAGCCATTGCTTCTTCTTCCACACCTTAGTATATATTCTCATTGTGTGTCTATTTACAAATATAATATCTACGCTGCGGCGCGGGCACATGTGTGTATAAAGCCAGTAGATCAGCAATAAAGAGAGAAAGTGAAAATCAACCCTCTTCCAGGAAGTTTCATTTCAAGTGAAAACGTAAAATCCGCACAGACGGTGCAGTGGAGGGTGCCGTAGAATTTCCCTCTTGATTCATAGCCTCCACCACATTATGGGGCAGAAATCTATTTTGGTTGGCCAAAATCTCAAGCACTTTGGTGATGCGTTTTAGAGGTTTGATGCCTTCAGCAAATTTTCTCAGGTGAATACGAGCTTAATTTTGACGGTATTGAAATTGATCTAGATACACTCTTTGTACCAGTTATCGCCATAGTTGATATAACATGACTTCAGTATATACGACACTGAAGACGGTTGGGATAGGAAAACATGTATCTGTCAAACTGTAGTGGAATGAAATGGTGTAGTACAAATTTTATGTTTTTATTTACTTATAGGTTCAACTAAACAGCTCGCAGATTTATTAGTTATAAGTTACCTAGATCATATTAAAAAACATCAAAATAAAGCGTTTTGGCCAACCAAAGTAGGTTTCTGTCCCATAGTGCGCCACAGCTTCGTCTTCATCATCAATATCGAGAGATTTTCATGTTTACTTTGCAGAAACTTTTGCAATCCGGACCGGCGACCGATCGACAGCGAATTAAATTCAATAGTAAATTGCAAATGTTTAAACTTTTACGACAGACAACAAGACAAATACCTTATAATGCGGGCACTGGCTGACTGAAAGTGAATCATAATACTGTAATAATCGTAAAATCTCGGTCGGTTTGGCCCACTTTCGGACGTGGTGTGTACAAAAATTATATAAACGACCAACGGACGGGAGGACCTTGCACTGATCCGGTTTTGTTGCACGGTTCAACTGTGGATTTTTTTTTCTCAGTCGTCGACCCCTCTGTAAATTCAGATTGGAAGCGTGGCACTATTTTGAGAAAAGGGCCACCCCGAGAAAACACTCTGAGATCAACTACGAAAAAGAAGGAAATTTCCGACCTACACTAGTGGTAATTAATCATCTTGGAGCGGCTAATTGAGAACGTTCTTGAACTGTCATGAGAGCTAGTTTCTGGTGGCAGGGATTGAGATCGATGCGTTTTTTGGTTTATATTATGGGTGGGATTGAAAGGACGTATAAACTTAGAGGTCACTGATACAGGGTAATTGATTACACGATGTTTGAGAAATCGAATTATTACATTCGAATACTGCATTACATAACGTACGCCAAACGCCGACATGTGACTTTCAACTCTTTTTGTTGTTTATAGAGTGGCTAAAGTCCGCGGCTACAAAGCAAAGTCATGCTGAAGGTGTCTGGGTTCGATTTCCGGACGGTCCAGAATCCTTCCGTAATAGAAATTTTCTTGACTTCCCTTTCTTTATCGTGGCATGTACGATATACGAATGCGAAAATAGCAACTGTGTCAAAGAAAGCTCTCAGTTCATAACTATGGAAGTGCTCTAAGAACACAAAGCGAGATGCAGGTTTTCATCCCAATGAGGATGTAGTAGGCAAGAAGTAGAAGAAGATGTATCACTGATCCTCAAAAATGGATCAAATTTATACGAATTTTGCAGACCACCTTTTTTTAATAATACAATTCCGGGAAACACTTTGAAAGATTGCGTTTTCAGCAAGTTCAGTTAGTCAAGGACTATCTTTATTTGAGCCTTGAGATTCAAGATTTTTCCTCCTGGTGGCGCTAGTGAATCTTTTGTTTTGCAGATATCTTAGTAGCCTGAAATCTTCGGCAAAGTTGAACTACCATTATTTTATTTAAGAAAATCCGAGATTTTGCTACCAACCGGCGCTAGTGAGCATGAAACATTTACTTTTATTACGCAATGTTTCAAGATCTTGACCATTTAGAAAGATGGCGTCTTTGGCACAGTTGTTCAGTAAGTCAAAACCTGTTCGAGTCAGTAAAGGCGAAGTAGGCCGTCATTGAAATTTGTACGCGTCGTTGATGATTGGTGCTAATTCATCTCACGATTTAAATCAAAGAAAATCAGTTGGTTTTGCACTGATACAGCTGAAAAATTATCAGCATATTAGCGCGTACAGTGATACTTTTTCATGTCAATATAAACTATCAAAACTGAATTTTATAACTTTGGAATGCAAGCTGAAAATTCATAATTGTTGCCAAAACGAATGACGGGCTACTTAGCCTTAATTAAAATGTTGCCACCAGATGGCGCCAGGGATCATAAAATATTTGTTTTGCGTATATCTCAGGAGCTTGACCACTTGGAAATATACTAGATTCTGTTTTTGCACGGATTTTTTCCTGAGATATACGCAAAACACTAGCATCACCTGATGACAAAATCTTTAATCTCAAGGCTCAAGCTTTTGACTAACTGAACAACTGAACGCCATCTTTCTAAGTGCTTCCGGAAGTCGTATTATTTGAAAGGCCCCGAAAGGCCGAAAGCCATGAGGCGGAATTACTAGAAGGCAGAATTCCATAAGGCGGAAAAGATCAAAAGATATAATACCAGAAGGCGGATTTTTTTTTTTGACAGTGGCGATAGGGGTAGCACTGGCACTTTTAATCTGCCCTAAGTTCCTTCCCAGCATTTGCTTCTATATGCCTCTATTGTGTTCATCACACAGACGTTCCTAAGCAATGTTGCTCAAATGGTCACTGTGTACCCTAGCAGCAATCAACCCTTGCCGTAGTTTTGCAGTCTAGTAGTTCAGACAACTATCAAACTATGATAAGTCCAGAATTGCTACTAGAGTGGTTAAAGTGAAGATTGAAATAGTTTTATTAAATGGTCCTCATTCGCCGTTTCATTTCACCACTCACTAGCGACACTATCACGTATATCACCGATTATCACTCATAAACTTTCGTAATTTACTTCAGATATACTTTCCACTATCACAGCTACAAATTTTCATCAAAAATACATCGCACCATTTTGATATAAATTCACTGTTATTAACATTTACCATCTGTTACCATTACTTAGTAGTTAAAAGATATTCAACTTAAATTTTTCATCATTTTGTTGCTGTAGAGTCATTACTATTCAAACTACGATCAAGAAAATTACAATAAAAAAATCACTTCGATCCATTCTTCTGCACTCGCTGTCATTATAAACACTTTTATCATACATGTGTGAAGAACTAGGCAATAGTGTTTATCTTCAGAGAAATTATTCCAAAATGTATTGTGGCCATTGTCAAACTAGTAGGGTTCATATAATTATTATTTGTATATTTAAAAACACTATCACAATCACTTCCAATTCCATTTTCAAAATATTCATCACCATACATTTTTTCAAACATCATTCACCCTCACAATCACCAATTTTTTAACGAAGAGTTTCACCAAACACACATTCTTATGTTGCATTATAAAACGATTGAACACACGGTAGCTTCGCAACTTAACCACCATTACTGATTAGTACAAAAGATTGTACAGCTCGTGTAAACGAACTTCGGTTGATGGTAACCATCAACAACCAGCACTGGTTTATAAGTAACTAATGAGCCTGGCGAAGAGGACGTTCGAAGAGGACCTGATAATATGCCGAAACATTTTAACAGATCCTCCGCCTGAATGCAGCCGTTTCATGATAAATTTAGCCGCCTCGTGCTATGGAGTGTGGGTTCGATTCCCGCCTCAGGCCGAAAAACTTTTCGAGAGGAATGTTTTCCGACTGTGCCACTGGGCGTTGCATGCTAGTCCGTTGTCTAGTGTGGTGCTTCCTTCAAAGGGCAAATAGCCCACTGGAAGCATTAACGTGTAGTGTCTTTTTTAAATCATGAACCGTTAGGGGTTTGCCAAAGTATTGGGAAGATTATATCTAGATAGATTCGCGAATCAGGCGAAACTGACAAAATGTACACAATTTAAGAAAATATAGCGTTGAAATTGTAGCTCGATTGTCTATTCACTGCACTTGAACTTTTCCCCTATCGATAATTTAACTATTCAAAATACGCAAATTTGTAGAAGACGAAACTTCACCTCATGCCAAACCACAAACTTTATTGATTGCGCCTGTGTTTTTGTGTATCAAAGTGATGGGCGCATCTGAAATCGAAATCAAAACACGGCGAGAGTAAACGGCGACACTGCAAACAAAAAATAAACAAGGCGTACATGGTGGGCTTAATTGAAACCAGAATGTAAACACAGCGCAAAAGTAATAGGCGACACTGAAAATAATATCGATTACAGGCTCATAACATTGGGCGATACTGGCATTCTTGAGTGCGTTTAAGGCGAAACCTTTGAATATATTATATATATGAATTTTTCATAGTAGGATCTCGATACCAATGGTTGTTATGTACCAGTAGATTGGACTATGGAATAAAACGTATATTTTTCTATTAAAACGAAATGTCGCAGGGATGATCTCCATGCTTCATTCGAAAAATTGTAGTTGCTGCTTTGAGAAAAAATGCTAATGCTATATAAAAATCAACTATTTTGTATTAAATCTCTTTTTCAAACGTCTACTACTGGACTGAGAGAGAGGAGATAGCTGGATTAGATTGCGAGCTCCCAAAAGTCAAGGGAACCTGTCACCAACTGTACACTGAAAAAAATCCACACGTTTGATTCGTGTGTTTAAAATTATGGATCGATTCATGAACGTCTATATCTATTTGTTGTGATTTTCTTACAAACTTTGTGTGTGTTGCACAATCAATTCTTCAGTTTTTATTCATGGACTGATTCATCAACCGACAACATGAATTCCATTATTTTCCACATAAGTTCCTGAAGCTTTCCAATTGAAATTCGTATGCGTCAACCTATGGGTGCATAGATCATCACCCAACACGGATTCAGTGTGTTTAACTTATGGTTATCTTGTGTCATGATCATTATGTTCAAGTTGGTCGATTTGGAATCAATGAGCTTGCTGTCGATTTCCGTGTTCCAAATTTATAAATTGTTAGTGATCAACCCATAGCGATAAATTGCGGTTGGACCTCGTGTCGAACGACAGTCATCATCATGTTTCAAAGAAAAAAAGCAAATTCTGAAGCTAAAAGTGTTAGAGGAAAATTTGCGGATTCGTTTTTCTTTTTATTAGTAAAGATGTCCGAGTGAAGATGAGGAGTTCATTCTTATTTTCTATAAATAAAATGCTTTACTTCCAGCACTGGATATAATGTATGGTGTTAGAGAGAAATCGGATTCCACTAACAGATTTTCCTAACTTTCAGCTTCGAATAAAATGAAATATGCTAATTCCGGGCTTCCCAAATTATGGATTTGCAGCGCCCCGCTTGTTTGAAAAAAAAACATTCAAGTGAGCTTGCGACAAACAGAGGAGCCTCAACTCCATATTTTGGGGAGCAAGAGTTCTATAAAATTTATTCTTTCAGTCTCATGACATTCGTGTTCTATCACACATGACTATCTAAAGCCACTACATTTCAAATTCAATAAGCAAATCAGTTGGTTTTCATGATTTAATATTTAGACATTGATGTTTGTTTCACATGACAACCTAATGTTGATACACATGTTACTATATGGTGATGTCAATGACGAAATCCATATGGCTACCACACTCAAGTCGTGTGGTTTTCCTCATTGCGCAAATCTATAAGTAAAACACACCACCTTGACGTGTAGATTTTTCTCAGTGTAACTGGAAAACCAACACATTCGAAGGGCAGAACGTGAAAAAGCGTCAAAATTCAAGTAAACGTATTAAAAATTTCTAGATGTTTTTCAATGATTTCACGTTTTAAAAAGTAGAATACCTAAATATAGCTGTGTGTTGGCAAACTGCTATTGATTTTTTGTATTTATTTCGCTTTTCACTTCGAACAACTTGAAGTAAATATGATTTTGACGAAAATAAGTTCATCTGACCGTTGTGCACTACCCAAGAATTGAAAAACAGAAGTCAAAGAAGGCTAGAAAACATGCCAGCTGTCAGTGAGCTGTCTCCTCTCTCTCTCAACTACTGGAGTACTAGCACAAGTACTGGAACACGTGTACCAATGATTACTTTAGTGAGTATAAGCTTCTTCTTCTTCTTTTCTGGCGTTACGTCCCCACTGGGACAAAGCCTGCTTCTCAAATTAGTGTTCTTATGAGCACTTCCACAGTTATTAACTGAGAGCTTTCTTTGCCGATTGACCATTTTTGCATGTGTATATCGTGTGGCAGGTACGAAGATACTCTATGCCTTGGGAATCGAGAAAGTTTCCTTTACGAAAAGATCCTCAACCAGCGGAATTCGAACCCACGACCCTCAGCATGGTCATGCTGAATAGCTGCGCGTTTACCGCTACGGCTATCTGGGCCCCAGTATAAGCTACCCACTCGAAAAAAGCAAGTTTGACAACAACAAAAACTCAACCGTTTTTATGTTCATTACAAATTGAACTTACCAGTAAATCGTTGGCCAAGGGCACAAGTATTGTTTGTTTTACAATTAATCAATGTGAAATGTACCGATTTCCAATAGCTTCAATTTCAGCATCCTTCCTTGTTTATCCTTCAATGTTTAATACCCAGAACAAACCAGTTTATGGGCATCAAATCGATAGGATATTCATAACAAAGTATAGTTATCACACAATTAAAAATAAGTTCAAAATCCGGTGATCTGTCAGGGAACATTCATAAACCACGTGGACTTTTTTTTGGAAATCAAGATCCTTCTCCCCGTCGTGGCCTTTTATCCATATACAAATTTAAAAAGACCACGTGGTTTATGGAGAGCTTCTTGATCAAAAATTCGATATTGTAAACATGAAACATAATAGCCTACAAGGGCCCTTCATAAACCACGTGGTTATATTTCTGATATTTTTCAACCCGCTTCCCCTTGTGGTCGAAGAGTTGAGATTGATTTTTATGTTTTATATTGATCGTAATCTTTGACCAGACCCCCCCCCCCCCCCCCCTAAACTGAACACGCAATTTATGGACGGCTCTACAGTATGGTCAAGGGGTTCAGGTATCAGAAGGCCGGCTCCAAAGGCACGTTCCCCACCAGTTGGGAGATTTGTGCCATCGCCATATTTGAGCCTATTTCATCATCTACCCGATGGGAGAGGAAAGGGAAGGGAAAGATGGGAGGAAATAGGAGTGGGGTCCCTTGAAGAGGGAAGATCGCATAAGCGAAATGAGAGCATGTAGCTCCATACTACAATGGGTTCGAACAGCGCCCTAAAAAGGGCACTGCAAAACGCATGAGCGTAAAGAGAGCCTGTAGCTCATTACCACAGCGGGTTAAGAATAACAGGATGTCCTGAAGATTCAGGCTTCTGTATTCAGTTTCACTTAATAAGTGTTTACCAAGTAATTGGAATCGCATTTGCGCAAAAACTGGACAGTTACATATCAGGTGATACGAAGTTCCATAATCGGAGTCACAACTATCACACACAAATGAGTCAGCACGCTGAATATTTGCCATGTGATAGTTGAGTCGGCAGTGGCCTGTCAACGCTCTGACCAAGAGACTGCAATTCTGCTTTGACAGATTTGTTAAATACTTCGCCACCTTTGGAGATGGCTCAGTAATATACAATTTTGTTTGACGACACGACTCCAAACTATTCCAATATTGCTTGTGCTGAGTTGCCGCCCAAGAGTTTATCTGAAGCTTCACCCAGCACTTCGAAATTGGAATAGCCGGCTCAGGGCCAATGAAGTCATGCGATGCTCCATCGCGAGCTAGCTCATCAGGCAATTCATTTCCAGCGATGGAAGAATGGCCAGGTACCCATACAAGGTTTACAGAGTTGACTGAATTCAGTTCCTCAATTTGAGTTCGACATGCGATAACAAGCTTCGACCTTGAGTTGGCCGAAGCGAGAGCTTTTATAGCAGCCTGACTATCTGAACAGAAGTATATGACTTTACCCATTACGCGCTGTTGAAGTGCTGATTGCACTCCACACATAAGGGCAAATATTTCCGCCTGAAAAACGGTGCAGTTTCTACCAAGTGAGTAAAACTGATTCAGCCTTAGCTCACGAGAATATACTCCTGCACCAGCTCTACCTTCAAGAAGGGAGCCATCCGTGTAACATACTATATTGTTTGATATACTTCTTTCCAAATAGCCAGACGTCCACTCTTCCCGTGAAGGGAATTGTGTGGTAAATGTCCTGTAAGGAAAGTTACAAGCAATTGTGAGATCACTTGGAGCAAGGACAATTTTGTCCCAATTCACCAAAAGTGGAAACAACGAAGTGTGTGTAGATCTACGATGCACTGGATTTTTCTCCAGTAGATCCAGTACCCATAAACGGTAAGAGCAAGAAAGTGCTTCTTGTTTAAGATATATGTGTAGTGGCGCAACGTCGAAAACGGCCTCGAGCGCTGCTGTGGGAGTTGTAGAGAACGCACCAGACATCGCCATCAAGCACATCCTTTGGAGATGGCCCAATTTTGATTGGATTGTTCTCACTTTGCCCTTTTGCCAGCACACAAGACATCCATATGCCAATATTGGTCGAACAACTGTTGTGTAAATCCATTTGATATATTTGGGTTTGAGGCACCAAGTTTTACCAAAGGTTCGCCGGCATTGACCGAAGGCCATACAAGCTTTTTTGACTCTGAAATCAATGTGAGGTGTCCATGAAAGTTTGGTATCTAGAATGACTCCGACATACTTTACTTGATCAGTCACATTAATCTCAGTGCCAAAAAGACGCAAAGGTCGAATTCCATCGCGGTTTCGTCTTTCCGTAAAAAGAACAATAGATGTTTTATTCGGATTGACCGAAAGGCCATATTGGCGACACCAACTCTCGACTACCTGAAGAGCACTTTGCATCAGGTCGAATAGGGTGCTTATGCACATACCAACTATCAGAGCTAGATAGTCGTCGGCAAATCCATAAGTTGGAAAACCGCAATTATTGAGTTGCCTCAATAGCGTATCTGCTACGAGATTCCACAAAAGTGGTGACAAGACTCCCCCTTGGGGGCATCCGCAAACACTCAATTTTCGAATCGCTGCTTGACGCAATGTCGAGAAGAGATGTCGGTTTTTGAGCATTTGATGAATCCAATTGGTAATCATTGTAGGTAGCCCATGGTTTCGTGCGGCTTCCAATATGGCATCGAAAGACACGTTATCAAAGGCACCCTCAATATCCAAGAAAACACCCAAGCACGATTGCTTCTGAGCGAATGCTTTCTCGATATCGTATACAACTTTGTGTAAAAGAGTCACAGTGGACTTTTCAGATTGGTAAGCATGTTGATTCACATGAAGAGGCATGTTTGCCAAATAAACGTCACGGATGTGATGATCGATAATGCGTTTCAGACATTTCAGAAGAAAAGAGGTCAGACTGATTGGTCTAGAACTCTTCGCTTCCTCATACGACGCACGTCCTCCTTTTGGGATAAACTTTACAGTAATATCACGCCAGGATTTGGGAATGTACCCGGTAGCAAAACTGCTTACAAGTAGCTTTTTCAAAACATGTTTGATAGACTCAAATCCCTTTTGGAGCAGAACAGGATAAATCCCATCCGCTCCTGGAGATTTGAAAGGAGCAAAACTATTAAGTGCCCATTGAATCGATTCAGTAGTTACGATACTGCGAGCCGAGGCCAGAGACTCGTAACTACATGAAAAGACATTTGGTTCATCCGTAGATGCTATGTCCACACATCCGGGGAAGTGTGTATTGAATAAACATTCTAAAACTTCTTCATCGGAAGAAGTAAAGTCACCATTAGGTAAGCGAATTTCGTTCACTTGGAAATCCTTAGATTTTGCAAGAATTTTGTTCAACCGACTGACTTCACTCAAACTGGAAACATTTGTACAAAGGTTTTTCCAGCCGGATCGTTCAGCAGAACGAAGAGCCTTCTTGTAAGCCTTGCGAGCTGACTTGAACGACTCTGATCCAGCTGAACGGCGTCTGTTCCAACTCCTTCTACATTGTTTCCTGAGTCTAGTCAGATCGGAATTCCACCAGTCCCTCTTGTAGTCTTTACAGACCGCAGAGGACATGCTTCTTCAAAAGCTTCCATAATGTAGGATGTTGTAGTATCAACGGCATCATCCAGATCACTTGGATTTTCAATGGACGGAGAATATCCATGAAATTTGGTCGCAACCAATTCAATGTAGAGTTCCCAGTTTGTTGACCGGGGATTCCTAAAACGCAAAGTCTGCGCAGTTATATTTGAATGTTCAAAGAAGATGTAGCGATGATCAGATAATGATTCCTCATCTGATACATGCCAATTCGTCAACTCGTGACTGATTCTATTCGAGCAGAGCGTTATGTCTAACACTTCTTCTCTATTAGAAACCATGAAGGTTGGGCGATTGCCTATGTTAAGTAATCCAAGGTCTGTACTACTTAAGTATTCCATCAGACTGGAGCCTCTCAAATTGATATCCGAGCTGCCCCAGATGATGTGATGAGCATTGGCATCACTGCCCACCATCAGCGGAAGGCCTTTTGTTACGCAGTGTACGACAACTCGTTTGAAGTCATCCGTTGGGGATGGTTCATCATGTGGTAAATATACCGAACAATAGACGTATTTCCTGTTGAGGTCACCAACAGAAACATCGATTGTGACAGCACATACATCTCTGGTAGTTAACTCAGAAATGAGTGTAGCAACGATTGCTTTATTAACGAGCACGCATGCGCGGGGCATGGAGCGCGAGTTTGCCATTTCAAGCTTGCTAAAAGTAGCAAAAACTGGGTCCACAAGGTTACCTAGATAGAAGTTCCCTCTACGAAAGTAGGGTTCTTGAACTAGCGCCACTTGGGCTGCACCATTTTGCATGAGTCTGCAAAGATTGATCGTTGCTGTTCTTTTATGCTGAAGATTGATCTGAGCTAACCTAACCGTAGCCACTACCCAAACTAGGCAGGATTAAGTTTTTTGCAATCTCAGCACGAAAAAGACCAGCAACAAAAAAACCAGATCGGTATCTATTTAAAGTCGCCAAAGGCGAAAGAGCACAGAATACACTGTGTAAAACGCATAATGCGAATCCATATAGGTGATAATTTAAATTAAATGTCAACATATTCATAATCCCACCCTTATTAAGCCTCAAGATAGAGACTGAAGAAGGGCAGCCGATTATCTCGGAGAAACACAAGGTCACCTGCACCATTGCTCCGGGTAGCACAGGAAGGACTCAATACTGTGGAGGGCGCCCTGGTACCCCACAGGCTCCGTTTGCGGTTAGGTTTTATTTAGACCCCCCTAACCATTCATTCTTAGGCACGGTACGCATCACACCATAAATTAGGGGTCACCTGTGAGGTGGACTTTTACCACCGGAACAGGCAATCCGTAGTGTTAATTCTTAGCCAGTTGAAACAACCGCTACCGACACTACGCGGCTATCTGGACGGCTCTACAGTATGGTCAAGGGGTTGTTCATAACCCTCGATATTTTTGGAGAGATAGCTGTAGGATTGTAGTATCACTAAAATCTCAAATTTCAACCATTTATATAAAATATTCCATAATTTGCCATACTTCAAAAATGGGGAGGATACAAAAAAGGGGAAGGAGGGTCCATGCAAATCATAGTACAACTCTTCATATTGAATTTCAAGTTTAAAACATAATATGGCACATGAATTCTGCTGCCCTGAAAATAAAACATTGTGTCGGGTTATTGATTAGATTAGATATTTAAATAAAAAATGCAAAATATTCAAGTATATTTTAAAAACGACCTGGGGCAGTTTCGCTTCCATGATCAACAGTCAAATGTTTTCTCTACACTTAGCAGCTAGCGTCACCTCTCACACACAGCAAGAACAGTAGAATGAACACCGAGAAAAACCTCGAAAAAAACATAGATTTACATAGATTTAAAATATGTCCGATCACAAATAACAAGAACAGTTTAATCTTGCTTGTTATGTCGAATGTGACACACATACAAAGAAAGCTGCTCTTTTTACAAAAAAAAATGATAGAAATAAACAAATCCGTACCGTTTTCTGGTGATGCCATCGTGGTCAGCTGCATTCAATTGACCTTTTTCTTTCGTACGTTCTTTTGATCCCTCGTGTTGTGATTGCTGAAGGCAAATACTGTTGAATGTCAACGAAAACGTGTCGACTACCGTGACTATCTAACAACACCGGGCTTGACAATCAACTATACTCAAAAGAGGTACATGGTTACAGATAAAGAAAGAGACAGATCCAATAGTGTTGGTAGAGCATTTTACAGATTATAGAACCAGCATAAGTGCCATAACTTGCAGAGAGAAACAAAATCAGAAACTAGAATATGGTTTATAAACCATACACTTTAGTCACGAGTTATACCAAGTGTATGAAGAAGGCAATATTGTTATGCGAAAAAACACGGCAGACTTCAGTGGACTGACAACTTAATTCAAGAGTCAGAACAAACATGTACAGATCGACTACTCCGTAGTAAGGCATAGACAAATCATTCGTATATCGTGTGGCAGGTACGATTATACTGTATGCCCAGGGAAGTCAAGAAAGTTTACATTACGAAAAGATCCTGGACCGACCGGGAATGGAACCCAGACACCTTCAGCATGGCTTTGCTTTGTAGCCGCGCACTCTAACCTTTCGGCTAAGGAAGGCCCCTAAACAAAAAAAAACAAAGAAAACATGTTCACTTTTATTCCCGTCACCCTATTTTCAGCGAACCGTGAGCGTCACAAAACACTTGGAACTCCTCGGCCATCCCGTGCCCAGCTGGCGTCAACCGTGCGTCTCCCACAAGGAGAAAAAATATTTTCTCAAAATGAGTTGACTGACAGTTTGATGCACTCTTGACACTTTGAGCAACTAGTTGATTGTCGCTCAGTTGTGCTGAAATGCAGTCTGATTTACGTCTCCAAGTCGACGTCGACGCAGCTTGAAATGCCATCTCGTGTGCGGATACCTACGTTTATAAATATATGTAGGGTATATCGCTTTCGCAGTCAATTCGGAAAGTGATCACTTGGCTCGCCCTCATCTGAGCCAAGATATAGCTTGTATGTTTTATGTGTGCAAAAACAATCTTTTAATAGGTTTACGATATGTATGTTGGTTTGTGCAGATCCTCAACGGATATTGGGTAACACCAGTCGGACACGCATATTTACTGGCGTTGTAAAATTAGTATCAGGCAATCCGGAGAGCTTGTCTTTTTCATTGCTCCAATCTTCTGCGATATTTTATGAACGCGCAAGTTCATCGAACGCTCGGTCACATTTAGCACGGAGGAGTCGATTAATAGTTTAGTTCGTGTCACCTCCGACTTAATCGAGCTGAACATCTTAATGGCCGCAGCTCGCTTTGGCCCGGCTGTACGGTATATAGCCTCTGAAATGAGCTGCATCCTCCAGTGAGTGCTGGTGGGTGTAAGAGCATCCATGTTGAATCACTCCTAAAAACCCATCAAAAGTTAAAACCATTAATTTCCCCTCGCACTGCCAGCTGTTCTGGACCTGCACAATTTGCGTATCCAAACGCACCACGCGAGTTGTTGTCTCTGTCCCGTGGATATTTTTAAATCTTGATTTTTTGTCCATAACAAAACCCCAGCACTCCTCAGGCGAGAAGGTCTAAATTTAACCAACGACACGATTGCATGATCAGATGTGTGTTGCCGATGTTGGTGAGTTTCACGGAAAATAAATACAATCTTGGTCGGTTCGTGCGAGTCACACTGGCGTCTGATGCGACCACAGATGATGATTCCCGGATGATTAGTGGCCGTTTGTGGTGGGGTGATTCCATGGGATTTCACTGTTTTCTTCATGTGTCACGTGTCGCAGGGTAGATCGGGGGTGGAGAAAAGTATACAATTTGTTACTCTAGTTCTTAGTGTTTCGTTTTTTGAGTAGGAGGAAGCACAGTAACAGCTGTCCACCAGTGGCATTGCTGAGGAAATTAAGATCTGACAAGGGCAAAGATCTCTCTGCAGGATGAGTGTATCGTGATTGGATGATACAATATTTAGGGCATAAAATCCCTGTTTGACTCATTCTTAAATTAAGATACTCAGTTGTATGTTAAATTCTGCCTCCATTATGAAAAAAGAGAAATAATAAAATTAGTTAGTATGACTTGAAAGAACAGACAAGCTTTCAAATGTGTCGGAACGAATTAAACTAGTTACACGTAAATTATGATGAGTGAGCAAATGTCGATGTTGCTATTCAAACTGTTTATCGGCCAAATAACTATTTCAAAACTGAACTGTTGAGTGACAAATACTCATATTTTGACCTCAATTATAAGGCCATCTTCAAGGTCGAGTCTAGTACAAGGCACTAAAAAAGGCTTGCGGTTAAGGTCGAAAAATGGAAATTCTAGTTGGAAATAAATGGTATATTACTAAATTACTTATTTGACAATGGCGTACCTAGGATTTCTTCCTGGAAGCGGCGTAGCGTAAAAACCACAATTAATTTGAAATTTCATAGTATTTGTGGATTTTTGTTCATTAAACTTTTTGTGATATGCTGGATTTTTCTAGAAAGTCGTTTGTGATTTAAAGAAAAAAGCTTACAAGCTTCCCATTTTTTTCTGAAAATTGTATAAATCGACCATTTAACTTTGCATGGATTCTATCCTCAGTATCTTCACAGGTAGGGGAAGGGGTGGTAAAATGAACACCTTAAGGAAATCATCTTGTTTCTGATAGAAAAACGAGAAATTTGTATAGTTCTATCGCACAACATCAAAAATAGGGATGTAATCTATAGCAGCGAAATGGATTCAGACTAAAATAGTTAAATTTTCACATATTTTGATCGCTATCAAAAAGTGATGTAAATGTTCATTTTACCTGCACTATGTGGGTAAAATGAACAGCGATTGGTGGTAAAACGAACACCATGCAAAAAGCATGAGCAAAACAAATATTTCTGAAAATTTTCATTGCCCACACGGAAAATACATCCATTAATGATTGTAACCCATTCAAAAAGAATTCTAAAGGTATCAGATTTGACATCATATTATAACGATATTCACCTCACCGGAAAGCCTCAAGTTTTCCGAGCTAAAAGTTACGTCAGTTCTAATTTTCAAACGTGGTTTTCTAAAATCTCAATTTTTGGTGATATTTTCACTTTAATTGACCTACGTATCAACGCGAACCCTCCGATTTATGCTTTAAATCGTCCGTGCGTGATAAAAATAAATCGAAATTTGTTTTTTCTCGGTAAAAGGCACGGTGTCCTTTATAACATCCTACGGTTTTTTGCACGGTGTTTCTTTATAATATCCTACGAGATTTCATGCATGAAACCTTGCATGGGATTTTTCAGACTGCACTGAAAGTTTCGTTAGATTTTGTTCCATTGCTTTTCTCCAAAACTATCACAAGGGATTGTTGTATACATTCCTCCAGAGATTAATTTATTGCTTGCCTCAGAAATTCTATAGCTTCAGAAAACTAAAAGCAAGACTTCTAAACATTTTCCCGGAAATTAATCGAAAGTTTTCTCTAAGATTAAGTTTCAGAAGTTTTCCACCAAAGGTATGTTCATTAAGTTGCCAAGGGATTTTTCTTGGGATAGCACCATCGACATATACGGGATTCTTCTGAATTTTGATTGGAAAATGATTAATAGAAATTTTAGGCGCATATAGGAAGTTGTTCAAGAAATCTTTCAAAAATTTCATCTCGAAATTCACAAGGAAATATTTTAATTAGTTTATCCATATTTTGAAGAACCATTTAAGGCATTTTATCATGATTCTTGAAGTTTATTAGAAATTATTTCAAGAATACACTTTAAATAATTCCGAAGGTTTCTCCAACTACAACTTCAACTTCTCTACGTTTTTATCTAACAATTTGCCTATAGAAAAACAGTTTTTCCTAGAATTTAGAAAAAAAAATCCAGGAGATTTTCATGGGAATTATGAACTATAAGGCCAGATGTGCGAACATGTTTTCATTTAGAAAACATTTGGGATTCTTGAGATTGTTTGGTTCTGGAAACAATTTCAACGGAAACTATTCAGAAGTCATTGAAGAAATCTAATATTCGAAGCCATTTTTGAAAAAAAGCGCCTATAAGTGATTTTAATTTAGCTCGCAATTATATTTTGTTCTTGTTCAGACAATCGCGTTTCGTGTATTGTTCATGCAGAGTGTAATATTGGCAAGAGTGTAATATTGGAAATTCCGTGAAAAATCTTAAATTATTCCAATAGAATATTCTCCACCAGAAACTGTGCAACGGTTTATTAAAAAAAATTGCTGAACTCAATTTTTATTTCAACAAGTTTGTTCATTGTTGAAATAAAAATTGAGTTCAGCATTTTTTTTAATAAACCGTTGCACAGTTTCTGGTGGAGAATATTCTATTGGAATAATTTAAGATTTTTCACGGAATTTCCAATATTACACTCTTGCCAATATTACACTCTGCATGAACAATACACGAAACGCGATTGTCTGAACAAGAACAAAATATAATTGCGAGCTAAATTAAAATCACTTATTTTTGCAGTTTTATCGAAATCGAAACTTTACGTAGTTGATGAACGAAAAAGATAAACAAAAATTCTAGCCACCTAGATTTTTAACGTTGTGTTTATATTGTGGCTCACCTACGCGTTACGCAGCCGCCGAATGTAAATTTAAAATAAGCGCCGCTTTGTTTTGCGCATCCAGCTTTTTGCGGGCGCTAATGGCCGCCGCAAGCAAGCTCGCTTTCTGGTAGGGATCAGTCGATTTGGCGTATAGCTAGTGTCTTTTGACGGCAAATCGATAAAATGGATTTTCAAATTTATCGATTAGCTTCCATACGACCCAAGCCATACACCGTGTACCCCCGCTAATTTGAACGGTACCTCATGCAAACCATCGGGGTTTGTTTTTAATTTGAACTTCTAGTCACCCTAAAACTGTGTTTCTGGTTATCTCTTTCACTGTTTTGTTTTTATTCTGCGTTCCGTTCCACAGCGTTCCATTTCATTTTACTCCGTTCTATCAGCTAAATGACGTTTGAACCATTTTCATTCTGAACGATGTGCAAATTAGCGGGGTACAAATTAAAAAGTGTTCAGATTAAATGTGGTCAAACCAAGGCGGGTACCCGGTACCAAATCGCCTGATCCCTACCAGAAAGAGAGCATGCTTGTAGCGGCCATTAGCGTTCGTAGAAAGCTGGATAATGTATCCTAGTTTTTCAAGCAATATCTGTTAACGATTTTTGAAGAGTTTATGACGCTATTTTTTGTCTCTGAGCGGTTCCACGCCGCACAGTGCGTTGCTCCAAAGACAAAAATCAAATTTCAAGTTATTTTATCCGGAGAAAATGAGTATCCACAAGTGTTTATAGATAACATCCGTTATTGAAACAAGTAATGATAAGCTATACAGAGCACTAAAACTACTACAACAAGTGTCGAAAGTGACAGTTGTCGGAGTAGCAGAAAAACTACATTTTGTCGCTTGTTTTCAGCATTCTTTTAAACTAGTACTGAGAGTGTTGAAACCAATGTATTCAATAGAGTTTCCATTCCCGGGAACATTTCCCGGGAATTGAGATTACCCGGGATTCCCGTTTCCCGGGAAATGATTTTCTGTTTCCCGGGATTCCCGTATTTCCCGGGATTTCCATATTTCCCAGGGAGGTTTATGAAAAAAAAAAGAATTTACTATATATTTCTAAACAAAAACTATCGCACAATTTAC
Organism: Aedes aegypti; assembly: GCF_002204515.2. Taxonomy (NCBI): domain Eukaryota; kingdom Metazoa; phylum Arthropoda; class Insecta; order Diptera; family Culicidae; genus Aedes; species Aedes aegypti. The sequence continues at coordinate 29,039,650 of NC_035108.1, forward strand.
TTTTCACATAATTCTAACCAATGAACTCACTACGTCGCTAGTTATATTTCGGGGCTGATTTTTTTTTGTTTTTTTGTAATGAAATAGTTGTTCATAAAATGGACATCGTTTTTGACGAAAAAAAATGCTATATAAAACAAAGGAATTTTCGAGTGACTTTAACTATGAATTGAGTAGACTTATAAAGGTTTCATGTATGTAACAGCCACAATTTTCAATATATAGACTCTAGTTGGATTTTATTCTAAACGATTTATCAAGAATAAACTCCACGTGGATTTTTGCTTAATGATATAAACTTTGTTGCCCAGCGTTGAAATGGTGCTAACATTTTTTAGAGACACATGAACAATTTATTTAGAAATAACCAATAAATTTACTGGTATAAAATACATATAGGGTCGATGTACCATGTACATATTGAATTTTGAAGCCGCATAACTAAGAACAAATATTCGAGTAAAATCGAAATATAAAGCCAATGGCATTATTTTTACGTCAACCGAAAGCTATTTATCTCAGTTTTGTGAAAAAAAACATAAAAAAACGAAAACTCAAATTTTTGTATTTATTGTCACTTGTGCTACTATAGGAGCACATGTACCTATAGTACAAGGTTAAATACAAATCAAAACCGTATTTTTTACAAAACTATTATATTTTTCCTTGAAAGTGTGGATCAAAAGCTTTCAATTAATATAAGAAAAAGTCCTAATTAATTTAATTATTTTGTTTTATGAAAAAAGAGTTTCTGTTGGTATTGATACTATAGGAACAATAGGTTTGCTATAGATACAAGGGAGCTTAAATAATAAGCAAAACTATATTTCGATCATTTTTTTTTTAACAAAATCGAATAGTGTGTCAATGGTAGGTACTTAAATAAATAGTTCCTGAGCTTCATGTCAAAAAAATATTTTGCAACGATTTATAGCAAAACGGCCGACTATAGGGGACTGTCTACTAAGGAAACACCGACCCTACACGAAATACGAATAATTTGAAAAGAAAATTTAACCAAATTTGCTTCATTTTCACGCTTTTTATAATTTCCCGGGATCCCGGGAATTCCCGGGAAATGGTAATTTTATTTCCCGTTTCCCGGGAAATCAAATCCCGGGAAATTTGGAAACTCAAGTAATCAACCAAAATCTAAAAGAGAACATGGCTGAAGGTTGGTAAAGTATATTTGATGGGATAAGAAAACCAATTTTAACTTTGAATATAAGAAATCGGCACGTTGAGTTGGCTATGAAATAAAACTCATGGAATACTAACCAGTAACTTTGATTATCGATTCAAAAAAAGTTCCACCGAGTTCCGCCCTAAATCACACACAGACATGTTTCTTAGAGTGTCCTCTAAAAGATCTGAAAGATGCAGCTGCAACTCTTCGAGATTTTTGACAATTTTTAGGTATACTCCTTAACCAGCACAGGTATGAAAATGAGTTGTTTTTGATAAAAAATTCGAAAATATTGCAACGCTATGTGGTCTTGGCTCAACCAGACATTGCACCAGAGCAAGTTGATGCTTGAAATCATATATTTTAAACGTAGTTTCCAAGATTTTATTTAAATTTTATATTAAAAACTGAAAAATTGCGATTTTTTTGGATAAAGGCATATAAGTCACTTTTGCAGCTACGGGTGAGAACAGACATATTTGCAAATAACTTCTTTCATCATTATGAGCAATAAAAGTACAAATTGCAATGTTTTTCTTTGAAAATATTGAAATTGGCGTTTGGGACAGTTTTGCGATTATGTGTATATTATATGTCATTTATGCAAATTGTAGATCTTTTGACCAGAAACAACTTTCCCTTCCATACCAAGGTGCTAAAATGGCTTGATCTTCCAGTTTTGATTTTGACGTAGGACTACGTCTTTGTTTTTGTCCCGCATCTCTATATATTCAACGCACTGTGCGCCGTCGCAAACCCGATTATTTTTGTATTTTTTGAATCGCCTGAAAATTTGCATACAGATTCTTTATGATCAAAAATGCCTTTATGCACTTTCAGACCGCCATTTTGAACCTCGCATTATTTTTGAGAAGGGCGTATCGGAAAATGCATGGCAAATCTTTAAAAACTGTAACTCGAAAACGGTTTGTCCGATCGATTTGAGATCTTCTACAAAGTTGTAGGTATTGCTTAGGACTATATGGAGAAAGATATGCACGGTAAAAAAAAGTCTCAGATTATTTTTTATTTCAAAAACAAAATTTTAAAATCGATTTTCTCCAGAAACGCAGTTTTGATTTTTTTTTTATTTTTGGATATGTTTTAGAGGACAACTTATGTGATTTATAGCACAATGTTTCAAAATAGAAGAATTATGGACAAAAAAGTTATGATTTTTTTTAATTACAGATTTTGAAAAAAAATCGAAATAGAGGAAAACAATATTTTTTATGTGATTATTTGAAAGTACAGAAAAATTGCAATCGAAAAGTACTTAAGTATTTTTTTTCTAGGTTGCATCAATTTCGAGATATACTCATATTTATATAACATTTTCAAATAAAATAAGAAAAATAGGCCCTTTTCAAGCATATTTCGTGTTTCTCCATTCCGGAAAATTTTATTTTGGTGGACAGAGGAAAGATTAACAATTCGGTTATTACTCCATCTACTATAGGCAGTACAGAGCAACAGTTACAATAAGTCCCGGGTTAAGGAACGTTTCCACCCCCATCGGTTGAATAATGGCTTAATTTGTCCATATATTTTGCGCGCGAAAAGTGGCAATCGCGTAGAAAATGCAAAACATATCCAAAAATTAAAAACATCAATTTTGCGGTTTTTAAGAACAATGAACTTCAAATTTTAATTTGAAAATTTCGTTTATATTTTTTTTTACCGTGCATATTTTTTTAAATACTTTAGTATATAGGTTTTGATCAAACAATAAACAATTCAGATACGATTCCCATAATCAAAATAAAATATTTCTGGAATGGAGAAACACGAAATATGTTTGAAAAGGGCCTATTTTACTTTTTTTTTTTTTTGAAAATTTTATATAAATATGAGTATATCTCGAAATTGATGCAACCTAGAAAAAATTTACTTAAGTACTTTTCGATTGCAATTTTTCTGTACTTTCAAATAATCACATAAAAAAATATTGTTTTCCTCTATTTCGATTTTTTTCCCAAAATCTGTAATTTAAAAAAAAATCATAACTTTTTTGTCCATAATTCTTCCGTTTTGAAACATTGTGCAATAAATCACATAAGTTGTCCCCTAAACATATCCAAAAATAAAAAAAAAATCAAAACTGCGTTTCTGGAGAAAATCGATTTTAAAATTTTGTTTTTGAAATAAAAAATAATCTGTAACTTTTTTTTAACGTGCATATCTTTCTCCATATAGTCCTAAGCAATACCTACAACTTTGTAGAAGATCTCAAATCCATCGGACAAACCGTTTTCGAGTTACAGTTTTTTTAAGATTTGCTAAGCATTTTCCGATACGCCCTTCTCAAAAATAAGGCGAGGTTCAAAATGGCGGCCTGAAGGTGCAAAATGGCATTTTTGGTCATAAAGAATCTGTATGCAAATTTTCAGGCGATTCAAAAAATACAAAAATTAAATTTAAAAAAAATTCGTCATGTTCGGTGGAATTGCTCCTCTCAGAGATCTTCAGAAGAAAGCTTGAAAACTGGCGTACATAATCATAGGCAAAAGTTATAATTAAAGTATTTTTTTCTCGCACAGTTTTTAACTATACCGTTTATATTGTTTCTATAGAATTTCTGAATATTTGTTGGAGAAGAGATTCAGGAGCACCTGAAAGATCTATCGCTGATTTTTTAAAGTGTTTTAGGCACATTGCCAAACAAATTTCATGAGAGAATTTGTTAGGGTATATTTGACTAAGCTCTGCCAGCTTTTGTGATGAAATATTGTAGCTGTTTTTTGTTGCAATGCTGAGGAAATGCGTTTATGAATTTCAGATGAAATTTTTGAAGAAATTTCTCAGGAATACTCACTTAAACGGTTTTTATTATGTATTATTTTTGTTTTATGGCTGTAGCGGTCATGCGACTCAAAGGTAAAGGGAGTCTATAGAAGTAAATGATGGAAACGAATAGGCGCATAGGCGTCGTAAGGGTGCGACAAGATTGATTTTTTTTTTTAAAGGTGGTGAAAATTTAGTAAGCCATTTTAAAGTCAGTAAGCATCGAAGCGTCCTGTATTTTGCCTAGCTTCTCTACTGGAAAAGGGTTGGCTCAAAGCTTTGAGCTTTGCTACCAACACAGGCAAAATACAGGAGGCTTCAATGTGCTCTTATACTGACGGCAATCAACCGAATGGTTCTATCGATCGATGACTGATATTGTCAATACAAGCAGTCAGATAATTTGTCTCTTTCATGTGTGCTCTTCCCGCCAGTCACCACATGATCCAGTTAGAACTGCATTTTTCTTATTAGCCAAATTTCATATACATAGGAGAAGGTTTCAACCGTGATTGTTATAACTACCCCCCGGTTTTTATTATAACTACCTAGGGGTCCATCAATTTGATCAACCGAATGCAGCTTCTCTATTTACCATCGATCGGTCTCAGCGAGAACTACTAACGTGAGGGGAGGTTCGGAATGTCTTACGTGCCATAAAATTTATTTTTTTATTTTCATATCAAAAACCTTACCATGGGGAGAGGAGAGGTTAAGGAATTCCAAAAATTGTCTTACGTAATTGATGGTCAGTCCTCTTTAGGTATTTTGATCAAACTCATGTTATAGGTACTTATAACACCTATTTCAACGCATTCAGATGTTCTTTTGGTATGGGCTTATAGTTAAACAAAAAAAAACGATCTACGCTGCACAAAACCTTCTACACTCCTAATAGTGCACTTACGGACGGTGATACATCGCAACTGGCTGTCTTTCACTAAAAACTGCAATAAATGAAGGTGTGGGCGAAAGCAGGATCAACTTTCCTGTCCACATGTTGGGTCACTTACAAGTTACACGCTAATTGCCCCCACACGCATACGTACATGAAACGATCCGCATTCAGTTTAGGACAGGGATGCCTAATGTACGGTCCATGATTCCATTTTGTGTGAGATTTATAATAGGGTTTATTTTCCCAGGAATAAAAGTCTTTTTATTAGATAAAATTTCTCTTTCAATCAGAGTTCTTTTACAATCTTGAGGAATTTAAAGCACAATGTTCACCAAATCCTGCGCAAGATTTTCGCTGTATTTCAGGCAGGATTAACACAGAATATGAAACATGCCTCTCAAGAACCTTAGCCGGGTAAAATTTTCAAATAATATTAGAAGGGATTCTGAAAACATAGTCCAAGGTAGGGGTTTTGAAATAATTTAATGATAGATTGAGATATAAATTTGAACATAACTATTACAGATTGGTCAAGATTTCATATCATTTTTTTCCATAATTATAATAGAATAACATTATTTATTGGGTGACATTCATTCAATATGACGAATTTATTCTGCACTAAAACAAATTGACCCACTGCACAATATCGATTCTGAGATATGACCCGCGGTCCAAATAGGTTGTGCAAGCCTGGTCTAGGACAAAGATTTGCTTCTTCGCGAAAGAAGACGCTTGACGTCAGCGCGTGACGAAAACGACGACGACGCGACGATTAGGTCTAACAAAGTGCCACGCAGTGGGATCCGTTCATTGGTCTGTGGGTGCTAGAAAATTGCAAACAGATCTCCGGCGGCGCGATGGAACAGGGATCTCGTGTACCACTTATGTCCATCAACGGGGCTCAATTTACCAAATCATTTATCTTACCGCGTCGCGCTGGCGTCTCAACAGCGCACCACGAGGAGTGGTCAATTTCCGCGAAATTGGGAAATTCCCACGGAAGGTGTTTGTACTGCACTGATTTATGATAGCCAGCGGTAACGGAGATTTTCGTGGAATATTAGAATCGCGAATAGAGTTGTGCGCCGCTGCCGTAGCGGTAAACGCGCCGCTATTCAACAAAAGAAATTTTCTCGTTTTCCCAAGGCAAAGAGTGTCTTCGTACCTGCCACACAATACTGAATACCGTAATTCGGGGTGTGGTTGATCAGTGGAGAGAAGTTGATCATTACCGTACCCACATGTATAGTTTGACAATAGAGCTATAATTCAATTTCAATTATTAAAACTTTTATGATGGCGCATTGTCTGACAGTTGTTCTTGATTATCTCAAATTTGGATTGACGTTGAAGATAATTAAACCATGGAAAAACAGGACTTTCAGGAAATGTGTGCACACTCAATCACGATTTGCTTGTTCGGTAATTTTTTATACTGGGTACGAATTGTAAATCATAAAAAATACCGAACTTTCAGCTTTTTGATTGAAAACTTCTGAGGTTCAGTAATAATTTTTACTTTTTACTGAACTACGGTTGCTGTCAGACCCAATGTTCCACCATTACCGAACAGGCCGAAAAGTCAGTAAAACAATTACCGACTATTCAGTAGTTGGTGTTTTTTACTGACTTGTCGTCAAGATCAAATCAAAACAAACAATGCGGGGAAGTGTCAAATGAGAATCTCCTGCTGTAAAATCGTCCGGCGCCGGGAGACACGGCTATGGCAACCAATCTTTTCCTGTACTTATTTTGCGCTTTCTTGTGGTAAGTAGTCGAAATTTAGTGAGAAACTCAACCATTTTAAGCAACCAAAAAGGCTCAGGACTGCTTACGTTGGTAAATTCGGTTGGTTAACATACAAGAGGTAAATTCATCTGCATCATTGAGTTTGCCTCTTGTATGCAAACCTTCCAAATAATGATTTTGTCACACATTTTTCGATTACTTCCACTGAGATATGAGCATATCGTAGATGTTTATTCGTACGAAAAATGCATGTCGATGTCCATGTTCATGTCGATTGGGTTTTAATTTGTATTGATTTCTGAAAAAAACAGTATCCGGAAAAGCAAAGCATGGAGCATGGGAAACTGGAAAGCCAGTAAAAACGCTCTACAATTTTACTGACAAAATCAGTAATTTCCATCAATCAAAACATATTGTGATTTACTGGGTTTTTTCGGTAATCCTAAAAGTTACCGAAAAAACCGTAGTTCCAAAACCCAGTAAAATTTTACTGGGGTCGGTAATCTGAATTGGCTGTGTGATGAACTGTTGAAGGGTTCTTCTTCAAACAATCCAATATTTCCAATGCCATATAAAACAACCATTCAAATAAACTGTCTCATAATTCCAGATTTATTTTCTGAACTCAGTTTCGAATTTGCATTGAGGATAAAAGTTCATTTCCAGAGAAAAATATGTTCGTTTCGTGAACAGGTTGACTATATATTTAGGTGTTTATTGTGGTTGTAATATTTTTGAACCTTGATTCGGATTCAGTGACCTCAAATTTATTTTTTGCAATTTCTCATCGTAATAGGCTGTTTTTCATCATGCCAATCTGCCATGAAACGGCCTACTTTCCTGCACTGAAGTATGCAGTGCGGGTATAGTCATTACGCAACTGAAACCACAGCACTGGCAACTCAAACCACAGCACATGATTAATTACGCAACGCTTCCTCATTAGCAATACACAACTTTTTAGAAAATGTAAAATGATGGTTAATGCATTCCGATAGCTAAAGTGGTCTTCTACGAAATTACAAAAAATGTTGTACGAAACTCGCTACAGAACTCGATTTTTACAGCACTCGTCGTAATTATCCTACGAGGCTTGCCGAGCACGTCGTAATTATCCTACGAGGCTGCCGAGCACGATTCGTGCTGTATAAATCATCATTCTGCAACTTGTTCCGTAAACTACTATTTTGCAATTTCTCATCATAATAGGCTGTTTTTCATCACGCCAATCTGTCATGGAACGGCCTACTTTCCTGCACTGAAGTATGCAGTGCGCGAATAGTCATTACACAACTGAAACCAGTGATGTAATGATTCATTACGGTATCATCCTTCAAGGATTCTTAAACGATATTTCTCAATGAATTTCATTACAGTACTTCTTAGAATTCTTACTGGGCTCCTTTGATACCTGAAGCAATTTATTCAAAAATCTTTTCACCTTCCAAATGCATTAGAAAAAAAATAATCTAGTAATACCTGAAAGTACTGCTCACAGTATTTCTCCAGTGCACTATATCACGGTATTTTATTAGAGTTACAAAAATTACATGCAAGAAAATTTACTCATAATACCATTTCCGAGAAAATAAATATCTATCGTATCTGACAGTAGATGCAGTCAAAGAAATCGGCGAGATCATTTCTGCATCTCCATGGTTTTCACAGGAAGAAGTTTTTTTTTTGGTGGGAGCGTTCAAAAGCTACATGATGAGGATTCACCTGGGTACATGATGCGATCCATGTAACATCAATTAAAAAGTTATCTATCAGAGCGTCGACTTGTTTGATGTCGAACTATGCGAAGGTTATTTTTAGTAATTAAGAAAGAATATATAATGTCTCATTTTTCCGTAAAACAGTTATATGGTTTATGTTGATTCTCACACGTGTAGAGACGAATTATCCACAGTTTGTTTAACAAAATAATGAATGTAACATTGCCGAGATACAAATTTGTGTTATCACACAGAAAAAAACGAACCAGCTTGCTTGGGTTTTACCAAGCGCACCTTCACCAAATACGCACTTTTAAAAGTTCTAAAAATGCTTCATAGACTACTTTTGAGAGATGAAGAGAGAATTGAAAACCTGTTTTCTTCAGACCATTCTATGTCACCATAGGGAAAAGCCAAAAACGGTTAATTTAAGAACTACAAACTAACTTTTTGGGCGAAGTCGCTTGAAATTGAATGGTTTACAACTTTGCTAAAGCATGTATGTATATAAATAAAAACGGAATGGTGTTTGAATTTCACGAAATGGCTTGAGAACGGATTCTTCTTCATCTTCTTGGCATTACGTCCCCACTGGGACAGAGCCTGCTTCTCAGCTTAGTGTTCTTATGAGCACTTCCACAGTTATTAACTGAGAGCTTTCTATGTCAAAGTTGCCATTTTCGCATTCGTATATCGTGTGGCAGGTACGATTATACTCTATGCCCAGGGAAGTCAAGGAAATTTCCATTACGAAATGATCCTGGACCGACCGGGAATTGAACCCAGACACCTTCAGCATGGCTTTGCTTTGTAGCCGCGGACTCTAACCACTCGGCTAAGGAAGGCGGATTATCGTAAGTTTTTCACTGTTGCACTCGACAAGAGATGCGACTTGATTGTGCGAGGAAAAAGTAATAATCAGGAAAACGGGAGAAGACGAATGCATTATTTTGTATGGGGGATTACATGAACTTTTCCAAAAGCCTGCCTTATGGCAAGACGAAATTTGCCGGGACCACTAGTATACTATAATTTCAATAAAAAAGAAAGTTAGTTGAAAATTTGGACTACCCTAACTTTTAATAAAACCAGATAAAGGGCCTAACTAATATAAACAACTTTATAGACGATCGTTTTCGCTTATGCTTTATTCTAAATCTCAAAATGCACCTTTCCACGTAAAACTTTATTCTAGACCACTGTTCACTGTGGTTCCCTTTGGCATTTCTCCAGAAATTCGTTAATAACTACACTTAAGTTTTTTTTCTAGGGGTATTTCAATGCATTTCTTTCAGATTCAGACATCGTTCTACGCGTTTCAAGGATTGTTCCAAAATATTATACTGGGATTCCTTCACAAACTTATCTATGTGATGCGCTTAGAATTTATCCCAGTAATACTTACATACATTAATGTTAACAAAAAGTCTTGTATGATTTTATTCTGATATTTTTATTCTATGATTCCCCCAAGTATATCTCGACAAGTTCTTCCAAAAAAAAATCCTCAAGGTCTATCTTCATATATTCCTGGTAGAATTTTTACAGGAACACATACATTTTTTATACATCTCAATAAGTTGCTTTTATGAGAGCTTTTGTAGAATTCTAACGGGGTTCTTACCAGCAATTTCTCCAAGAATTCTTTCTAAAATTTGCTAAAGAAATTTTAATACGGCAATTCTCAAAAAAATATTCCAAATAAGATAAAACAGGATGATGAGTCAAAAATGGATGCTATCACTAGTTTAGGTGTTAACAACGTTTTTCATAGCACCTTCTTCATGCTTCAAAAGCCATGCTCTGTATATGTTGCTGAGCTAGCCAGTTCTCTCCCACCCGAGCACTTCTCCATGTTTTCCGACAGTCTAAGCTCTCTGGAGGCTGTTCGGTCATTGAAGTCGGTGAAGCACTCAGCGTACATCCTGAATGGAATACACCAAGCATTGCGTGCTTTGTCAAATCGCTCTTACAGTATTACCCTAGCTTGGGTCCCTTCCCATTGCGTCATTCCAAGCAATGAAAAAGCGGACTCTCTGAGGGGGACCTTGATCCACTGGCAGCAGAATTGTAGAGACAAAGAAATGGGTAGATGGCTGCATTCTATATTTGCACAGGTGTCGAAAAAAACATGGTTTAAGGGGTTGAGATCTTGTGAAAAAATGGTTCAAAAATATTGAGAAACAAAAAAGTTATCGCGATTTGAATATATTTTTAGCGTGAAAATATGAAGCTACCGGTAGAGGCGTTAATTAAAATACACATATGGGCATGCTTGTGATTGTGCATCCACAGATTCATCATTCATAATTTTAATACTATTGTTCCTTATTTTCCAACGCCGATGACGCCGTGACCGATAAAAAATATTTCGGCGCACAGATCTAGTCACGAATCGATGAGAAAAAGAGCACACGTGTTGTCCTGTAATCCAATAATTTATATTATATAAAGTACATTTACATGTCTATCAACATATTCCGAACTTTATGAGCAGTAATTAACCAAATTGGAACTGTAAAAACTAATAAAGCCTCTATGGCAGTGTAATCCGAGCATACTGAGAATTAAACTGATCGTTTAAGTTGAAATTGTTTAAGTTTCGAACTTCAACTTCAAAACTGTGATTCTATGAATTCGTTTTCCTGATTCAGTCTCGTTAACCGACTCGATCTCCATATCCAGCCATGGCGCATCTCAATGTGTCTCCCATGAGTCAAAAAACGTTAGCTATAGGTCATTTCGGTTCATTGACTGTCGCTGCGTCATTTTCGACTGTGCTCGCAATATTCTCCACCCAGAAAGATCATCAAATTCGTTTCAGCGGAAACTAAAAGGCATTATTCTAGGTCGCTTGTGACAGGTACCGTCGCATTAAACACTTTCATCTGCACCGGCCAACGCCTAATCCGATCAGCAGGGGAGCGCTTCTTTAGCCGTCAAGCAAATTTAACCAAACAAACACCGCGATGTGATATTTTGCCACATGGCAGGCAAACTCCATCCAATCGGTTACACTTCTGTGTATTGGCCAGATAGTGTGCTTGAATCCATCACAAACCTAGATGCTTATGATTTTACCCTTAAACCAAAACGAGGTTTATTTTTAGTCCTGGTTGATCATGCCAATAAGATCGACTAAAATGTTGCGCCTTACCGGGGGGGATCTACAGCACTGTCAAAATCGATTTAGTGGGATCAAAATGAGTCCACAAGGCAGAAATTTTATGACCAATGGTCACTTCTCGTTACGCAACATTTGCCGGGAGGCGCACTTTTCACTTCACGGTGGTAACGGAGGGGATTTGGACTTAGTCGAGCAAATAAACACACCATTAGTGATGCGATTGACCTTTTCCGAGGACCTATAGGTGTATATGTACTAGGTAGCGGCGTTGCCAGTTCATACCGGTTGTTAATATTCCCTTACGGCGTTGTAAAATTACCACCAATCGGTCGTCGACAGAGGAAAGATAAACAATTCGGTTATTACTCCATCTACTATAGACAGTACAGAGCAACAGTTACAAGTCCCGGGTTAAAGAAACGTTTCCGCCGCCATCGGTTGAATAATGGCTTAATTTGTCCATATATTTTGCGCGCGAAAAGTGGCAATCGCGTAGAAAATGAAGTGCTGCTTGGCCAAAAATAGACGCGTTCTCACCTTTTACGACGACGAGCGGAACGGCGGGATGCGAAATATTAGCGATCACAGAGAAAGAGATGTAGACTAACCTACTTTTTGTTATTAGTGAGGTATCAAAAAGTTTCGAAACCCCGACCTGCAGAGAATTGACACTGCGTGGAATTCACTTGCGTGCCTATCCACTAAAACTAGTTCGCATTTTCGGCCGTAGCCTGAATCCCGCCGGATTACACTAGATGCGACTTCGACTCTATGACACTACCCCGAACGCCACTACCCCGAACGCCACTACCCCGAATGCCATTACCCCGAATGGGTTATTACCCCGAACGCCACTACCCCGAATGCATAACATTTTGCGACTTATTCTAGTAAGAAAGTGGGGAGATAATTGTATGATTCCTTATGAGTATTTAACGAGTTTGGCTCAACTATGTAGGGGAACTTATGTATTCCCGGCAGCTTAAGCCGATGCCGTGCTTCTTTTGTAATTTTCTCGGACATCAGCAGACAAATTCCGTGTTTGTCTATTTACATTTATCATTGCTCAATCCTCTATCGATTCACACCGACAGACTTGTCAAAATGCTTTTGGAAACGTTTTTACAACGCTGCGAACATCCCTTGTCAGTGTGACTATTGTCGGCAGCCTCAATCTCTTCGGCAACTTTCCCATACATCTGCTGGTGAATCTCTTTGGCAGCTCCAAATCAGTCGCATTTTGAAGCGTGCTCATTTGAATTGATGACATCTCCGGTGATATCGTTTGTTTAGTCTCGGAAATCTCGTCAGCAGGAAGCGGGCAGAATAAAGAATCATCTGAATGATTCCACTGATGTGTTTTGATAGAAAAATACTGTATATTTGGGGTTTGAAATTTGATTGCCGATAATAGTCGAATGGTGCCGAAGCCGTAAGTCTCCCTATTTTTCAAATATCAGAAAATAAAAAAGCAGCTAGTTTTTTAGCAAATATTTTTTTCATACTAAGTTTTCTTTGAATTTGTCCTCTAATTTTGGTGAGATTCGCACAGCCACATTGCAATGCTCTGAAGAACAGCCTATTCAAAAAAGAAGGATAAATTTATTATGAAAAGGTTAGCTATAATATGCACAAAATTAGGATGTAGTAAAGTCTCTAATTGGAAATCGGTACCCACTTCTTTTACTCATTTTTGTAGGTGTCAGGCTACTACCATTAAGATCTCCGTGAAGATTTTGTTTCGTAAACGATGGCGATGGAAGATCACCCTGCGATAGTCACTGCAAGTGTTGTTCTATGGAACACGCTTAAAGACCAACCTGATAGACAATCGTTCCGCTATAGCTAGGAAACGTTAATACACTTGGACATGGTAGAAAAAACGGCGGCCTCTGATTGCCGCTACAGTAAAAACTTTCGTTGATTTGTGGGATCATTAGTTTAGAATTTCGATGAGATAACCACAAATATATATTTTTTTATTCAAGACAATGAAGAAATTATGATGGCAGAAAAGTGGTGAGCAAATCCATAAGAGACCTGTCTTCAATTTCATAACCCTGAAGGAGGCAAAAAATGTTGTGGGTGGTTATCTTCAAAATGTTACAGCCCATACACAATATGTAGAATTTCCATACAAAAAATGGTGTGAGGGGGTGGGTAGGTGTCAAAAATGGCAATTTTTGGCGTTATGAAATTTGTGAATGAACCCTTGAACTACGAAAGTGCCTACTGAGCTGATAAACAGGCACTGTCTCAGAAAGAATGAGAGGAAGCTAGTTGCCAACAAGATATTCTGAAAAAATAACTGACATATAAAAGAAGGGAAAATATATGATGAATATTTTACCGACGAATTTTACGCGCCATTAATTGAGCAATTCTCGCTGAAACCAGGCCGCCATCGGCACCCATCGTTAGAATTCCAATTTTATGTCTCTGATCGCTAGCTTTCGATAAAACTTAAGGGTGGTCCTTTTTGTTTTCTCAAATTGGTGGACCCCTCGTACGCCAGCTAGCTAAACAGTTTGCAAAAAAGCCCATTTTTTGATAAATCTTGGGTATTTCTTCACGTGATATGTCTCATTTTTCCCTTGGAACACATACCAAACTTAATGGCATCGTATAGAGAAAGGATATAGCTTTCATTTGAAGTTAAAAAAAATCCGGCGGCCATTTTGAATTTGGCCGCCATCTTGAATTTTGTTAGAAAAATCGTTTTTTCACCATTAGCGCACCGCTCGTTTTGAATTCTGAGATCACCATCAGAAAGCTGAGGAAAAATTACGTAAGATAGGCTACAGAAACTAGGTGTGCAATGGTATTTACCCTATGAAATGAACGATTTTCTAAAACATTTTCCACGATTTTGACGTATATGGCGAGTGCAATCAATGCAAACATCATTTTTTGTACAACAAAGATACAATTTTTCAATAGTTGGTGTATTTTTCGAATCAGATGAAGAATAGGAGTATTATTTAGAGTGAAAAAATCTGGCGGCCATCTTGGATTTTGACGCCATCTTGATTTTGACTAGTAGAATGAATTTTTCACCTTGATAGCACTCAGCATGTCGAATTTAGAGGTTACCAATAAAAACAAGGTTACGTATACTCTTCTTCTTATTATTCTTCATTTTCCTGACGTTACGTCCCTAGTGGAACCGAGCCTGATACTCAGCTTTATTAGTTATAAATACAGGTTATTAAATAGGAATTTTCTTTTATAATACGATTTTTAGTAACAGAATATATCTTCGACATATCTTTGAATTCAGTTATTATGAATAAATAAATTTAATGAATAAAAACCGTCCAAAAACATTGATTGAAATAACAACAATTTTTTGTTTTACCATATGCTTTTTTTGTCATCGAATGAAGTTTATAAATTGTGCGTTGGGACATTAGTAAGTTTTGTGGTAATATCTGTAGTTTTAACGTAAAACATTTCCAAAAGTGCATTAATTAAGAATGGAAATCTTAAATTTTTAAGCAAAAAAAATCCTTGATTTTCTGAATCATAAAGTATTGTTTTTACTAACACCCAACATGCATGTGAAAAATAGCGAAATTGAAAGGTGAGAAGCAGGCTTTGTTCTAATGTGGACGTAATGCCGAAACTCAGGTGAATCATTTTGAGTTTGGAAAATCTGGTGGCCATCTTGGATTTCGACGCCATCTTAGTTTTTAGCAGTAGAATGATTTTTTACCATCTCAGCGCTCTTCATGTTTAATTAATTAAAGATCTCCGTTAAAAAACAAACAGATTCTTTATTTCTTATCTTATTTTAGCTGTTCAACAGATTGTTCATTTCTATCAATGGTTTTAGACCAAATAAATGAAAGAATTATTGCTATTTTTCAACTCGCAGATATGCAGAACAATCATTCAGGTGGCAAATAAGCGTTAAAAAATTCTACTTGTTAATTTATTTTTGAAGCTTAGGGGCTGGCTCTATTCCAGTAGGGACGTAACGTCAGGAAAAAGAAGAACAAGAAGAATAGTAAGTGTAACGGTGGCATTAAAATTCAACATGTTGAGTGTTATCAAGGTGAAAACTCATTCTACTACTTAAAACCAAGATGGCGTCAAAATCCAAGATGGCCGCCAGATTTTTTCACTCAAAATAATACTCCTATTCTTCATCTGACTCGAAAAATACACCAACTATTGAAAACTTGTATCATTGTTGTACCAAAAATGATGTTTGCATTGATTGCACTCGCCATATACGTCAAAATCGTGGAACATGTTTTAGAAAATCGTTCATTTCATAGGGTAAATACCATTGCACACCTAGTTTCTGTAGCCTATCTTACGCAATTTTTCCTCAGCTTTCTGATGGTGATCTCAGAATTCAAAACGAGCGGTGCGCTAATGGTGAAAAAACGATTTTTCTAACACAATTCAAGATGGCGGCCAAATTCAAAATGGCCGCCGGATTTTTTTTAACTTCAAATGAAAGCTATATCCTTTCTCTATACGATGCCATTAAGTTTGGTATGTGTTCCAAGGGAAATATGAGACATATCACGTGAAGAAATACCCAAGATTTATCAAAAAATGGGCTTTTTTGCAAACTGTTTAGCTAGCTGGCGTACGAGGGGTCCACCAATTTGAGAAAACAAAAAGAACCACCCTTAAGTTTTATCGAAAGCTAGCGATCAGAGACATAAATTTGGAATTCTAACGATGGGTGCCGATGGCGGCCTGGTTTCAGCGAGAATTGCTCAATTAGAGACCCATTTTTGCCCGCAAAATAAGATACTGCACTATATCTCATACTATTCGGGGTAGTGGCGTTCGGGGTAATGACCCATTCGGGGTAATGGCTTTCGGGGTAGTGACCCATTCGGGGTAGTGGCGTTCTAATGGCGTTCGGGGTAATGGGAAGGAGCCGCGACTTCTTCGGGAGAGGCTGTGCATCTGCACTTCTCTTACGCTCTTGACGTTTTCCCGCTCTGTGCTCTTGTTGCTTTCGCATGTTGAGCAGACTGCCTTTACACCTTCCTCCGCTTCTCTGTCTCCTTCCGTGTTTCATCCATTTCTTCCTTCTCCTCCTGACTTCCCCCGGCGCGACGGAGGTTGTCACCAGCACCGGTTGGGGAGACGTCCACACTGATGTTGCCCCGACTACCGGCGGCTATCGCAGAGAAGATCTTCGTCTTCTTTCATTTTGCTTACCATTATGCATTGAAGTCCTGTCCAAAAGCAGCCGCCCCCGCGCTTCGTTCCATGTTGAACCTCGGCAGTCAAAGACAACATATTCCGGCGTTGATAGACCCTTGACTTTTGCCATGAGCACTAGATAAGTGTACCCCAGGGGTTGGCGTCAGCTGCTCGACAAAGCTCCTTGTAGCACTCAGACTTGCTCAGCGTTATCTCGCGTTTGAAAGCAGCTCTGGCTGCTTGGAATACGATCTTTCGCTCCTCTTTGACTTCTACGTGCTCTCTGGTTACGCCTTCTGGCTTTAAGGCAAGCAGCGCGGAAGGCGTTGAGTACCACGTTTCATCAGTACGCGGGACATCGATCGGTACGGGGTTCCCGTTTCCGTTGTCAGCCCTACAACATCCAAGTTCAGGGCATCGCTGTCGATGCGAAGTGCGTCAACAACGAAAAGATCTTTGTCGAAAGCCTTCGTCTTCCACTGCCAGTCATCAATTGTGTTCCTCTGCACTGCCGCTGGCCAATCCTGTAGCGTATCGCCTGCTAATCGTTAGGGGTGTAATCTTCGCTTACCCTCCAGTTCATGTTGCCGGTCTACCTACAACATGCTAGGTCGTTGATCGACTCCTATTCGTCTTTCCGAAACGTTAGCACATTTGGTGCACACATGGTGCCTTCGTTGTACAAACATACATCTAGCTTTGCTAGAGCTTCCAGTAGGTTATAAACTCTGGCAATGAAGTTACCTCTACTCAGCCCTGATTTTCAATCAACTAGCTCGTCGGTCAACTCCTCCACCATGCGACTAAATTCATCGAGCGTCCATCTTGGAGGCGCGTAGCTGATGCAAAAGTTGATTCCGTTGATTTTGACAATCACGAACCCCGCGTTTGAGCTGGCAAACACTTCCTGGATAGGAAACCTATCCGTCTTTATATCGTCGCTGCGCCTGTACTGTTTACTGCTATCGAGAGGTGCTCGATACGATTCAACTATTATTGCAACTTAGTTTTTGTTGTCGACTGCCACAACAGTTACTGTTGGGCTGCAATCGTCTCTTGGTACGCACGGGAATTGAAGCTGCCCGTCGAATGGGTGTTTCCTTCATCCGGTGTTCAGAGCAAGCACCTTGATCGATTCTTGCAGGCCTTCACAAAGTTACCTCTTTCTTCACATTTCCTGCACAGTTCGGTTCTGTCCGGCCCTTTACAGCTCGCCGCCGGGTGTCCACTTGAAGCCTCGCATCGGTGGCCTATCTGCTCGTGTGACGAGTCTCAGTGGGCGTATCGACCAGCCAGTTCTCATCTTGCTTTTCTCCACCACACAGTGGTTTAAAACCCAAAAAACACGATCATCAGCTTTTTCAGTATCAAAGAGTGAAAATATTGCCATGCTATATTCGGCAAAGTTACTGCATATGTTAAGCAGCAACTTTTGACATTCATTAATTTTTGATGAATTTACTCATAAGTGATATAAAACTTTTATTTTCTGTGTTTGTCGTTAGAAGCAATTGTTGTCTTCGACAAAGTTATTGGAATTGTTAAAAGAAGAAAAGTTGTCGAAGACACTTTAACTCTATCTATTAAAATAAAGGATTTATAGCAATTTTTATATAAAAACCACTTCAAAAGTACAAATACTCACTTAACTTTTTTCGCAGTGATTTTAATGGCTTACGATGTTCTAGGACTATGTATATATTTTCAAAATACAAAGCTTTGCTGAACATACCAAGACAATATCTTCATATTTTCTATGAGTTATACGCATTTGATTGTGGAAAATTGACCTTTTTACACTAAAATATCTCGAAAATTTGCAAAAAGTTGCAAACAAAATTACATGCAATAGAAAGACCAACATCTCTACTATGTTTTCCAGGTGGACGTCTGCGTGTGTCTTTGCCACTTTTCTGCCAGTTGAAAAATTGAATATTTTTACTTATAAGTATTGATTATGCGTATATGAGAAGTATTTATAATTATGCATAATTGAGGTAACTATCATTGAAAGCTTTAAGTTTGAAGTTTTCGAACGAAAAGTCATTATTGTGTTCATCTTAATAGTTTTTTTTGTTATATATGTACACTGGAAAAAAATCTTTGGTAAATATTACTATCATACACGCAAAAAAAATGTGTGGTAAAAACTATCATTTTAGGGGGTTAACTTAAGCGCTCGTACCGGCAATTTTCAGCTTACCAGAAATGCTCTTGATTTTACCATGTCTGTTGTCGAAATCAGATTGTTGTAAATTATTTCTGTCAAATGGATCAGTAATGGTGTGGGATGTAAACATAGTAAATTGGTCTGAAATTTCATGGTAGTTTCAAGAATGGGCGTAGTCAGCTAAAATAGTAATTTTTACCATAGATATTTTTTCCCGTGTAGCTGACTATACCCATTCCGTAAACTACCATGGTATTTCAGAACAATTTACTACGTTTTTAGTGATTTGGTACATTTGACAGAAATAAATTTCATCAATCTCATTTCGACTACATGGTAAAATCAAGCGTATTTCTGGTCTGATGAAAATTGCCGGTGCGAGCGCTCAAGTGATCTCCCTAAAATGGTAGTTTTTACCCCACATTTTTTTTACGTGTATATGTGTACTATAAGGCTATCGCAACCTTCTCTTTCGAGCAATCAAATGGGATTTTTTGTTTGTTGTTTTCATACGGAAACGGTTTCCGTATGAAAACAATCCATAAGCGTGCGTGTGCTGGAAAGAGAAAGGCGATTAAACGTCAGATTGCCTTATACAATGGGCGAAACAAATTCATTTTATTCAGTTAATTATTCTTATCTCAAGTGTACTAAATAGAAACATCCAAATTTGATTCACTCAGTTCCCTCCTCACCTGAATAACAAGTTTCTGCATGTACGCTTTATTCGATACTAATAGCTGAGAAAGCTTCAATGTCACTTTTCTTAAGCTTGTCACCACTAGATCCGACGACTCTAGCATGCGATTAAGAAGATAAACTCTTGCATTTCCAACTATTTGTCTGTTTTTCACATAACAGGGTTTTAGAATTGTAAACGACCATGTACGCTATGCCAATTCTTCCAAACTTCTAAATTGAAGGAAGTATGGATTGAACGGGGTATGTGTTTTGTAAAATTAGTGAGCATTGTAGTAGCACACTTCAGAGAAGTTTACGTGATTGATTTTTCTATTGCAGCCTTTTAAATTTTGACCGTCTGATTGATGTCTTATATGAGCATTAAAGAACAGTTCAGTGGCTCTGAAATACGTCATTTTGTAATATCAAAAAACTGATCAAAGGATATTAATTGCGTCGCTTAAATCTTGCTGCAGTATAAATTGTAACATTTTTAAAAAGTAGGAGGGCAAATAAGCGGACTTGTTAATTGAAAAAGCTGTTAGTGGACATTGGCGTAGGAACAGGGGGGGCCAGGGGGGCCAGGCCCCCCCCAGAGTCATCCAGGCCCCCTCCAGAACTTTGGACGATAATATATATAAAAATTAAAAATAAAATTCTGAAGTAAAGAAATATATTATGAATCAATTGACAAACAAAATCTTCAGTAGTTACATTCTTTTATTTTGTTCAGCAATAGTGGAAAAATATCGCTTTTCGTACACAGCATCAGTGTGGCGGTTCTGACATCGGTGAATCGTGCGACAATCGAAAGATTAGTCGTCCGACTGTCACTCGACATCTCCGTTGCAAAATACTGAGATACTGAAAAGCGAGAGTATCCTGGCAATTCGGTTCCTTATATTCGTATTTTTTTAATAGTGCAAATGTTTTAGCATAGAGCATTTTAACTGCATTATGATTTTCTATTTTGTTGAAAGGTGCCCTGATCGAGGTGTCCGGTGATGATGATTGTCCTCATGAGATTATTTTTAAAGAGATATATTCATTAACAACAACTCGTAAGTATAATATCCGTCAAAGCTAATTAATAAAATAGCTGTCGGAATATAAATAAATAGGCAAAATTACTAAAGGAACTTCTTAGTCATAAGATAGCTGGAATTATTGGCAAAAAACAAGGCCTTTTCATGACACATCTCTTCAAGAAATTTCAACCTGGCTAAGGCTTCTATGAAAATTTAAAAAATCGGCCATAGGTTTTAATTCCAGCAATATGTTTTTTCTTTGTTTTCGCTTCATTTTTTTTTTTTATTAATTTCGCATGAATGAACTTTTTGCTTAAATTCTAAACTACGTTATATCAAGGAAAATAATTACAGTCTGAAGAATTTTGGTTCAATAAAATTCGTTAAGGTTAATCGAAGAGTGGCCTTAAACCTTTTGCTACAAATCTCTTAGAAATTAGTCAAATAATATTATGAGATTTGTTCATGTTTAAGTCGATCCCGAAATGATTTTGTCGAATTCCTTCATATAGTTTTCCAAAAAAGTTATTAAAACTTTTTCGCAAAGTTCATCAAAAGTTATTTAGAAATATTTTCAAAATACGTCGTAAATTGCGTCACAATTTCTCCTATGTTTTTTTTTTGTAATTTCTACTTCAAATCCCTGGATTATACAGGAATTATATACGAAAAGTATTTTTTGATTGTCTTTTGGCTACGAATTTTCAGAGAGAATTTGTTGAAAACCCTCAGGAATACTTTTGCTTCCGAAATTGGCATAGCGGTAAAAGAAGCTGTGGAGAAACATTTAGCAAATTAACGGGGCAGGGATTTATAAAGAAATTCATAAATAAATTTGTTAAGATCTTCCTTAAAACACTACTTTAGAAATTGTTTATCAATTCTGCAAAAAATCCATATTAAAAAAAATTGATCATCAATTCTGGAAAAAATCTATATTCTGGAATTGAATTCTTGTGCAATTCCAAGGTGGAATTCCTAGAGGATTTTTGACAGAATAATGGGAAATCCAGAAATCAAAGAAGGAATTCTGCTAGATTTAAAAGAAAAATTCTAAAGAAGATTCTGATGGAGAAACTTGTTTCGTTTTTTTTTAAACTTAAGAGATTCCTATTATCCTGTACACAGAAACAAAAATCCATGTAAATTTCAACGCAAAATCATGCTCATGAAAGGAATGCCAGAAATGTCGCATATTTACACGTCACACCGTGTAAAATTACAATAACATCATGTAAGTTTCCGCTAGATATCGTGTAATCTAGCATGGACTCTAACCGATTACGGAACAATTGGCATAAATTTACATGATGTTGGTGTAATTTTACACGATGTGTCATGTAAATTTGCGACAAATATGGCATTCTCTTTATGTGCATTATTTTACGCTGAAATTTATATGGATTTTTCTTTCTGTGTAGTTATTCACCTCTAAAGAAAATATTATAGATAATCACTTATCTTTGGTTTTTTCCATTATCCATCTGTTGTTTCGATAAATTATTTAAAGCAGAAAAATAAATTCCAGGATTCTATATGTATGGTTTCTGATTTCTTAAAGTCCATCAAGAATTCCTCAACGAATTTATAAAGTAATTCTAAAATTTCTTCCAATTTTTAAATTATTAATTTTTACCATAAGACATCTTTGGCATTGTTCTTGAAAAATAACGCCAATATTTTCACGTTAAACTTCTACACTGCCCATAAACGCATAATTGTCCCATGTTAATAGGAAATCCAGCAAACGTGAGACTGACATGCATTTATGGGCAGTACACTGCCGTGAATCGCAAGTCAGTCCCATCTGCATTTTCGTCAAAATTGAGTTGAGTTCAGTTTTCAACATCTCTTCCAACGCTCTTTCAGTTACACGAATGAAATAATATAATTTGTCCGGAAAAATTAGGAAAAAACAGCCAGTTATTGAAAAGTAATCGCATATCAGCCCCACTACAGACTTTCGCACTGTGGAACACAAAAATGTAACTTGTTTTGATCATCCTTATATTTTTCTCGGAAAGATATCGTAATGAAAAGCAAATTGTGAAACTTTCATTAAGATTGGAACATCTTCCAACCCTCTGGAATTTTTTGAATATTCGTATGGAAAACGAGTTTGAAAACTTCACAGTCCATTTTCTCAATGCCTACTTTTTACAGATGGGACTGACTTGCGATTCACGGCTGTACAGTTTTAACACAATATTGAAAATATTCCCTGCAAGTAGGAAAGACATAGTTTTAAGATTAATCTGTTCGCCATACGATCATGAACCTTCGGAGTTCATGCAGGACATTTTCTAAGATTTTAGATACAAAAACCTACATTAAAAATTCCATCCGTTTTAACATAAATCATTGTCGTTTATAAAACACAATAAAAATGAACAAGATTTTTTGTAGTTAATCTTACAAAAAAACTCAAAGCTTTTTCTGTGAGGTACATCGTAAAGACGTTAAGAATTTTCAAAAATTCCATGGGGAATTCTTGAGTTTTCCGTCAAGAATTAAGGATTTTTTCAAATTCAATTTGAACTTCAATAATAAAATGCATAGATTTTTAGCTATTCTTCATAGAAGAGTCCCTGAATTCAGAAGAAAAATTACCGAAATTTCTGACGAATATTTTTTTTAAGAAATTCAAAAAAAAAATGCATTGCATTGCATTGTAAAATCCTTTCGAAATCTGTTAAAGAAAATCTAGTAAAATATTCGCAGTACAATCTATAATGCAGTACAATCTATAACAACAATATAATTAGCCAAGGAAATCTCTAAACAAATTTCTCGGGAAATTTTTGAGTATTTTCACGGAAGAGTTTATGAAATAATAGCTGAATATATTCCGCATAAAAACTTTGGAATGCTTTAATTATAAAAATAGGTAGACGTCTTTGAAGAAATTTTTAAAAGAGAATTTCGAAGGAATTCGGAGATCAATATCCAATTGATTTTAAGATAAATCTAAAGAAACACTTGGACATTTTTCTGTGAAATAATGCGGATAGATTTATGGAAAATTTCTCTAAGAAATCACTGAGAACATTTTTCTAATTAAATCTTGTTTAATTATTTATGAAAATCTCATAAAATATTAGCAGGAGTCTTAAAAGAATCAAAAATTTTTGCTGTGAATTTTTCAAACAATCCATCAAAAATTTCTGGGATATTTTTGAAAATATTTGGTGAAGGAATCTGTAGGAAGAATCTCGAAGTTTTAGTATTTTATTTTAATCGAATCTAATCTAAGCGCTTGCACAGCCAATATTGAAAAGCATCCTGGAAATACCTAAATTTAGTTAGAAGTTTTAGTATTTTATTTTTTGCAAAAAGTGAAGTGTTAAAGTTCAATTAGTAGTTCTAAACATACTCTAATAATCCCGCCCCTAAATTTAATAAAAAAGTATAGAATCTCGAAGGCAAAGTTGGAAAAACTGTTAATTTGTGTTAATTTGTGGAGATTATACATTCCTGGTGATCTTGAAGACAATTTTGGTAGTATTTCTTGTACTATTTGTTGGAGAAATCTTCAGTAATATAAAAAATCCTCAACAAATTATTAACGAACAACTGGATGATATTTTCAACAAACAATTGAAATGTATGTGTAATAAGTACTTAGTTTATCTTCATGGAGAAATGTTCTAAATTCAGAATTCTTCAAGAGATTTTTTTGAGCAATTTGATACAGATTCTTCGAATGCTGAGTTTAGAAAGCCTAAGGAAACTCAAGAAAAAAAAATCTGTTAAATAATATTCACTAATCCCGGGAATGATTTTCCGTGGAAGACCCTTCAGGAACTCTGTGAAAACTGGTAAAGGCGTTCTTGGAGAATGCACTGGAAAAGTATGGAAATAGATCATGACGAGATCCTCGGTACCTAAAAATTTCGTGCTAGAACTACAAAGGGATATTACTCGTGAGTTCTTTGGAAGAATTTTTAAAGAAGTTTTTTACTGGATTAGACAAAGAATGAATATTTTACGTAATGGAAATTGATATTTACAAGTATCACTGATATGTAAAGATATAAGACAAAATTATAAACTGATAAAGTGAACGCAAATTTATGCAAATTTGTGAAAATCATGTTTATTGCGACCGACATTACTTCGGTAAACCAAAAATTTCTAGGCCCCCCCTAGGCCCCCTCCAGAAAAAAATCCTAGCTACGCCAATGTTAGTGGAACAACTCCAAAGAAACTAAACGGTGAAGATAGTTCCATATCGTAACAAAATACTAATAGACAGTAGATAACTTTTTTTTTTATTTCTGGTATTTCAGAATTGACATCATCTCAATTATGCGTAGTTATAAATAGTTATAAATAGTGCTCAGATACGCATAATCAATACTTATAAGTAAAAATATTCAATTTTTCAACTGGCAGAAAAGTGGCAAAGACACACGAAGACACGGATGAGTCCACTTGAAAAACATAGTAGAGATGTTGGTCTTTCTATTGCATGTAATTTTGTTTGCAACTTTTTGCAACTTTTCGAGATATTTTAGTGTAAAAAGGTCAATTTTCCACAATAAAATGCGTATGACTCATATAAAAAATGAAGATATTGTCTTGGTATGTTCAGCAAAGTTTTGTATTTTGAGAATATATACTTAGTCTTAGAACATCGTAAGCCATTAAAATCACTGCGAAAAAAGTTAAGTGAGTATTTGTACTTTTGAAGTGGTTTTTATATAAAAAATGCTATAAATCCTTTATTTTAATAGATAGAGTTAAAGTGTTCTTCTTTTAACAATTCCAACAACTTTGTCGAAGACACCAATTGCTTCTAACGACAAACAGAGAAAATAAAAATTTTATATCACTTATGAGTAAATTCATCAAAAATTTATGAATGTCAAAAGTTGTTGCTTAACATGTGCAGTAACTTTGCCGAATATAGTATGGCAATATTTTCACTCTTTGACACTGAAAAAGCTGATGATCGTGTTTTTTGGGTTTTAAACCACTGTGCACCAGCTTGTTCGCCGTGTCAACTGGTAGCCGAATCATCGCTGACAGTGTGCCGTCATACGACTTACAATGTCTACGGTTGTTATCTCGTCCAGATATCTGCACTCAGCAACTCTGCTTCCTGAGTAAGTGCTCTTACCTTTTCGAAGAACATCTGCGTACGTTGTTTGGTCGTTTGGCTTGACAAGCATCCCCTTTCGACCACTCACTGCGGGCGTCTCTTCGTTTTCTTCTTCCCGTCCTATTGCTTCTCCACGTTCTCTTTCTGTTTCTTTTTGTATCTTTGGCATTGACGAGCAATTTTACGCAAAACTAGAGTCAAGTCAAGCATATTTGAAGACGCTGAGCATATAATTCAGTACATTCTAGACAATTTCTGATTTCTAATAGCCATTTATCTCGAACTTTTGTTCCACTATGAACCAAAAACAGTTTCCAGAATATATGCAAAAACTAATACACCTCATAGCATATTCCCGATAGGCTCAGCTTCAGCTACATATAAATCAAATGAGCTTATCGAAAATAACAATATCTAGGCAAAAAACAACTCATAGGGTGCAGAGCTACTTGGGCACTTCCATGATTCACTTTGGCATGGGGGGTTTTTCTCGGCCGAATTGTCTGAAACTTTGCAATAAGAAGCGCTTTAGTACGACGCATATTGTGGCCAAATATGAGCTCTGAAGCTTTCAAAAAACCCCACTGCCGAAGTGAATCAAAAGTGCCAAGAATAGGATCCGGCTCCCTACCTTTTCAAATCTCAATCGGTTTTCAACTGTTGCTCCACTTTACTCTAATATTTTACTCGACTTTTCCTACATAAGTAACATGATCGAAAAAGTTTTTATCGATATCAATACTTGGAACAATTCCACTTTGAATATTGAGGCACTCATACACGCCAATTTGTTTGCACTGGATTCAATAAAAATTGCTGAAATTTTGAGCAAAATGTTGATGATTTGTTTAGCAAATTCTGCTTATTATTATTATTATTATTATTTATTTTTAACTAAAATTTTGAAAGAGGGAAAAACCCCTTTGAGTGATTTCAATTGAAAATCTTTCTCAAAGAGGCACAAAACCTCTTTATCTTTTCGAAAAACGTTACAAATCAAACTTAAAACTAAAAGCTCACACGGTACTAAACCATAACAGAGCCGTAATCTTGGAACATTACAATCGGCGTTGAGTAAGGAGTGTCATCGAAAGCCAGTGAGGGAGAGAATCGAAATCGAATCCAACGTGACATCTGAAAATAAAAGTAAAAAAAAAGACAAAGAGTATCAAACCAAATATGAGATTTCATTTAAAAACCGAAATAAAAGTTTCATTACAGAATACAATTTTGTACCAAGTATATCACGTACAGATACAGGAATAGGTTGACCCAAATTTACTATATTGTTCATTAATTTATTTCTAGGAGTAATGAATTTGTCACACTGAAATACTATATGATCGATGTCTTCATAAAATTCCCCACAATCACATAAATTGGAATCTTTTATGTTGATGCGATACAAATGGCTGTTACAAATATAATGGTTTGACATCAATCTCGAAAAAGAGCAAATAAAATTTCTACTTGCTGGTATATTTTTGAACCATGGAAAATAATTGACTTTAGGACAAATAGAATGACACCAACGTCCTTTGTCGCTCGAATTCCAACACGTTTGCCAATCCAAAAGAGATTTTACTTTCAATTTTGGATAATATTCAGAAGGAAATATGTTACGGCTGTAAATTATTCCATGATGAACACCAAATTTAGCTAACGTATCTGCCTGTTCATTCCCATAAATTTTACAATGAGCAGGAATCCAAACAAACTTAATGATAAATCCTCGAGAACTAAGTTCAAGTAATAATCTTTTCATAATTAATATAATATGATGAATTTTATAGTTGAAATAAATTGTATTTAAAGCCTGGAGACAACTCAAACTATCCGAACAAACAATATAAATATTTGGCGCACAATCTTTAATCAAATTGCACGCAAAGTAAAGAGCAATTAATTCTGCTGAAAAAACAGAACAAGGAGATTGCAATTTAAAAAAATGACCAGAAAATAAATTATAGACACCAAAACCTGCAATACCATCAATCAATGAACCATCAGTATAAAAAAAATGTGCGGGAGTAATTCCATTGAATTTGCGCTCGAATAAAATGTTAGCAAAATGAGAATGGTGAAATTTTGGAATTTGTTTCATTTCATGGAATAAAGACAAGTCAATTAATGGTTTGTATGAATGAATGGATATTTTTGAATTATAAAAGGTATACGAAGGAATCGGTTCAATATTTTCTGTAGAGCAATGAATGAATGAATCCAACATTTTGCTCGTAGGATTAATATCAAACAAAGATTTCAAAAAATCAATAAGAGGATGATTGTTTGAAAAACAATTTATCACAAATTTGCAATTCAATTCTTGAAAACGAATTTTCAATGGTACTATACCAGCAAGAACTTCTACTGATTGAGTATGTGTTGAATTCATAAGTTTCAAGCAAATTCTCAAGCAGCGAAATTGAATTTTTTCAAGTTTGACAAAATATGTACGTGCAGCGCTCCCGAATGTAAAACAACCATATTCCATTACTGAACGAATAGTAGTTTTGTAAAGTGTAATTAAATCAGAAGGATTTGCGCCCCACCAAGTCCCTGTAATTGTACGAAGAAAGTTAATTCTTTTTGAACAAACTTTTTGAATATATTTTATATGAGCATTCCAGTTCAGTTTAAAATCAAACCATATTCCAAGATATTTATATTCATCAACTTGTTCAATTTCAATACCATTCAAATATAATTGTATTGAAGAAGTTGAATATTTTCACGAAAATTTTATATATTTTGTTTTTTGAACAGAAAAAGAAAAACCATTTTCATGAGCCCACGTATCAATATTGTTCAGAGCACATTGCATAAAATGTCTTATAATTTCTCTATTTTTGCCACTGATAGAAATGACATTATCATCAGCAAATTGTAATAAATAACATCCATTAGGAATAATTGAAGCAATATCACTTGTGAATAAATTATACAAAAAAGGACTTAAACAAGATCCCTGTGGTAGACCGAAATAACTATAACGAATTATTTTCGATTTACCATTATGATAAAAATTCATGATTTTGAAAGAAAATAAATTGCAAATAAAATTTGATATTAGATTTGGAATTTTCAAATTATGCATTTTCTTGTATAATAAATCAATTAAAACAGAATCATAAGCTCCAGAAACATCCAGGAATGTTGACACAACATCCTGCTTTTTATTGAATGAAAGCTGGATTTGTGAAGCTAAAAGTGCAATACAATCACGAGTACCTCGACCTCTTCTAAATCCAAATTGAGAAGATGAAAAAATATTATTGTCCTCAGCCCATAATTCAAGGCGATTTAGAATCATACGTTCTAATAATTTTCGCAAACATGACTATAAACTAATAAGTCTTCTACTATCAGCAAATGCTGGATCTCTACCAGGTTTGACAATATTTATAACTTTAATGAAACGCCATTCAAAAGGAATAATATTTTGACAAAAGAAAGCATTATATATCGAAAGTAGATGAAGTTTTCCTTCGTATGGTAAATTATTTAGTACAATAAATTTAATGTTGTCAAAACCTGGAGCAGTATTTTTGGTTATTGATAAAGCCATGTCAAATTCAGCTATTGAAAATGGATTACAAAGTTCAGGAAAGTAATTAATTGAATTAGTTTTGTAATCAATGGACGGAGGAACAAAATCAGGACAAATTTTCGAAGAAAAATCATCCATCCATTGTTTTGAATATTCTAAAATAGTGGATGGAGAAGAATTATAATTTCTTAAATTACGTGCTACGGACCACAAAGTTGACAATGAAGTCTCTCTGTCCAAGTTTTCAACAAAATTTTTCCAATAATTTCTCTTTTTAAATTTAGTAAGTCTAGTAAACTGTGCTTCAGCTTTGCAATATAGAAAATAATCATTTCTGGAGCCTGATCTGCGAAATAATTTGAAGGCTTTAGATTTATTTCTTAAAGAAATGGAACACTCATTATCCCACCAAAACGAAGGACGATTTTTTTTTGTACTTTTTAAAGATGGTTTATTATGTTGAGATTTTTGCAAGCAATCTATTAACAATTTTGAAAAAGTATTGTAACTATCAATTGGAGTATCTGAATTGACAATATTGATTAATGAAATGGAAACAAGATCAGAAAATTTACTCCAATTAACATTTTTACAAATATCGGGAGTTAAAACTTCATAAACCACTTCATTGTCTTCAGAAGTTTGCATATTAATCAAAATTGGTAAATGATCACTACCATTTGGATCATGAATAGTTTTCCAAGATGATTGCATTGATAAATTATTTGAACATAAAGATAAATCAACACAGGAATGATTATTAGGAGGCACAGCAATCCTAGTAATCGATCCATCATTAAGAATATTCAAATTCAAATCATCAATCAAATCCATAATTAATGAACCTCTACCATCAGTTTTTTCACTACCCCAGGCGAAATTATGTGCATTGAAATCTCCTAGTATATAAAATGGTGATGGGATTTCATTTAAGACGCTTTTAATTTCTGACAAACTAAAACTTGCATTTGGAGGTATGTAAAAACATATAATTGAAAACTCATTTTTCCCATTTCTAATCGTAACAGCCACATATTCTATTTGTTTTTGGAAGGATACATTTAAGTATTTAAATTCAACATTATTACGAATTCCAATTAAAACTCCGCCAAATGATGTATCTCTATCTTTTCGAATAATATTAAAATTAGGGATACGGAAAAATCTAGCTGTACCTAACCACGTTTCATTTAAACAAAACACATCTACATCGAAATTACTCAATAAAACTTTTAATTTATCAATTTTAGGAATAATACTACGACAATTCCATTGTAAAATGTGTAATTCCTTGGAATTGATTGAAGCCATTAGGACGAAAATAGAGAAGAAATAAGGGGAACAAATGAATTCAATTTATCTAAAAGAGAGGCCAATAATGGTAAAATCAATTTGATTATTTTTTTCCAAAAATCACTCAATCTCAAGAAATCTACAATTTCTTCCAAAATATTCAAAATTGATTGATTAGAGTTTTCATTGTTTTTGTAACTGGAAATATTGTTCGAATTTTGATCATTTTTGTTAATTGAATGAGTAGAATCAATTCTTTGAAATCCAGGAATATTATTGAAGGGAACGGATGCACTAAGGGGAGGAAAATTCGTATCGAAAGAAGTAGATGGTTGAGGTTCAAAAAACAAATTATTGTTTAAAGATTTATTAGAAATTCTTTTCCTCTTACTAGGAGGTTTATAAACATAACTATTCAAATTTTGTGATGGTTCATTCTCAACATCATCATGCAAAATATCAAATGAATTGGGAGATGAAAAACTATCAGTGGATTTTGTTATTTCAGCGTAGGACAATAAATTTTTATTTCTAATTTTTTGATTGAATTTAGATTGATTGTCAATGTAAACAGCACATTCTTTCAAAGAATTGTGCTTTTGTTTACAATAAAAACATACATCCGAGATTTTATTACATTCGGATGACTGATGAGGTTCTCCACATTTAGAACACTTCTGTTTGTTTGAACAAAACTTTGAAGTGTGTCCAAAAAGAAGACATTTATCGCAATGCATGAGCTTTGGATAATAAAGTCTCACGCTAAATTTCACATTATCAATCATAACGTAATCCGGAAGAACTGATCCGGAGAACGTTATTTTTATACAATTTGAATGCATATATTTTGAATCATTACCAGCAAAGAATAATTTCGATAAACGAACACAATCCAAAACCTTAACAGGAGAAATGGATTTGTTCTTAAAAATGCCTGAACCATGAATTTTAATATCTTCACAATCCAAAGATTCATCATATATAATTCCATTAATTTCGCATGCATTAGAAGGAGCATAAACGCGATAGGAATCAAAAAATAATTTGGATTCAAGAAGAGCGTTAGCATCATCTCTTGATCCAAAAACTACACGCAATTTGTCCAGAGAATTTTTTTTAATTTCTTTAACGGACGTGTATAATTTATATATCTCAGAGGAGATCAATAAAACATTGATTGGTTTCTCTTTCTTACGAAAGTAAACTACAAAAGGTCCAGGAAAACTAGACGGATAAACTTTTACTCGAAAGGATTTATTCGATGAAGAGGAATCACTAGAAACAACGTTTTCTTTTGACCCCTCTCCATCATCAGTTTCCATGACGGTAACTCAACAGTTATTATTAAAGTATTATTATACTTTAAAATAGAAAAAAAAAATGAAAATAAAATCAAAAAAATACTTAACAAACTTCAGCTGAACCAAACTGCAACCAAGGTGGTTTCAATTTTCAAAAATCCAAGGCGAATAACGTCCTCTTGAAATACTCCTTCCGCGCCACACAGGAATTGTATCCTCCGACACCGAACTAAAGGGCAAAGATTCACCGCCCTTGAATTACTCCTACCGCGCCACACAGGGATTCTTCTTCTACCGCGCCACACAGAGAATCGACTACCACCGCACCACACAGAGAATCGTCTACTATCGCACCACACCAAATCCAATCTTCGTAGGTCTTGAAAATTTTCTCACCTAAAAAAGAGAAAAAAATGTCAGTCGTTAGGAAAATAACGTCCTGCCAGTTGAGCAAATTCTGCTGATCATCATGATCTGCTCAATTTCAGAAAATTTTTATTAATTTTCAGCATTTTTTTTTTTTTTTTTTGCTGGTCGCTTTAGCTCGGCAAATCTCAGCAAAATATTGCTGAATGGATTTGGTGGTGAAATGATCCATTTGTCTGTGACGGTGAGGATCGCCCGGTCCACTGCACTCTGGCCACTAAATAATCCCCAACTGAAGTTAATTTTCGCTCGATATGCTCTATTTCACTCAACGCCTTTCGATGCGCTCGTAAGAATAGCGAATCGATGATGAGTGTTCATAGTGTATCAACAACAAGGAGGGAACGCAGAGCGAACTCGCAGTGGGACGTACAAGAAATGATCTTACTTTGTTTATAAAGATGAAATGGACTGTCTGGTGGATTGTTCACAAACCACGTAGACAATTTTGTTTTCTGATAACATGAAATTTAGAAAATCTGAGTGCAGTGAAGACCTTGGCCCTTGCCTTGGCCCTTGCCTTGGCCAAACTATTGTCCCTCCGAAAGTGAACGTGGTATATGAACGATCCCTTGTCAGCTGTAAGCGAATAGCTGATACAGAAATCGGACACACTTTTCAAACGATTCTCGGGTGCAGCACCCTTGTGGGTGCACCACAGCACATACCCACAAAACATGCCAACAAATTCCATTACCGTTCGGCGATCGACGATTAACGACTTCCGAGCTGCCTGAGTCTCGATGACATAAAAACATTCCGTCGCTAGTCCGGAAAGATTGATAACGGTCGTTAAGGTCGGATTTACGATCCCAGCATGGTTTGTACAGGGATCCAATGCCAACCTGCGGGAAATCTGAATGGGTGCTTAATTATCACGATATTAATTATCGCGGCAAATTTGGTTTTCTGGTCTCGAAAAATTTATTACTCAATTAGATAATTGGGAAAGAACATGACTTTCTCGCGATGGATGAATTTTGGCTGATGCTACTGCGAACTGCTGATTCTGGCACTGCTCTTTCGTAACTGACGGAACGAAAATAGATCAACGGTGTACTTAAACATTAATTACTGCACGTCATTAACGGACGCCGACATCCGAAACATGCTATAAGTGTTTATCCTAACAATTTTCCTATTTTGACCTCTCCGTTTTTATCTCTCTCCCCGTCCAGATGTACGACATTTTGGTGGTGAACAAAAACTACGATGCCGAAGGACCCGATTCCATCTCGGTGCGGGTGGGAGATCTAGTCGAAGTTCTGGACATGGGCGTATCATCCGCAGCTGCCACCGCCGCCGGGGCAAAGTGGGTACCTGCGAATCCATAATCCGGTGGTTTAGAAAATTATCACTTTTACTTTCTCTCTTTGACACACCAGGAGGCCAAAACTGGATCCACAGCTAAACGTTGGCAAGACGGAAAGCCTGCTCGATAGTTCCATTTCAAAGCACAAGCTGTCCATCAAACCGAAAAAGAATTATCATAGCTCGCAGTTTCGGAGAAGCGTCAGTCCACAGCCGCCACAGTATCAACCGAAACCGAACGAAAAGTGAGTAGACTTTTAGTTATTGAAAAAAATACGAATTAACTTTGTGTTGTTGTAAGCGATAAATCACGAATATTATTATAACTCAAATAAAGCACAAATATTATTATAATCCATACAAAAATCTTATCAGAGCTTAGACAAAATTTTTCGTGGGAGTTAAAAATAAAATTGTTTCCAGATCAACCAACAATACTATAAAGATTGAATTGAATTAATATACCCTCGAGAGACTTGAACATATGATACACAGTTCTCAATTCTCATACTTTACTTTAAAGGTTTACCGAATATAACGCTTTGCTTCCAGTACACCAAAATTTCCACCGTTAGCTGTAATGACGAAGTCGAAACATCCGATGTTCTAACCGTCAGCGCATGCGACTTTGTCGTCTTCTCTGTGCCTTCAATCACAGCTCGTCTTGACGACCTGATGCTATAATCAACTCCACGATGAATTGCGAGATGCATTGAGCATTAAGAAGTACTTCCACGTTGCTATCCGCGTGCCTGTAGTGTATTTGGCAAAGTTGTTAAGCAGGAGCCATCTGGCAGTAACAAACCTAATTGGAACACATTATCTTCAATCTTCTATATTTCAGTATCCTGATAAGCTAGAAGGTTGGTGTCTTCAGCAAAGTTGTTCAGCAGATCAAGGACTACCTGAAAATAGCGAAACTAATAGCGAATTTATGCGCATGGTGGCGTTTAACATTTTTTATTTCAATCTTCTATATCTCAAGATCTTGATGAGCTAGTTTCAGCACAGTTTGTTTCAACTCAAGAATAAAATAATCTCTTGAAACTAATCCAAGTTGTCAATGGTTGAAAATATGACTTACAATTGCAACGCAAAAAGCGCAAGAGGCGGAGTCTGTTAGCAACATATTCAAGTTATATCGAAATTGCTTATTTGTTGCAAAATACTTGAGAGAAACAAAAAATGAAAACAAAAATATGAAAGAGAATCAAACTTCCGACCTCAAGATCACCAATCTTCTCCTCTACTCACTACTCCATCAGCTCTTCGAACAATTGCTTCGCCAACAGCAACCACATGGCCCATTAATCAAAGCTTATTGCTTATAACTTTACTGCACCCTTCGAAATACAAGTTCATTACTGGCGAAATTAGACCACGCCTGAAATAATTTAACTTTTCGCAAAAACTTCCGCGCAACACATGAGAAACACCATTAAAACAAACAAACTGTTGCAAGATCATGTTTCCGTTGTTAGATGATACGTAAGGTACAACTCAACCATATTGCAACTGGATTGAAACAAAGAAACATCTAGCTGTCATACACGTACTTTAGTGCAACTTTCTCGCAACTGGGATGAATCTTCTTGAGTTGTGGCTATAGGAACGAATATTGAATGCAAGTTGCGGATGCTTTAAATGAAAGTGATTTGAACATAACATTAAAACCGGCATTTTGGGAGAAGTTTCAAGAGTTTGTTTGAAAAGTTGCAGCAAATCATGTCGTCAAACAAGAAGTGAAATGCATGTTCATTGGAACGAAAATGAAACATTATGAGGCTTGATATTGATATGCAACCGAACTAGAACCAAGTAGGTAAGTTACAGATGCTTTTATTTATACGCGATTGAAACCATTTTTGAAAAGCATTTGTCCCGCGGTCCATAATGTTAACATAGAGCATGGGACAAGTAGGCGTAGAATTGAATTTTAGCAGGAACTTTGTGAAAAATTCCTTCTTTTTGCTCCAACGCTTGTCAATCAAAACATCACAATTCCATATATTTAAAAAATGTGCGTTTTCCGATTATTGCCGGTTAGGGTACCAAAAAAAAGAGAAGTGAAAGATGATCACAACTTTTGTGTAAGTTCAGTTTGCTCGTTTATAAGTAAATTATAATAAATTTAGTGTAACTTTTTTATGCGTGTAGAACGTGCAGTTAATAAAATCAGATAGCTCCTTAGCTTCTCTTTAGCTTCTGCGACAAAGCCATGCTCAACGTGTCTGACTTCGGTTCCCTATCGGCCGAGAAATTATTCATATTGCAAAATTACTTGGCTTGATAGGGCATAAAGTAGCAGCGTACTTGAGACACAAAATACGAATGCAAAAATTTGTTTTGCTTTTCTCTTTTTAATGTACTCGAACCCTCTGAGCAGAATCTCAATAGAGAATTATCTAATGCAAATATGCTAACTTTGAAAGAGAAAACTCTCGTGGAAGTGTAGAACACTAAGTAGGGACGTACCTAATACTAGAAGAAGAGAATGAAGTTTGATGTTTCTCTCGAGCAAAAGGCATACGGGAAAGCACTTAGGTTTCAATTTATTTAAAAAGTGACCTCTGAATGTTTGTTCTTTGCAACTTTTTCCGATCGTCGGACAACTCTCTCAAGCGCAACTCCGCTTGCCTTAGTAACGATGCAGCGAGCTTCCACGCTAGGGTAAATGGATTTAAAAATACTGTTTCATTGCAATCCAGCGCATTCAAATTCAGACTCTGGTTATCCCAATCAACTTTAACACGGCTTTCGCATTAAGTTAAGTATAATCGACTACATTTAGCGATGAAATTTTCGGAATTTCTAGCAATTAAGAGGAAGTTGATCGATTTTTGGCCCGATTTAACCCATTTGGTCATTTGGATTTTGACGATAGAGTTACAAGAGGGGTCTTTTGTAACTCTAGCCTCAAAGACCAAATGATCTCCTTAATATCTTTCCTAAAAAATGTGTGGATGCACCATTCCAGAAAGTTTCAGAAAAAAATCAGTTGAAAAATAAGATAAGGGTGTTTCTTTTTTTAATAAAATCCTAACCCCGTGCGTAAACCCGTTTCGGTGCCCTTTAAAGGGATTTCAGAAGTTTCACTTCTACAGTTACTAACAAATTCTTGGTGGCAAGATTCTTAGCAGCTTCGTCGAATTCGACTCATTATTTTGTTGGATTAACAATATTTTTTTCTGCATGTTAGTGCATAACTGGCGATATCCTATGCTACCTACAGTAGGTTTAAAGGAACTCTAAGACATGATATTTGGAAGATTATTGGCATAAACCTCGACGGACTACAGATCTGA
The DNA here is from genome assembly GCF_002204515.2 of Aedes aegypti. NCBI lineage: Eukaryota > Metazoa > Arthropoda > Insecta > Diptera > Culicidae > Aedes > Aedes aegypti. Next base: position 29,076,459 of record NC_035108.1, read on the forward strand.
TTTTCGTTTGATTTCAAATTAGATCTTCAATATGCTTTTGACAAAATATTGCATAACGGATTCCAGGCCAAATCTACAAAGACCTTCATGAGGGATATTTTTTTGAGGAAGTCAGGATTTGTATCCGAATTTCCTTCAAATGATGTATAAAAATATTAAATTCAGTTTTTGTGAGGATCTGATTAAGAAAAAGAGATACAACCCCGAACAACAACTGTCAAACAGTAAGACATTACATTTGAGGATGAGATTTACAAGATCGAAAGGCCCAGATAGCCGTGACGGTAAACGTGCAGCTATTCAGCAAGTCGAACCCCGTCAGTCGAGAGTGTTTTCGTAATGTAAATTTTCTTGACTTCCCAGGGCAAAGAGTATCATCCTACTTGCAACACGATATACATAAAAAAAAATAGTCAATTGGCATAGAAAGCTCTCAGTTAATAACTGTGGAAGTGCTCATAAGAACACTGTTTGCGCGCGCGGGAAACGGATCAGTTTCGGACACCGTAGAAACAAGTTCAACTTCTATTTCACTCCGTAACACAATTTTATTCCGGCAATTAATTAACGCAGAAGATCGCGGATAAAAAACAACTTTATTGCGGACTATCAACGGACGAGGAGTATATTTCCCGGCGGTATGATTGTAACTAATCTTTATTCCCCTATTTACTCGATCAGCTGGCAGTGAGAGATTTGGACTACTCCCATCAGTATTTTTTCTCTTATCTCTTCACCGTTCGCTACCTAACCGAAAGGGGTATAATTGAACCGTGTGATAAACGGGGACAAATAGTGTTTTGAGCTGTGGAACATGATCGCTGTTTCTCATCGCTCTCTGTTAACCCTCGCGTAGCCATGCCGGCCGCCTTGAAATCTCGGCGATTTCAATCAACTACCTACTCTATACTAACTTCTTTCTACTCTGAACTGATTTGTTTTGTATACGAATTCACTTTTTACTCTTAATCTACTATTTACACTCTCGGTCGCCGGGTTGACCGTACTCCTACTGCTACTGGTGCTAGACGTATTGTGTTGCTGCTACTTCGGACGATTTCGGATGGTTGCTGGACTTGGATCTGGATTCTGGACGATCCTTGCTGCTGCGGACTTGACTTCTTCTTCCATCTAGGCTGACGGATCTGCTGCTCTTCGACTCTTGGTGGATATACGGATGCGGTTGGACTTTTGACTTGCTTGACTGGGTGGACATCTCGATTGCTTGTTTTTGTCGGTGGTGATTCGTCATCGGTAAGACGGGGCTCCCTCGCCTCGCCGCGGTATATCTATTAATCATATGAACGGGTGCTTTTTAAACTGAATTACTGGACAAAACAAAGACTTGCCTGGAACGGAGGCCTCCTGGCCTCCGCGGCGCCTCCAGGCGCTGATGATACCCCTACACGTCACAGTGGCGATCGTCGGTACTTGCTAGCGAACTACAAATGTGCTGGTGGAAACATTTCCGATTCGAGACCGTTGTTCGAGTTGGCCATACTCGTTGACGACCTCTTCGTTGATTCCGGGAGGACGAATAGCTCTCTTCTACCTCCGTTGCGAGTTCGTACACTCGTACCTCAAATAGCCAAGCGTGTGATTGTGGTTAGCAGGGTTTCGAATTGTGCAGTCTACGACTGCCAAGATGACTGACTTCACGGAACAATATAATATTGCCGAACTAAGTTCAGCACGACTGCTTCATGCACCGTTCATGCAGAACGTACCACCACCAGAACAAAACAGATTACCTCGATAAATGGAGAGACCGGATCGAATAGTGACTTCCATCGTTTCTTGGGCTTGAAACGAGGACGGAATGTGGCTACGAATGAGAAATGAGCCGATTAACTTTTTGAAATTCTAAACAATACTTAACTTAACTGGTCTGCGGAGGTCTTTCGACCTCCGCCGGTGGAGGAGTCCTAGTTCTCCCCTGATGCTGATTGAACATTATCGCTGATTGGTAGGATGCAGATCTTCGAGATTGCTCGTTTGTAGCTGCCATCCTTCGTTCGGACTGTCACTACCCGAATGATTCCGTCTGCTCCAGTGTGTACCTCGGTTATCCGACCCAGAAGCCAACTCAACGGTGGCTGATTCTCCTCCCTCAATACCACCATCGTTCCTATCTTCACGTTGTCACGCTTCTTGGTCCACTTCGTGCGGTTATGCAGGTTGGACAAATATTCGGTCGACCAATTCCTCCACAAAAGTTGCACAAAGTGCTGCACGGTTTGCCATGCAGACAAACGGTTTTCCGGTAGACCATCAAGGTTCGGCTCCGGAATTGCTGCCAACGGACGTTGGATGAGAAAATGGCCCGGTGTAAGTGCCTCGTAATCACTGGGATCGTTGCTGACTGGTGTGAGCGGGCGAGAATTCAAAACTGCCTCGATCTGCGTGAGCAGCGTCTGGAACTCGTCGTACTGTAACGTCCTTGAACCTATCGTTCGTTTCAGCAACGTTTTGAACGATTTTACAGCGCTTTCCCACAATCCTCCAAAATTTGGGGAGCGGGCTGGTATGAAGCGGAACTCAGTGTGGTCTTTCGACGATTCTTGGACCACGGCGTTCTGGAACTGTTGGTTGATGAAAAGCTGCCGTAATTCTGCCATCTCGCGTTTAGCTCCGACGAAATTTCTGCCGTTGTCGCACATGATTAGCGATGGTTTTCCACGTCTAGACGAGAACCGTCTGAGGGAAGCCAGGAATGCCTGCGATGTTTGGTCAGCCACTAACTCCAGGTGGACTGCTTTCGTTACCAGGCAAACGAAAACGACGACAAAACACTTCACGGGACGGGCAGAACGCTGGGGGTATTTGACTTGAAACGGTCCACAAAGATCGATGCCGACGCGTTGGAAGGGACTACAAGGCGTAACTCTCTCCGATGGTAGATCGGCCATCAATTGCTCTTGAATCTTCGGCTTGACACGGAAGCAGCGTACACAATCATGGATCACCTTTCGAGCTAGATTTCGGGCGTTTGTCGGCCAGAACTTGCCGCGAACGGTCGAAACTAGTAGTTGCTGTCCCGCATGGAACAGATCCCGATGATATTCGGTCATGACAAGCATGGCGAATGGATGGTGATGATCGATGATATACGGATGTTTCCTACTCGACGGAACCTTGGCGTTCCGTAACCGGCCGCCAACGCAAATAATGCCGTCCACCATTTCTGGGTTTAGCGAAGCGATTCGCGAGGAATCTTGGACACTCCGATCACGCGACAGCTCGGTATACTCTTGCGGAAAGGATTCTTGCTGTGCTAGGCGAACTAGCAATCGAAGAGCCTCGTCGCGTTCGACGAGCGTTAGTTGACCTTGCTTGCGATTATCACGATTCGCACTCCTTGCATTGAAGCAAAACCGTTGTAGGAAAGCTACAAGCTCTGTCAGCGAAGACCGTAAACCGAAAATTTCGCTAGGTTCCGTACTGGGCAGTAATGCGGAAATGACTCCCTTTTCTTCCAACAGCGACGGATGCAGTTCGCTTGTATCTGGCTCAGCTGTCGGCCAGTTTGCTCGTTCTTGGAGAAGCCAGTGCGGCCCACGCCACCAGAGAGACTCGTACTGCAACTGCGGGGGTGCCATTCCCCGAGAAATGATATCTGCCGGGTTTTCCATTCCAGGGACGTGATTCCAGGTGCCGCCAACGGTGATGTGCTGGATCTCCGATACTCGGTTGCTGACGAACTCCTTCCATCTGGAGGGAACTGACGATAGCCAGTACTTCACAATCGTGGAATCCGTCCAAAAATGCGACTCCACGGTCATGTGGATGCTGTCGATCACCTTCTTGTAGAGATGTGCGAGTAGTAACGCTGAAGAAAGTTCAAGCCGTGGTGTGGAAAGCGATTTTTTCTTCTTCTTGAGATTCTCGAGTGGAGCAACTCGAGACTTTGCTGTCAGCAATCGTACGTCTACAGTACCGTCTGCAGCGACGGTCCGAATATAGATGCACGCACCGTACGCTTTCCTGGATGCATCACAGAAGCCATGCAATTCTACAGACTCTAGAGAAGTTGTAACGCCAATCCAACGTGGAATCCTTATTCCGTCCAAGCCGATCATATTTCTGCGATATTCAAGCCATCTTTCTCTCATATCTTCGCTCAACGGACTGTCCCAGCTACATTCCCGCTTCCAGAGTTCCTGAACGAACAACTTTGCTTGAACGATGACTGGGCCGATCAATCCCAAGGGATCGAATAAACGGGAGATATCGGACAGAACTGTTCTCTTGGTTACTGCATCTGATTCATTCCACTTCGGAGTGCTGAAGCGATAGACATCCGATCGTGGTTCCCACTGTAGGCCTAGTGTCTTCACAGTAGAATCGCTTGTATCCAGCGTGAGAATGGTCCGATCGTCATGTAGATGCTCTGGAACGTGCCGCAGAATTTCTTCGCAATTAGAGTTCCACTTTCTCAGCGTGAAACCTCCGGATTGCATCAAATCCACCATTTCTTCGACGAACTGCTTGCCTTCATCAATCTCGTCCACGCCGGTCAGCATATCGTCGACATAGAAGTCTTCTTTCAGCACGGCGGCTGCCATGGGATGGGACTCCTCTCCTTCTTCCGCCAATTGTTTCAGGCACCTCGTGGCGAGATACGGAGCTGACGCAGTACCGTATGTGACGGTTGACAACTCAAACGTTCGAATTTCTTCGTTGCTGCTACCTCTCCACACGATCCTCTGGAGCTTTCGATCATGTTCGGAAACTGCAATCATGCGATACATCATACATCAGCAACGACGGCGTAACGATGGAGACGGAATCGGAGATTAATATTGATCAACTCGTCTTGTACGACGGGACCGACCATCAACGCATCGTTCAACGAAACTCCTGTTGAGGTTTTGCAGGAGGCATCAAACACCACTCGAAGTTTGGTTGTTGTGCTCTCTGGCTTGAAGACAGCGTGATGAGGCATATAGTATGCAACTCCCTCGCAGTCCTCGGTGACTTCTACCATGTGTCCCATGTCCAGATATTCTTGGATGAACTCGGAGTACTGGTGCTGCAGTTCGGAGTCCGCTGACAATCTTCGCTCCAAACTGTTCAACCGTCTGATCGCAGTAGACCTTAATTCACCCAATTTTTCGATGAGAAAATCCTTCTTCGGCAGAGCAACTACGAATCTTCCCGTATCGTCGCGTACAGTTGTCTTCGCAAAGTTCTCCTCGCAAGCAGATTCTTCCACGGAATGTGTACTGATGGAACGACAAGTTTCAATTTCCCAGAATCTAGTCAGCTGGTCTTGGAGCTCCGCAGTTGAGCAGACGTTGACTATGGAACGGGATCCGCTGATTGGGCAATCCGGCACTCGGCCAGAGACGATCCATCCAAAAACGGTATTCTGCAAAGTCGGTCCATTCTCCGTCGCCTTCAGTCGTCCATCTGCCAGCAAATCCAAATAATGTTCTGCTCCGATAATTACATCCACCGGTCCTGATTCATGGAAGTCTGGATCCGCCAAGAATGCTTGTTCAGGCAGACTCCATTCCGATGGGCTAAAACTGGAGGTAGGCAACGACACAGTCAGCTTCGGCAAGACGAAAAACTGCATCTCTTCTTCGAACGGAGAAATCATTCGCGACCTTGGAGAAACTTCAGCACTAACTCGCTTGGTGGATACGCTTTGTGCAGAACCAATACCTTGCACGGACAAAAAGGTGGGTGAAACTCGAAATTTGAGCTTGTTCGAGAACTCCTTAGTCATGAGACAGTGTTGGGAGCAAGAATCCAACAAAGCTCGAGCAAGCAGGACATTTCCAAAACGGTCTTTAACTCGTACGAGTGCCGTTGACAAGAGGATGTTGTGTGTAGGTGTCTTGGGTAGTGCAACGTAGTTGTGGCTTGTGCTGGCTTGACTTGTGCTAGGCTGTGGCCTATTGATTTGTGAGTTGGCAGTGTGTGTGGGTGCATTGTTTGATTGAGTGTGTGCTTGTTGGTTCGGTTGCTGTGGGTTGGACTGTGGTTGACGTTGGGGTTGGCTGGCTTCTTGACTTCGCGTTTGCGCGGGTGGAACGGAGGATCTTACCGGGTTGAAGTGGAGCATGGTGTGGTGTTTCTGCTGACAGTGGTGGCAGACGCCTTTATCGCATGATCCTGAGATATGACCAGGATGCAGGCAGTTTCGACACAGCTTGCTTCTCATCACCGCTTCGTTGCGTTCCGTGACCTTCATCTTCTGGAACTTGTTGCAATGGAACGGAGAATGCCAAAACTCGCCGCAAAATGGACATTTGTTGGACATCTTCACCACAGCATGACACACAGCAAACTTCGTCGGACGTTGATCGGAGCTGGTAGACTTCGACGGAGCTATTGACTGCAACACTGCGCACTGGTTGCGCAGGAATGTCACCAAATCCTGATATTTCGGCACTTCTTTGGAGTTATGATGAGCTTCCCATAAACGCAACGTCGCAGTATCGATCCTAGCGCAAAGCATGTAGGCGAGAATGGTACTCCACTGGGCTGTTTGCTCGCCTACCTTGTCCAGCATCTGCAAATTCTTCTCGAACTCACTAACGAGATGATTCAGTCCGTCATACGACTCCTTCTTGAGTGGTTCCAGCGAAAACAGAGTATCTAAATACGCCTTGACGATGAGTTTCTTATTCTCGTAGCGCTTCAGGAGAACCTTCCACGCAACTTCGTAATTGGCAGCCGAAAGCTCGATGGTGTTGATTTCCTTCAGAGCATCTCCCGTAAGCGACGTCCGAAGGTAGGTGAATTTGTCCATCGAGTTCAACTGTCCGTTCAGATGAATCAAGCTGCGGAAGGTGTCGCGATAGCCGTAGCGGTAAACGCGCAGCTATTCAGCATGACCATGCTGAGGGTCGTGGGTTCGAATCCCACCGGTCGAGGATCTTTTCGGGTTGGAAATTTTCTCGACTTCCCAGGGCATAGAGTATCTTCGTACCTGCCACACGATGTACACATGCAAAAATGGTCATTGGCACAGTAAGCTCTCAGTTAATAACTGTGGAAGTGCTCATAAAAACACTAAGCTGAGAAGCAGGCTTTGTCCCAGTGGGGACGTAATGCCAGAAAGAAGAAGAAGAAGGTGTCACGAAACATCACCCATTCTCCTAATTTGCCACTAAACGTGGGCAAACTAATTTCGGGCAACTTCACCTTGGAATGCGCTGCGCTTCGATCGGCTGGTATTCCACATTCACGCTGGACTGGATCCTTGGGTGGAAGCAGTTTTAGCAGGGCCGATTTCACCTTGCAGTAGCGATTTTCGAATTCTTCGGCCATGCGGAAGTTTTCCTGCTCACGGGTGTGCGCATCTTTTCCGCCAGAAGAACCCTTCTTCAACAGATCGCTCTCGTCTTCATCCTCCTCTTCTTCCTCTTCGTCTTCCATTAGCAGCTCTATCTTCTCACGTAGCACGAAAAACTCCAAATACACTTCGTTCAAGCCCTTGAGTCGCACTTCAACTTCACACTCATCACGATCTTTGTCGAAAACGGCCACAAACTTCTCCACGATTGTCACCTTTTGCTGAAGCAAGCGTTCACGCTTCAACAAAGCACGCAAATCACTGGCCATCACTGCACTGGTCAAATCAAATTCAATCACCAAGCACTAATCACTATCACCGGTACACTTTCACTGTGACAGATCTACTCGACGTTCCACGATCGCGTTTAAAGTAGACAGATTTAGAACTGTACAACCCAACGACAGCAGCGAGGGGAGATCAACCACAGAAGAAAAAGCAACCAACAGACCCAAGCGGAACTTCGAGACCAACAGAAAGCGGACACAACTCATGCACCTTGCCAATGGAAAAAACTCACATGCATTTGATGGATTTATTATCAGCCTTATTTCGGATGGCCACATGCATCAAGCCACCGTTACACAGTACTTCCCTGAATCTGCAACTGCAATTCCGATGGCGCCGACGTTGTTCTGCAACACTTTCCTCGATGGCGCCCGATTGTTAGCAGCTTTGTTCCTCCTGATGGCGCTCGAATTCCTCCTGCGATGGCGATTTACCGCGTCGAAAATGGTACGAAATTATCACGCCGACGTTTGTTCACCGTCGGTAGGCACACTTTCTTCCTCACTGCACTAAATTTCGCCACCCGCCGTGACGATCAACACTACACCGTTCAATTTTTCACTGCGGCTTTCTCAATCAGGGTGTCGACTCAATATTGAAAATAAAATTCCCTGACTTTCCCTGACCTTCCAGTCGTTTTCCAGAAAAATTCCAGGCCACTCAATTAATTAATTTGAACCAAAATTAGTAATCCAAGAAAAATACACATCCGAAAATTTGCATGATGTAAAGTTTCACATACACATCATACTAGTATTCAGTTTATTCATACTAGGTCGTATGAATAAACTGAAGAAAAGCTATTACTTTACTGAAATATATTTGTCAGATAACATTTTTTAGCGTTTATTCAAGTTGATATGATTAAACTGAGCAATTGAACAAAGATGGCTACTGAACTACCTCATATATAATTTCACAAATTCCAGGCATAAACGACAATTCTGGACCCTTTCCTGATTATACCTTATTACAACTTCTTTATATAAGAAGCAACACTATTACGATCATTCACCATGCTTTTTAAGTGCATGAAATTTATCATGAAATTTGGCTATTACTTTTTCCAGGTAAAATTCTAGCCAATGCCAAAAAACTTTTTTGGAGAATGGCTTCAAGAAATTCCACATAGATTTCTCAGAAATTCCTCTTGAAATTCTTAAACATATTTTTGCAGATATTCCTTCAATACTTTACCATAACGATTTCCCCTAAAAACTCCTTATCTCCAGGGTTTTCTAAAAATTGTTAGAGTATTTCTTTCAATCTTGAATTTCTCCAAGAATAGAATTTGGATTTTCCAGGATTATTGCAAGAATAAGTCTAAAGTCATTTTTCAGGAATCACATAGAGTTTTTCCCAAAATGTATTAATTTTTTTTCTTAGAATATTTTTAATAATACTTCACGATGATTAGTTACATGTAATTTATTTTAGGTATCATTTTAGGATTCCGATATGAATAACACCTAGGTTTTCTCTTCAAGGAGTTTATCTAAGTATTCTTAAGATGAAGATGCAACGAAGCCACACCTAAAATGTTCAAAAGCACAAATATAGAGATCCAAACAGCTGTTCATGCTCCAAACATGATCGATTGGTCACACGCTGATGATGATCAATCAATCCAATTCTCAGAGCGAACGATTGCTTGGTCCACGAGATTTATGCTCTCGAAAATTTGAGATGTGGCTTCGTTGTATCTTCAATTTAAGGTGATTATCATCAAAGCCAAATTTCGAATTTTCAAGCTCACAGATCTAGAGAACCTGACAACCATTCGCGTTGACAATTTGATGGGTTGGGTTCTCAACAGATTGTTGAGAAGATTATTTCAAACAATATTCCCGAAATTTCTGCTTTTCAATAATGTTCTGGATTAAAATAAATCAAGAAATTTGGAGAGGCTTCCTCAGAATTTCTAGAGTATCTCCTGGGTATATTGTAAAATAAATTATTGTTTGATTAATCAGATTTGTGATCTTAAAATTTTGAGAAGTGAAAAAGTGCACGGTCTGTTAGTAGCGTTTGATCTTTCGACCTTGACGTTTGCTCCTGCGGGGACAGGCGATGAGGGCAGGATCGAACATGTCGCGCGTCGTTTGTTAGAAGTGAAAAAGTGCGCGGTCTGTTAGTAGTGTTTGATCTTTAGCCGAGCAAACGAGTGAATTTGAAAGTGGATTGTTGCTGCTCAGTCAAGGATGGCGGATCAATTGGTGAGCTCGTTTCATGCTATTGTTTCTAATCTATAAAATATGTATGACTGCACATTCATTCGTTACAACAGTGGGACGTACATTTAATTTTTCTACAAACTATGAATGGATCGTCACTGTGAGTGTCGACGTAAACTCTGATTCATGAATTACATATGTTTAATTTTTTTTTTCAAAACACCCCTTTCTTTTTACCTTTATTTTTGTAATTAAAAAAAACTTTGAATGGTTCGACACTACAAGTGTAGACTTGCGAAAGGTTCACTTAATTCAACAAACTTTGGATGGTTCGCCACTGTAAGTGTCGGCATAAGAGTGTTGGGAATGTTACATTTAGGTATTTGTTCAACAAAGTTTGAATTGTTCGTCACCTCAAGTGTCAGCATAATGTTCCTCTACATAGAAATTGTTCATATCAAATGAAAACATTATATTTACATATAAGCATGTTTATATCTCACAAATAATTATTTATCATGGTCTAATCGCTTATCAAAGTGAATCCTGTGACCCAACGATCCTCCCCATTAACAAACATCCCTCCCAGTAACCTTTGTGGAGATGCAGAGGAAAACACGGTCTCCAAATAGCAAAGGTTACACACTAACATTCCTTCCCTAAATCCCACCTGACTGCAAGGACGTGGCCGGCGCCGTTATTGGCCATGTATAAATAGAGGCACTGAATTATGCACACTGAAGAAGATTATGGCCAATCTCAGCCGAACTTGTAGTTGATTCTTTGTGCATTTTCACTGACTTCGGTCAATCACGGAATAGCAACCATTGATATGTGTAGTCAGTCTAAGCTAAGCTAAGCTAAGCTTAAAATTTTGAGATACGGCTTTTATTCATCACCACTTAAATACGAGAATCCTTATTGGTTTTTCTCTATATGTACTTAGTTTCACAAGTTCTACTTGATATTTTGAGCAAACTTGTAAGGATTGATACAATTTGAAGTAGTGAACTGCATTTTTTTTCAAGGTTTTGAGCTAAATGCGCCAAACTAGGCAATTAATTGATCTAGGAAACTTAACAACAAAATGTTTTTAAAGCAATCCACGCCAATTTCGAAGAAGTTATTCGGAGAGTACTGTTGATGCTTTTCAATTCAGAAAATTTGAATTCTTTGGATAAATATAAGCAGTAAAGTACAGTTTACTCTATTATGCATAAGAGCATTTCCTCAATGACTTAGCCTGAACAATATCATTTAAGACAATAAACTCGTTTGATGTTGTAGTATTGATATTTTTTCCCTGACCTCAAGTGAAATTCCCTGACTTTCCAGGTCAAGAATTGAATTCCCTGACATTCCCTGACTTTCCAGGTTTTTCCAGGTAGTCGACACCCTGCTCAATGTAAATCGCCCACACAGTAGCTCACACAGTAGTTCGCAATCCTGTTTTTCGCACTGTTCGCTTAAGCGGGCTTCGTATCCGCAAACCGATCCTGACCGTCCTCGATCCGGCTCGAAGGACCAAAAATGTTTGCGCGCGCGGGAAACGGATCAGTTTCGGACACCGTAGAAACAAGTTCAACTTCTATTTCACTCCGTAACACAATTTTATTCCGGCAATTAATTAACGCAGAAGATCGCGGATAAAAAACAACTTTATTGCGGACTATCAACGGACGAGGAGTATATTTCCCGGCGGTATGATTGTAACTAATCTTTATTCCCCTATTTACTCGATCAGCTGGCAGTGAGAGATTTGGACTACTCCCATCAGTATTTTTTCTCTTATCTCTTCACCGTTCGCTACCTAACCGAAAGGGGTATAATTGAACCGTGTGATAAACGGGGACAAATAGTGTTTTGAGCTGTGGAATATGATCGCTGTTTCTCATCGCTCTCTGTTAACCCTCGCGTAGCCAAACACTATAAGCTGAGAATTCGGCTCTGTCCTGGTTGGTATTCTTTTATTACCCTGAAGAAGGAAACAGCGAGGATATGATTGACCAAAACTTTACCAACACAAGGTACATGCTTGCAACTATAGACAGAGGCAGACTAAGTATATTTAGAAGAAGAAGAAGAAGAAGAAGAAGACACCAACAAGTTTATGCTTTAAACAGGCGATTTGCCTTTTGAAGGAAGCATCACATTAAACAACTCGTTGGTCCTGTGAATATGATGCTTTTACAGATGAAGTAATCAGCGTATTAGAAGAAAATGGTATACGTATAACAATCACATACAAAAGTTAGCTATAATAGCGAGCCGTCAATTATTCTTGGCACATTTGATTCACTTCGGTAGTTTTTTGCGTCGTATTGCAATAAACTTCATTGCCAAGTTTCAGATAATTGCAACAATTCAGTCGAGAAAAAAAACCAAGATATTGATGGAAATGCTCAAGTAGTTCCCTGAAAAGTTTCATTGGGGGAATCGGGAATCGAACTCACACCCAGTGCCGGATTCGCCCTTCGGGGAGCCCGGGTCAGATCTCATAAAGGGGGCCCTTTTATACAAAATTCTATACGTTTTGGAATTCCACAAACCAACGTATTGAATTTGAGTTTTGAACGAGATGGTCGGTCCAAAAATATAAGGGGCCCAAATGAAAAGTGGGTTGTGAGTTATATTCATTGTCAGCTAAATTCAACTGTTTTCAAGTTTTCCCATAGAATTTTTAGATGATTTTTCCGTTCAATATTTCAATTCGTAGAAGACTGGCTTGTTTTTCGGCTTCTATATAATTTGCATAGAGTGAACAATTGGTAAAAATCTACAAAGCCGTTATAGTCCAAAGCTCTTTTTGATGAAATTTACTACAAGTTTCCAATTTGTCTCCGTTACCAACTCCATTAAACGAAAATCGAGCTACCACGATATACCTCTCGGATGAGCAGCAGAAAACCCTGATCTCAATCCCTACCATGTTCTTCCTTCAAAATTTGTGACCACTAACCTCGAGTTGCCACGAGTACCGTGGCTCCATCCCATATTAATTTTATACTGCAAAAGTCATAGAATTGTATACACTAAAAAATAATTTCGGCTCCGTAAAGCGTTAAACGCGAATGAGCCTCAAATAAACGACAAGGCAAAAAAAGTTTGTCTCGGTTTGGAAAAAAAGATATTTACGGTACTGGCAAGAATAAATTGTGTACTTTAGGCTTATTTTCATACAAAAGTTTAGAGACCTCTGCTTGTAGCAAACCGATTGAGCTGAAATTTGAACTGCATGTTGGAAATAAATTCAAATTAGAACTGTGAATAAATCATCAAATTATATGCAAAAGCGTCTAAGTTTTTAAATTTTTGAACATTTTGCCAAAAAAAACCCATATTTTGATACTCAGATATTTTGGAAACAATCAATTCTACCAAGTTTTGCATTTCATCTAAAAAAATGCAAAAACATGCCTACTTCTAAACATCAAATCAAATCAAAAACATTCCAATGTAAATTTTCTGGCATTTTTTTTTTTTCAAAATAATATTCATTTAATATCTTCCAAACTCTTGAATACAATTGATCAATTTCCCATGAATCAAATTTCAAGTTATTTATGAGATGTAATTCAAATTTCAGGTCAGTCGATTCGTTAGAAGCTGTTATACAGTTCCCTAAACTTTAACATTTTGTATGAACATCGTATGTATATTCTATGAATTATATTCAAAGCTAAGCCATTACTGAAGCAAAGCTAAGCTTATACTGAATTCAAAGAAAACTTCATCAACTATGGCATACAAAATAGAATATATATTTAAAAACACTGACTACTGCGTCACAAAAGAATTTCTCTTACAGTTCAAGTAATTTTTTTGGATCATGCAAAAACGTTGAGCGCGTTTTAAATTCTAATATTTTTTAAACTAATTAGAGAAGAATTTTGAAGATTTTGGCTTAACGTTCATATTTTTTTATAGTATATTTATTAATCAAATCATACTGTGAGATTCAGATATTAGGCGAAGAAAAACAATTTATTTTAGTATTGGAAAGTTGGCTGAAACGTTTTAGTTATATGTTCAAAGAGAAAATATTGAAAGGTATTTCAAAATGTTTTTGTTCTTAATTTTTTGTTCCTCGGGGGGGGGGGGGCTTAATCGGGGGGCCCGGGGCATTTGCTCCCTCGGCACCCCCCAAATCCGGGCCTGCTCACACCCCATGACACGATGCGCTACGATGGAATGAAAACGAAATGGAGGAATTGTAGCTCACATTTTAACAATATAATAGGCCAAATCCTATAAGCTATGGGTATTGAATCTACGCGGTTTTTGTCCTACGTAGAGCCGCGTAGATGAAGTTCGTCGTAGATCGGGGTATAGCTGTATTACCGTGAACGTACCATATTTGACGCGGGTCCAAACTTGACACATTTTCTAATTAATTTTATTATAAAATAATTCTAGTTCAAACTAGCATTCGAAAATTCATTCCTTAATCTTCATTTACATGTTATTGAAAGATTCCAATCAAAAAAAGTTTATTTTTGATTAATATTAGACAAAAAATAAAAAAATATTTGAAAATGTGTGTCATTTTTTTCATTCCTTAGTGAATGTGCTAAATATTGTTAACCAATTTTTATGAAAATATTGTGCTCTTTCACAGCAATATCATCAACAACAGTCAGTAATATTATTTTATTCATAAATTGACGTCGAAATTTTTCTATTTTTAAGGTTTAAGACATATTTTTGTATGAAAATCTTGTGCGTCAAGTTAGGCACACAATGTTCCTAATTATTTGATATTTTGTTCAGCATGTTTTGTTGAATCGAAAATAGGAAAAGAAACATTTATGGTGCGCATCCGTCCGCAGAACAACTCAATGCTTTATGTAATCACATGTAAAGGGTCATCAATAGATAACGTCACGTTTTTTTTAGAAAGAGGAGGAGGTTCAGGGAAACGCAACGATTCATACAAAATATTCGCACTTTTTATAAAATAAATGTGGCCAAGGTTGAGAGGGGTTAAAAATTATAAAATTTATCGCGGTTAATGGACGTCCCCTAATGTTTTAAGGAAGCTTCAATACATGCGTCAGGAGGTGAGGTGTAAGTTCAATGATTTGTTTCGTATAATTTATACAATAGAGGTGTCCATGAGATACGTGTCACCAGGCTTCTTCCTTGCTCTTGACTTATCCTCTTTCTCCCCCTTTTAATGATCAACTACAAGAGAGAAGCGATTTTACCCACACACAAACTGAGCGAACTTGATCTGCGGGATGAAGAGTTTACACGTTTGCCTTTGCTTATTTTCATTCCCACGGTGGTAAAGAGTTTGTTTTGACAACCTCAGTGCTTAAAAGAGAAAGAGATTACTTTCTCCCTTTCTCAGTCAGGGGGAGAGCATTTTTTCCCATTTCTCAGTTCGGGGAAGAGCAAAGAAGAAAGCGATATCATGCTCTTGTGTTGACTGAGAAACCAACCTTAGTTCATCCCAAAAGCAATGATGATGTGTTTGCAGAGCTTCGCAGTAAGCTAGAGCTGTCAAATGGAAGATGTGCGTTTGGCTAGAGCCAACATTTCTCTCCACTCTCTCAGCTACGGATTATTCAACCAACATCCAATGCTGTCTCATAATTGTTGTGAGCGTACGAGGTCGCTTCATCTATAAGATCAAGATGTGCAAAATAAAGCCTGCGTGTCACAAAAACAAACCATTTTCTACAACAACCCCGCCCATTCGCCCTACGTCACACTTTTTATATAAAACCTTCAAAAAACTTGTATGATTCGTCATATCTTGCAGAACACCTCCTTCCGCCTAATAACGTGAATTACTTAATGTATAACCCCATATATGGTTCTCGATATATTTCGAGGCCCATACTGCCGTTGGTTCTACGCATATTTGTCCCGTGGTCCATTAGGGTTACATAGAACATGGAACAAGAAGCCGTAGTTCACGTGTTATAAGTAACGAAGATTCTCAAACGGCCATTTTTGGAACCGGTAATTTTCGTTCTAGTTTTTGACCAATTTGTCCTTATTTAAGCAACTACCTTCCCCGTTCCAGCGTAACGTAGTTTTCGAAGCTTTCCCTTGTTTGATATCACGACGAAAATACATTAAACTAAACAATAATGCTCGACTATGGATTGAACTCAATGGCCGGTTTTATTTTCTACACTTTAACTAAACGCATAGCAAAAGTACTACCGGATGACGTCATTCAAAACTTTTTCCAAAGGTTCTAACTTGTATGTCCACTCTAAAGCGTTTTTTTCAATTACTTGTAGTATTGAATACTGAAACTCTTGTAAATTTCAAACTTTAGCAATTATTTTTTAGTGCGTCAAATAAGGAACATAGTGAGTCAAATTAGGCACATTGAAGAATTGATGCGTCACTTAAGGAACCTAATGTGTTCCACAAAAAGTCAATCAAACGTGAAGAAAAAAACGTTTAATATTTGTTTACTGATTTTTCCCTAATTCTGTAATAGTTGTGCTAGCATAGGTTCAAATTTCAACAAAATCGGACAGATTTTGACGATTTGACAAATGTTTGAATTTATAATTTTCTTAACCGCGTCAAATATGATACGTCCACGGTAGCTTATTTCAGTTTGAACACGAACAATTTCACAATTGATACCTGAGAATCATACGTCCTACATTATGGTCTTCAACCATTATTTTTACAGATGGAAAGTACGAATCTTCGATGGGGACGACAATGCCAAAGCAGGATGGATACCGGTCTCGGTGCTGGACATTATGCACACCGATCAGGCCGTGTTTGGCGATAAAGCTAACGATGCCTCCTATCGCCGGGAGTAAGTTTGACGAAAATTCGATTATTTGCATTGAATTAATCGATCTTCTGTTCCCAACAGAGCCGTCGTTCGCGAGCTGATTGAAACTGAGGAGGAATTCGGCCGGGACCTACAGCTGGTCGTCGATAACTACATCAAGTACATCGACAACCCGGACAACAAAATTCCCCGCCAGATCCGCGATCACAAGGACGACATCTTCAACAACTTCAAACAGATTGCGGACTTTCACAACACGTAAGTGTCATGCGGTGGTCATCTATCCGGTGATGTCTTGTTATTTTTCCCGGCTCGTTGCAATTACGCCACCACGCTTGGTTCGGTTCCAAAGCAGCGTGTCACTTTTTCCGACTAATTTAATTTGAAATGTGTTTTTTCCCCTTTTATGGAACCGGGTGCCATCCGTGTGTGCGACCAGAGTGCTCATTGAAGGTGTCAAGTACTACGCCAACAATCCGAAAATGATTGGCAAAACGTTTCTTCGGTTGGAGCGTGACTTCGACAAGCATGTGCGGTACTGTCGGGATGCGCCACTTGCGCAGGAGTTTCTCGCCGCCAACGACGCCGTCCGGGACTTTTTTATGGTAAGTACATTGAGTTGGTGTGGATATTATAGCTAATAAATGAAGGGAGCTTTCTCGAAAGTTGCCACTCCATCTAGCGCTGGGTTGTGGAAAATTAGCGGCGTATTAGTGTGTAGATTTATCCACCTGCGCAGTAGCTCATTGTTGACTGATGAAGATCGTCATCGCGCACGTCACTGAAATCAGCGGTGGATGCGTCACGCAAGCAGAAAACGTTAAATGTTTCGCTGATCCGTGTCGGATTCAGTTGACAGGTTGTAATCTTGTTACATTTGGGTGTTGCTTGTGTGAACAGAATACTTATTCGGTACATTACCATAAGCTGTCAGCCCAATTGACACGGTATTTAGAAAAAGGAAACATTGTTGCATTCCCCGACTTGATTTAGGGATGTAAGAAGAGCATGTAAAGTGTAGTGCAGCATATAGTACATGTCAGTACGATGGAGACGCATTATAGTTTATAATATAATGTTTGTCCCGCCAAACGCTGTATTGCCAAACAGTAGGCTGTGAAGTAGACCATATCAAAATCCTTTAGATCGCATCGTACCTTCGTGCTGTGCGTACACGAATTCTCTCTGCTCATGGAAGTTTTCTTAGAAACTACCTAAAGCAATAAAACAGTACTTTTCAGTACTATTTTTTTCTACTATTGATCCCTTTACGATCCATGTTTGGACCCGTGCCTTCGATTTTTCGTTGGACCCGTTGGCGAAAGTTAGCGGTGGTAATCCTTTTTGGACACCGTCTTGGAACAAAAAAACCTCTTAGGAGGTCTCGTCTTCTCTCGTTTATTCAATAAACATGGTTGAAACTACAAACAAAAGGAAGAGTGAATTTTTGAATTCACAACTTCCTTCCAAAAAAGTGGGATTTAAAACTGTCACTAAACGTGGCAAGAATGGAAGAAAGGGACGTTTCTCCGGAATACGAACTTTCTTCCAAGGGTGAAATGGATTGATAATTGCATCGAAATGAGCAATCAGTTCGATGCTCTAGAAAAATTTTCCAAACACCAAATCGAAGTAGTCTCTAGCCCAGTCTCTTTGATTCAAGTGAGGAAGCAAAGAGAGCCGCCCATCGTGGTCTGTTGTTCCGAATCTGGGGGATTTAGGCAGGAGATCTTGAACTCCATTAGGGGAATTAAGGTTTCCTTCCAAATCACAAAAAAGGAGACTGTCGCGTTTTGCCGAAAACTCTTAAGTGACTATAAGTCATCTGAAGAGATCAAAAATGGAATAAATGATTTACTTGGATTTCCCCAGTCCAAATAATCTTTATGAAAAAGAGAACCCAATCTGGCATTGTTCGGAAAGGGCTTTCTTAAGAATATTATTTAGTTCACTTTAACAAAAAAGGGGGGCGGGCAACGTGGCGTAGTTGGCTACACGTTCGCTTTATAAGCGGATGGTCATGGGTTAGATTCCCAGCCCTCTTAACAAAAAAAAAAACTTCGTCAGTCCGCTCAAGAACAACACGAGCCCATCCGTACAACATCACGGACGTCTGAAAGCGGACTGACATTTCAAGACTAACAATTCAAAAGGCCTCATCTCCAAAAAGTAAACAATGAGAAAAATGTAATCTTGTTTTGTCAAACAATAAATCAAATTTAAATTATGAATTTAAGCATTGTATGTTATTTTATCGTCCCGAAAGTCGATGGATAAACTGATTTATAGCTATGAATATTCATTACTATCATTTTAGCAAAAAATCCTGCTAAAAAAAACGAGTCAAAGGAAATGAGGCTTTTATTTCACCAAAAGCTGTACAGCCCTTTTCATTTGTGGCCATAGACGCCGGCCGACGCTGATGAGGCCTGTGAGTTGACGCCTTTGTTTACTCTAAAATGTGTTGAGGCCTTCTAGTTGTGGCTTGTTTTTTCATCATCTTCTGATGTGGCCTTTTGAAAATCATTCAAAATTGATGATGAAATAAGAAATTTGAAGTGTAGAAGAGTGTTAAGTGGTGAAGTAAAGTACATGGAGATCCCTACAGCAAGAGAAGATTCGTGCGGTCGATTAAATATGTGATTGATTGAACCCTTCGTCATCCATGAACATTATGTATGTGCTACGCGAGTTTGTCGTCGAGAAAATGTATCGAAATGTTGGTTCAATTGAAATAATATTGCAATTGAACGTTGTTTTTCATGCAATTGAAACCAAATCGTGTTTTTGTTGATAATTTGTGAAGTACAGACAGGCTGACACAGGTATTATTAGGTAGTATGATACAAATTACATCAGTCTACAGGAACCCGATAATGTTCGCCGTTTAGGCAACCACTGTATAAAATAATACAAGGAGCAGTCGCTCCGTAGTATAACCTGCATCTACTTAGTGAATTTGGAACGTTTTTCGCAATCTACATTGCAATTTTGATGTTTGTTTAACAGGCCTCAACTCGGTTTCCGTCAGATATAGAAATGAGGCCTTTTTGAGAAAAGGCCGCATTTGCGATGAATAACCTGGTTAGCGGAAAATGAGATGGGGCCTTTTAGAAAAATGTTATTTTTTCAACTTTTATGCATATTTTTAAATGACTATTGTATGTTTTAGTAAGAATAGGCTCTTATACACTGAAATCAGCAGAAAACCGATTTGTTTACATTTTGGACTTGAGGCCTTTTGAATTGTTGGTCTTGATTTGACATTTTGACATTCTCTGAGCGAATGCTCAACTGCACCTGGATTAACACGGCAATCGACAAAAACGGCTATGAACCAATGGACCTCCCTGCGTGCTCTTCGATCTACCTGCGAAAAGTGGAGAGCGCAAAGAGACAGCGCAGCATCAGATCTTAAAATAGATTATGTAATATAATAGTGTGAATTCAGGCGTTGTGCTTCAGTACAACTTTTCAATCGATCCTCGCTCAGGTGATATCCAATGGCGAAATGAGCTTCCAATTAGAATATAAGTAAATCGAAACTTTAACAAAAAAGAACTAAGTAATATTAAAGCTTTAGAAAAAGCAAAACTTTTGTTCGATGTCCGTGTGACGTGGGAACATTTCCAGAAACCTGGAGGAAATTACCAGAACCCCACTCAGTGCCGTCGGTGCCAAAAGGTGGGTCATGGAACAAAAAATTGTCGCATGGATACTAAATGCATGATTTGCGGAGGTTCTTCTCACGCTGAGGACGTCTGTCCAGTAAAGGAAGATACCATCAAGTTTATATGCTCAAATTGCGGGGGCAATCATAAGTCCAATTTTTGGGCTTGCCCTTCGCGAAGGAGAGTCGTCGAGGCCAGGCAGATGAAAGATACTATCAGTTACGATAACGGTCGTTTCCGGAATTTGCCTGGTAGAGTATCGAACAATACTCATTTTTCAGTTAACGATCGCTTGATTAGGAATCATACCCATCAGGAAGATCATAATCTGCTCATTCACAAACTAATTTTAATCCGTCGGGTAGCCGTTCGAATCTTTTAATTTAGAATGTATCTACCCAAGGAAAATCCTTTGCCGATATCGTAGCAGGTAATTTGAACTCCTCCCCTATTCGTACTATGAGTACTCATTCTACTTATTTAAAATCAAATGAAAAAAAAACCCTGCCGCCACAGGTAACATCTACTCCGTCTACCGAAAATTCTAACGGAAAATCATCAAATGTACCCACTTCAAGTGATATGTCTGCCTCTGATTTTAATTTTCTAACTGAACAATTGAATCTAATGATTGATGCTATGTTCAAAGCCTTCATCATGACTGAAGCAGTCCAAGTTGTTGTAAAATTTACTAATCAAATTGTTATTGGATTACGTTTTTTCAATGGATCCAAATGATAATTTAAATATTTTAAATTGGAAAGCTCGTTCCCTGTATGGTAAAGAGGACGAGCTGTTTAATTTTTTTACAATTAATAACGTGCATATAGCAGTTATTACTGAAACATATTTAAAACCTGGATCCAAACTAAAAAATATCCTAACTTTTTTGTTTATCGCAATGATCGACTTGATGAGACATGCGGGGGAGTTGCAATCATTATGCATAGGCGTATAAAACATCAATTGTTTCCGTCATTTGAAACTTTAAGTGTTTCTGTTCAAACACAGCTAGGTAAATATACTTTTATAGCTGCCTATTTGCCTTTTCAATGCTCTGGACAGCAGGTTGATTTGCTCCAAACTGACTTGCGAAAATTAACTCGCAATAAGACAAATTATTTTGTCATTGTTGACTTTAATGCCAAACATCGGTTATGGAATAATTCTCAAGGTAATTCCAACGGCAGAATTTTATATGATGAGTGCTCTTCAGGATATTTCTCAATTCAATACCCTGATAGCCCCTTGCTATTCAGCAAGACCAAGCTGAGGGTCGTGGGTTCGAATCCCACCGGTCGAGGATCTTTTCGGGTTGGAAATTTTCTCGACATCCCAGGGCATACCCGGGTAACACACATGTTATAATTGTGTATTATAACTTATTTATGACTGGTTTTGGTCATATATCAGTTGATAATACATCATTATAACATGTGTGTTGCTGGGGTAGAGTATCTTAGTACCTGCCACACGATATACACATGCAAAAATAATCATTGGCAAAGTAAGCTCTGAGTTAATAACTGTGGAAGTGCTCATAAGAACACTAAGCTGAGTAGCAGGCTCTGTCCCAGTAGGGACGTAACGCCAGAAAGAAGAAGAAGATAGCCCTACATGTTTTTCCTCTTCTAGAAACCCATCTACGATTGATTTGATCTTAATTGACTCAAGTCATCTTTGAAGCCAATTAGCTACTCATGCTGATTTTGATTCGTTTTTCACAATTAGGAAACAATAATTTTTAATATAAAATTTCTTAATTGAACCCTGACTCCAAGCCCTTTTGGAAATTATCTCAAATTTTGAAAAAAACCTCATCGGCATCGAAAGAGGAAAACAAATTATTACTAACTAATTGCGAAAAAACTCAAAAACTTGCTATGCAGTTTGAAAGTGCGAACAATTTTAATTTAGGACTTACTAGTCCAATTGAAAATCAAGTTACTCAGGACTTTGAAAATATTCTCAATCAAGAGAACGTTTTTGAAAATTCGTGGGAGACTGATTTCGAAGAAGTGAGAACTATTACAGTCAACTCTTCCTAACTCGATATTGAAGGGACCATCGAGTACCTCCCTAACTCGAGTTACAGAACACAAAACTAGTGCAGCTGCGTTCCAAGGGACCGTCGAGGTAGCCATGAGAACCAACTGTTACTATGATTCTCTGACTCGAATCGAGATACGATGACGGCGATGATGGAATTTTCTACATCCTCATCAAGAAACTTCCAGAAAGTAGCTTAGCGTTCTTTGTTGATATATTTAACAAATGTTTTCAATTAGCATATTTTCCTGACAAATGGAAAAATGCTAAAGTTGTAGGGGAAAAGCACCAATTTTCGACCCAGCCCTAATTTGGATGGGTCCATAAGATTTTGGCCTACTTTATATGGAAATCCGAAAATTGGCACAGAGTTCTTGTAGGTCGAATATTAGTGCTTTTCCCCTACCAATTTTAAAACCAGACAAAAATCCTGCAGAAGCTTCTAGCTATCGTCCAATCAGTTTGCTTTCCTCCATCAGTAAACTTTTTGAAAAGGTCATTTTGAACAGAATGATGGCCCACATCAACGAAAAATTCAATTTTTGCCAATGAATAGTTTGGATTCCGCCATGGACATTCGACCACTCGTCAACTTTTACGTGTAACAAATTTGATTCGTTCCAACAAATCTGAAGTTTGGCATGAAGGTTTGATCGAAATTAAATAACTTTATTTTTCCAACATACATTGTTAGAATAATTCAAAGTTATCTGTCAAATCGTACACTTCAGGTTAATTATCAGAACTCCAGGTATGAAAGACTTCCTGTTAGAGCTGGTGTTTCTCAAGGCAGCATTTTGGGATCAATATTATACAATATTTTCACATCTGAGTTACCTCAGTGATGTCAAAAATCCTTGTTTGCGGATGACACAGGCCTCTCCGCCAAATGACAAAGGCTGCGTGTCATCTGTAGACGATTGCAAAGTTTGGATATTTTTTCTTCATACTTGCAAAAATGGAAGATTTCTCCTAATGCTTCCAACCTACGATTATTCTACTTGAGGTGCGACACTACCTCTATTCCAACACTATTTAGGAGAAAGTAACAGATAAAAATTAAATTCAAAGAAAAACATAGAGTCAAAACCAATTAAACAATACAAATAATAAATAACAATTTTGTTTAGTTTCCATTCTCCATATAAAAACTATCATAAAACATGAAATGGCGATTTTTGCATTTTTATGGGCCATACTGTTGATGCTGCTGAAAATTTGCTATAAAAACTATAAGAATTTCGCATAAGAAAGTGAGGGGAATGTTCAAGGATACTTATCGAAGAATCTTGTATATTTCAGACAAGTTGAGCAACCAAGGAAGCTGGAGGTTGATTAAGTCTAAATAATTCGAGTGATGGCAACACTGTTCTCTCCGATTTTTTCTGACCACACGTTGTTTGAAAAAATGCGCACGCAGATCTCATTCTCTTGGGCGCTCAACGACTAACGACAACGAGTAGATCACACTCACAACAATGATTTTGAATGGCACTAATTGCCCTGCTGAACGTTCCCTCGACGCTCGTTTCAGCCGACTGATTCACATTTCTTGTTTTGGCGCCAGAATGGATTTGTAGTAATACACAATGGTATTTATCGTTACAAAATACCACCAGCAGCCAATATGTAAAATAAGCTGAGATCCTCTTTGGACTCTTCAAAAGGAACAATTTCTTTCTCGTTCTGTAACATCTTTGCGATTGTTTTGTCTTACAATTCATTTAAAAAGTTCAAGAGACAAAATTGCGGCTTATTCTTGAATAATATGCAATAAATTGTGTAGTCAATATATGTTTCACACATAGATCATCAAATTCCGTATTGCTTCCTTGCCATCTCTAACTCTATTTCACAACAGGAGAAAAATCCGGAAATGATCATCAAGGCGTTGCTAGCAAGGAAATTTACATTTTCATCACAGACAAAGCCATGCTGTCACATTCAATCGCTATTCTGGTTTTATTGCTCTCTATTGCCGAAAGTTAAAAAACGTCATCTCGCTTTCGGTTATCTCGCTCTTGGTTATCTCATCGGCTTTTAGTCTTCAAACTTTGTTCCCATTATTCGGCCAGACAGCAAAAGAGCACCCACACTGACAGTGACAACAATTTGACTGCCGCAATTGAGTAGCATGCTTCAATCCAATATGACTTTAATTGTTAAGTATATTTAACAAATAGGCCGGGTAAATGGTGGAATAATTCTGCACAAATCATATTGTAAATGGACTATGGCTGCTGGATAATCATTGCTAATTTCACAACGATTTTACGATGTTACTCTGATAAGCAGAGCACTGGCCTTCTGCGGAAAACAGAAACGGTTTTCATCAATTTCATTGACTATTTCTCTTGCGGCTTTCTTCTCCCTTTGCTACGAGGCCACCAAGCTGGTGCGTGATCTAATTTTAACAACAATCTTCCTCAGTTGCACATTGAGAAATATATTTTTTTGAACTTCGCAAATTTGTTAGCCGGTCCGCGGATCGGGTTGGGTACGTTGTGTATAGGGGAGAAGTGTATAAAATGAACAATTCAATGTAGGAAATCTTTGTGTAATATTCAAACATCAAATAAAATAAAATTTAGAATATGTTCGGAAGTGCGTATGTAAAGCTAATATTAAACTTTATCAAATGTTTGACTAAACATAGACAAGATGCCAAACATCTGTTTGAAACTATCATTTCAATATTGAGCCTGTATTGCAAGAACTGAACTGTTATTAAAAATAAAATTTATTCACATTTAATGTGGGAAAAAAATGCAATAAGTACACTGCTCACACTATTATGGGTCACCTTGTCACGATTATTAGTCACTCTGTCTACACGCATTTCAAATGGAAATAAACTACAATAGTGGTTGACCCATAATAGTGCGACCACTGCACATTGGTCCCAAAGCCATATCTAGGAAGACAAAAATGATTGCGCCTAAACCGTCAATTTTAGATATATGGTGTCTTCGGCAAAGTTTCTCCATATTTTTCAGACATTTTTTTCAGGGATGTGAAATCAGGGTGGCCCACATGGTTTACGAGATCAGCACATAAACTTTTTTGCTGACGCATTTAGGACTACACAATGTCCTACAATGTTTTAGAACAACCGATTTGGAGCAACTTTGCCGAAGAACCCAAATTTCTATCTCTTATGGTTCGCGAGTTATGATTTTATTTAACAAAAAAGTTAGGGTGGTACTGAAAAATCAGTTTTTTCTTGATAACTTTTTATACGATAATTTCTCGCAAAAACTTTGTTCCGAGCACTTTTAGAACTTTTGATTGCGCAACTTTTTGCCGAAGAAACTACTGTTCTATCTCTTATGGTTACAGAGTTATCAGAAATTTTCTTCGAAAAAATGGTTGTTTTCAAATGCCGATATCTCAGAAAGGCGCAAACGGATTTTCAATCTTTTGTCGGCATTAGAAAGATTTTTTCTTTCTCTGTTTATGGTGAAAAAACTGTGAGGACGTTTTCTGTTTGAAACGATTGATAGAATTTTGAAAATGATATGTTTTCAACCGAAAATTGTCCATAACTTGAAAAATATTCGAGATAGCTCTTTGGTGCCTTAAGCAAAAATGTGCAAAATTGAAAGTTCTGAAAGTGCTTCATACAAAGTATTCATAAAAAAATCATTGTTTTATGATATATTCACCATAAACCGAATTTTGTATGGTAAAAAAAGCGAAAAAAGAGATATTTGCTGGCACAACCGGAATAACTGTATGTGAAGTCATTTTAAATTGAAAATATATGTAATGAAATAAGATCGATCACAGTAAGGGAAATGTTTGGAGTTAGGGAAAGTTAGTTGCTAAGGCAGTTTTAACAGTGATCCATGGAACATTAATCCATAAACGGTGTCTTGTTATTTCACGCGACATAATGTTTGTCCAGCTAACCTATGCCGTGGTTGGTTATAAATTGCTACCGCTTCGGATTACTGAGCAGAAGGTTATACATTCAACACCGGTTCCGTTCATTATATTATCAACCCCAAACGATAACAAAACGTATACTTTGAAGAATTCCTTCAAATTACCAAAACCTTACTTCCCATGATATCCTCCCATAGAAATATAGAAGTATCTGCAATTATTCTATCTGGGCATCCAACTTATCCCATTCAATTCAATCAAATCCAATAAATCTGCTACAACGAATTAGTAAGGGCAGCATTCGCCTGTTGAAGAATGCATGAATCTTGAACAAGAGCCAGATATAAATCCCAAATATCTGTCTAAGGTAACGAACCAGAAAGTGGGCCTTGATCACTTGCTTCAGCAAATAATTTTACTTTTTTCAACTCCTTAGATTCCGCTTACTATGATCGATATCAATACATGTGTATTCAATTTTAAATGACATACATACAGTTATTTCGATTGTTCTAGCAAACATCTCTTTTTTCGCTTTATTTACCATATAAAATTTGGTTTATGGTAAATATATGTGTAAGCGTTGATTTTTCATGAATACCTTGTATAAAGCACAATCAGAACTTTCAATTTGCACATTTTTGCTGAAGGCACCAAAGAGCTATCTCGAATATTTTTCAAGTTATGGACAATTTTCGGTTGAAAACATATCATTTTCAAAATTCTATCATTCTTTTCAAACAAAAAACGTCCTCACAGTTTTTTCACCATAAACAGAGAAAGAAATAATCTTTCTAATGCCGACAAAAGATTGAAAATCCGTTTGCGCCTTTCTGAGATATCGGCATTTGAAAACAACCATTTTTTCGAAGAAAATTTCTGATAACTATGTAACCATAAGAGATAGAACAGTAGTTTCTTCGGCAAAAAGTTGCGCAATCAAAAGTTCTAAAAGTGCTCGGAACAAAGTTTTTGCGAGAAATTATCGTATAAAAAGTTATCAAGAAAAAACTGATTTTTCAGTACCACCCTAACTTTTTTGTTAAAAAAAATCATAACTCGCGAACCATAACAGATAGAAATTTGGGTTCTTCGGCAAAGTTGCTCCAAATCGGTTGTTCTAAAACATTGTAGGACATTGTGTAGTCCTAAATGCGTCAGCAAAAAAGTTTATGTGCTGATCTCGTAAACCATATGGGCCACCCTAATTTCACATCTCTGAAAAAAATGTCTGAAAAATATGGAGAAACTTTGCCGAAGACACCATATACCTAAAATTGACGGTTTAGGCGCAATCATTTTTGTCTTCCTAGATATGGCTCTGGGACCAATGTGCACTGTACTACAGCGGTAAGGTTTTCAAAACTTTCTCCTACATGCCGACCCAGCGACGTACGATGACAGCTTGTTTGGAGTTTTTTGAGCTGAACCGGGTTGAAGTGGGATGAAAAGGGAAAATTTACGTGGCATTTGGGATCAATTCTGAAAACGATCGTAAAATTTGCACATCTTATGATGATCCCCAGCGCGACATAAAATCAAATTGATGTTTTCGCGCCAGATGAACTGTTCTGTTGGTGCTCGACTGGACACAATTATTTGCAGTGGGTACTGCATTAATTGATGCAGTATTTGACAAACGAAGACGTTGGTATTTTTAGAATCCATACTTTAGCTTCCAGTGTGTATTGACGTGACAAGTTAAACTATGGGCAGTGGGCGAACAAAAATATATTTGTTGATATAATCATATTTATGGGTTTGGTGACACAAATTTGGTGTTTCGTTTCAGCGTACCTAGTCCTTTCTTTTACATTGAATTCTTTATTTTTCTCAGAAATAATAGCTTTGGCCCTTAAAATCCTGAAACGAGCCTTACATTTTGAAGAGGCCATATTCTGGAGACCAGTAGATCAAATAATTTGAAATAAATTTTGAACTACATACGGTTAGTTCGTCTTACAACTTTTTGGTGAGACATCCCCCTGATCTCTCCCCCTTTTCTGGAAAACAGAAAAAGCGTGGACACGAGTGGTCTAAAATTGGCATTACACGGATATCTAAAGATCACGATGAGCTAGAAGGTTGTAGTATTCGATAAAGTTGTTCATCAGATCAAGGGCTCTATGGCGATGGAAAATCTAATGGAGAACTTATCCGCTGGTGGCGCAAATTTTATCCAATAATCTGTATCTCAAGATTTTTATCAGCTAGAAGGTTCGTGTCTTCGGCAAAGATGTTCAGAAGATCTAGGGCATCTGGAGGTGAAAAATCTAACTGAAAATTCATCCGCTAAGTGGCGCTAGTAACAAATATTTTTCAATCGGCTATATCTCGAAATTCTTATCAGCTAGAAGTTTGGTGTCTTGGCAAATATGTTCAGCAGCTAAAGGACTATCTGGAGACAAATAGTTATTTATACAAAAAGTTGCAAAATGTTGATTTTTTCAGCAAGAGTCGTACATTTATCCAACGAGGCTTGCCGTGTTGGATAAATACGACGAGTGCTGAAAAAATCGAGTTTTGCAACGAGTTGCATCAGGGTGGCCACCAAATATCCATTTTGGAATTCCCGCTTTTTCCCGGTTTTCCCGGTATAATTTTCTAAATTTTCCCGGTTTTTATTGAGGGGCCCAAACGGAAAAGGGTGACTCTTTGATTGTTTTTTCTTTTATTGAATATACAAAAAAAAAACTGTTTCTGCTTTTCATCGGAATTTTTAGGCAATTTTTCTGCTCAATCTATCTATATAAATAAAAATGGAATGGTGTTTGTATGTCACGAAATGGCTTGAGAACGGGTCAACGGATTTGAATGATTATAACTTCATTTCGTTTATCAAGGGTTCCGACGTGTTTGTGTGTATAAAAATCACAGGATTTTCACCGGGAAAGTCGGAAAAACGAGCGTGAACGGAACTGTCATTTTGTATGGGACGATTCATAGCGTATTCCAACAGCCTACTTGATGGCAAGACGAAGTTTGCCGGGACCACTAGTAGCAAATATAATATCATTTGTAGAAGATTGGCTTGTTTTTCTGGCTCCCGTAGAATTAATATGGAATGAAAAATTGCTGTAAAAACTCAAGTCGTTTTTTTTTTTCAAAACTAGATTTCTGTCCCTTACACCCCTTTTCTTCTAACCCCTTCACTTGTGCCAATAGGACGGTTTCTACTCTTGACACTTTTGATTCACTTCGACAGGGGTTTGTTATAAAAGCTACCCTATCCATATTTACCAACAACTAGCTGTCCGGCAAACGTTGTATTGTCCAGCGAAGGCTTCGAAAAAAATCCCAATGTTAATGTCAAATGTGCATTTTTCGTTTTCAACTTTCTCGGAGGATTTTCAAAAATATTATTCTAAGTACTTGTTTTTAATTATGAAACGTGGTTTCACGGCTAACCAGCCGAGTGGAAGTTTAACAACTACCGAAAAGCTAAACATTACATATAATTTGCAATTGGATTAGATGGACAAATTGATGTGAAGATTTGCGAAAAAGTTACACGTCTTCTCAGTGAGAATCGAACTCACGACTCCACGATCTCTAGTTGGGGCGCGTTAACCACTACGCCATGAGAGGACTCATGAACGCAGAAGTTAACCTGAATTCGATTTCAGCTCAATAATCACGTGGTTCTTTTTCGCAAAGTGCACCTCTTTCGGAAGAATTAGATGCCCATCCAAACACAACGCTTTCTATATATATATATATCCAATGCCTAGCCCGAGAGCGCATTGTTTTTAGGTATAGGAATAGCACACTACTCTAGCCAGCAACTGCGCTGGCTGAGGTATCTATTGTGTGGGCTTTGCGTTGTGTTTGGATGGGCATCTAATTCTTCCGAAAGAGGTGCACTTTGCGAAAAAGAACCACGTGATTATTGAGCTGAAATCGAATTCAGGTTAACTTCTGCGTTCATGAGTCCTCTCATGGCGTAGTGGTTAACGCGCCCCAACTAGAGATCGGG
Organism: Aedes aegypti; assembly: GCF_002204515.2. Lineage (NCBI taxonomy): Eukaryota > Metazoa > Arthropoda > Insecta > Diptera > Culicidae > Aedes > Aedes aegypti. Next base: position 29,106,589 of record NC_035108.1, read on the forward strand.
GAGTCGTGAGTTCGATTCTCACTGAGAAGACGTGTAACTTTTTCGCAAATCTTCACATCAATTTGTCCATCTGATCCAATTGCAAATTATATGTAATGTTTAGCTTTTCGGTAGTTGTTATTATTCTAAGTTTCACACAAACACGTCGAAGCCCTTGAGGAAAACAAAAATGAAAGAATTGTTCAAATCGGTCGTCCCTTTCTCAAGCCAACTTTATTATTTTCGTGGAAACTTTGATTATACCACTAAGGTCGAACTTTTGCCCCACCTTACTCTAATGAATTTTATCAAATTTTCCATATCTCAAGAGTCTTATTACCTAACAGGCTGGCGTATGGCAATGGAAAATGGATGATTTGGAATTCAACCGCTAGGTGACGTTAATGACAAAATTTCTTCAATCTCCAGTACCTCAATATAGTAGAAATGGTTTACTCATTAGTCTCTTAAAGCGCAGTTGCATTGTTTTTGTATTATTTTTTTTCTACAATTCGATATTTATCTTATTAGATAGTTTCTTGAATATCAGGTTATGAATACAGCTCAGGTTAAGGCTGTCTTGGTAGTGTTATTCTAAAAACATACCAAGCCGTTCCCAAAGGGAACGTTAGCAACAAGGAAGGACGTTTCAAGAAATACTGCTTTATATGGTATGCCCTCTTCAACATCTAATCCAATTTCTCTCGCCGTTCCCTTACGGTACCTATCCATCTAGTATTTATTGCTTTCTTCTCTATGCTCCCTCTTACTTCGAGCACAATAGACCGATATGCCGGTAAACAAATTCAATAATTTGAAATTTATTTAATCTTCTGCGTCTCAACATGAACTAGATGGTATGTGATAGTTATTCAGATGAACAATATCTATATGAAGTGGATTAATTCAAAAATGTGTGACATTTTTATGGAACTACTCAATTTCAAAATCCTGGTTATATGCTTTGACCAGCCAGAAGATAGCCCTTGATCTGCTGAAAATCTTTGCCAGAAATATCAACTTTTTTATATAGACGATTGAATAATATTTGTTTATTAGCGCCACCAACGGATAAATTCTCAATTGGATTTTTCACCTACAGATAGCTCTTGATCTGCTAAACAACAATCTTGAGATACGGACGATTGAAGAAAATTTGTTACTAGCGCTACCTAGCAGATGAATACTCAATAAAAATTTTCATCGCTATGTAGCCCCTGATCTGCTGAACATCTTTGCCGAAGACACCAACCTTCTAGCTGATAAGTATTTTAAGATAAAGACGATTGAAGAAAAATTATAGCTAGCGCCACTTAGCGGATAGATTCTCAAATAGATATTTTATAGTTATATAGCCCTTAGTCTGCTGAACATCTTTGCCGAAGACACCAACCTTCTAGCTCATCGGGATCTTTAGCCCAGAAAATCGCTGCGCTCGTGGTGATCGATCATTGTCATATTCTGTTCAAGTGATGATAAATTGATGTTGCGGAAAAAAAATGTTGCAACAAGAAGAGGACATGACATGTTTTTTTTATACCATCAAATAAGAAGCCAACAGTTTTTTTTTTTTTTGAGAAACACAAAAAAATACTCACATAATAAAAAGAAACCGCACAAATTACATAAAATGTGGATACTTTTAAAAAACTTTAAAAAATTTGCTTAATTTTCTCGTTTTTAAGGATTTTTCGGGATCCCGGGAATTCTCAGGACAATATTATTTACCGTTTCCCGGAAAGTCAAATCCCGGGAGAATTGGAAGCTTAGTTTTTTACTGTCAAAAAATAACCAAACTTTTCTGTTTCTCGATTTTTTCACACGTTCTCAAAAAACTCTTCTAGTTTAAGAATCCGTTTCGATATTGATCATTTTTGATCTGGTTTTGAAGATATTCCGATGTTCTTCGGGGGACCGAAATTCTCCATAAAAAATATCTTTGTTTCACGTCAATTTATTAAAATAAAATAAAATATGGGTTATATAATACCAATTATGAAGGAGCTACTCTAAAAAATCATTCAAATAGGTTAAGTATTATTGGAGTTATCTGAATATTACGAAATGATGTTTTTTGAAGTTTTCAAGTTCTTTATTTGGTCAGCGTGGTTCCAGACATTACTCAAAAACGGCTGCACCAAATTGCCTCATTTTTTCACAACTCATTACTCAAAAACGGCTGCACCAAATTGCCTCATTTTTTCACAACTCTCACTAATTTACTGTTTTGTAAAGTGAATATCCGAATACAATAAAAATTCTGTAACCTGAGATATTTACGTGGGTTACGGTTACGCGTCGGTCCCCCAAGGAATTTCGTAATATTTCCGGATTCAGATGATCAATTATCAATATCGACACAGATTCCTAAACTAGGAGAAAAAATGGTGCAAAAATATCGAGAAACAGAAAAGTTATCGCGATTTGAATATTTTTTGACGGTAAAAAATGAAGCTGCCGGTAGAGGGGTTAATCAAATTCAAATTTGTGGCGATACATCAATTCTACGCAAAACATTGCTCTTCAAAATAGATTTCTTCTGGTCTAAAAAACGATCTTGATTGGACCATGGTATCTGCATTTTTTTGACAATGACCGGTATTGGCACCAAGGAGGAACTCTCCTCAGTTCAGAATCAAAGTTAGAGTGAGTTACCTGTACAAAACAAAGTCGATTGTGACAAAATCAATAGTTGAAGGATTTCCAGAAGAGGAAAACAGAGCCCTTATCAGGGATTTGAAAAATATCCTGAAAAGCACTCGTCAAATATCATCCCTACGTTAGAATTGCTTTGGAAATTGTTCAACGTAGGATATTTGGCATTGAAATCTTAAATGACAAAAATATTTAACTTATTCCATGAATCCTTGGTTTCAAATAAGAAAATATGTTAATGTTCTAAACGCCTAAACATTATAATAGCAACTCCACCGGATGCTCCAACCAGGCGAGAATTTCGATAAACGAAAAAGTTTAGATCTCTAAGAGTTTGCACTGAATTTTAGAGAATTAATCTTAGTGTTTTTGTTCTTCACACATATGCATACCATCAATTTTTCCCAGTCGATTTCATTTATTTGGAGTATGAAGAAAATGTGAAGTGTTAGTACAAGTACTTTATGTTATCAATCAACTCAATCAAATGTCGTTGAAAATAAGAAACCCAGCATCCCCGTCGCAGAGAGAAAAGTTTAAACCCCCAAAAAATATGATCCCATCTCGTGAGTGTCCGCTGAGCGGCACACCCACAGAAGGGGGCACTCGGTGGTCACTCCGATCGACTTGGCCACCCAGCCCATCCATCTTGTGTACCAAGCAGCAGCTGTGGCGGACCGGGTAATTTTAGAATCCGCCTCGCCGATCACGGTTAGTCGTTGTTCATAGTTTCTAGTGGCAAGATCGCGCGCAACCGAACCAATCCGTGTACCGTACCAAACCGTCCGTGTGTGTGCCGTTTGTGGAAGAAACGCGTGTAAGTGGCGGGAGCTGGGAAAATAGGGGGTGGAAATATCTTTCAGTGAGTGATTTTTTTTTTCGGCTGAGAAAATTTGCAGAAAATTACAGATATTTCTGACGCTGGTAGTGATTTGTGTCATAATTTGGAGCAAGTTATGTGAACAAAGGCGATAGGAATTTTAATCCATTGGTGGTTGATTACGCATCGCTCCTGACAAAAAAGTGCTTAAGATCAATTTGTCACAAGTGTCGCTTATCCTGACAAAGGTCAGCAAAGCACAAGTGTGTTATATAATCGACCAGCCAGTGGAATTTATCTGTGCAAAGAGTGTATCGAGACACTGAGAAAATTCTACATACTTTCTATTCACCGCAGATTTCTCCTACTCTTGGAAGTTTTCCGTCGATCATCTCTAGCCGCATCAAGTACGATATTGAAAAAGCTCGGTATCGAAAGTACTAACTCCGACAGGTTAGCAAACGAAATTTTTATTCTCAAGAATGACTGATGATTTAGCTATTCGAAAATCCTCCATCTCCTACGCAAAACACACCGGATGCAAAGTAGCTTGCAGAACTAATAAATCTCCCAAACAGCCGAATGATTCGAAAAAAATCCAGTAAATTCACCCACGATTCGGTTTCCATCGCCATTAAAGTCAGTCTTTCGATCCCAGCACAGTCAAAATTTACCCTAGCATATCGTGCATCACTTCCCATAGCGTAAGATGGGGCAACAGCTGTTTTAAACTCAATATTTTGATATTTCTGTGACACGAATACTAAATACTAGCCATCAAAATCGCACTTAAAGTGAGTTTCATTGTAATAAACCTTGTAATAAACCCGAAAGTAGGAGATTGTTACAAAACTTAGATAGCATTTGGAGTTTTGATGACTTTCTCGTGCGATCAGGCATAATTCGATAAATTTAACGATAGACTGCAAATGATGAAGGTTTTGCTTTCCCATGCGATGCCTGATCGGTGTCGGTTACTTTTTATCATTTAGACCCATAAGTCCAATGGTTTACAATAATAAACAAATTATAATAGGAATAATTCCCGCAAAGTTTTAAATTAATTTGCACACATTTGTCTGTGTACAAGTCATTCACAGTCAATATGGGGATTACTATGGAAAAGGACAAATATGTGTGTTCAGCTTTCTAACTCTCTCTCTCTCTCTCAAAATATTCTATTGAAAAGTTCACAATCGCTTCTAAAGTGAACTCTTCCTAGCTACAGCTTTAGCGAAGACCACATTTTGATTAGAAATCTGAGTAATTAGGTATACTTAATTATAATGTTAAAGTGTAATTAATGATCACTCAATTTCTTTTAAAGCAACACTGCTTTTTTGCAGTCGAGCATAGTAGCCTGGATAACTTTGATCTATAGCACAATGCAATATTTTGATTTTGTATGGTATTTTGACGTTTATTGTTTACTGCTTTGTTGTTTACAAAATTTACAAGAGAGTAAAAGGGTACAGTTTTGTGCAGATCCCTATTCTTCCCGCCTGGAACTACACTTAACTACTACACAACACTATAAGTGCGACACTACAATCCCAACAACTATAAGGCTAAGATTGAATTGAGCTAGAAATCTCAAAAAGAAACTTTTGCCCCACTTTACTCTACAGAACACGCCGTCCACACGATCATGATCGTCATCCATTCGGCGCCCAAACGTCAGTAATTTTATATTTATATAACAATCTTTCTCGTCAAGTAATCACAAGTCTGCCTGCTTTTCGCGAGAAAACCCCTGTTTCGATATCGGTTCAAACTCACCCATGATTTGCTCGTTGCGTTCAAGGATACACACCTCGATCGAACCGAGCACCAAAAGATCAATGAAACTATTGCGACGATCGCTTGTTTATCCCCAAACCACAACAATCAAAGCTAGCCGTAGATTGTTTACACCTGAATTCCGCATTGAGCGCAATCACCTTTTGGCAGTGCACCCTTTCCCCGCCTTCTTCATGGCCCGCAATATTCCGGCCTTCCTTAAGAAATCGCCATACAAAAACAGGTGGAATCAGAAGTCCCGCAATGAAAAATTCGCGCAAGAATGCGTCGGCGATGCACTTGATTTGACATCCTTCAAGTTCATGGAGCTGGTCCAAAAATGTGGTTCCAATTTCACGCCGCCTACCGCCATTGCCAGCGCGATCCGCGGAGAAAGTAGGTGAGCGCGTGAGTGAGTGAATGAGTTGCATCATATCGTGCTCGCACACTTGACCCGATCCTGATACTCACATAGAGTAGATATGCCTACTTGTATGTGCTGTGAGTGCTATTTTTCAGTTGACGACACTGACGAGCGTGAAAATCGGGAAAAATGAGAGCAATCAAACTGTGTATGGACGTGCGAAGTGATGTTCCTATATTGGTCGTATACTGTTTCATACTGACGTAAACTGCTGACCTACGCAAGATTTATTTATTTTCTTATTTGTGAGAAATATTCAAGACATTATTTATTAAAGTGTTGCTGTTTGATTGAGCAAATCCGCAGTTACAGAGTAAATTTTCAGCAATTTCATCTTCAGGATGAGAGGAACGATATTCAAAGGATTGGGTTTTTCATTTTTTTTTTTTGAAGTGATACCTACATAAGTAGTTATCGATCGTTAGGTTAGTGGGTCAGTCATTACCGTGAGATTACTTTTATAAGGATTTATTATTTCTCGGGCTTTTGCTAGACTGAGCTTTATGAATCTTTTTGCGTACTTTCATGTATCCCTGAAATGTCAATTGGATTCTACCATTGATATTTCCCAAGTTATCAGTTTCATCTTAAGTATGCACTCAGTAACTCAGAGCGGGTTCGGGCCGACAAAGCTTGAGGTTATACCCTGACTTGCTAAATTGTCAGCGATTTCACTCCCTAAACAAGCCTATGTAACTTAGCCAACTTTTTCTGAGCGGTTACCTTATTTGCTTCGGACCATCAAATCAATGAAGCATAAGTAATTTTTGGTCAAACTATTGCTGAATAAATCTAGTGTCCTCACGTTTTCGCTAAGGCTTCATTGCAAACCCATTGGGGCCTTCCTTAGTCTAGTGGAAAAGCCGCAGCTACCTTAGAAAGCCATGCTAAAGATCGATTCCCTGTCAGTCCATGATATGCTTTTAATGAAAATATCCAGGGCATAGAGTATCATCGCATCTGCCAAACGATATACTAATGCAAAAATGTCAACTTTGGCAAATAAGCTTTCAGTTAATAACTTTGAAAGCGCCTTAGAACACTGAACCCTTAACCGAGAAGCATTCTCTGGACATTGGTATAACCCTGTTGAAATGATAATTCCAGTTCTTTTCTTATATAACGTAACTCCAAGGTGTTTTACTTCTTCATTCCATTGATTTAGTTAACATCTAAAAAGATAACACTGAATCAACAATTCCACAATTGCCACAATACTCGGTTCGTAGCCGCAACTCTCCATCCTCGGTTCTGCCCCACGCTCGCCAAATCGATGCGCACTTGATCCGCCCACCTAGCTCGCTGCGCTCCACGCCTTCTTATACCAACCGGATATAAAGCGAACACCATCTTTGGAGGATTGTTGCCCGGCATTCTTCCAACATGCACTGCTCATCGTATTCTTCTAGCTTTGGCCACCTTCTGGATACTGGATTCGCCGTAGCGTTGGGCGAGCTCGTGGTTCATTCTTCGCCGCCACACACCGCCAAAGATCGTCCTAAGCACCCGACGTTCGAAGACTCCAAGTGCTTACAAGTCCTTCTCGAGCATCGTCCACGTTTCATGCCCGTAGAGGACTACCGGCCTTATGAGCGTTTTGTACATGGTATATTTGGTGCCGGTGTGAATCTTTTTTGACCGCAGCTACTTGTGGAGGCTATAGTAGGCCCGACTTCCACTGATGATGCGCCTCCGTATTTTACGGCTAACGTTACTGTCAGTCGTCAGCAAAGATCCAAGATAGACGAACTCGTTGACCACCTCGCACGTATCCCCGTCGATCGTAACACTGCTACCTAGGCGAGCCCTGTCGCGCTCGGCCCCACCAGCTAGCATGTACTTTGTCTTGGTCGCATTCACTACCAGTCCAACTTTTGCTGCCTCGCGTTTCAGGCGGGTGTACAGGTCTACTACGTTTTGAAATGTTCGGCCGACAATGTCCATTATTCTGGGACACGGTTATATGAAAAATTTAGATTCTCGCTCCAGTCCCCTTTTTGGATTGCATTTAGATCCCATAACAACTGTGCAAAATTTCAGCTCGATCGGAGAAACTATATTTTAGCGCCAGCCGTTCACAGTTTGTATGGGATTCACTAGGGGAAAACTTACTTTTGCAAAGAAAAATCGCCAGAGGTCGCCCATTGACCTCTATAAAAATTCTGAACACAGATCTCGATAGATATCTTTACGATGAACAACATTGCCGAAGACCGCAAAGCAATCCGATGCTTGTGAAAAAGGTTGTTAAACATAGACTATTCGGAAATTCTGCCCGATTTTGTTATTATTGTTATTCCTTTACGTGTTAATCAACGTCGCCTTACCAATAGGTTTTCATTGAATAACTTTTTTTACAAGTGTCGCATTATTTTGCGGTCTTCGTCAATATTCTTCATCGTAAAAATACCTATCGAGGTACACTCCCGTGCATAAGTTTGGGTTCACCCCCTAAAAAACACGCAAAAGTGTTCAGTCCATATCTCTGTGATTACATGTCCAATTGAAACTCTCTGAGCCGCATTCGAAAGGCAAAGAGTTTTTCTTACTTCGTATGTATTTTTCCAAAAACATTCATCGAACTTTGTATTCTAAATTGTTACGTAAAGTTGTGACATTTTTCAAAAAACACACTAATAAAACATAGCTAATTTCCTCAGCATTGGGTCGACCAAAATTTTAAATCAAAGTATCATTAGAATCTTAATCTTATATTCTTTGAAGAGTCCCCACGAAATTTTGGCGGAAAAATCTGAATAGTATTCAAAATCAATGAAACAGTCAGTCAAGTCATCGTGCAAAAGTTTGGGTTCACCCCTCAGTATGGTGTATCGTGCAAAAGTTTGGGTTCACCTGAACTTACTTAAATCTGTGAAATCTCGAACCAATCATGTACGCGCCATTATTTGCGCTCAAAAAAGCTTTAAACTATCAAAATCGGTTGAAAAATGGCAGAGATATTGACAAAAATTATGTGCGTGCGGCTCAGGTGAACCCAAACTTTTGCACGATTTGCATCATACTGAGGGGTGAACCCAAACTTTTGCACGATGACTTGAATGACTGTTTCATTGATTTTGAATACTTTCCAGATTTTTCCGCAAAAATTTCGTGGGGTCTTTTCAAAGAAAATAAGATTACGATTCTAATGACACTTTGATTTGAAATTTTGGTCGACCCAATGCTGAGGAAATTAGATATGAATTTTCATTGTGTTTTTTGAAAGATGTCACAATTTCAAGTAAAAATTGAGTATACAAAATTCAAAAAATGTGTTTGGAAAAATACATACGAAGTAAGAATAACTCTTTGCCTTCCGAATACGGCTTAAAGAGTTTCAATTAGACGTGTAATCACAGAGATATGGACAGAACACTTTTGTATGTTTTTGAGGGGGTGAACCCAAACTTTTGCACGGGAGTGTATGTGTTCAGAATTTTTATAGAGGTCAAAGGGCGACCTCTATCGATTTTTATTTGCAAAAGTAAGTTTTCCAATAGTAAATCGCATACAAACTTTGAACGGCTGGCGCTAAAATATAGTTTCTCCGATCGAGCTGAAATTTTGCCCAGTTGGTATGGGACCTAAATGCAATCCAAAAAGTGGACTGGAGCGAAAATCTAATTTTTGTCCCACACTAATGTCCATATCATCCGCGAAGCAAACAAATTGACTGGACTTCGTAAAAATCGTTGATTTTCCATAGCTCTACGCGGTCGATACTGTCGTATGCCGGTTTGAAATCGATGGAAAAGTTTTTGGAAGATTTGCCGTACAGTTAAGATCTGGCTCGTTGTCGATTGGCCGTCAACGGAGCCGGCTTGATAACTTTCCACGACCTCGTTTACTACACGTGACAGACGACGGAAAATGATTTGGGATAATACTTTGTAGGCCGCATTTAGAATGGTGATCGCTTGAAAGTTCTCATAATCTAACTTGACGCCTTTCACACATTTATAAACATTAGCTACAGTACTACACCAAATTTAATGTGTATCTAAATTTGCAGATATAAATAATGTCAAGCTATCTTATAAACATTCTAATTTGCGTCAATTCATTATCCAGGATTTCCATAGAAATAACTTAAACACAGCAGTACGCTCTTCCTGGTAAGATTTCACAAGAAGAATGTGCATAAGCTGGACGAACTTTACATGAAAGAACCGCAATGAACTATCACGGCTATCAACTTCTGACTCGAACAAGTTTTAAAAACATGCCTCCAAAATATTCCGCACGTCTCTACTTGCCAGATCCAAGCATGGGAAACATTCACTCGAATATTGCATTTCTCTCGCTCACATCCACAAGCGGTCAAGAGCGAGATTGCCGTTTCTCCGACCAAGCTGAGTGTTTCAATTTCCAATGCGCTTTCTTCTTGTTCGCCGAGCGGCAAGTTAGACAAAAACGGCAACAGAATGATTCACTACCGACTCCTTGTGCCGAAGGCATCCGATTGCTGTAGCGAATGATTCTTTACATTCCGATTCCGCACGAGTGGCATTCGTATTTGAGAGCTGAAGAGCGTTCACTGATTGGTAATACACAAGGCAAAATGTTTCAGTGAACGCAAAATCTGTACTTTTCGCAGGAAGCTTTCAGTGATCGAATGGCGAACGCGTTCTTTCGTGTCTTCAATTTAAGAGAGGATAGGTGCTCTCTCCGCTCCGTATATCTTTTCATTTTCGGTTTATCTCAATCGTTTACGATTCGTCGGGATTGCGCTCACCCTAGTAGCGTTCGCAGTCATTGAACATTCGGTGGCAGCAGATACTTTGCAGATATTTTATCGGTAGCGTTCAGGTGAGTGAGTGAATTTTCCCATGCTTGGCCAGATCATAAAATTAATCGAACATGCCCAAATGACTGATTCCCAACGGCAAAAACAACATCATTACGTTTGTCATGGGACCAGCCGGCGTCCTCTTTCATCAGCGTAAATCAAACCGCTCAGAGTGAAGCTGTTGAATATTTTTGTATCCCCCATTTGAAACTGTGGGTGGCTGTGGCTTTTCAAAGACACGCGTTGAACTTGGGTCGATTCCAGTTTATAGAAATATATTTTTGTTTTCCTTCGTATCGGTTCACGCCGCACCGCAGCTTAGACGAAGGGGGATGTGGTGATGATCTGAGAAAAAGCGTCACAATTTCGTGTTGAGAATTTTTCACACCTTCCAACAGTCGAAGACGAGAACGACGACGACCATCCGCCTCCATATATCTGCGTTGACGTGGCCATGGGGGACGTTAGGGGGCGTTACTAGTTGGTGTCACACTTGACCGTCAATTTCCCACGCTTCGGCCCTCCATATACCCATCCATTGAAGGTAGAAGTGACGTGCTGCTGATTTTGGTGAAGGTTAAAATATGTCCTAGTTTTAAAAATAGAGGAAGAAATAATGACGAATTACTTTGATAGACGTAGAGTCAGATGGCAAAAATGCTTGACTTTGTAGCTTTAGAATCCTCATGCCTAAGATAACAAAACGAGACCAGACAGGAATCCAAAAAATAAACAAACATGAACCAAAAAAAGACTTAAAGGAACAAACAAAACATAAAAAAAAAACAAAAGGAATCAGGAGATACGAGTTTTTTTATAGGAACTCCTTAAATATAAGATTTTTTTAAGTTTTTGGAACATTACGACAAGTATTACAAATTATCTCCTTTTTTGAACTTCTTGGTCCTATTTTTCCTCAAAGTACAGAATATTTGAGGAAAAGTTTAGTAACTATAAAACTGTATGTAGAAAGAACACGAAAAATACTTTTCCATGTTAATTGAAATTTACTACATTTCATAGTGAAAATTTATTTAGACTTATTGAATTCACATGTTGTGTACTAGTTCTTACCAGACATCATGTATACGCGCTTCATATCAAGAGCTTGAGATCAGCTTGCCATGAGCGCACAAAAGTAATCGCGCGCTTGAGCACGTGCTATGATGAGATACTTTTTTTTAGATCTCATGTAGCAATGTACCAGCTCAAACGATCACATCTGCACTGGCTCATGCATCGTCTCATGAGAAAATCTCAATGTGACAGTGCATTTAAGACTCGAAGGCGAAGGAATGAAGAGGGATCAGACCTGGGAGGGAGGCATTGATACTACACACGAAATTTTGATACATTTTTTTCCAAACTGCAAGATAACTCCAGTTTGCCAACGACTGGTGAAAATCGCTAGTTTTCATTTGTTGTGTACCTTCGATCTTTCTGGACAAACATTGAAAAAGGGCCACAGTTTTCTATGCGTTTAATTTTCAGTTTCTGATTCGATGTTTGCTATTTTTGATGAAATGCAAAAATATGCTTTGGCTAATTACGCGCTTTATCATGTTTGTCCATTGTTTAACCCGTATAGGCCTGAGTGAAAGTAAAAATCCTAAAACTTTCACCGCTCAGCGAATTCTTAATGGAGTCAAATGATTTTTTGTCAGTATACTGGCACACATATCTAGTTTATAGAAGTGGACAGAGGAACGCAAAAATATTCTTGTGGCCGGAGTTATTCCGGTGGATCACTGGGTCAGGTCGGGTAAGAAGGGTACTGTGCGTTTGTGCCCCTGAAAGTAGGCAAATTTCAAGTCTCAGATAATTTCCTGAATCGGCTATAATGTGGCCACTACATGACGGAATTTTAAGAAAATTGCATCAGTGTAAACCTTTTGAGAAATAATTGAATTGGATAACTATGAGTTTTGCATTTGATTAATCGTACAAATGACCATTTTCGGGTCTCCAGACGCCTCAAACTTATGGTAAAGTGGCCAATTTGTATTTGAACATCTGTGCCAAGCTTATGGGAACGCATTTTAATGCACAAATATGTTTGATTCCTACTTTTCGAGAGTTGAAACGGTTTATTATCCAACAAATCTATAGCCGGTTATTCCGGGCATTTCGTCCGAATTGCCACATCAGGTATATTTTAAACGGTGCAAAACTCTTCATTCATAATGTTGAATACCAGATCTTAATGATTTATCCAAATTAAAATGATTGTCATTGCAAATAAATAAAGGTAACTTGGCTTGTCCCAAAAAATAGCCATTTTTTACCCGACTTGACCCAGTGACCCACCGGAATAACTCCAGCCAAAGGAATATTTCCGAATTCTTCTGGCCACTTCCAGAAACTAGGTATGTGAGCCAGTGAAATGACAAAAAAATCATATGAATCCGTTAAGAATTCACTGAGCGGTGAGGGTTTCAGTATTTTTGCTTTCACTCAGGCCTATACGGGTTAAGATCCGGGCTCACAGTGACAATTCGTGACAGCAAAATCTCGGCTCACTGTGACGTAGGGAAATTTTGTATTGGTTTCTCCCTCCCAGGATCAGACCATGGATTGAACTTCCCGTAGGCAGTTTGGAAGGACTGACGTTGTTCAAAGTGGTTGAGATTCTAGCATTTGAATTGAAAAAACTCGTGCTGGCCACCGAAGAAGCACAGACATAGACCGAAACCGTATGCTTCCGTTGGATTATCGTACTAGGCAAACATATCTGCATAAAAGTACTCCTAGTAAGCGCATGTGACGATCCTTTGCACGGTGTCACTATCTGACATTTGAGCGGTGCCGTGTTATTTACGTGACCATGGCAACGAGTGAATTTGGCACCGCTCAAACGTCAAATTAGTGAATTCGTGCATTGGTCCATTTTGTACGTATCTGCATCTCGTGTCTCACATAATCTGTGAGCTGCGATATGAAATATCACATGGCACACTAGCTCATTTAGGTATACATGAGACATACGACACACTGGTTCTTACTAATAGAAATAATACTAACACAAAACATTTAAACTGAATAAAATCTTAATTCATTACAAAAAAAAAACTGCTTCAAATAACATAAAAAACTGACTCTTTTAATCATTTCAAGTAGCAAAACAATTGTAGCAGGCAATAAATATTTAAAATTATTCTTTTTAATTTTTATCAGTTTTATATTTTGAAAGGCGTTGTCAAAAATATGTGAGCCAGTACAATCAGTACAATAATTTTTAAATAATCTTCAGGTCGATCTCATTAAAAAATTTAGAAATAAGATAAATTATAATTTGACCAGCACATGTGAAGAAAACGTGATTTTCTTGAAACTGATAGTTAAAAAAATGTTTAATCAATCTGATTTCCCATTTTATTTATTTGTTTATTTGTTTATTTGTTTATTTATCTTTTCACTTCATCTGCCTTTTGGCTTAATGAAGGTGGTGAGGAAAAGCCCGTTGGAGTTGACAAGCACTGTAATTGCCATTCTCCAAAGGGCGTAAAAACCCCGCATCTTTTCAAAATTACATTTACAATTCAATGCTTTACAATTTTGCACCAATTACAAGCTAAAAGTCAATATTAAAACAATGCACATTACTTAAAAATAATTAGTTTTTCAACAAATGGACGATGACAACGACGTCACACTCTCTGGCTGTCCAAGATGGAAACACTGCTGAAAATGAAAAATGGGTAGCTTAATTCTTTCCAAAACAAACTTTAGGAACGGAACTCGCCTGATTTTTCGTCCTGACATCATGATCGGTTGAGTTGTTGAAGCCTTCTTGAAAATGTTACAGCAGGCACGTTGAAGTCAAAATATACGTAAACTTCGTTGAAAACGGTGGACATGGCACTTATTGGATCATTTTGGCCATAAACCGTATTACTGGGTGTAATTGTTAAAAAATCACGTTGCCGCAAAATTCGTTGAGGTGCGTAGATATTCAAACGGGACAGAATCTCAGGCGAATCCAACTCTCCGGTGAGTACTTTTGCCACAAAAGCCGCTTGTTGGATAAATCTTCTGTTGACAAGGGTATCAATGCCAAGAAGGCGACATCGGTCCGCGTATGGTGGCAAGTTCATCGAATCGCGCCACGGTAGATTACGTAGAGCACGTCTTACAAATCGTCTTTGAATTGTCTCTATCCTATTTATCCACGTCAGTTGATAGGGGCACCATACAACAACATTAGATTCTAATAAAGATCTGACGAGTGCACAATATAATGACCGGAGGCAAAGTGGGTCCGTGAATTCGCCACAAATTTTGAAGATGAAGCCTAACTGTCTGTTAGCTCTACAGATGATATCCTCGAAGTGAATCCGGAAGCTGAGTGCTGAATCCAGCGTAACGCCTAAATCTCGTACTTGATAGACTCGCTGTAGCTGAATGTTATTGATTGCATAATCATAGACAATAGGTCTTTGCTTGTGATGAAACGATATGACGCTGCATTTGTTGATACTTAAGGTAAGCATGTTTCTCGAACTCCAATGGGAAAATTTGTCTACCATTTGCTGAAGTTTTTCACAGTCGTTGAAACTTTCAATAATCATGAAGATTTTCACGTCGTCGGCAAAGAACAACTTGCATCCAGATGGTAATAGGCGGGAGAGGTCGTTAATAAAAAGCGAGAATAGCAGTGGACCAAGATTGCTTCCTTGTGGGACGCCTGATATGTTTGAAAAAGTATCAGAAGATTCAGAGCCAATCATTACGCAGAGTTTCCGATCTATCAGATACGATTTCAACCAGCAAACAAAGTCTGAAGAGATGCCTAATATTGCGAGGCGCTTTAACAAAATGTTGTGATCTACACGGTCAAATGCAGATTTGAAATCGGTACATATCGCATCCGTTTGTAAACCACTGTCCATGGCCCGTATGCAGTTGGAAACGAAGTGAACAAGATTTGTGCTTACTGATCTGCCCATACTCGCAATACAGTCCCATCATGAAAATCATCGTGTCGAGAAAAAAGCATTTAAACATGAGTGCCCTTTTCTTCTTTTGTCGCTACTTGTAGAGGTTGAAATTAGTGACATTGCTGAACATGTTTTCAATGCAATAGAAAACAATAGTTAACAACTTAAATAAATTGAATCATTGGTTTTTAATAGCCAAATAAGGGAATTAAATCAGATGGGACTCGTTATCCGAGTATTTCTTTAGTCAAATGCAAAAATACCCGCATACCAGTCCCATTACATGGGGCTCGCTTACTTTGTTATCGCGCACCTTGACACATTGATGTTCACAAACGATTCCAAGTCACTTTTTCTTCTAAAGCTGTATAGTAAATGCACTCGTATATTTTAGTTATAAAAATGTACCTTAAAGTTATTAAACTGTACGGAGGTGGTGTCAGTGATATTCAACATGGTACTGATTAAATGAAGATTTGATTCAACCGTTGTGGTCGCACTAAAAGGACTGTTTGCTGAATCCAGTCACTGTACGTGGGTGTTGAATTTACTTGTCAAGGTAGCACTAGCAAGAAAACTAGCAAGTTTTGGTCAGCTTAATGATGATGAAGGAATTCCTGGATAATATTGCCGTGTGTAGATTAGATGAGCAAAATTAGGTGCTGTAGTGTAAACAATCCGTTTGATCATGGAAATGCTACCGACAATTAAAAATTCTGCGACGTCCGAAAAAGCTATCACTACATACCGTTAGATGATGATCCTGCCAGCGAGTAAGTTGATTATGGATCAGAGGGCGATAGATAGTCTGCGGTAGCATTGACTCAGAGAAAATTGATATATTTAATTCATTTTGCTATAGTTGATGCTGGCAAGAACAAAATCTACCCCTTCAGTGAAGATGGCATTAAAATACATAAGAATAAGTAATGTTGTTATATATAAATCATTTCTATCACCATTATTGTACTTTTTCTTCTTTTGTAGGAATGAAAATCATAATGCAAAAGTCTAGAAATCCTGACGGGAGTAGATTTGTTTCATTATTTTTGTAATACAATAATGGGACTGTTATGCGGGTACTTTCCATATGGGACGAACCTGGTTTGGTATTTTTTTCGCATTTCATCCATACAAAAATAAAATTTTAAGATTTATTTTAGAAAGAACTCTAAAAAATAACACTATTCCTGAAGCTAACTCAAAAGTGGTAAAAATTCAAATGGGACTGTTATGCGAGTATGGGCAGTGATCTCCTTGGGTAAAAACCATGCTGTACGATCGATATATAGTTTTTACAAGCAGCAAATATTGAGTCGTAGACTACTATCTCGAATACCTTAGAGCTGGCACATAAAGATGTGATTCCACGATAGTTCTCTATGTTTCTCTTATCTCCTTTTTTATACACAGGAAACATAATGGATAATTTCCAACTTTCTGGAAACTTGCGTTGCTGTAGCGAGATGTTGAACAAAATTGCCAGAACAGGACTTATAGCATCACAGCATCTTTTCAATACGCAGGACGGAATACCATCAGGGCTATCCGTGGTTGAGTATTTCATTTTATTTATTGCGGAAGCAACTTGTCGCACCGTTATGCGACTAATCGCAAACTCAAAGACGTTAAGCGGAGTCTCTTTGCAGGCAATTTCCACCTGGGAATCAGTAGATGCAGTGTCGTTGAATGCATTCTGAAAATGTCTAGCAAATAGATTGCATTTACTTTGGTCTGAAGAAGCGAAAGCATCTCCCAAAAACATTTCCGTGGGTAGGCCTGTTTCGTTGCGCTTAGATTTCACAAAATTCCAGAACAGCTTTGGGTTTTTCCGTAAATTTTCTTGCATTCGTGAAGTATAACGTTTGTATAGAAGCCGATTGTATAACCGATATTTGTTGCTAGCTCTGATTAATGCCTGCTTGGCAGGCATGCAATGGGTTCTGCAGTATTTCCGAAGTGCTTTTGATCTTTTACGCTTGAGTTGTTTCAGACGAAAATTACCCCATGAAGGCTTAGCGGGAGGTCTGCGTAAAGGAACATAGTTGGACATGGTAGCATTACAAATACGTGTAAAGTTTTCAATAGCATCGTCAATACTATTAACTGTCTCCAAGAAACTCCAATCATATCGAAGCAAAGCTTCATTTAAACCATCGAAATCTGCTTTACGGAAGTCAAGACCAGGAACAGGTGTGGCTTCGTCAAATTTGATGGGGTCAGGCAAGTATGCTTCAACTTCCAAGGCAGGATGATCATTGTCGAGAGCTGTGAGAGGCTCAATGGCTTCTGAAAGAGTGCAATTTCCGAATGCTGCTTCATTCACCAGAACTAAATCAAGCAGACGACCATTCCGATTGAAAACGTGGTTGATTTGAGTAAGCCCATTCAAACAGAACCCATCAAGAAGACTACTGCAAGCAGTTGATACAGTGGATCGCATAATATCCACAGTTGATTTGGTCGATGTTGTTTTCCACAATAAACTGGATTGATTATAATCGCCGAACATAAAGGCATGATCATGTGCATCCAATTTGGAATAAACTGATTCAATAGATTCCATGTGATTTTTGATACAAGTTACGCTCGTTTTACGATCGGGAGGAAGGTATATGACTCCAACGCTAATATTGAAACTGGATAATTTGAGTTTCACCCAAATCTGCTCTAGAGAATCGTTTACTGGAGAAGATTCGCGACAGCAACTTATTCTCGATGTAATGGCAATTAGAACACCGCCACCACGGGATTTACTGCTGTTACGCTGGTTTCTGTCATTTCTGAAGACTGTGTAGGAGTTTCCAAAAAGTTGAGGAGACAGTATTACCTCATCGAGCCAAGTTTCTGTTAGCACTATAACGTCATACTGGCATGCCGATACTGCAATGAAGAAGTCGTCAATCTTGGTGCGTAGTCCGCGAACGTTTTGATAGAAAAACGAAAGCTTGTGCCGTGTTGCTACTTGGTCAATGATCTGCGGGACGGAGTTGTCGGAGCTGGAATTACACCGAGAGCTTGATTCAGGGGGTGCAGTATCACCTACTTCTTCGGCCAGACATATACTGCCATCGTTACCTGGAACAACAGCTAAGTTATCTGGGGTGCATCCATTGAATATCGCAGTAGAAGAGTCAGTCTGTAAAACCGAACGACTATTAAGGAGGGCAGCATCTTGTCTAGCTTCGGCATGACATATACGTTCTCTAAAATTACCTGAGCAAGCAGGATTGTCCACAAGACAATCATCAGAATTGGTTGACCTTGCATCCATCACCTGGGTATCGCTGCTAACGTCAGTAGATCTGGTCATCTGTGGTGAAAGATCCATTTGATTTCGTGCAGAATCTATTGAAGCTCCGGCAGGACATATACTAGTGTTAGTTTTACCAATAGAAGCATATATATCACAATAGTTAACTGATTGCTAAGCAGAATAATCCACCATTTTTCTCACAGCCTTTAAACGCTTCTGATAAACTGGACATTCTGAACTCCAGGCGGAATGATTGATATTTAACAGCTCGTCATATGGCAACTTCCTCTGCTTGTTTTTGAGTTCGCAATTGATACATTTCTCAAAAGTGGCATCACATTCCTGAACAGCGTGGTCTCCAGCGCACAGGGGACAGCAAGTAGGATTCACACAAGTAGCAGCTTTGTGACCATACCTTGAGCATTTGAAGCATCGATAAACGTTTACATTTTCAGTAACTTGACACCTATCCCAACGAATATTCACACGCTGTCGTTGAATCAGTGTTTCGAATGTCTGAGCGTCAGTCTCTAGAACAGCAATGAATGGAAATTGTTTCCATTTTTCGATTTTGCGCATGTGAATTAATGTTACATCAGATGAATCTGGCAATCCATTTTGCTTCTTCAGAGTGGATACAAATTCTGAGGCATCTAGATTCTCGGACAAGCCGATGACTTTTAATCTGGGTTTGAGAGGCTTGAGTATAGAAACTTCATAGTCATCCGATAAAATATCAACAGCTGCGCTTACAAGTTTTTGGGCGTGGGTGCTAGTTTCGCATCGCACAATAACATCACCGTTTTCTTTTGATCTGATGCCTTTCACGGAAAAATCGATAGGGTCGATTTTTTCTCGAATATGCCTTTGTGTTACATCTGCTTGTTGATTTTCCTTCGGTTTGATTATGACAGACTGTTCAAACTTTTTACCAGCACTAGACGTTATTGATGGCAAGTTACTTGACCGTTTTGCATTAGTAAGCTGTTCATTATCGGACGTGTTTTTCGCAGTTGCATAATTTCCATTCGCAGTAGATTTTGCACGACGTTTCCCAGATCGCAGAATCCACCCATCATCCACATTCTCACTGGCAATAAGAGTACTTTTGCCAGGCTTAATTTTTTTACTAGTCGGCATCGAGCTAACGATAGTGGCAGCATTGGTATTTACAGAACGATTGTCAGAACCACGTGCCACAGTTGCGTAAGTTGGGCAATCATTCATCGCGCTACGCAAGGCGAACAGAGATTCGATCTTGCTACCGACGGTTGACATAAGGCTTGCTTCGATTTTACCAAGAAGATTTGTCTCCAGCTGATTCAAAATCGATTCATATTTGGATACTTTTACACAGACATCGTCCATTCTCTCCAGCAGCTCAGAGTATTTCGATCTTAGATCATTCAAACATATCTGTTTTTTGCGGCATGCAAAGCACATGTACTTCAGAGCGATGTTATTTCTCAAAGTGCTAGAATCAGACGGACGAAGCTCAGAACACCGAAGGTGCAAAATTTGCTCGCACCTACTAGTGGTCCCGGCAAACATCGTCTCGCCATAAAGTAGGCTGTTGCAAAATGTTATGGAATCTCCTATGCAAAATTACATATTAGTACACCTCCGTTTTACCAAATTTTCCGACAACTTATCTAAACTTTTTCGCCACACGAACACGTCGGAACCCTTCAAGACGACAACAGTGAAAAAAATGTGCAAATCGGATGTCCCGTTCTCAAGTTATTTCGTGACATACAAACACCACTCCATTTTTATTTATATAGATTGACCATTATTGATCGGAACTGGTAAGAAATGAACTTCAATCCGAATGAATAAGGGATGGTACTTCCCGCTTACTTACTTTTGAAGCTCTCATATTATTGATCAGTAACGGTCATGTCCTTACAGTCAGTTGGGATTGGGAAGGAATATTAGTTTGTAATGATTGACCGAGAATACCTCTACATCTCCACAACCACCACGAGAAGGGTGTTTGGGTTCATTCATATATTTCATAACGCCGAAAATGACCATTTTCGACACCCACCCACCCCCTTGTAACGCTTTTTGTATGAATATTTGGCAAATTTTGTATGAGCTGTAACATCACGACGACACCCACCCACCCCCTTCAGCGTTATGAAATTTATGAATGAGCCCTTTATTTGTCAAAGAAGAAAAAGATCTTGCAGTCGCCTTCATTCGCTGATGCGATCCATGGATGAAGAGAAAAATTACGACTATTATTTAAACCTAGGTTTGCATGGTGAAAGGATATTGGTAGAAGATTAAAAAAGTACGTTGACATTCATGATGTCAAACTGTTCAAAAGTTATGTTTTTATCTAGCCAACACAGACCCACTTTTATTTCTTGTTGGGACTTAACTATTAATGTTTTTTTTATCAAATTCCTTCGATATGGTGAGTTCAACATGTTCCACAAGAACTTTTGGCTTAATTTTTGACAACATTTGACAAAAAAAAATTATAATAAATTACTACTTCCCTCCACGTAAAATAATCTTACGAAACCATTATTTTTCAGGTATTTTCAATACAAATAAAAATAATTCAAGTTTTAGATTTTTACATGTTTCAACGGATATACAATGACTTGAATTTGACCCTTCAAAATCGACCACAGCTGAAATCTGATTTTCAAATTGTGGGCTTCGTGGCCGTGCGGTTAGTGTTACCAAGCATTTAGCCACATCGTGTCAAGGAGTGTGGGTTCGATTCCCGCTTCAGTCCGGAAAACTTTTCGTCAGGAAAGTATTTCGACTGTACCACTGGGCGTTGCATGCTAGTCCGTTGTCTAGTGTGGTGCTTCCTTCAAAGGGCAAATCGTCCACTGGAAGCATTAACGTGTCGGTGTCATTTTTTTTTTAATTCTATTCAAATTGCATATACTTATAATTTCCAATAAAATAAGTGATAGTCTGATCATTCATCGTTTCGGCAATGGTAAATATATTTTTTTCAGATTTTTATTGGACGTACTTCATGACCTAGCACAAATTTTCTATAACAAAGACCTCAGAAATAACGCGATTTGTGCAAAACTTATAAGAGGAGCTTCTAGAAATGTTAGTTACATTATGTAACACCTTGTTGATGGTGGTAAAAAAATCGCTCAAGATTGAAAATCTACTCATGATAAGAGCAAGAAAAAATGTGTGAAAATTAGATTTTTATCTGCACTAGTCTCGAAATGGCAGGAATGTGAAGTCGTGCCTATACTTTCTGAAACACCGTAAAATGATGAAAAAAACAAAGGTAAGAGTGTATTAAAATTATATGAAACAAGAATAAGGGTTTACGTCGACACTTGTAGGGACGAATCATCCATAGTTTGTTTGAAAAATACATAAAAGTAACGATCAGGGTTGTTAACGTTAATCAACGATAAACGCTGTTAACGTTGATTGTGCTCTGGATCAACGTCAACGTCGTTGCGTTAATTTTCATGGTTGTTAGCGTCAACGTTAACGTGTTTGCGTTGAATCAACGTCAACGATCATCGCTAACCCAAACGTTGATTTTATGTTTCGAAATGCTTCGAATCATCAATAAACAATACGTTTCTATGCTGATACCCGGTATCCATGGAAAATTGAATGAAAAAAATCTAAGTTCACAGTGCAGACACCCAACAATCAGCTTCTTTGAACGTCAGTTTGTGATTGCTTGGGAGACCTCTTACAAATTGTAAAGATGTTCCCAGCAATATTGTACCTATCCGTCCTATGACCTCGCTATTCCAGCAACCCACAACAATGGGCTGAAACCGTTACCAGAGATCGGCTTCCTTTGCCTCCAGCCAGCACACGACGTCCTTTTTACCCATCCAACAACCATATGTTTCTGAGTGACCGCCTCCAGGATAACCTGACTTCTCATTTCCATATACAAGTTGCCATAAAACCCTAACATAGCATAGCAGACAAAAGTATTCATTGCAATCGAAAGTGGTAATGGTCGCAGAGCAGATTTTCCCATTTCCGATATTGTGGAGCTCTCAAATCCGACTAAGAAAAATGCAGTTAACATTCCATAAAACCTGCAATGAGATCAACCTTTTTTTTCTAAATAATCGTTTCTGAACATGGCATGTTTTAAGAGCTAAGTTGAAACCGTTTATACTGTCCACACAATTCGTAATTATCTGGTTCTTATTTTTGCCATGGCATTCGTGTCTGCCATCTGGTTCTGGTTCTAATGTAAGTAATAAAATGTTCACTCGTTATTTATTATTGTGTAAACTGAATCATTTTCTGGGTTTCTGAATTTACTTATTTAAAAATCAATCGATTATGACAACCAGTAATACTTTTATGAGAATCTTCAAATCGTTAACGTTAGAAATAACGAAATCGTTGACGTTGAATCAACGCTGTACGTTAACGTTATCGTTAAATTGTTTTTCAACGTAATCAACGCAAGCTTCGTTAACCGTTACAGGTTAACGTCAACGGATTAATGAAACGGCGTGAATCGTTGATTAACGTTAACAACCCTGGTAACGATGCCACGATATAAATGTGGGGTCATAAGCATGAAACGAGCTCACCAGTTGGCAATCCATTCTCAACTGAACAGGAATATAATTTCGCACTCACACACGCGAACTGGGTGCTTTACAAAGCACTGCCCAGCAAAATGCGCAAATTGAAAAAAAAAAAATACCGGCGCTTGGGTTTTCCGATTCGCTATGTAGGGAAACACAAAATATTGTTGGTTCTAGACCAAAATTTGAAAACACCGTAAGTCGAAAATGAAAACAATATAAAATTCTCTTAAGAAGTGATGAATTTAGCCAAGGGCTATGCGTTGCACTCCTCATTTGACATGATAAATACCATAAAATTGTAATACCTAATTACCAATTACCATGAATATCTACATACCTTGTAAAAGTTGTTATGAAAATTCGCAGTCTAACATCGGTTTTATTCGTTTATGTCTTTTGTTTAGGTCTAAATTTCTATTACAGGAATACTCCACGCTAACTAAAAAGTTATGTTTATATTACAATACACACTTAATAATTTCAAAGGCTTATATAAAAAAGGTTTATTACAATACACCCAAAAATAGTAGCTTTTCGCAAAACTTGAAATTGGAACATTCAAGTTTTTTTTGCGCGATCAGGTATATTTTGCTAAATTTAGGATTAACATTTTTGACTATTTGCATATTTCTTTCCGTGAGTTTATATATGGCTTGAACTTTTGCTCCACTATGGACCAAAAACTGATTCCAAACATTTGGATAAAAACCAATGAACCTCTAAGCATCTTTACAATAGACCTAGGAATACGTTTGCAGAGAAAAATCCAATAAGCTTTTATTTTTTTTATTTCATGCGACAGAGGTTAGATCAAAAATTACAATTTTCACGTCATATCACACCATCTCAAATACAAAAAAAAACTTTTGTCCCACCTCACTTTATGTCTATTATACAATCTATCGATAACTCTAAGAGCAAGAGGTGGAAAGAAACTGTAGCAGATTGCCATAATCGAAATTTTTAAAGCATTTCCGTGTTCTTCCCATAAACGCGGGAACGTATATTCGAGTCAACGAACTCGGAAAAATATTTGTAATAGAATTGTCAAATTGCATTTAATAGAAACTGAGTGAAGTCGAACACAAAACGATTTCCTCATCTGCCTATTGTTGCCTGTCCGATGAAGTCAATTTTCGAAGCCATATATCTCAAGAAACGACTTTGGCCCCCGCAAAGCTGATCTAATCTCATGCTGTCGATCGTTAATTTCGACAAACATCGAATGCGCGGGAACACCAGCGCGGAAATATCTCAACTTTATTGACAACGCACGGGGTCTAATTTTAAGCTGCCTGCAAGTTAAGAAAAGGAATGCTGTAAAATTTCTAAAATTCACAGTTATTTTTGGGAATTATTTTCATCACAAAGTATTGTTTCCGGGATTTCAACAACTACGTATTTTTGAGATTCAAACTAACGAAAAATCTCATTCTATCTCCTCCCACAGGAACTATCCCTCACCCTAGACGACGACAAAAGTTTATCGGAGCATCTCAAATTACCCATCCAGCGGATCAACGACTACAAGTTACTCTTTAAGGTAAGGAATTGTCACTAGGGTTGTGGTACCGGTAGTATCGGTACACCGAAAATACGTTTAAGACCAGCTGATTGCTCGTTTTATGAATTAAATTTTGAGAGAAGGTGATTTCGTATGACGTGAGTGTAACAGCAATAGCTATAAACAATGTTCTCGTTGCGACAAATTCGCATTTCTCTTGAGCAAATAGCCGTAGCAATAAACACGCAACTATTAAGCAAGACCAAGCTGAGGGTCGTGTGTTCGAATCCCAACGGTTGAAAATCGTTTCGTAAAGAAAAGTTTTTTTACAATAACTTTGACACTATTCTAAAACATATAAACACATATTTTTTCTAAAACTAGTTGTTAATTAATTTGTTGTAAAATGTATAATTGTCTTTATTTGTCTTATGAAAAACATAAAAACTATAGTATTGTTTTCGATTCCGTTAAACAAAAATCTCAGTACCGGTACTACCGGTAGTCATTGCAATAGTACTGTGGAACCGGTACTCAGCATAAGTGATTATTACGGAAACCCTAATCGTCACTCGAACCAGAGTCAAGCCACCCGTTGCAAGCAAAATATTGTAACACCTGTTGCACACAAACCACCGCGACAACCTGCATCCACATGGCGCAAAACGGCGGCATGGCCACAGTGCATTCTTCCCCCTGCGTTCGAACGCACCGTGAACGATCTGCCGCACCGATTTCATAATCTGTGTCATAAGATCATCGTCACATTTAGTTGCCCTGTAGACGACTGCATTGCGGGTTTCTTCCTCCGCCAAATCGCTTGGTTAGTTTAAAAATACCACCGTCCGTCGAAAGACAATCCTCCTGTTGCCTGGCTGCTCGGTTTTAAGTCCACCATCTGCTGCTCTGGTCGCTTGATTCGGGAGAATCGGGTGCAGATGATGGCGTCTTGTAAACACTGCTCACGCACACACCCGTTCGACCAAGTTCGGGATCTAATTTTAAAATACCCCGAGGAAACCTTCGTTCGAGATACTTTTGTTTATGGGATACACACAAACGCATGTGTCCCACAACATAGGCGTCGGGACGTTCCACTGCTGTGTGAACCAAAATACATAGATCAATTCCTGATTGATCGATGAAAGTGATCGTGCTTTGGTTGTTCTTTAGTTCAAGATAACACCATTGTTCAGCTTTCAAGTAACAAATTGGTTCCGATCCTATGAGAAGAAGTTCTTTCAAAAATTCTTAAAAGATGAACAATTTCTGAAAGACCTGTTGTTTGAAAATGCAAGACAAAACTTCATGAAACTTCCAAGAATTGCTCAACGTGTTTCTTCAGATGTTTCCTCTTGAATTCCTTTAGCCTATTTTTGTCTAAAATTATTATCAATTTTATTTGACATTTGTTCCAATGTTTCAACATTGGATATTCTATGTAACTCATTGGTACTATAACAGAGAGGAAGCTTCAGAATCATTTTCAAAATTTTATTTTGAATCCTTTGCAAAACTTTTTTCCTGATATTACAACAGCTAGTCCATATTGGTACAGCTTACAATATGGCTGGCCTGAACATTTGTTTGAATATCAAAAGCTTGTTCTTAAGACAAAGTTTTGATTTTCTATTAATAAGGGGATAGAGACATTTTACATATTTGTTACATTTGGCTTGAATGCCCTCAATGTGATTTTTGAAAGTTAAATTCTTATCTAGCATGAGCCCTGGATACTTAACTTCATCTGACCAATTTATTGGAACCCCTCTCATCGTGACGATATGTCTACTTGAAGTTTTCAAACAAAGAGCTTTTGGTTTATGTGGGAATATTACTAGTTGAGTTTGGAAGCATTAGGAGAAATCTTCCATTTTTGCAAGTATGAAGAAAAAATATCCTAACTTTTTTGCAATCTACTACAGATGGCACGCAGCCTTCGTCCTTTGGCGGAGAGGCCTGTCCCAAAATGCTGCCTTGGGGAACACCAGCTCTTACAGGAAGTCTTTCAGACCTGGAGTTCTGATAATTAACCTGAAGTGTACGATTTGACAGATAACTTTGAATTATTCTAACAATGTATGTTGGAAAATTAAAGTTTTATAATTTCATAATCAAACCTTCATGCCAAACACTGTCGAATGCTTTTTCTATGTCTAGAAGAGCAAGACCAGTAGAATAGCCTTCAGATTTGTTGGAACGGATCAAATCTGTCACACGTAAAAGTTGTTGAGTGGTCGAATGTCCATGGCGGAATCCGAACTGTTCATTGGCAAAAATTGAATTTTCGTTGATGTGGGCCATCATTCTGTTTAAAATAACCTTTTCAAAAAGTTTACTGATGGAGGAAAGCAAATTGATTGGACGATAGCTAGAAGCTTCTGCAGGATTTTTGTCTGGTGGAACAACCTTAGCATTTTTCCATTTGTCAGGAAAATATGCTAATTGAAAACATTTGTTAAATATATCAACTAAAAATGATAAGCTACTTTGTGGAAGTTTCTTGAAGAGGATGTAGAAAATTCCATCATCGCCAGGAGCTTTCATATTTTTAATTTTTTTAATAATAGTTCTCACTTCTTCCAAATCAATCTCACAGGCATTTTCAAAAACGTTCTCTTGATTAAGAATATTTTCGAAGTCCTGAGTAACTTGATTTTCAATTGGACTAGTAAGTCCTAAACAACCCGGGAGCATCATGACAGCTGCAGTACAATGTCTGTGTACCGAAAAATTTTGGTCCGTGGTACTGTCAAACTCAATAAAATCATGGAGTGTGCTCGAAATAGGGCGTTAATTAGAATTATACTTGATGGACACAACAAAATTACAATTTGTGTTTGGCATTTGTGATATCATGATAAATCAGTGATCGTCAATTTGCGATTCTTGGAAAGGATTTGTACGGTCCTCGGGAAGATTTCGTATGGCCCACGAGCGGGTTTTGAACAGTGGTGTGATGTGGTCCACGTGCTGTAAGTTGCTTATAGTAACCGATCCTTTTTTCACGAAATTATTTTTTGACCACTTAGCAATTCAAAGCAAGATAAGTTTGTCTGCGTTTCTCCATGTTAGGGATCGTTGAAATATTAAGTAACGCTACAGGGGGCGAAGGGGTCTTTCGCCAACAGTGTCGCACATTGGAATTAGTACACTGTACTGGGTGGTGGAAAAGGCAATTAGATAAAATCAAGATCATATTTGCATTTACGATATTTTGCGATATCGGTGGCGTTTAGCGGACACGCGTATCGTAAAACTGGCACGTCGCGACGGGAAGGATTGATCGTATCGATTTCACGTGTCAATTTCGGTCGCACGCGTGCGTGTAGGGGTATCACGACGTGACGGGAAGGATTCTATCGATCGATTGCGTGGTACCTCCGTCGTTTTTCGCGTATCGCGACGGGAAGGCTCTCCTTTCGAAGGCTCTCCTTTCGTTCGATTTGCACTGTTCACGTTCGGTTTCGCGAGTGATTCGAGTGGTGATTGATAGTGAACAAAATGGAAAAGAAATTGGAGGGGAATATCTTGACCCTAAACCGAGTGTTGGCTATACGAGATGTGGTGGAAAGGTTCGTGGCAGAGTATAACCACGACCGGGATGTAATCCAAGTGGCAGTTCGTCTGGAGACTTTGGACAGAATAAACCAAGAATTCCAGCGTGCACAAGGGGAAATCGAAAGGCTTGACAGTGAGAAGTTCGAGGAGCATATTGAGGTTCGCACAGCTTTTGAGGACAAATACTGTGTGCTCAAGGGTTTTTTTCTGTCTAAAATGAACCCCGGCTAACATTCAATGGATTCAACGTTTTTCAACAACCTCACTCATCAAAGTGCAACAAGTTTCCACCATCGGCTACCGAAGATCGACCTTCCGTTGGATCGTTGCAATCGTTGGAGGGAGAAGCGAAGAAGCCATTCGAAAGCGTAGACGTTCAAGCGAACAACTATGCATCTACGTGGGATGCACAAATGAAGCGATACGATAACAAACGTTTCTTGCAGGAAGAACTGTTTCGAGGCTTGTTCGATTTACCGATGATGAAGCAGGAGTCAGCACAGGATCTCAATACGTTGGTAGACGACTTTCAGCAGCGCGTGAAAGCTTTTGCCAAGCTAGGAGAACCTGTCGTTCATTGGGATACTCCTCTTATCTTTATACTTTCTAATAAGCTGGATGCGGCTACCCTTCGATCCTGGGAGCACGAGACTCGCCAAAAAGGATGACGTCAAGTACGAAGAGCTCATTGAATTCCTCTCTCAGCACGTGCGAATGCTGAAATCCGTGTCAAGCGATTTGCAACAGTGCTTTTCGTTGACCAGTTCAAAGGTGGCCGGCCCTCCGGCAAAGATAACTGCTTCAGTGAAGTCTGTAGTCAACACAGCTACTACCGATCCCATTCCAAGTATTCCTCAGTGCCCTGTCTGCTCCGAAACGCATTTGCTACACCAGTGTCCAACATTCATCAAGCTGTCCGTAACCCAACGAAGAGAGTTGGTATCGCAGAGAAGCTTGTGCTGGAACTGTTTTCGTCCGAATCATCAAGCGAGATTTTGCAAGTCAAGGTTTAGTTGTCGAGCCTGCCACGCCAGACACCATTCAATGCTGCATGATCAAGCCCTATTTCTCATGTAGATACGACGAAGCCTCCTACACAGCAATCCGATACCTCCGCAATAGCAATTGCGGAACCCTCAGGGACATCGCATCCTTCTGAAGTTAGCATGGCTGTCCAATCCAACAATAACACAGTCCTTCTGGAAACAGTGTCTCTCCTCGTCATTGATCAAAACGGAAAGGAAATCCCAGTTAGAGCACTCTTCGATTCCGTATCAATGTCCAATTTTGTGAGCAAGAAGCTGGCCAATTCGCTTGGAATTCCTCGAGCCACCGTGGACGTTACAGTTTCGGGACTACACACTTAGATTAAATTACTGGGGTCGGTAAAATTTTACTGGGTTTTGGAACTACCGAAAAGGTCAGTAAAATGAAAACTGTCGCCACGTGTAATTGAAAAGCAAATTTCACCATGTTTTATTTTTTATCGATATATGATATAAAAAGAAAACTCTCTGCAAAATTTCAGTGGGAAATCTCTGTTTTTCGATTTTTGACATTTTTTTTAGTTTACTGACTTTTTCGGTAGTTCAAAAACCCAGATATTTTTACCGAACAGATTGAGTGTGTAGGAGCATCTGTCAAGCAAGTCAGGGGTAGGATCACAGCCACGGTCAAATCAAAAATTTGCAACTTCTCCTTCCACCGTGCTGATATGTGCTGTATGCAATCTCCCCCAGATTAGCATGCAAAATTTGCCGCCATTCCTTGCCTCCGTAATCGGCGCGAAATATTGGCACGGTCGTGAGAGAATAGGCCCAAACTATCTCCACATAGAAAAAGATTGAATGGCCTACCTTTTGTGTGGTCACCGCTTTTGACCACTTACCACGATGCAGAGTTGCTTAATATCAATCACATCAGCTGATGGCTGATGCTCTAAAACTATCAATATCACTTGCGAGCTATCAATATCACTTTGATTTGACAACCAACAGCAGTGATGCGACAGCGCACTCTAGATCATTATCACAGCAGAATGAGTGATCACGTGGTAATTATCCATGTTATTATAGTTTTTCAGTGACCAACATATAGTTTCAATCTATCTGAAGCACTGTCAAAAATATCGTACTGATAAATTGCCATTTTATTTGCTTAATTTAAGGCTAAACTTAACCCATCAGTGATATCCATAGTCTATCGCCATCAATGCACTGTGATGGAGTACACAGCATGATGTTGATGTGATACAGATTAATCCGAGTTGTATCGCAGTCGGCCTGAACAAATCAGCAAATTTTATGCGTTGATAGTCACAGCGAGCAGCTCTGCCACGATGGCGCCAACTTGCCTCCGTCGCTGATTCCTGGCTTGGATTGTCTTCCGATCCGGCTCGAAGGACCAATGGACGAGCCGGAGACTCTGTAATTTGCCGGGATCGAAGGGTTTGCTTCCCGTTCGATACTTCGAACGGCGCACAAGAATCACACACCACAAATTAACACAACTGACGGCCTCAAGGTGAATCTTCTCCTTCTTCGCCGAAGGCAGAACGATTTCACTATCACTCTTTTCGAGATCTTAATCTTCGCAGCATCAAATCGCTACCGTGTTCTTCAGTCACGCACGAAGTACGTAATCGCCGACAATTGATCAAGCAATTAGATCTGATTCATAAAATAAACTTAAATTTTTCATACATAATCTGTTACTTGAGAGAGGGAGGGGGTCCAAAATTGGCAATTTTTTGTTATGTAATATTTGAATCATCCCTTAGATATTTATGATGATCAGTAATTTATGGAAAATTTACTGTAGTTATCAGCTTGAAATCAATCTGAGATCATATCCAGCTCTTAACTCGCAGTACATTTTTCTTTGCGGATTTGAACACTTTTTTCTCATATTCACCACCAGATGTCTAAGTTTCAATCAGATACGCTTATTGGATGAACTATTCCACTTTTTACGAGCGCTTAAAAAACTCACCAAAAATTAGCCCACCCTTTGTAGGGATCTATTGATCTGACGTTTGACTTGGGTCGTTTGATATGAACTTATCCACCGGTGCACTAAATTTACTCAGTCCAAGAATTTTGACACTTGGCTGAAACACGTGGGAAGCATCAAGAAGCGAGACCCGCTAAATTGTCAAAATTTTTGGACCGAGTGAATTTATCACACCGATGGATAAGTCAATTGAACGGACCCAAGCCAAACGTCAAACTGTTGGATCCTTACCAGAAAAGTAGCTAACTTTTGGCAGCCATTACCGCTCTTAAAAGCTGGATATTTCATACAATGGACTTATCCACGGTCTTTTTTTCTTGTCGATTTTTTTCCGCTCTAAATGTGGGCCGTGTTTACATAAAATGACAACCGCACCAACACGAATGTTCACCGGATGAACAATGCGTGGATGAATGTGCAACGAAATCGTTTATTTTTTTATACATCGTCCGCAGTAAAGGTTTTCTTTTCGCTGGAAGTTGCTGTGTGATGTCGTCGTAAATTAGTTCATAGCTCATAGGCCTTTTTGATTGAAACTAAGACCTCTGGTGGACGAAAAGTTTCAATGGCTAAAGCGGGAATCGAACCCACACCACATGACAAGATGCGCTTAAATGTCTGACGACACTAACCGCACTGCCACGAGGCCCAAAATATTGTATTTTATTTTATGTTACGGCCCGCACTTTCTTTTGAGGGCTTAGAAGCGACCCACAAAATCAGCTATGCTGTATTGTAAGTAATTTCTCACGAATTGGTGGGCAGTTCAGTTCATTTGGTGCTTAAATTTGGTGATTTTATGAAACTTAGTTTCATTGTTGTAGACGAACATATCAGACTCGCCCTTATTTCATTTCATTCCATTCGTTGTTCTGCACACG
Organism: Aedes aegypti; assembly: GCF_002204515.2. Classification (NCBI taxonomy): domain Eukaryota; kingdom Metazoa; phylum Arthropoda; class Insecta; order Diptera; family Culicidae; genus Aedes; species Aedes aegypti. The sequence continues at coordinate 29,138,760 of NC_035108.1, forward strand.
TCAACAACGAAACGTGAAAAGTGCGTTATTTGTCATTTCGCGGGGGGGGGGGTTGGGTTGGTCCTAAATTAAAATTGTGCGCACTTTCAAACTGCATAGCAGGTTTTTGAGCTTCTTCACAATTAGTTAGTAAGAATTTGTTTTCCTCTTAGAGCCAGGGTCCAATTGAGAAATCTTATTTTCAAAATGTTTGTTTCTTAATTGTGCAAAACGTTTCTTGATTTCATTCTGCAGATCCTGCCATATAATTTTCATAGCAGGATCGCGAGTGCGTTGAAATTGCCTTCTCCTCACGTTTTTAAGACGGATCAAGAGTTTCAGATCATCGTCTATAATCACGGATTCAAATTTTACTTCACATTTTGGAATTGAAATGCTCCTGGCTTCAACAATGGAATTTGTTAAAGTTTCAAGAGCATTGTCAATATTATGTTTTGTTTGTAAAGAAATGTTAACATCACGATTAGAATCAATATATGTATCATATATATTCCAGTCGGCTCAAAAATAATTGAGAGTGGAGCTGATAGGATTGAGAAACGCTTCATGCGATATCTGAAACGTAACAGGGACATGATCAGAATCAAAATCAGCATGAGTAATCAGTTGGCTACAAAGATGACTTGAGTCTGTTAAGACCATATCAATCGTAGATGGATTTCTAGAAGAGGAAAAACATGTGGGGCTATCAGGGTATTGAATTGAGAAATATCCTGCAGAGCACTCATCAAATAAAATTCTGCCGTTGGAATTACTTTGAGAATTATTCCATGACCGATGTTTGGCATTAAAGTCGCCAATGACAAAAATTTTTACTTATTGCGAGTCAATTTCCGCAAGTCAGTTTGAAGCAAATTAATTTGCTGCCCAGTGCGTTGAAAAGGCAAATAGGCAACGATGGAATAATATTTACCAAGCTGAAACATCAAAAGTTTTAAAAAAAAAGTTGATGTTTTATACGCCTATGAATGATGTTGCACCCCACATTCCCCATCAAGCCGATCATTACGATAAACAAAAAAGTTAGAATTTCTTTTGAATTTGGATCCAGGTTTCAAATAGGTTTCAGTAATAACTGTTATATGCTCGTTATTGACTGTAAGAAAATTAAACAGCTCGTCCTCTTTACCATTCAAAGAACGAACATTCCAATTTAAAATATTTAAATCATTATTTATTGGATCCATTAGAAAAACGTAATCTAATAGAAATGTTATTAGTAAATTTTACACCAATTTGGACTGCTTCAGTCATAGTGGTAGCTTTGAACATTGCATCAATCATTAGACTCAATTGTTCAGTTAGAAAATTAAAATCAGAGGCAGACATATCACTTGAAGTGGGTACATTATCTGATAACTTTCCGTTAGAATGTTCGGTAGACGAAGAGGCGGAGTAGAAGTTTCCTGCGGCGGCAGGGTTTTCCCATTTGATTTGAAACAATTAGAACGGGTACTCGTAGTATGAAAAGAGGGGGAAACCAAATTACCTGCTACGATATCGGCAAAGGATTTTCCTTGGGTAGATACATTCGAAATTAAATGATTCAAACGGCTACCCGGCGGATTAAAATTAGTGTGTGAATGAGCAATGATTATAATCTTCCTGATGGGTATGATTCTTGATCAAGCGATCGTTAACTGAAAAATGAGTATTGTTCGATTCTCTACCAGGCAAATTCAGGAAACGACCGTTATCGTAACGGATCTTTCATCTGCCTGGAACGAGCCTCGACGACTCGCCTACACGAAAGGCAAGCCCAAAAATTTGACTTATGATTGCCCCCGCAATTCGAGCATATAAACTTGGTGGTATCTTCCTTCACTGGACAGAAGTCCTTGGCGTGAGAAGAACCTCCGCAAATCATGCATTTGGCATCCAAGCGGCAATTTTTTGTTCCATGACCCCACTCCTGCACCGACGGCACTGAGTGGGGTTCTGATAATTTCCTCCAGGTTTCAGGAAATGTTTCCATGTCACACGGACATCAAACATAAGTCTAGCTTTTTTGCTAGAGCTTTAATATTACTTAGATCTTGTTTGTTAAAGTGAACTAAATAATATTCTTGAGAAAGCCTCTTCCGAACAATGCCAGATTGGATTCTCTTTTTCATAATGATTACTTGGGGAAAATCAGTTATTCCATTTTTGATCTCTTCAGGTGACTTACAGTCACTTGAGACACCTTTCAAGACGACTTTGAGCAAACGTTCAGTTTTGTCGTGATAAGTAATAAATTTGTGCTTCTTCTCTTCAAGATGTTTGAGAAGAAGTTCGCGATCTTTAAGAGTTTCCAGCAAAACGCGACAGTCTCCTTCTTTTACGATTTGGAAGGAAACCTTGATTCCCCTAATAATTAATTACTCATTTCAATGCAATTATCAACATTGGCCTTTCAACCTGCGAAGAGAACGCGCATTCTGGAGAAACGTCCTGTCTTCCATTTTTGCTACGGTAATGACAGTTTTAAATCTCACTTTTTTGGAAGGAAGTTGTGAACTCAGAAATGTGAATCTCTGCATTTTGCTCGTGGTTGTAATCATGTTCAGTGAATAAACGAAACTGATTAACTATGAAATTGTTTCGTTGCAGAAAACAACGATTGACTTCGTAGTTCGAACGAACGATTTCATTATATGAAACGATTTTTTTAGTGGGTCAGAATTTTCCGTTCACATTCATGGAGAAGTGATTTTACGATTAAATTGCATTGCTCTAAGCCCCTTCTTTTCCGGAGGACTAAGCTAAGTTCAATATCTGAAAATAAAAAAATGAAAGAAACTCATGACTCATAAATATCTCAAACGCTTTGGACTAACGCGGGAATCAAATGATTTTAATGCAATACACCGACTTCATTAACACTATATGCAATAAAACTGTAATTGCAAAAAAACTAAAACAAATCCTGAAGGAAAACTGATGCAAGCATTGTATTGAGTTTCCCTAGTTGTGCTCAATGCACTCGACCTAAATTATTCGAAACGAAACTGTATTCAACGTTTTACTTAACACTCAATTGCATATCGTCTTGAGTGCAGTTTACCATTAACGTAAGTCTACCATCTCTCTGGTCGGTCCGGAAAATCCCTCATCATCACCATAACCAGACAGTAACCGGCTACTGGTTGAGATCACGAGAAACATTCTTTCGTGATTCATCTTTTGTCTGATCTACTACTTTTCGCTAAAAATAACGCCATGACACAATTAGCCACGATGTATTTTCCACCGCTTTCGACTCAGGTGTGCTTATTTTGTTTTCCACATTCATTTTTTCGCGAGATATAGATGTATATTTTTTTATTCTAATGAAAACACGCCTACCTTCCCATTCAACGCGTGGATTAATGTTTTCGTGTTTTAGCTTCTCTGCTGGCATCGTCTGGTGGTGGAATTTATTTTTCGCGGGAATAAATTACGTAATTTGCGTTATTTTGAGTGACGTTCTCACTGGATTTAGATCTGCGTTGACCTTGTATTCTCTAGAACACTTTCATACTGTGTCATTGAAGACTGTCCAGATTTTTCCAAGCATAACTTTGCACTCAAAATAACACAAACGATATGGACATCTTGACCTCCCAGCAAGGTTGCCGCCTAAACGCTTGTTTGCAAGCATAAAAATTTCCAAATACCTTTTAGTTTTCGACGGTATACATTTCTGTCTGGAAAACTAATGTACGCAGCCAGCTCAGAACAGCCTTGGCTCAGTGTGAAAGAAAGAAAATCTTGAAAAAGTCAAGTGATGATCCAAGATCATCCGGCGATTCAAAAATAGCTCACAGTAAACTACTGCTTTTGGCCATGGCGATGGCTATGACGATGCTGGTGGTGGAAAACAACTTGAGCGATTAGTGTGCAGGCGTTTGGCGGAATTTGGGATTGGATGACGTACGTTTGGAATTTTTACTCGCGGGAAGGGTCTCACGTTCACAGCCTGAAAAAAATTGTGATATTACTCGACAACCAACACTGTTGAGTCTACATAAATAATAAGCTGTGTAAAGCGCAATACACAGTTGAGCCCTAAGAAAACAATTAGATAAAGCCAACTTAATTGACACTCATAATTTTTTCCCCACCCAACAGGAACTTCTCAAGTATTCCACAGCTCTTGGCGAAAATGTCACCGATCTCCAGAAGGCCCTAGAGTTGATGCTCTCGGTGCCCAGTCGTGCAGCGAATAACCGATATTTGGAGAACATCGAAGGTTTCCGAGGAAACCTCCAGAAGCTAGGCCGCGTGCTCGCCCACGAGTATTTTGGAGTCAAAGACAAGGAGAACAAAATCAAGGAGCGCTACCTGTTCCTATTCAAGTCTCGAGTACTCGTCACCAAAGCGAAACGACTATCGGACGAGAAATCCATCTTCGTTCTCAAGGACATCGTTAGGCTTCCGGACGTACAAATCAGGGACGTCGATTCCCGCGCCTTTGAGCTTCTACCAAAGGTTGGCGGTCGAGGAGACACCGTACATCTGATCGCCTACTCGGAAGAAGCGAAACAGCGTTGGATCTACGAAATCGAAGAGTACGCTGAAAACGCGGTTGCACTTCAGGAACACGCCAACGACGATCTGCGTATCGATCCGACACAGACCAACATCGACGATAGTATCATCAAGCTACCGCAACGAATCGAAGCTCATAAAACCGACGAGAATATCAAACCTTCGGATTTCGCCGAAAGCTACGTGGTATTCAAACACAAAACATCACATCGAGAGGAAACTCAATCGGTGCAGAAGACTATCAGCCAAGACGCCGCTGAAGTAGAGGAAGCAGAAGAGAAACCTAAGAGCGTTCAAGAACGTCTTGCAGCACTCGAAGTCAAGAAGTCTTCCCGGAAGGTCGAAACCGCTGCTGGTAAGCAAGAAACAGTTCAACAACAATCACAAAAGACTGTTCAAGGCAAGACTTCAAGTGTCCAAGTGCAGGAAACTAAAACATCTTCCATTACTGTGCAAAGCTCAACTTCCAAACAGGAGTCCGCTCAGGAGTCTAAAACAACAGCCGTTAAACGACAACAAGACACTCAACTAGAAGGTCAATCCAAAGAAGCTAAACTAACCAGCCAAACTCAAGTTCGAAATCAAATTGCAGAATCAAAATCAGCAACAGTTCAGCAGACTACACAGCTCCAGTCTCAAAGTAAGACACAGCAGATTGAAACTACAGCGGTTGCATCTACTCAACAGGTAGCGACTGAAGTAGAGGTTAAATCATCTACTCAAGCTCACCAGCAAGTTGTTCAAACAAATTCACAACAGCAATCTTCCCAGAAACAACAATTAGTCGAAGTAAAATCTGAATCCTCAACAGTAAAACAGGCATCTACACCCCCATCGCCTGCTATTGACGCCGATTCTAAGATCAAGCAACTCGAATCAAAGTACGAGGCACTCAAACAGAAGAAGCTCGAACAGAAGTCCGAAGAAGTAGACGCCAAGTTCCAGATCATCGAATCCAAGTTTGCAGCACTCAAGCAAAAGCAGGAACAACAGAAACAGAAACTACAGCATTCTGAGTCGATTCCGAACAAGCAGGAAGAAAAGCCAGCTGAACCACTCAGCAAGGTCCAGCAAATCGAATCCAAGTACAAGCAGCAAGTAGTTGAAGTTAAAGAACAAACTGCTGAAGTAGTTGTTCAGGAGCAGAAACAAGAACAGTCGAAACCATTGACTAAGGTAGAGCAAATTGAGAGTAAGTATAAATCCAAGCAAGAAGCTACTGAACTAACAGCTCAGGCTACTGAAACTGTTGTGCAAGAACAAGAACCGACAAAACCGCTGTCCAAGTTAGAGCAGTTAGAATCAAAATATAACAAAAAGAAGATTTCTATCGATCAAACCGTTGAAGTCAGTCCAGTTGTAGTAACAGAGCAAGCGTCACCCTCTGTGGAAACACCTCAGACGCCAGATACTCCATCAAAGATCCAGCAAATAGAATTCAAGTACGCTTCACTTAAACAGAAACAGCAACAAATTGTGCAAGAAGTTCAGGTTTCCGAAGCCGTCGAACAACAGGAGCACCAGTCCAAACTTGCTCAGATCGAAGCGAGGCATACAGCACGTCGACAATCTTTCCAGAAAGATCAGGAGACTTCTGAACAGCAACAACAATCTAGAATCCCTATCGCCAGCGTTGCCAAAGCCACAGAACAAAAGAAAGAAGAGAAACACTTCACCGCACAAAAGGTCGAGGCAGTAAAGTTACCAGAGCTACCAAAGAAACAATTCGAAAGCAAACCCGACGAGCAAAAGACTGAACTCACCAAACCAGTCGAAACACCTAAACCCAAAGTTGACAAAAAAGATCGTCCTAAGCTACAGATACCAGTCCCGGAGAAACGTATTGAGGGAACCAAAACTCCCGAAAGTCCGAAAGACAAAAAACGACCCGGATCACCAAAAAGTCCTAAGGGTAAAAAATCACCTGTCAAGTTACCAGAAAGTCCCAAGTTACCGGAATCTAAGCCAACCGAGCCGAAGAAGGCTGAAAAAGTACCGGAGCAACCCAAGGTTGTAGAGAAAAAGGCTCCAGAGTCACCGAAGACACCAACGAAGGTTCCAGAAAGTCCTAAGCCAGCTGAGAAAAAGGCAGCAGAGAGTCCCAAAGTAATCGAGACACCTGTCAAGCCTGTGGAAAAGAAAACACTAGAATCTCCGAAAGTGCCAACCAAGGCTATCGAAAGTCCAAAGACATTTGAATCACCTAAAACACCAACAAAGGTTCCAGAATCTTCGAAGTCCCCGAACAAACCAGTTGACCAACCGAAAATTCCGGAAAGATCCAAACAACTTGAGAAAAAAGTTGAACCTAAAGCGCCACAAAGTCCCAAGGTTGTCGAATCGCCAATATCGAAGACCGCACCTAAAACCGTAGAAAGTCCGAAACCGGTAGACAAGAAGCTACCAGAGCCGATTGCCAACCAAGACACCAAACCAAAAGAGCTTGAGAGGAAATCATTCGAAGCGAAGAAGGTCGAAGCCGTCAAGCTACCGGAATTAACTAAGCAGAAAGGTAAGTTGAAATCTGTTTCCCAAGCTGTGTGGAAAATTTCACAGCAAGGTTTTTCATTTGCTGATCTCATGCGCTTTCAAGTTATATTTCGCTTTTACATACCGTTTTGATCATTTTGAACACTACCTAGGAACAGCAGAAACCGCTAGTGTAACAGGTTACGATACTCCTGTAGCGGATGCCGAGCAGGATATCTCTCTAGGAAGTCTAGTAGAGCAGAAATCTAGAGAGGAATCCCTTAAGCATAAGCTAGAGGAAATCCACACCCGCGAAAAGGCGGCCCTTGCTGAAGCTAAGCGAGTTCGGCAAGCCAAAGAAGAGGAAATCCGACGAAAGTTCGAACAACGGGGTGAACGAGAAATTCAACAAATCAAAGAAACTACCTCGGAACTGTTAGAGCAGATACAAGCTACCAGGGAATCCGTAAAGTCAGCGCTAGGATTAACTGAGCCAAATAAAACAGCGAAGTTACCAAAAATCACAAAAGCAGCGGATTCAGATTCTCAACAACAACAGCAGACTCCACCACAAGACCAAGGCGGTGATCAGCGAGAGTCCGGAAGTGACAACACAGGTGGTGATCAAAACAATCAAGAGAACCAAGGCGAGAATAGGCAGGAAGGATCCGGTGAAGGTAACGGTGAAAAGCGAACACCGCCGCCACTACAGTTGCCAACATTCTTCGATCCTCCACCCCCACCAGTATATCAAGCTACTATTGAGGTATTCATCAAGAAGGAACGACCACCACCGCCACCACCTCCAAAGATTACCAGGAAGTTAGTTGTGAATACGGACGAACTTGAGCGAAAGACTCAACTGTTCTTTGAAGGTCGCATAGAAGTACCAGATCCAGATTACAGTACAGCTGCTGCCCAACGCAAGATCAAAGGAATCAAGCATTTATTCGGAAGGACAGGTCAAACGGTAAATTACGCAGAAGATACCATCCACAAGGCAGAACAAGGCGAGTTTGAGAGTATTCTTTTCCCAGAGGAGGAAGAACCCAAACCAAAGGAACCAGTTTACGAATACCAGTATACGGTCGAAGACCCGGTAACAGGAGAGAAGATTTGTACTGCTGATCCAAACGTCGTACTGATAGAAAAAGAACAAGTCATGGATGATCATCACACTTCTAGGTATTCTTCGCTAAGACAGACTTCCCGGCGAGGTCGCACCCTAGAAGGTACAGTTTGAAGTGTAATTGTGAGCCAGCGCTCCTTCTCTGTATGTGCCTCAATGTTACGTATCTGTAAACCTGTTAATTCGCACTCTTCGTAGTATCAGCAGGCACCAGTAAACGCTCTTCAACCCGAATCGGCCCAAACACTAATGGCAATTAATGGCATGCATTCTACGCATAAATACATGTATTCGTCATCAGTTTGTAAAATTCTTTTTCAGTTGCAGTTTGGCTCGTACGTTCATACTTTTTTGTTTCATCGGACCTGCAAATATCCGAAACGTGGTTTCTCTAACAACTGATCCAAATTGGTATTTTTTGCCATATCTAATCGAATGCTCTTTCATCATCGTTCCGCATTACTTTACCGTTCACTGTTTGTTGTATTCCAAAAGTAATACTAATCTGGTTCCTTCTTGAACCTTCATCACGTCCGATAATTTCCTCTGTCAATGACCTGTCGTCCGGATGTTTAGCGCAACTCGAGGAACTAGCCGATTTCGAGATCAAGCACGAAGAGAAGATGTCGACTACCCAAACCGAGAAACTGCGGGTGCCGACCAACATAAGACCCCACTTTTTGAAGGCAATTCACGGCCTGAGCGTCGAGCGTAAGTTTTTGTTCTCATGATCATAGACATTCTGAAACAAATCAAAACAGACCATCAAATGGAAAGTCAATATCTTTGTATTTTGAACAATTTCTGACTTGATACCAGCCGGTCAACGACTACAATACATCCACTACATATAGTAGAATCACATCACGCTTCAAACAGGCTTCTTGGAGTCCATTGTCCGCTTCAAATCAATGTCCAAATTAAACGAATCGATACAAAGCTTCTGTAGATATCTATCTCTCTTCTAAAACTAGCTTCTAGAGTCCGCTTCAACTTGTCAGAGTAAATAATTATAAATGTTCGTCCGACTCTGTACCTAAGAAAGCTTTGGATAATTAAACACACCACGAGTTCAAAGACAACTTCGAAGAAGCACCACCAGAACGGCAACCGAAACATTGCCACTCACCAAAAACCTTCAACAATCCTTTCCACTACCCTGACTCTTCAGTAACACTCGTCTACACCCACTTAAACACGGTGATCGTGTATTGATTTGAGAATAATCGATTTCTTCTGTTGTTGATGAACAGCCGGTGAAAATGCGAAGTTCTCGTGCCAAATTGACGAGGAATCCAACGTCCAATGGCTGAAGGATAACAAACCGCTTGATGACAAGCTAGCTGATCGCGTCATTATCAAGGAAGCAGGCGATCTTACGCATATTCTGGAGATTCAGCACTGTCGCGAGGAAGATAGCGGCACTTACACGGCTCGGGCCATCAACGGTACGGAGAATGCCTCCTGTACTGCCCAGCTGATCGTCGAGAAACGTAAGTTTTATGTTGTGATGGGTTAAGATACGTCTGAACTAACTATATGAGTTTTATTCTAATCAGTAACTCCAGAGCAGAGAAAGGCACTTTCTGAAACCAATTCACCGGTATTCAGTGTGAGCCTGAAAGATACAGAGGTCATCGAGAAGACTTACCTGACATTCATGGTCAAGGTCAGGGGCGATCCCAAGCCAAAGATTCGATTGTAAGTATCACACTACTTTGAGGACATCTCTAATAAAAACATGGTTTGCAACTTCTCGTTCCAGCTGTAAAGATGATCGTGAGATTCTCGACACCGACAAGCGTATGAAGGTCGTCCGCGAGCGTGAAGACAGCGGATACTACGAGTTGATTATACCCGAAGTCCACAAGGGCGACTGTGGTGTCTACTCGTGTACCGCCTACAACAAATTCGGCAGCACCAAAACCCAGGCACAACTATTGGTAACAGATCAGAAAGAGCTATTCAACGAGCTGGACACTCTCGATGCAGATAAGAATAAATTCGTCTGGAAAAAGAACGGTGTACCCTTCGATCCTGAGGAGCGATTCAAGGTGCTAATGGCTGATGATTCCGATTCGTTGGCGCTTGTCTTCCAGCACGTAAAACCAGAGGATGCTGGACTCTACACTTGTGTTGCCGCAACCGCTTCCGGCAATATCCAGTGTAGTGCTGAACTCACGGTTCAGGGACAAGTCAACCAACTACAACAGGAGCCATCCAAGCCGCACCTAGTAGTTACATCGAAGGATGCACTGGCTCGAATTGGCGGTAAAGCAATGCTCGAGATGAAAGTCCACGGCTATCCGAAGCCAGAGCTCGTATGGCGTCACGAGGGTACCATAATCGAACCACACGGTCGCTTCAAGTTCCTCTACGAGGACGCCGAATCCGTAACGCTGGTCATCATGGATGTGCAACCTTCGGACGCCGGTGCCTACTCCATCGTTGCACAGAATCATCTGGGCGAGGATTCGACCTTTATCAACCTCGTCGTCAAGTATCCACCAACCATTGTTAAGCCGCATGACGCATCGGCAATGGTCGGCGAAAACTTCAAAATGTCGATCGAGGTAAATGCCGTACCTGAAGCCACCGTTCGCTACTACAAAAATGGCAGAGAATTCAAGGAAAACGAACGCATTAAGTTCCTAACGGCCGAAAACTACCACATCATTAAGTACAGCCCAGCAGCGGCAGAGGACGCTGGCAACTATTCGGTAAGTGTAGCTATTCACTCGAAATTTGTCAAGTTCCACAAACTTATTGCTTATGTTTCAGATTATCGCCACCAATGAGATTAGCCAAGCTACTGAGTTCTGGGAGTTCACCATGAATGCTCCTCCACGCTGTACACATGGCCTTCCTGAGGAAACGATTGTCAACGAGAAGGAGGACATCGAGCTGTTCGTCAAGGCCGATGGTAACCCAGCTCCAATCGTGCGCTGGTACAAGGATGGTAAGGAGGTTGTCGCCGATGGTAAGCGAATTCTGATGATCGAAGACGATGGTCGCTTCACACTGAAGATCCATGCGGCGAATCGTGATGATACGGCACGCTACACGGCCGACATAATCAACGACTACGGTACCATCACGCAACGTTCACAGGTCAACGTGAACTGTCAAGCGATGGTCCGCGAAAAAATGAATGCGATCACCTGTAAGGAAGGTGACAGTAACATCACGATGAGCATCAAGGCCGATGGTTTTCCAAGGCCAAAAGTTCAATGGTACATTGATGGTATCGAGATTACCGAATCGAGAAACGAATTCAAGACGGTCGAAGAGGGACTATATTACAAACTGATTATGAAAGAAGCCAAGGCCGAACTCCAGGGCGTGTACAAAGCCGTTTTCACTAACGTATACGGTTCGGATGAGAGTAGCGCTAAAACCACCGTTCAGTGCACGCCCAAGGTTCGTAAACCACTGGTGGATACAGAAGTTGACGAAAACACCACTCTGACTCTGGAGGTAGAAATATACGCTGAGCCCGAGCCGGAGGTGACCTGGTACAAAAATGGACAACCGGTGCAGACGGACGCACGTTTGACGATTAAACGCGACTCACAGCGAGTGGAAAACTATACGCTCTCGTTGACGATGGTGCGTGGTGCCGATTCGGGTGACTACGAAGTGCGTGCGGTAAACTCAATGGGAACCATCTCCAGTAAATCGCGGGTCGTTGTTCAGAGTAAGTATTTACGTTTTGAGTGCAGGATTCATATCTATGTTTTAGCGTTTAGATTTATTTTGCTATCTGATCAGCGATCGTTACCTGGTTCGGTGACGATTTTGTGTTTTTTATATATGTTGACAAGCGATGGTCGTATTTTGTCAATAACCCCACTATCTGTGCCATTTTGAAGTTTTACGCAATGTATGGAATTGATTTTGGAGTTATTTCTCCATTCTTTGTTGAAATAAATCGCTAAATGTTATTGTTATCTAGCGGTATACGTAGATCAAACAGGCCACGAGGTTCTGAATGCGGAGGTGTTGGAGATCAATTCGGTACAGGTCGAGCAGGAACTTACCGAGAGAGCCCCGAAAAGAGATAGTGTCATCCGTGAGCAAACGATCACTGTTATGGAAGTACGAGAGCTTGCTACAGATATTAGGTTAGCCGAAAAGGAAGAACATTCACCAGTTCCTGTACCAGTTCGGGAAATGGAGCTCTCTATTGCCGAAAAGCTGGAAACATCGGTCGAAGACTTCATCTCAGTGTTAACGATGCCCAGTTATCAGGGTAAACGAAATTTGTCTAGATTCTATCCAGGCACCAAAATCACTGTATTATAGAAGTCCCGTTTGATTTTGGTTAGACCCTCGTAGCAAATTTGACACCGAAGTGATCTCCACCGGGTTGTTTGATGCAAGAACTTCATTTTCTCTTGTACATAACGTCCTACATTATAGCGTTAAATGAATTTTGTGATAAACCCAACTGTGATTAATACTTGTTTATACACATCTTTTACACATACTCATCAACATCGACATGCGCATTCACATCCACACACACACACAAACATGTACAAATGACCGATCTATGGTTCCGTATTGTTCTGTGGTGTTGCGTCCCTGTCTGAATGTGTCCAATCCCACACAACAATCCTGCAACTGATGCCTGCGTGACTCGGCGCTCCGTTAGAGGCCCTTGTAGCGAGCCCCAGTGAGAATGCCGAAGCACACCGCATGTTCAGCGAATGCACCACAATCGGTCAAAACGGAGAAACGATCATGATCTCAGTACACACCGAAGAGAGTCATGCCGCCATCGTAACAGGTAATTTTGACGTACCTTCACCATCCCATTTGAATCACTTTGTCATGCGCACCAGCATCATCAAATCCTTTCCACTGTCCCCTCCAAACTATCCCAAAACTTCCAATCTGTTCAATCGTTTGCTCCTTGGCACGCCATACACATTCGAGCTACATACACTCTCATGCACACTCTCTGAACAGGACCCGAAGAATCTCACTCAATCCATCAAATGCGCGCCACTACAATCATATTCGAAGAAGATAGTGGATCTCCTCTGGAAACGCCTCAACGGATCATTTACCCCAATAAACCACACGCTTCTGCACTGCACGTCGAAGAAATAGACAGCATTACCTTTCAATCGCCGGAGGACACAGCCAAGTATCACAATCTGACGGTAAATGAGTCATCCGGTACAAGGTTGATCATTGAAGAGCAGGAATCGGACAACGAGGCATACTCCGCAAGCTCCGGAAAGTATTCGCGAGGAGTTTCCATTACTTCGGCAACGACATCGGATGACGAAGCGTCATTTTCACGACAATCTAGTAGATTGGGCACAGAAGAGCCTGAAACAGCTCAACGAATGCAAGTAAACGGTGTCTCCACCACGGAAGTAAAACAAGCGGAGTTATCGGAAGGACTACACAGGGAGGATGCTGACCAACGCGATGCAGAAAAAGGAAAAAAAGTTCACTTCGAAGATGACTTGGCTTCAGAGACGAAAAGAGCAAGAATTTTGGAGAAACAAGATGTAGACGAAAGTGAAGTAAGCGAACAATGTGCTCAAATGAGTCGTGACACAAATACTCTTCAGGCTGGAAAACTGTTTGAAAAGGGGGTCGCTGAACAAGACCAAGCTCCCGACAGTAAACTCATGGACACGAACGACGTTCAGAACGAAGGTGGTATCAAGACTGGAAAAACGCTTGATAAGATGGCAATGGATGAATGCCACACCGCCGATGATATACTACTAAAACCGGAACACGACCACTCTGAGAACGCCATCAAATCTGGAAAGAAGTTGGAAAAATCTGAAATAGAAAATATTACAGTGCTCGAAGGTAAGCCCATAGAACCCAAAGAGATTGCCGATGGCAAGAAGTCCTTTGCGAAGGAAGCAGCATTAGAAGGAGTAATTGATGCATCGAAAACACAAATTTCCAACGAAGAATTACCTGAATGTCTCAAAACCAAACAACTACGTGCGGAATCCATCGAAGAAGTTGAACCTCAGAAGTCCGATAAACCGTTCGAGAATTCAACAAATGAAAAATCCAAAAAAGCTTTATTGGAAGATGAGGCAGAAGCAATAGTTAAACAACCTACTCAACCAGAAGGTAGTATTTTAGAGGCCCAATTTCCACTCACTTATCAATATCTCAGTACAGTCTTTCTCTTAATTTACTACACTTGCACGCACATTTTTCATTTCTTTGAAACATCACTCGAATGTACATTTTTCAATCAAATCATCTTTTTGAATCGGCTACGCATGCTACCTCTGGAATTGTACAATCCGTGACTAACGCTTAAGGCGGATAAAGCTCAGCTAATCGAATCGGCCTACATTACGCTTTCTTCCTGCGGCAAATCCAACAAAGTATGGATTGGTAAGTTCGCTCTATTCGGAAACTCTTCTTCTCCTTTGTAAATACTGGTCCACTATGTCCCAAAAGCCAAAAATTTGTCAAATTATAGGTTTAGAAAAGCAGTTCAATGCTTCGACTGCTTGCAACAAGGAGCCAGTGACTCTCCGCGTCCGAAACTACCAATGTCTAGGTCAGGCTAATAAAAATATCAATTGATCGCACGTATCGTAGTGGCTAGCTACCACTCACCTGTTTCCAAGAACCAAAATAAATTCTGTAAATAGTGTCTCTAAACAATGTAAATATCTACTTAAGTTTCCAACTAACGACTGTGAGCTGTGTAGAAGAATGTTCGCTAACTTTCACTTTCCGAAATCTAGCGTCACCGGAAATTCTCAAGACCGACATTGCTGATGTCACCACGTTCGATTCGCTGCCACTGTCATGGATGGTGGAAGCTGACGGTATCCCGAGACCAACCGTCGCCTGGATGCACAACGGTGAAGAGGTTAAGGCTAGCGAACGTATCCGTATTACTGACTCTGGAGTAAGTATTGATGAAAACTCTCGCATCCGCGACAATGCTTATGTTCCTTCTCTTTGTAGACTCTCTACAAGATCGAGAATCTGGACGTCAAGGAAGCCGATGCCGGCGAATGGAAGGCAGTGGTCAAGAACCGTATCGGAGAGAAGTCTCTGCCATGCAACCTGACTGTTATTCGTAAGTGTCCTTTATGGCTTTTTAACTCTTTCTCACAACTGATTTAACAAAACGTACCTTACAGCATGCAAGGAATATCGCCGACCGAAGTTCCAGAAAGGCCTGGAGAGTCTCAGCGTTCACAAGAACGAGTCGGTTACTCTGAGCGTAACTCTCACTGCCGACCCGGAGCCGGAGATCAGCTGGATCCAAGATGGCACCGAAGTACAAGCCGATAACTTCGTTGAAATGAAGACCGAAATTAAGGAGCTGGAGTACAACCTAAAGGAGATCACCTACACCTTGTATATTGCGGAAGCTCGCCATTACGACACTGGCAATTACACGTTCCGCGCAAAGAACAAGTACGATATCAACGAATCCAACTGCCGTTTGGATGTACTGTTGAAGCCGGAAATCGAGAACTTCCACGACATTACGGTGGAGCCGTTCACGCAAGGAGTCTTCCAGGTACTGATCAAGGCAAACCCGAAACCGAAGGTCGTCTGGACCAAGGATGGCATCAACCTGTGCAACGTCGACAATTGTGACGTCATAGCTGATGTTGAAAAAGAAATCTACACTCTTCTGGTGGAATCTTGCGCTTTGGCTGAACATGGAACGTACACCATCTCGGCATCCAATACATTTGGTGAAACGGTTGCGTCCGCTAAGTTGAACGTCCACAGTGAGTCACAGTAAATTCATTCCAAATATTGCAAAAAAAATACCCACTATCTTCTTCCAGTGACGAAACCAACCTTTACTAAGGAACCGGACAGCATGAACGTGCATGATTGGGGCGATGTCTACAACAAGGTCGAAGTATCCGCTGTTCCACGCCCGACTATTCAGTGGTTGCGCAACGGAACTCCATTGAATCTGGAGGAAATCGACGAAGAAACCAACGAGCCAAAGGTCAAGGTAGTCACTTCCGGTGACACCGAGGTTACGAGTGAGCTGTTCATCAGCCATTTCGGTCCGGAATGGCAAGGAGATGTTAGTACATATGACGTTTGATTTAGTTTCAACATTTATCTAATATAATTCATTACAGTACTCTTGCGTTGCTTCGTGCATCGGTGGTGAGACTGAAGCCAAGTTCATGATTTTGGTCAAGAACGAGCAACCGGTGTTCGGCAAGGGACTCGAGAGGGGCATGGATCTGGAAGAGGACGATCGTTTAGAATTGGCCTGTATCGTAGATGGTAGCCCGCTCCCGAAGATGACCTGGTACAAGGATGGGCACGAGATTACTCCTAATGAACAGTAAGTTGAGTTTGGAAAATACCGAGAAATTTCTCTAAATCACTCGTTACTAACTTTACAGCATTAAGATCACACATGGCCATGATGGGCGATGCCGTTTGGTTATCGATAAGGTTGATCCTGGAGATAGCGGTTGCTACAAGCTGGTTCTGACGAACAAGACCGGCGAGGTTTCCACACAATCTTGCGTTGCAGTCACACGTAAGCTTATTTTCGATTTTTTCTTCTATTTCCCCCTAACGAAATGATTCTACGTCAACAGCCAAGCAACGTTACCCGGTGTTCATTCGCCCTCTACAAGATCAAAAGGTTGCCGTTGGCGAAACTCTGCACGTGGAAGCCAAAATTGCAGGTTTCCCTATGCCCGAGGTCAGATGGTTCAAGGATGGCTTACCAGTGCACCACACTAAAGCAATCAACTTCATCAATGAACCTGACGGTATTGTTGGATTCATCATTGATCGCGCTACTCCTGAAGATGCCGGTATCTATACATGTGAAGTGGTGAACGAAGTTGGAAAGGCTACATCGGCCTCAATCGCTGAAGTTATCCCGAAGTCGAGAAAACCACAATTCGTCAACGAGTTGCAAGACATGAGCATTGTTGAGGGTTACCCCCTGAAAATGAATGTTAAGGTAGTGGGATACCCTGCTCCAGCCATCAATTGGTTGCACAATGGAACACAGATTACCGGCGAACGTTTCAAAATTACCGAAGAAGGTGAAGGTTGTTCTACTCTTACAGTGGAAAAGTCCATCGGAACCGACTGCGGAGATTATCAAGTAGTTGCCTCGAACGAAAACGGTGATACCTCGTGCACTGGAAAAGTTACCATTCTTCCTGTTACGGACACTTCTATTGGCGAGGAGCCACCCAGCTTCTTGGGCGGTATTCGTGACATCACCGCTGATGAAGGCAAGGAGCTGACGTTCAGAGCTCGGTTTATCGGCAACCCTGCACCGGAAGTTATCTGGACAAAGGACGGTGAGCCTCTTCAGCCAACTGGACGCGTTAGCGTCACTTGCGACGGAAAGACAGTCGGCCTCACCATAACGCCTGCTGAAGTATCCGACTCTGGTGAATACGCTTGCCTGATGGCTAACCCATTGGGAGAAACCGAAACCAAAGGCTTCGGCTATTGTTCGTAAAATGTTCCAAAAGCCGAACTTTGTCTACCGTTTCCCAGATGTTCAGCAGTTGCCAGGGTTGGAAGCAAAGTTCCCAGCAAAGTTGGTGGGCACTCCTCGCCCAACTGTTCAATGGTACAAAAACGAAACTCCTATCTATCCAAGCGATCGATACAAGATGAAGTACGAAGGCGAACACTGTTATCTGTACATCAAAGAATGCGTCGAGTCGGATACTGGATTATACTCGTGCATTGCTACTAACCGGGAGGGAACCAGCACCGTTGAAGCTAAACTGGATGTCGTCTCTCAACTAACGAAGGGCGATGAACCAACTCCTGCTTACTTCATGAAAAAACCTGTAGACATGACTGTTCTTGAGGGCATGAAGGCCAAGTTTACAGCATGCGTCGATGGATATC
Source organism: Aedes aegypti (assembly GCF_002204515.2). Lineage (NCBI taxonomy): Eukaryota > Metazoa > Arthropoda > Insecta > Diptera > Culicidae > Aedes > Aedes aegypti. Next base: position 29,156,758 of record NC_035108.1, read on the forward strand.
CACTACCTACCGTGGAATGGATCCGTGATGGACATCGTCTTGTACCTAGCGAAAAATACCGCATCGAAGCCGACATCAACGGCCTTGCACGCTTGATCATTGATGATGTTCAGGAGGAGGATCTTGGTCGCTATACTTGTAAAATCAGCAATAATTTGGCTGAAGTGTTGGCTCATGTCAATCTACGGTTTGAACCACTGGATGCCTGCCCAAGACGTCGCTATGGAAAGAGTAAGGACAAGAGTTTCATCCATACCAGCCCGTATCCTCTTATGGACCGACCGATTATCTCAAAGTTGTCCGATCGGCGTTTGACACTGTCCTGGAGACCATCTATGACAACAGTTCCACGTGAGCCGGTAACTTATCAAGTGGAAATGATGCAACTCCCTGACGGCGAATGGTATACTTACCGTTCTGGAATTCGTAGCTGTTCTTGTGAAATACGCGACTTGGAACCTTTCCGTGATTACAAATTCCGTATTCGAGTCGAAAACAAATACGGCGCCAGCGAACCCAGTCCCTACATCCAAACGTATAGACGAAAACTGGAGTCTGATCCTCCAGTGTTTTATCCATACTTTGGACCGGGACGTGATTACCGTCCGGGCGTTTCCCCGCTTTTCCCACGCAACTTCGACGTAGAACGTCCCACGCATCGTGACCGCGCTTCTGGTATCCCTCCGGAGTTCCTCCGTCAAGAATTCCCCGTCCAATACGGTACCAAGAATCACAACGTGAGCCTGTTCTGGTTCGTGTACGGTTATCCGAAGCCAACAATGACCTACTACTTCAACGATCAGAAGATCGAAGCTGGCGGTCGTTATTGCTTCAGTTATACCAGAAACGGACAGGCAACACTGTTCATCAACCGCATGAGCGAGCGAGACGTCGGCGTGTACGAAGCTGTCGCCACCAACGAACACGGCTCCGTACGGCAACGCGTCTGTCTCGAACTCGGCGAGTTCCCCACGATTCCTGCAGCGTCCGGAGGAGGTATTCATTATGGGTCGCCGTTCGGGTCGCGTCGAAGCCAAGATTGCCGGCGTACCCTTCCCCGACGTGAAATGGTACAAGGACTGGCAGCCAATCACCGAATCATCACGCCTCAAGGTATTTGATACAGGAGCGTAGATAGAGTTCTGATATATTAACAAATGTTTATACTCTTTTTAGATGATCTTCTACGAACCGGACACATGGGTTCTGTTGATCACTGACGCGATCAAGAAAGACGAGGGTCTATACTCAATCAGTGTGCGTAATGCTATAGGATCAGTCAGTTCGTCGGTAATGGTACACGTTGAAGACAACGAAGAGGACTACGTGTACAACGCCCATCACAGAACCCCATACGTCCGTGCTAGGAATAAGGTCTATGAAGACTATTACGATATTGGTGATGAGATTGGAAGAGGTACGCAGGGAATCACGTATCATGCTACAGAACGTTCCAATGGTCGCAACTTTGCCGCTAAGATTATGTACGGTAGTCCTGATCTGAGACCGTTCATGTTCAACGAAGTGGACATCATGAACGTCCTGAACCATAGGAAGTTGATCCGCCTACACGACGCGTATGACATCAACAAATCGTTGACGTTGATTATTGAGCTTGCTTCGGGTGGTGAGCTAGTTCGGGATAACCTGTTGATGCACGACTACTATACCGAGCGTCAAATCGCCATATATGTATACCAGATTTTGCTGGGTCTGGAACATATGCACACACGAGGAATTGGTCATATGGGTTTGACAATCAAGGATCTGCTTATCGCCTATCCTGGTAGCGACAACTTGAAGATTTGTGACTTTGGCTTGTCTCGTCGTATTGAAGATGATAAGCTGTACACACTGGACTACGGTATGCCGGAGTTTGTGTCCCCAGAAGTGATCAATCGCCGCGGTGTTGGTCTTGGACAGGACATGTGGAGCATTGGTATCATCACCTACATTTTGTTGGGTGGTATCAGTCCGTTCATGGGCCGAAATGATCGAGAGACCCTCACCAAGGTGCGTGATGGAAAATGGAGTTTTGTTGGCACCGTGTGGGAGTTCATTTCGTCTGAAGCCCGCGACTTCATTACCAGACTATTGGTATATGAGGACGAACACCGCATGACCATCAAGGAAGCCCTGAATCATTCGTGGTTCGATATTATCTACAAACGTAGCTTCGACGAATATCAGATTGGTACTGATCGTCTACGTAGGTACTATTATCACTACAGAGACTGGTACACCAACGCTTCTTGCCGCACCTGGTACCGTCGTCGTCCATTGATGAGCTGCTTCGATCATCCGTCGAAGATGGTGTATCCACCTGGAATCATTTTCACTCCGGAAGGTACTCCACCACCAGTGGCGGTCGATGATATCCCACACAAGCGCCGAAAGTGGGACGAGTACGTTTCCAAGGACAATCACCCAGATTACGAGACGGCGTCCTTCAAATCCGAAAGCCACTACCAGTACGGTCCGGACACATACTTGTTACAATTGCGTGACACCACTTTCCCATGTCGTCTGCGCGAGTACATGAAGATCGCCAAACACCGTTCGCCGAGCTTGCTCAGCGAGAGTAATTACGATGGAAGCGTGAGTATGATGATGATGGAGGATAACAATACATTCTAAGCTGTTTTTTTTTTGTATTTCTAGTTACCGATCATCCGCGAGCGTCGTCGTTTCACCGACATCATGGATGAAGAGATCGACGATGAACGCAGGAGTCGCATCAGCCGCTATGGAACGGACGACAGCGTGACGATTAGCCGTCGTCTGCGTACAGAAGTCGGAACTCGTCTTGGATCCTATGCCGAGGCTGAAGCCATGATCGAAGTCAAACGAGAAGGTCAGCCACCGTTCTTCCGCGAAAAGCCACAAACAATAGCCATTCGGGAAGGTGAACCAAATCAGATCGTTTGCTACGCTGTCGGTGATCCGAAACCATCGGTCACGTGGTTCCGCAACGACATGGTCGTTACCGATAGCAACCGCGTCAAGGTATTGGATGATGTTGATGGTCGGTCAGTAATTCAGTTCCATCCCGCTTCGCACAATGATTGTGGTATCTATAAGGCAGTAGCTAGTAATAGAATAGCCAAAACAACGGCTCGCTGCCGCGTAGTGATCGCCATTATCCCAGATGCCCCAGATTGTCCAGATGCAGTTGCTGTGAGCGATACGGAGGTATTACTGCGGTGGAGACAGCCTCGCCATGACGGTAATTCGCAAGTTATTTGCTACAGCTTGGAAATGAAACAGCATGGCAAGCTCGATTGGGTGGACGTGGCAAGCAACATCGATCACGAGTTCTACCTGGTTCATAGCTTGACGCCCACTACTAGCTACCAGTTCAGATTGGCGGCCTACAATCGTATCGGTTGGAGTGATCGTGGCGTTGCTACGAAGTTGATCACTACACTGGAGGTTGGGGCTCCAAAGATTCAGATTACTCGAGCTATGAAGCAATTGCAGCAATTGACAGAGTCTGGCCAACATGTAGCACCAGAAGAACGTTCGGGACGTCTGGACTATAGCTATGAGAAGACTCCATTGAAGTGGTCCGTTGAGGGTAACTACAACGAAAAGTTCAGCTTCATGTCGGAGATCTCGCGCGGTCGCTACTCCATCGTAGTCAAGGGACTGGAAAAGGCCACCGATAAGATCGTTGTTGCGAAAATCTTTGAGTTGGGAGATGAGCGCATTGCGGAAGCAGCAGAGCGTGAATTTGAAATGTTGCGTACGCTGAGACACGAACGTATCGCTAGTCTGCTGGCTGCCTTCAAACCGAAGAACACATCTATCGCTGCCTTGGTCATGGAAAAACTGCAGGGCGCCGATGTCCTCACCTATTTGAGCAGTCGATCGGAGTACTCCGAACAAATTGTGGCCACGATCGTTAACCAGATTTTGGACGGTCTACAGTATCTGCACTGGCGCGGAATCGCTCACCTAGATCTACAACCTGACAACATTGTCATGTCATCAGTTCGACAGGTGCAGATTAAGTTGGTGGATTTCGGAGCAGCGCAGCCCGTGTCCAAGTTGGGATCAGGCGTGCCAAATCAGGGCTGGATGGACTTTACATGTAAGCTAGATAAATATGCAATCGGGAACAATACTGTATTGTGATAATTTTTCATTGTTTCAGCTCCTGAGGTGCTCAACGGAGAAGCCGCTTATCCACAGACCGACATCTGGAGCGTGGGTTGCCTGGCATACCTGTTCCTGTCGGCAACGAGTCCGTTCCGAGGTGGAGACGAAGCAGAAACCCGTGCCAACATTACCTTTGTGCGCTACAGGTTCGAATATCTCTTCAAGGAGGTCACCCAGGAAGCGACACGGTTCCTGATGTTGATCTTCAAGCGTGCTCCAACGTAAGACCATTGATGGCATTATCCCGGGATCGAAAATAACGATATTTTTTTAGGAAACGCCCTTCGGTGGAAGAATGCTTCGAGCACAGATGGCTTGTCCATACCGATTTCATGATCAAGAAGCGCGAACGTGCGATCTTCCCTGGTAGCCGTCTGAAGGTACGATTGCATGATGCAGTGAAACCATACCTATTTTCAATTTACAACCCACGCCAATCCAAATCCAATCGAAAACCATTTCAAATCCATTCCAAACCTATTTCAAATCTAAACCAAATTCAATCCCAATGCAATCTGAATTTGGAATAGTACTCACGGTGTCTCTAGAGGAAAACATTAATATAAAAAAATCAGTATCGCTGAAACACCCACCAAATGAAAGCTTAGGCTTTCCTCTTTCATTTGAAACCGGTTTGAAAATGTTCTATCGGGGGGTCCTGAACATTTTTTTTTATTTTAGTAAGAGATGCGTACCATAGATGATCTTCTTCTACCAATAGTATGATACAATGAATCGCTTGTGCCATATGGTGACAACTCAATCGAACCGTAGAAGGCCATGACAAATATTTCTGGACAAACATTTGAAAAGGGCTGGAAAGGTCTTGAGCCTTTTTTCAGAAACTTTGCTGTTGAGCCCTTTTTAGTTCGCCCATGCAAACTAACACCACTATCAGAAAGATTAGTGTTAGCTCTTCTTGAATTGAATTGGGCTCAACAGCGTCTTACAAAGCCATTGTTTACCTATGTCGATGTGCCCTTTTTAAATGTTTGTCCAGATTTCCATAAAACAAGCTTGTTTTTGTTTTGGCAGTGTTGCTGTTCAGTTGATTATAAATTCAGTAAATAGTAAAATTGTATATTTTTAATCAACATTTATTCAATTATACAAAACTAAAATGGTTGTTAAAAGTATTTAAAATTTTAAACAAAAAAAAATGTTTAGAGATTTGAAAGATACATACAGCAACAGATGTATACAACTGAATCAAAATAAGGGTTATTTATTGAAAAATAACCCTTTTTTAGATTCAGTTGTACGCTACCGTCTTAAAATTCAAATATATTTTCATAAGATATTGCTTTTTACGATTAGTAATAAACAAAGCGTTTGAGAAATCATCTACTCATGGATCATTACATTACAAATGGTTTCACAGATTACACAAACAACTAAATTGGCATCAATGGTAGGGAAATCGGCGCTGCGTTATAACGCTTCATTGCTTAAGTTGTCGCGTTCTAAGGTGGTATAAATTATAAATTCATTGTTTTGGGTCAACATTTTGGTTTGCTGATTAGAGGTATGCCTGTTAATAATTACAATAAATATATTTCAATTTCACACCTATTAATAAATATATATATTTACACTACACCCTGTCAGGAGACATGAAACATGAAACCGAAATTCATGACAATCGTTCGAAGTTTTGCGAATTATGTTTAAAGAATATGTGTCTGCAACCGCTATCAGCAATAGTGGTTGATATTATTGAACAGCACATTCTTCACGACATCAGGATTACAGTCTGGTATTGTCCTACAAAAATATGTCGAGCTTGCACGTTTATTCGTTCATTAACCAATTCAAACTTTTGAATATAGCACTGTATAAATATAAATACATTTTAAAGCCTACCACTCAAAGCATGTTATGATGTGACAACAACAACTTTATCAAAACTAAAGGGAAAACGTGATAGACACAGTAATGGAAAAAGTAAGTACCAATTGAATTGGTTGGTTATCGAATCTACACAGTTAACCACCTAATTTAGAATCTTATTCAACATCTGTGCAACCTAAAAAACCCCATTTGTTCGCTGATGACTTGTTTTTGTTAAAAAAAGTGATTTGAGCACCAGATGAACGTTGCAGTTGAGCAGCTGTCTAAGGGGTTTGGATGTTGCAATCGCCCCAAACATCGCTTTCAAAATCAGCAGACTTAACCAATCAGTTCAGGGGTTTTTAGAGGTAACACATCTGCACTTTGATTTGAACGATAATGCAGAAACTGAATTAAAATCTGTAATATACTATAATAACGTTCAGGGGTTAGTTGATTATGTGACGTCCAAAAACGGGGGTTGGCCTGGACAGTTCGATTTACAAGCGATGGAGAAGGGTCCTTTAATCCTTTACCCTGTCGATTATCGAGCATAATTCCGACGTCATCGGGTCGATGTAAGGATACTGGCGTAAAAATACTGTTGCTGCTTGCTGTTGCTTCTGGCGTTCCAGAAAAATATGGCAATATTGAGAAAATCTGGAAGACACTGTTGCTTCTGAATAATTTTAAGTGCTTCATTGCTGGAGATTTGTAAATCGTCAATCTGTTTTGCGTAATAATGGGAGATAGTTTAACATTTACTTGCCTATACAGTACCGCACAAAAAAGCATTATCCAATGTAGCTGGTCATCCACGAATACTTTGTCACATACGCGTCCGCGAAATGGAAAAGTCTCGGCTCGGACCATAAACTGGCGGAGCAGTTCTTCAATTGTATTTACTATCCACTGCTCGATGGATCACCCGACGAACAAATTGCCCACCACCTTCCTTGCATATAACACTAGGTGTTGTAAGTCCAATTGACAAAAAGTATAATACATTGATCCAAATAATATCGAGGAATGGGTAAGCATCAGCAATTTGATTGTGTGATTCATAAAGATGACCTAAAAATTAATTCTTTTATCACAGATGAGGATCATCAGTTGCCAACGCCACAACAAATGTGGGTTCACCAGATGAAACTGTCAGAAGCTTTTGAAAAATCGACATGTTTTGGAAGTTTAATGGGATCTAAGTTTGCTAGTAAATTGTAATTTATCGTACTGTTCTGTAAATTATCTCTTTTCAATGAAAAAATGTATTTCAGGCGCTTGACCATTCTGATCAGGTACATAAAAGTTGTTTTCAAACGAGTCTGGATGATGATTTTGCAGAAAAGGTTGAGAACTTTTCAAAAACGTGGATTGCTTACCCAATAGCTCGGAGTTCCATATTTCCGCTATCATATCTCGGAGTTTTGATAAATCACAGGAAGTGGTTTGAGCAAATACGGGAAACAAGCCAGTGAAATCGTGCATTTCGATTTTCAATCATGTTAAGGTTCCGGAGAACTCCGAAGCATATGATCGACAGCTTCTTTGAGCTGTAGTAATGTGCAATAGTGAGCCTTAGTAAGCCGTATTATCCGTATTTACTTTATCGATATGTCGTGTATGTTATTGGCTTAAATAGAATGGTATAATAAATCCTTTTTATTAATTGGTTAACTATTTGTAGTAAAATTTCTCATGGCTACCTAGATAAACATGAAAGAAAATTACTGTGTGAGCCATAATTAAGAAATTAGTACTGAAAAAACGGCATTGTACTGTTTTGAAAAAAATGTTCAGGACCCCCCGATAGAACATTTCCAAACAGGTCTCAAATGAAAGGGGAAAGCCTAATCTTTCATTTGGTGGATGTTTTAGCGATACTGATTTTTTTATATTAATGTTGTTCTACCAAAGACACCGTGTACTAAGAACAGTTTTTGCCTATAGTTGAAGCAATATAGAAATAAAAACGTTGTTCTATTGAAATAAAGCCGTAGATAAGATGTAGTCGGGATATTTCAGAAAAAAAAAGTTTCAACAATTATATACTAAACTAATTACAATCTTTGCAGGACTTCTCCGAACACTACCACACGATGAAAACGAACGAGGCCACCAAGTCGGAGACCATCTCCAGCCTCGGTGGCCAATCCCCTCGTCAGCTGCTTCGATCCAACAGCATCCAGGAGGAACTGTTGACCACTTTCTAACCCTGACAGCATGTTTAGCTACTAAAGCTTAGAATCGTTACTTTCTTCTTCTAAAACCTTCAATTATTTATTTATTTATTTGATATTATTCTCGTAGAGCTGTTCTAGTCCCGTAATCACTTAAACCTCTTCTTAGTGCAAGTAGTCTTCACCCACTTTTGTACATATTCGATTTTTTATTTTAATCAAGGGAAACTATAGCGTCTTGTGTTTATTTTTTTAACGTGTAAGCATAAGATTTAGATCAAGAAGCAAACTATAGCTACTGCTAGTGCTACGACACAGGAAACACTTTATATATTTGTATATGTGATATCCGAGTCAGGGAAACATTTTTTATATGAATTTTTAACCGAATCTCTAACCATACAAATACGTTACACATCCCTGAAGAAACTGACTCGGACCCATATATATCCAGCTGGTTTCCTCTACTAGTAGTGTTTGCATATATTAACCCTCTATATCGCCCCGTCGTCAATCAACAAGGAGAATTGTATAAAAAGAAAAACTCTTAACGAGAACTGTATAAATTTAGTTTCATGCATGGTACGAAAGCTTTCAACAGATTGCACATACAGAGGATAAAAACAGCGTATTTTGAAGTGAGAGAGAGAAAACGTGTAATGTTCGTCTTATTAAGATTGCAACTTTAGGTCAAATAGCAAGTTAACGAAATTTCGGAGCTTTAAAAATGTAGGACAAATTATATCCTTGTTTTCCGTTCTGACATTTTATTTTCCTTGAAACATTAATTCAATAAATAGTTGTGCAAAATTTAGAACTTTTCTATGAATGATATCACAAATCCCTCACAAGTACTAAAAACCTAAAGGAATTTCGAATATGTTTCATCGAAGAACGACACCATTAATATAAATTTAATAATTGAAATGCTTTTCATTGCCACAATTTAGAAAACTATAAGAGCTACAAATGTATACAAGATTTAAATAACACCAAACAAACGACAGCAAAGGGTAGTATTATTCGAAGCATTTTTGAGAATACCACAAAACTTTATTGCCCAATAGAGAGATAGATGATGATGTAGATATTAATTCTTCTGCCACGGTGGATCACCAACACGCTTAGGCAAATTCTATTGTAATCAATGAAATCATAATACTTTTCAAGTTTTTAATTTAAACCTTCACTGAGTTCTTTGTGATGTGGTAATCACCTACTTCTGCGTGAGTACATCGTTGGGACTAGAGCTTGGCTGATGTGTAAATCACTTCCCCTAATATTTGGTTCTTATCTAATGCGTTCTTTTAGAATCGATCACCCTTGATTATGTGGTGTGCATCAGTACTACTGGTGGTAGTTAAATAGAATTTTCTTTGTAAAATACTTACTTGTGATAAACCTACGGTTTGGCGAACTTGAACACTCCTCGTCGGAGGCTTTTATTCTCCGGCTGAAAGTGGATAAATAAAAAATAAGAAAATTTTGTATCAATGCTGAGCCATAACAGAATAAAAGCTGAAGAAATTTCAATAGAAAGCAGAGTAAAGTGTGATCAGAGATGATGGGAAACATATGAATAATAGGGTGGCCCATAATTATCGAACTACAAACAAATTTTAGTTCCATCAACGACCCCATAGATTTATAAGATTTCGCTGAAACTTCACAGTTGCTTCTTGGGGTGGAAATATACAAATTACGGTCGGGGCTTGCTAAATACTTTTACATTTCAATTTTTAATATAAAACAGAATCACCTTAATGAACAATATTTTAAAACTGAAATGTTTGAATATAAGTGCACAGCGCAACAATTTATTGTTCCAAGCTCAAGCAGCAAAATACCACTATTTTCTTAATTTAGAATTGAATGATGTATAATCATCGTTTTTCAAAATATTGCTCAAAGGATTGCTGATTAAATGCGGTTTTTCAAAATATCGCAGATTGTCAGATTTCATGAAAATTTAGAATTCCTGCATAAGGAATCCTTTCAAAAAATTGTTAATTATTTTCGTCAGCTATTCCTCAGGAATGAATCTCCTTCTCCTTTTGGCTGTCTTGGTAGTGTCATTCTCAAAACACAAACAAGCCGTTCCCATAGGGGACGTTAGCCACAAGGAAGTGACGTTCCAAGTAATACTGTTTCATATGGTATGCCCTCTTCAACATCTAATCCAATTTCTCTCGCCGTTCCCTTACGGTACCTATCCATCTAGTATTCATTGCTTTCTTCTCCATGCTCCCTCTTACTTCGAGCAAAATAGACCGATATGCCGATAAATAAATTCAAAATAAAAATTATCACGGTCGATACCTTTGTATGTAAAATAATAACAAACGGCTAAAAACAAAAAAACGCAGTTCATAAATAAATGATCATGTGTGTGGCTTATCGGGGAGAAATACAAATGATATGGACAAACCATCCATGATTGTGTAATGATTCCCCAATAATATAAGCCATCGATCGATAGAACCTGCTTGATCGCCAAACAGTATTAGGGCGCTTGAAACCTCCTTCCTTTTGGCTGTTTTGGTAGTGTCATTCTCAAAACACACCCAAGCCGTTCCCATAGGGGACGTTAGCCACAAGGAAGTGACGTTCCAAGTAATACTGTTTCATATGGTATGCCCTCTTCAACATCTAATCCAATTTCTCTCGCCGTTCCCTTACGGTACCTATCCATCTAGTATTCATTGCTTTCTTCTCCATGCTCCCTCTTACTTCGAGCAAAATAGACCGATATGCCGATAAATAAATTCAAAATGTCTGAAGTAATCTCTGGAAGAACATCCACAGGTATCTCTGAAGAATTTCAGGCGCAATTTCTGGATGAAGCCCTGGTTTTACAACTAGAGGACTATGAAGGAATTACTGGATTGAAACTTTGAAAAGCTGAAATCATAGCCGAAAGAATCTTTAGAGTTTACTTCTGGAAAAATTCTTCACAAAAAGAATTTTTGTCAAAAAAAAAACTGAAGGAATTCCTGAAGTAATCTCAGAAAAAAATAACTGTATCAAACTTCTGGAGGAATTGTAAAAGCATTTTATCATAAACATCCTGGAGAACTAAAAGAAAAAAAAAAACAATTGGCGTCCCTGGACCACGGTGCCCCGACAGACCGTTATTATGTAAAAAAATTGTCCATCAAATCTGAGCACAGGGCTCAATTCCTGAGGTCACTCTGCACCTTTGGGCCAATTTATAAAAAAAATCCCTAGGAGGAATCTCGAGAAATCTTGATTTAAAGTTTTTTACTTTAAAATTCAATATAATCCATATTAAAATTTTGCAATAGCACTGAAAAAACCTACAAAAATGCTCAAAAATTTGGCCAAACTGTTCTCAACTAGTATACAATTGTTACCGTTGTTAATATTTACAACTGTCTTAACTTAATCCACTCCTTAAAGTGAAGATGAATGATAAAATAAGTTAAATCGAAGCCAAACTCCAAATTTTCAAGAGCACAAATCTGGAGAACCGAATACCCGTTTTAGCTGAGGATTTAATCGATTGGTCACCACCAGCTAGTGACCAGTCGATTAGGTTTTCAGCTTAAACGGATGTTTGATTTTCCAGATTTGTGATCTTAAAAATTTAATGTTTGGCTTCGATTTAACTTTTTTTTTTCATAGTTTACTGGTTTAAATTTCATTGATTGTTGTTTTCCATATGAAACAAATTGAAAAGTAATCCAAATAAATCAATTATTAACAATGTTGTTATTAAAAAAGGATCTGAGAATAAATGTTGCACAATAATAGTTAGCAGATAAGTCATGTGAATACTTTTATAGTCAATTAGAGCTAGTATTACCGGTTGTTTCAAATTTTGAATGATTTGGTTACTCTGGTACGCTCAAGTCAATAACAGAATGATCATACGCCGATGTCTTCCACGGGGTCGCTGAGCTTCACCTGATTGATGCAACTTTTTCTTCCGGCATTCGCACTAAATGACCAGCTCACTGAAGTTTGCCTATTTTATTCGCTCAATAGTTTTCGCTCCTGTTGTCAAACAAATGTGCTAAGGGAGCCAAGAATAAGTGTTTTAACCATGACAAATTAACAGTGATGTTTCTTTAAGGCATGTTTGCATTCATCGTTGCTCTCTTTGCATTATTATTGAAAACTGATTGGTTTTCGAAACACTTTTCAGTGTTGTACAATAAAGGATCACGAGGTGTTTTGGCGAAGTTGTCAATGAAATAATGGATCAATGAAGTCAGATAAGCCTTTATCGAGCAACAGTGTAGAAATGTCGTTTCCCTTTGCAAGTTTTGGGTTCCTAAGCTGGTTACGTAATCCGTAAAGGAGATATTCGCAGCCAGAATACGTGTTTTTACTCCAAGGGAAACATTATTATCATACGTCACAATTGTTATACGGCTCTTCAACAAATTCATCCACATCTCAATCAAGCACTGCTTCAGCACCAACATATCTGAACTTGCTTCTTTCTCTACATGCAACCATATACATTTGGGTGAAGTAAATGGCATTACAAGCTTATCCTAGTTGTCCATCTTTGAAATAGTGAAACCCTTCTTTACTGAACTGCGATCGATTCTAATAAAGTCATGGTCTGCAAAATCAAAGAGTATATGCGACAAAACGCAATATTGAACAGTAAATTGAGTAAACTGATCTCTTTTTATTCCATGTAATTTTCAAAAAAAAAAGATCCTCGTCTATAATAATTACACCTGATTGTATTTGTCAGCTTTATCAGCTTTAAGTCTTATTTTTAAGTCTTTGATATTACCTGCCACAGCTATTTTTTTTTTTGTTACTGAGTCGAAAGCGACTTAGAAGTCAATAAACAGATTGACGATGAATCCCGAAAAAAAAAACAAATGAAGGGTTGCAGATATATAGAGTGAAAGTCCTAGTGAAGTTGATACTTAAATATTACTTATTGGGAATTTGTTTGAAGTTGTTAATCGTCGAACACTTGCTACATATAATCGGTGTTCAGACAGATCTGGCTAGATGACATTTTGGCCTTGCAAAGATAAGTCAAGGACTCCATCAATTGCAATGCAATACTTCCAATTCTATTGATGTTTCTTCAGAGTATACCCCATTAGGCATAAAGACGTTAGGCATAAGAACGTTAGGCATAAGGATGTTAGGCATAATGGACGTTAGGCATAAAGACATTAGGCATAATGGATGTTAGGCATAATATACGTTAGGCATAATGGACGTTTGGCATAAAATAACTTGCGCGTGTGTCATTTGAAACTCGTCTTATAATGAAACATTTTCGGGCCCATTTACAAATTCAATTACGCTGATGGGGGTGGGTATCTGTCCTTAAGGTGTGACAGCTCATAAAAATGTGCGATGTTTATACAAAAAGCGTTACGAAAGGGTGGATTGATTGGCTGGTATTAAATGACTTTTTTCGGTGCTATGAAATGTGACCATGAACCGAATGACAGATATGGAGGAACATTGGTTGTCATTTCAATTCTAAAATCCAGCTCAATCCATTTTTGTAAGTATCAATTTAAATATGCGATGTGCAATCAAAGTGTTATTTGTTTCTAAAGATGTTTATTTTAATGAGTATATGACATTTTTTGTTATATTTCTCTAAGGGGCCGTCCACAAATGACGTAGCATTTTTTCACTGATTTTTTACACCCCCCTCCCCCCTCGTAGCATTTCATCACAAATGCTGATACCCCCCTTGGAAAATACGTAGCACATCTAGCACCCCTCCCCCTAATTTTTTAATTAGTTTTCCTCAGCGATTGGGCTAAAACGAAACATTAAAATCCAGAAATTCAAAGTTTGATATTAAAAACTGACTGAAACGTCAAACGCTCAAGAATAATTTGAAAATCAGTTCAAACTAAACAGGATATTTAAGTTACATAATTTTGGTTCGCAGTTTAAATTTAAATTGGTTAAATGTAGGTTGAATTTGATTTGTAGTACTTTTGCTATTGTTAAAACCTAAAACAAGTTTGGATTGATAAATCTAACAGCAATGAGTAATGGTTCAAAGTATTTTAAAATATATTAAAGAGAAGTTTTGTTATATTAGAGGATTTTTTTTTTAACTTTTCGTGATTAAGAAGCAGATTTCAGTGAATATGATCAACAAAATACCTTAATTTGTTAAGGGTCTCCGTAAATTCAAATCCATTCAGCAAACAGAGGCTAGATAGTGAAAAATAACATATGTAATATTTGAAATTAGCGATTTTTATACAATCATCTTTATTAGTATTTCAACTATACTTCATCATCGTCTTCTACACTGAAATATTAAAGACAAATAAGTTGAAGTACACCATCTTTATTGGGAGCACTTGTTAAGAATACTGGAATAAATTTGTAATGAAAACCCTAAAAGAAAATAAAATGCACGAACATCCTGAAATTATTGGTAAATAAGGATTCTGGTAGTCCTGGGAAGATTATCCAGATTATTATTATCCAGGCTGTTCCATCATGATCATTGATATATCGAAACAAATTGATGAGTTGACTGAGTAGAGATCTCCTGTTACATTGAACGCATTTAAATGTCTTGTTTTACTATCATAACGTTAATATTTACCTAAATGAGCATATATTCCTATTTTCTTTTGAGAGAATGAAGCTCCAACAAAAACTGTGAATTAAAGTAAAACAGTTTATTTTATGTCTTGTTAATAAAGGGAAAAACAATATCTTCGAAGTCAATAAAACATTTATTTTTCTTAACTTATTATACTTTCTATTTGTTAATTCATAAATAAAATAGTTTGGACACAAATACAATATAAAATTCACATAACTATTTAAAGCTTTATAAATTCTGTTCAATTGTCAGAAAAATTACAAATTACAACATTTCTTAAAATTTTTGAATTCTATAATATTGATGTTTTGAAGCTGAATCATCATTTTTAAGTTAAGTTTAAAAATTCAGACAACATAGTTTGATATGAAACTGTTCTGTCTTTTTTTATTCTTTGTAACGAAATTATTCAAAATGCTACGTCCACAAGTTGGGACCCCTCCCTCCCCCTCGTCACACATCGTCACAAATTCGAGAAGCCCCCCCTACCCCTTTTAATGCTACGTCATTTATGGACGATCCCTAACATAATTGAGTTAATTCTAAAGAAGGGAAATCTTCCATATAAATAGTAATACTTATAGTGCAAATGAGTACCTTGAAGACAATAATCGAGAGGCAAGTCAAGAATTTATGTTATAATAGGTGACATAATCTTCAGCAATAATTTTCTGGTAGTATGACAACTATCTTCTTAGCGTTACATTGCTACTTCGAGTCTGCTCATCATTAGTGAGAACGGTTCCTTTGCTACTTATGTAAACAATTTTCGATGATTTTCAATCAATTTCCTCGAAATTCGTCAAGTTTGAAAAGAAAAATTTGATTAAATAGTTATTTTAATTACAAAAGTCAAGTTCAAATTCAACATAACACAATATCCAGCATAAAACATGGCGATGCTATTGTGATATTCCCAATGTTATTGCATAGAGCTCCTACAATTTATTTGATTACCCAGTGTTACTCATAATCAATAAACAGCAAGTCGAAACGAAAATTTCGGATGGAAATATTTACATCTACAATTCCAAAAACTATTAGAAAAATAAAAATACAAATAACAACATATATTGGAAGAAGGTGCTTTCTCAAAGAGTCTTTTCCTCCAACCATTTAATTAACCGTATAAGTATAAAGAAAAGCCTATGATTCAAAGAAGGGAAAATGTATGGTGGAAATATTTCAAGCAATAATGACATTATTGTCTCGAAAGAACAGCTTATTTATAGAAGAAGGGAAATTTTCTGATTAAGACATTAGCAGCACTAACTCCAATAATTTTGTTGACATCAAAACTATAAAGAACAGCCTTCAATTTAAAGAAGGGATAATCTCTTATGAAAAATTTGCCAGTTATATGTGTAGAACCAAACCCAAAAATGAGCAACTGATCATGTACAGCGTCGTTCTTATTCTTGGCTTTCTCATTTGTGCACGATACATTATGCTTTATGGCCAAGAAAGTGAAGAAAATGAAAAGATCCTGGATCGACTAGGAACCGAACTAAGATACCTTCAGCATGGCTTTACTCTATGGTTAGAACTCACGCCACTCACGCTGAGGACCTGGGATCAAATCCCATCCCCGAGATAGTCACTTATGACGTGAAAGTCATAGTTTCGACTTCCTTCGGAAGGGAAGTAAATCCGTTGGTCCCGAGATGAACCAGCCCAGGGCTAAAAATCTCGTTAATAAGGATAGGAAAAAAAAATTATCAAAAAAGTCAGTACATTTTTCCAGTAAACGATTTATATTTTCATTTTGAAAATTATGCCTATCGTCCATTATGCCTAATGTCCATTATGCCAAACATCTATTATGCCAAACGTCCATTATTAAGCCAGTTGTAAATATTTCTAATTGTAACAAAGGTAACAATTGTATACTAGTTGAGAACAGTTTGTCCAACTTTTTGAGCGTTTTTGTAGGTTTTTTTAAGTGCTTTTGCAAAATGTTAATATGGATTATAGTGAATTTTTAAGTAAAAAACTTCAAATCAAGATTTCTAGAGATTCCTCCTAGGGATTTTTTTAAAAATTGGCCCAAAGGTGCAGAATGACCTCAGGAATCGAGCCCTGTGCTCAGATTTGGTGGACATTTTTTTTACATAATAACGGTCTGTCGGGGCACCGTGTGGACATTACGGAAGGAATCGTTGGGGTACTCTTAAAAGAATCTCCGGTTGAATTCTTGGAGCCTGCAAGCAGAGTATCCGTAACCATCTCTGGAGAAATTTTAGAGGAAATCCTTAGTAGTATTCTACTAGAGAAATTTGAGCTTGAGCTTGAGCTTGAGCTTGATTGGCCGCCCGTGGATGCACTCCAGTATCGCCAGATCAGCTGCACTTACACAAGGAACCAACCGAATGACTGCTTGGGACTAACAGGCATCCTCAGTGTATAAGTGCTGGTGATCTTCTATTTTTAGGCAACAATGGCACCTGCCACGTCAGAATGCAGACCAATGAGGGGAAGGGGGAGGAATTGGTGCATTGAACTGACTCCCACGTAGACCGTATATTCCACTGCATCCACGTCAGTTCATGCGGGAGTGTATGGATTGGGGGAAAGGCATGGCAGAGAGGTTTGCTTTTGTGGTTAGCAGACTGCCTATGTATCAGGCGTAAGAGAGGCGTGCGCGTGGAAGTAGGAAGCGTTAGGGAAACGGTTTCTTGTCCGTCTCTGGTTCTAGCGTTTGCTATGAACGAATAGTTTGAGTGTGATATATTTAGAATGGAAGATAGAAGCAAGTGAGAGATATACAACTACAAAGTACGAGGAAAGGGACGGGCCTGGGATTGAACCCATGACCTTCTGCATATGAAGCAGAAGCGGTAGCCATCACACCACCAACCCCGTCTAGTAGTATTCTACTAGAGAAATTTATGAAGAAACATTTTTGAAGGAATTTTCAGAGTAATTCCTAAATGAGTCTTAGGAGATATTTCTAGAGGATTATAAAAGAAACATCTTGAAGAAATCCTTTCAGAATCATAAAAAAACTTCTGAACGAAATTTTGAAGAAACACCTGGAAGAATTTCTGGAGTAATCCCAGGACAAATAACAGAATGAAACCCTGAAGCAATTGCAAAAGCATTTTATCATAGACTTATTAGAGAACCAAGAGAAAAAAGACTAGATTTGTCTCATCAAACATCGAAGTGAAGTCAGTGTAAAGCATTTGAGAAACGATTGAATTGGATAACCATGTTTCCTGCATTGTATTGATCCTACAAATTACCATTTTCGGGTCCCGAGACGCCTCCAATTTACGATAAAGTGACCAATTTGTAGCTAAACATCTGTGCCAAGCTTATTGGAAAGAATGATTAAGATTGATATCTACTTTTAGAGAATTGAAACGGTTTAGTATCCAACAAATCTATAGCCGGTCATGGCATTAAATCTGAATTGGCCACATCCTGTACCTTCTAAACAGTGAAAAACTCTTTTCATATATTGAATACCATACCTTAATGATTTATTTAATGATTATCATCGTAAATAAATAAAGATAACTTAGCATGTCTACAAAAAATAGACTTTCTTACCCGACTTGACCTAGTGACCCACCGGAATAACGCCGGCCACATGGATTTTCCCGAGTTCCTCTGGCCCATTCTAGAAACTAGGTATGTGTACCAATATACTGAACATTTTTTTTTTTTTTTTTTTGAGTCCTTTAAGTATTCGCTGGGCGATGAAAATTTTAGTATTTTTTTTGTTTTAATTCAGGCCTATACGGGCTAATAGAATCTCAGGATGAATTCTTATAAAGTCTGGAAACATCTCAAGCAGCATATCAGTAGCCATCCCTGGAGAAATTTTAAAGGAAACCCCTAGTAGTATTACTGGACATATTTATGGAGGAATTTTCAAAGGAATTCCTAAATGAGTCACAGGAGAAAATTCTGGAAGATTATAGGAGAAGCAGCTTGAAGAAATCCCGACAGAACCACAAAAAGAACTTCTGAACGAAAACTTGAAGGAACGCTTGGAAAAATATCTGAAGAAATCCCCAATGGAATTATTGGAAGACGACATAGAAGACTTCCTGAAGAAATACCTGGAGCAATTACTGGAGGAAATCTTTGGAAGAAGGTAGGCATCTTTGGTAGGATTTCAACAGGTTTGCCTGAAATACTGAACGAATTTATGTTGGAAACGTGGTAGAATTTCCTAGAAGAAGCTTTGGGGAAATCCTAGGAGAAATTTCAGAAAGAATCCCTACAAGACCATTAGTAAGAATATCTGGAAGAAATCTTTGAGGAATGTTTGGAGGAATGTTTGGAGGAATTCTTGAAGGAATCTCAAAAGAAAGTTTTGAAGGAATCCGTTGAAGCATCCCTGAACTTATTCCTGGTAGGGTTCTTGTTTTAATTCTTGGTTTGTCTAGTGGAATTCTTAAAGAAATCCCTAATGGAATCCCTAAGAAAATTGCTGCTGGAATTCCAGGAGGAATAACTGATGGAATTACTATTCATGCCCGGTGAAATTGCTGGAAGAATCCCTTTTGGAATATCTGGAGAAATCCCTGGTGGAATTGCTGAAGGAATCCCTGTTGGCCTTCCTGGAAAAATTCCTGCTACAATCCCTAGCAAAATTACTAAAGGGATATCTGGTAGAATTGTGAAATAAACCCCTTATGGAATTGCGAAAGAAATAGCCAGTGGAATTCTCGGAGAAATCTTCGGTTTAACTCTTGAAGGAATTCCAGGTAATATTTCTGAACATATCCCTGGAAGAATTCCTGAAAGTTCTCTGGTGCAAATCCCTGAGAAACCTATGAGTAAATTCCTGGGAGAATCCCTGATACGATTTTCAGCGGGAATTCCCGGTTTAATCCCTGGTTTATTTCATGTTGGAATCCTTGGTGGCATTCCTAAAGGTATCCCTGGTGGAATTCTTACAGGAATTCCCGAAGAAGTGCTTGGAAAAATCCCTGACTCCAGGATATCAATATCAATCGAAAATATGTACATCTCAATCTCAAAACATTCAATCTCAATTTGCCCTTCATGATAGCTGAAGCGGTTTTCAATTTGCTGTAATTGATAGCAAATAGTTATTTAATCAACAAGTTGCAAAATCATGTTTTTTTCAGAATGAGTTGTACATTTATCCTACGAGGCTTGCCGAGTTGGATAAATACGATGAGTGCTGAAAAAATCGAGTTTTGCAACGCGTTGTACACAACACTTTTTGCAATTACGAAAAATGCCGTCTAGTTGGATTATTTCTAGAAACAGAAGGCAATCCACATAGACAAACATCTACGTGTACTGTCGACTCAGAGTTTTCAATCACGTAGGCTATGATACTGTTCACACAGGACTGTCACAAATTTTCACTCTAGCGCATTTTATCTACATTCGGAACAGGTAAGTCGATGCATTCACATAAAGTTTTATGCCGTATCTTACACACAGTTGTTCCTCATGTTGGCAGACAAGGCCCGCCGCAGAAAGATCCGGATTTTTTGTGAGTTAACATTAATTACATTTTCTACGTCCGTTAGAAGATCCCATTCTCTATCCTATTCAGAATGGCTCTTCTGAGTCGGATTTGGATCGCCCAACGGATGCAGAATAAGAAACTAGTTAAATAAGTTTTTGAAGAATCCAGAGCAATTAGAGAAGAGAAGTGTGATAAGTCATATTCAATAGTTAACGACTTCAAACACAGTGCGGAAAAGTGCTACTTTTCAGCACCGTTAACAGAACTGAAAAGTAGCACTTTTCAGCTCTGTTTCATCTGGTAGGAAAAATAATAATGGCCTACTTGAGCATCTCCTAGATGAAAAGTAGGCTCATATAGGACGGAATTGCAAAAAATAATTTTCGATTTGATTTCTTGGGAACATTTTTCTGCTCTCAGTTTTGATATTATAACTGATTTATCAAAATTCGCGACATCACAACATCAAAATTAGTTGTCAATATGATCTCAAGCTGGGGTAGTGCATCCAACCTGCGCGTGTGTACACTCAAAATAATCCAAACGTCGAAGCTACGTGGAAACACAGTTTTTTTTTCACGTAGCACTTACGTGAATCGTAGGTAGTCAGGAATGAACGAATGAACTCTCATTCTGTCGCAGCACAACGTAGTAGCTACGTGAATTCCCCGTACCTATCACTAAGCGTGGTTGTGAGAGTTACTTTCTGTTCCGGTATGTTTTATCAGAAATTTGAATGAAGAGCACGTTATTGAACAATAACATTCATACTCATCTTTTGTGAAAATCACATGGCCAGAAAATTGTACAATATTGAACAGAAACATCGGCAATAAATTAGAGCTGATGGTAAAACATTTATTAATGTCACATTTGAAAAATTGGAAATCCGGAACACATTGTTTACGATCCAAATAGTTAATTGGTCGTTTGTGAGTAAGAACGACTGCGCAACACGATATGACAGCAGGTTTTAGGCCGAAAGTCAGTCACATTAGCAAGCCAGTAGTTATTCCCTAATAAAATAAGTTCTAAATTAGGAAATTAATTATATCCAGCACATTTATTTACGTCCTCTTCTCGTCGTGTGATGATTAGAGGAAAGATTAAAGAATGCGTGCGGCGCAACCATTCAACTTTACTTTACGGAAAAAACAAAGCTTCAACCGTTGCTGCAGAAAGTTTACCGGAAAGTGGATGTTGATCTTCCACAACAGATTTAATCTGGAGTTTACCTGACGTAGGGTCTACAGGTGGATGCGATACAGGATACCAGTTTTTCATTTCACATTCATTCATTGTCCGGTGATAATTACGTTCGACTGGAAACAACGGAATGAATATGTTTTGGTGCTTACGTGTTTTTTTCACGTTGCACCGACGTTTGGATTATTTTGAGATGGATGGATATGGGTATTGAAAAGGGTCTGCGTGATCTGTGGGGATTTAAATTCGAAACTTGTAACCTTCTGAGTTATTGGGTCACCAAGTGGTTCGTAACTTAGTTGGTAAAGCGCTCGTCTAGCATACAAGAGTCCTGGGTTCGAATCCTAGCCTAGCAAGTGGATTTTTTCATGATTTCACCCATAAAATCTTGATGACCGCTTATTTGAGCTGTTTCTTTCTGTGACATTGTTACAATTTGATCAATCATAATGTAAAATCAGTAAAATCAGTAAATCAGTAAAGTCAGTAAAATCAGTAAAATATCATAATGCAAAACAGAAAAAGAAGCCGATGGTGTTAACAAAATTCAAATAAACAGAGCGTGATTTTAACAAACACTCCAAGAGCTAGAAGTGTGTCAGTGTACCGAGCGAAAGAACACAACGTAGAGAACATCGAAACGTCCAAAAGTACCGTGTACGCACCAAACTTTGCGCAGTTAAGAAATCAGCATCCTATTTTTGCTTCAAATAATGCTAAAATATGTATTTTTTAATTCAAACTTCTACCAACGATAGGCATTTAACCCTTCAGTAGAACACATGATTTAAAAAGAATAGAAATAATTCATAAAAAAATAAAAATATGCAAAAGGTGATACAATATCTTGTGCCTAACATTGCGCACAAAATTTGAATTGTTCCTAACTTTGCGCATGATGTGCCTAACTTTGCGCATGCCTTAAAATGCTCGTTTGCTCCAAATAATGTTACTTCTTTTACTGGTTTTGTATTAAATAAAAAGGGTACAACTAATATGAGTTTCATCAGGAGTTTTTCCATGAATTTCAATATAATTCAATGTTCATCCACCCCAAACATAGAGTTACCACGAATAGGGATTTACACTGTTCTTCATTTTTTATTATAGTGGTCCCGGCAAACTTCGTCTTGCCATCAAGTAGGCTGTTGATAAACGCTATGGATCGTCCTATACAAAATGACAGTTCCATTCAATCTCGTTTTTACGACTTTCCCGTTGAATATCCGGAGATTTTATACACACAAACACGTCGGAACCCTTGACGAACAAAACGGAGAATAAATCATCCAAATCTGTTGACCCGGTCGTAAGTCATTTCGTGACATACAAACACCATTCCATTTTTATTTATATAGATAGATTCACAAGATTACAATCTGAACAATATAGTTTACAGCTGTAGTTTATGCTTATTTGTTTTCGTACCTTGCTTATATAATTTATTCTCTTGTTTTTTTTTAATTCTTAACCTTCTTCATTTACTTGTTGTATCTGTTTCTCGTTTGTCTTATTTTATTCCATCTTTTTGAATAACTATCCAAATTCGACGTCCGTATTCACTGCTAATGGTCGTGAACGATTCGATTTCGCACAATTTGGAAGCTTTTTTAAAGAAAATTCTTCTCTGCTGTACATGTCATCAGTGGAGAATTTCCAGATGAACTTGACGAGTCTTTAGCAGTGATGTGCTTCAATTGAAGCTCAGGTGAGCTATACTCGAAAATTTTCTCGTTTGCAGTACTGTCAATTAGTATTTCAAGCTGAAGGTTGCTTAGGGGCTGTCCCTTAATGGACGGACCCTTACTTTCCACTGAAATCAAATCCATAGAAAGCATCAATTAATTAGGTGATGTATCGTTGATCACTAGCGATTAATTTTTTTTTTGCCATACGTACCGGATATTCCATAATTGAAGGGGTTTTTTTGCTAGACAACTGGAAAGTGAATCATTGTCCATCAACTGGGAAGCCAACCGCTAATTATTATTTATGTTTACAGTAAACGTCTCCTCCTGCGTCAATACAGTGGGTTTTCCGAGATTTTTCGATGCATACCTTGCCTTTAGCTTCATACAAAAAGTAGTTTCAGGAATATTATATGTAGCCGTTGCCTTATGGATTGAGTGACTCCTGGTAAGATCGACAGCTTTGCATTTGCAATGACGTACATGTATTTAAGATCCATTTCGAATTGCTTGAAGTGCGCAAAAATTAGGACCTTTATGTAAAAAATGGGTCCTAACATTGCGCATCGCTTTTTTTCAAATAAAAATTCGACATATTATATGGAACATTAATTGAATTACTAGAATATTACCGTTTTTGCAAATACACCGCAAATATACTTCTCATAACACAGTTTTGTTCAGAGAAATGTTGATTTTTGGCAGAGCCACTCCTTAGTGCTTGTGCTAAGACGGTGTAAAAGTTGAGGTTTATACGTGTGATGATAAGGTTTTTTGGTTATTTACTAACATTAACAAGGGTTTCTTAGTAAACAAATGTATGTCAAATACTTATTTCACATAAACGAACATGTTGGTGAAACAGAAATGTTGAAAAAATCATTGATTAATAATAATTTTTTCATGCTTGTTAAAAATGCGCAAAGTTTGGAACTGCGCAAAGTTAGGTGCGTACACGGTACCTTATTCCGAGCTCTCTATTATTTTGCAGGTAGTAGGTAACAAGCAAATAACAAATTCGAAAGCAGGAAGAGAAGAATATTAAGGTATTTTATACTAATTATTTCATAAACGAATCGATAACCTAAAGGATGATAATTTTATTTGTACTTACCGCATGACGATTGCCAAACAACATTTTCGCCTTGTCCTCTTCCTGTGGAGACGGTTGTTCATCCACTAGCACCTTCTTTAGCTTCAGTTTCTGCTTGATCGCCTGTCGAATAAAAAAAAATCAGTTATCGGCTTTGACTAGCATCAGCCTTCAAAAACCATACCTGCGACAGCAGCACCTTCCGGCTGTCGGACTTCATCGCCAGCAGCAGATCCAACCAGGTCCACGTCACATTGTGGTACTCCAGCGTCGGAATCAGCAGCGACAGGTCCGTAATGTCCTCGATGTTCTTCTCCTTGTTACCCTTGTAGCTAACCCTAACAGGCACCTCCGGTATTTTGATATAGATGAAAAGCTTGTTCTTCTCAGCCCGCTCCTTCATCTTCTCCACGTCATCCTGGATCTTCACGTAGAAATTGCTATCTTTGGAACTTTTCTTACCCTTGGAACTGCTACTGACCGCCTTCTTGGAGCTTGCCTTAGTCGATAGCGAAGAGCCCGAGCTTGTGCTCGCTCCATCTTCCAACTCATCGTTACCCTCCGTTTCCGAAGCGTCCCGATCAGGGAAGCAGAACTTCAACATAGTGTTGTAGAACTTTTTGGAAATGGCGATCGTTATAGGAACTACGTTGATTTCAAAGTGCTCTTTCACGGATATTCCACCGACGGGAGGTTTCTCTCGGCAAAATACTCGCAGCACTCGTTTGTGATCCACTGGCATGTCACGTTGGATCTCTGTAGGACACAGCACCTCTTTGTAGTTGTCTCGGGGAATCAGGTTGTTGATTCTGATGTAACCCAGCTCCAGAAGATGATCAACGGAGTCGTCACTTTTGGAGTTTTTGGTGTAAAGGAAGTTGCTAAGGATCAAATCGGCGATGCCAATCTGACCATCAGCTTCGGTAAGCCTCCACTGGGCATGTTTGAAGCAGATTTCATTGGCACGGACGATGGTCAGTGGTTTATCTTTGCGAATAGTGGCCAGTCGATTCGAGGCCGATAGTTGTGCCTCATTGTAGCACGACAGCATGATATCCAGCTCGTCGCTTTTATTTGACAGCATTTCTTTGTATTCGCGAATCATCTTCTGAACTTCTTCGTACTCTATCCGCAGCTCATCACTGTCACCTTCCTCCAGGCGAGCTTTGGTAATGAAATGGATGTCCTTCTCCAGGCATCGTATTTTCGACATCAAGCCTCGAATTTCCGTTTGGATGTGCTGAATGGGTCGCTTCTGATCTTCACTGCTGTACAGCTGCAGCTGAAAGCGCATTCTAGCTAGCCTCTCTGAAGCTTCCTTTCGCTGTGGCTCCACATGGAGAAGCAAATTGTTAACGATGTCCAGGATCATGGCGTACTGAAGTGAATTCGTACATACATCCAGATCGTGATGCATCAATGTAAAAGCATCCACTGGTTCATCCTGGTTCTCCCAAGGACTCAAACTTTCTTCCACTGGTGGAGCCGGCACTTCGCTGATAGTCCCCGGATCTATGCTTGTTTCACCATAGCTTACGTAGAAAAACTCACACTTACACCTAGATACAATTCGTTGTAGCTGAATTGGCGACTTTCCATCGCGACTAACATCACCAGACACACCTCCCACAGTTTCCGAGACAACCCCGCCCACACTCTGTCCACTTCCTACCAAATGAGGTAAATCCGGAAACTCGTTTATCACAGTTGCACCTCTGTCCTTTTCTTGAATGTTATCTACAGTCAGCCACATAATCTCTGCCATCTCGCGGGTATCTCCATCCTCCGCACTAACCGTTGCATAATATTGCATACATTCCAACGATCCAACCCACGTTGTTTTGGATACGATCGTGTGATCTCTCCAAACCGGCCGATGGACCCTCTGTAAGATCTCCGCTTTAGCAGCGCTCAATATCACATATCCCGAAGTCTCGCATCCCTTCAGCAAAACCTGCGAATTCACCAACGAAATGAACCAATTGTAGTGCAGCACACCACCATCTTGACATGCTTGGAGTCCCTTCAGCTGCTGCTGCCTCGTCTGCGCGGAAAGATCATCACTAAATACTACCGATTTGTGATCCGCTTCTGATATCAGCTGCTGCAACATAACCAGACCATCGGAGGTCTCCTGACGTTTACTGTTGATATGTCCCTGACTACCGCGACCATCCGAATGATGCGTGCCGCTCGTCTTGTCCTGACTGTTGCGAGACTTTAACGGAGTGTTGTTCCCCTCCTTCCGGAAGCACTTTAATGCTTCCGTAGACAAATTGTTCTTCAACCGTTGACTTTTCATAAACGAGTCGAACAACGCAAAAGCCACATCCCGGTTATCTTTGGTCCAAGCTCCTTTCAGGTCGTACACAACCAACTTATGCGTGGGGGTGTCTTTCTCTCGTTCATTGCCATTGGCCAACAGAGCCTCCCGACCGTAGGACACCTTAGCCACACTCAAAAAGTAATACCTACAAATGTCCCCATTCGAGTTGGAGATACTCTCCGAGCTGCCGTCGGATCTATCGCTGATCGTCGTTGTCCTGAGCCAAATTTCCGCATCGTTCAGCTCGCAATTCATGTACATGATGGCCCAATCGGCCCTCGGTCTGTGAATCAGGCCATCGTCGATAGGCGACAAGGTTAGCGTATGCTCTGAACTGAGCGTAATTCTCCCGCCGTTTAGCTGGAAGCCTCGATTCAACGCGTGCGACATCCAATAGAAAATCTGAAACTTGTGCAAACTCATCTGCAAATTTGCGCGCTTATAATGCCGACTGAGCTGCTTCTTTCGCGGACGAACGTTGTTGAAAACCGGTCCTCGACGGGTCGGTCTCGTCACACCCGATAAGATCAGCTTCAGGCTCTCGAACCAGCGAAGAGTGCTGCCATACAGTACCAAGTTCGGAATATCCGCATCGGATACGTTCTGCTTGATTTCGAACGATACCCAGATGTTGAGGTTCTGCGAACGGAAAGCACGGAACGAGTCGTGCACTTGATTACTGGAGTACTCGGGAAGTTTGTCCGGAGCGCAAGGGATAACGGCGTGGTGGTCGTTTGGATTTGCGAGACAGATCCAGTTCAATTTGAAGGTCAGTTTCAGATTGGGTAGATGCAGCAGTCGACAATCGTCGTACCGGGAGGCAGTCCTAACATACACGTTGAGATCGCCTTTGAACATTATCTTGGCGTTCGTGTAGACGATGCCGCAGTTATTCCAAGTCAGTTCCATTTCCTCGGTGGTGTTGTAGGGATCCAGCGATGCGTGAAGAAGGATGGTGAACTGCTTAGCGATTATCGTGAGACGTCCATGCATAAGAAGCCGCATTTTATCCCAGAACGGAAGCGGGGGACTTGGATCTCTGGACGGAGCGGAGATCTTCTCCATCATCAGATTGCACTGGGCCATAACCGGTTCCCAGCAGGGTCCAAATGCGTACGCTAGGTAATCTAGCTCCCAATCGAAGTCGTGGTAGAACTTGATCGAGGTCATGCTCCGTTGAATCGTATGGGTTCCGAAAGGATCGCCAACTTCTATGTCAACGTCTCGTTTGGCTCTTCTTGGAGGTGCCATCTCTGCTCCGGCCAAGTGTCCAAAGAGATGCATAGCCTTCACGTGGAACATCGGTTGTGGGTAATCCCTCAGCATGAATTTCCACTCCGTACAGCTGACATTTACAGCGCGACACCAAAGCGTGACGAATTCGATACCTTCCTCAGGCCATGGACTTTCGGCATCAATATCCCGAATCATGCGAACCGCATTCTCCGTTCCATGCACAGAGGGATCAGCCATGGCCATAATCTCCAAATCAGTCATGATCCAGGCTATCAGTCTCGTGCGCGGAGGACCTGTCTCAGCCAATTTCTTCGATCGCTGAATGTAGATCTCGGAGTTCTTCTTGATCAAATTGGCGTTCAACTCCTCCAACGTTCCCGCCGGCAGTATCAATCTCTCCATACACAGTTGCTGAATTTTATGGTCAAACAGCTCCTTCCGCTTAACACTTTCATTATACTCGTCTAGTAATAAAACGTAATTATCCCTTAATTTCACCTCAAACGGATCGTCGCTCATCTCCATCAAGAATTCCTTGATCTGTATGAACATGTCACTAGGCAGCGGTGAGTCCTGCGTAAACGGCTTCTTTTTGTAGCCGTGTATCAGCTTCAACCACTTGTAGATCGAGACAAACTCGTTTACAATGGCTCCGTAGAAGTCGTGATCGTACGGGAAGATTATCCTCACCACACCGATCGAGGTCGCCCAAACCTTATTGCTCGCCAACCGGAAGTTTTCATAGTGCTTCCTCTCCGACCGCAGCACGTCCATTTCCGGCAGTTGATGACTGTCCACGTCCTTGAACGTGAAGATATGTTGATCGTCGATCTTGATAAAAATATTTTCGAACGAAATGAACCACCGATCCTTCCGGCTAACGTACAAATTCTCGCTGTAGATTTGCATCGAATGGCGATCGCTAATCTTAATAGCAAACTCCGCACTTCCTTCCGCGTAGACATCGATGATCCACGATTTTCTGTCGCCCGATGGGCTTTTCGGAGGTTCCTCTCTCGGTAACTCCAACGGAGGCTGCGCCATCTCCTTCGTCTTCAAGGCTGCCTTTAGTTCTTTGATTTCGCTGAAAAGGGTCACGATATGCATGTGAAGATTGGCATTCCACATGGCGCCGGTGTCTTCTAGGAAATGAATCGCCAGCTTTGGGTGCTTGGGATGTTCCGTGTGCTCCAACCGAATAACCTTGAAGTTGGCAAACATATTCTGCAATTCGGCAACCGAAAAGTCTGATCCGCTGATATTGCGGAAATCCAGCACCTCCATATGGAACTGATCCAACTTGACCACGTTGATGGCTGGGGTCTTTGCCAAAGACAGCTCGTTCAAATTGGCCAGAATGCACGTATCGTACTTGTTGAAGAAGAAACTAGTGATATCCGTAACTTTGGCATTGATCAGCAGACCCGGCTTCGGACGCTTGGACGGAGATGCACTCGCCTCCGACTGACTGTCCGCCGAAGATAAATTGATCGATCCCCTCCGCGAGAGTTTCGACGATCGATACTGTTCCAAACATTGCTTCGCCTGAACCAGATAGTCGGCCAGTCCCGGGCTGTACTCCGTGCGGAATGTGTGGATGGTGAAATCAAGCTTCGTTGCGTCGCCATAGCTGCTCAACTTGATCAAACTTACCCCGACGTAAAAAGGGCTTTCCCGGATGTGACTCTTCTTCAGACTTTGGCCGAAGTCCTTGTGCGATGCGCTTCCACTCAGAGACCACCACAACGATTCGATGAGCAGCTCGGCGCTCCAGTGGCGCTTCTGCAACACCTGATTCAGCAGACGACTGTCGTAGGCGCTGCTGCGGCTCTCCGCAAACTGATCCAGCAACAGTTTGGTGTGGTTGCAGCAGATCGAGGAGATCTGTGAGAACGAAACAAATAGGTGTTGAATATGAGGTTAGACATGAATACTCCACTGCACTGTGACGTCACGCATCAATTTTGACAGGTACTGGTCCTGTTGTTTACAGTTTGGACTTAGTACTTTTTTCGAATCATTCTTAATTTCGTAAAAGTTTGCTGCGAGGAGAGGTCAAATTCACTGCAGATACCCACGGATCGTATTATTCTATCTTCCTACCGTGGAAAATCGTCACCATCAGCATGCTGGTGATAGAAATGCGAAGATGAAAAAATGATGGAAAAAACGACTAAGTCCGAAACGTAAACAACAGGACCAGCAGCTGTCAAATAAGTGAGGTTAGGCTCGTCATATGCAGCGCTCTATTACTATGACGATGGAAAAACGAAATGGAAATACCGTGTACGCGACTAACTTTGCGCAGCTCCAAACTTTGCGCATTTTTAATAAGTTCGAAAAAAATATAATAAATCATTGATTTTTTTAACATTTCAGTTTCAGCAACATGTTCGTTTATGTGAACTAAGTATTTGACATACATTTGTTTACTAAGAAACCCTCGTTAATGTTAGTAACTCATTCCTTGCTTAGCGCTTGTACGAGTCGGTTGACTGATTCCCGGTCTCATCGCACGGCACTCTTGCAAAGTATTTTAGGCCTTTTTCTCCCACCGCCCGCGTGGGTTTTTGGTTCAATTTGTGCTCACAATCAATATTAAATTAGTGCAATTGTGTCCTTAGGCGATCGCGCTTCGCGAAGGAAGCGAGCTAGTGAAACTAGCATCGTTCCACCATAAAGAAAGTCATCACCAACTGCATCAACGGTGATTGATTTTTTTCTCCCCGCACCAAGAGCATCAACAAGGCAGAAGGCAAATCGGTCGTTCTGCTACCTACGGTGCGTGGACGAGCTGCTGTATACGGATAAGTATCAATTCGGATATCTATTGAATTGCTTTTACTTCTCCGAACAAACAGTGCTGAGTTCAAGGTTGTTTTCGCTTCTCCTCTGTCTCTCTCCCGGTGCGATTCTTTCGACCGAATTGGGGAGTTGGGTACAAAATAGCCCACTGATTGGTTAGGTTTTTTTTCTTTTTCTTTGTAATTTTGCTTTGCCCATTTAGGGGAGGTGTGTACAAAATAGTCCACTGATAGGTTAATTTTTTTTTCTGCATATTTTTTTTGTTTTTTTTTTTTATTATTATTATTTTTATTTTTTTTTTATTTGGTTGCGGTTGATTTTTATCCCGCATGGACGATTCGGATGGAGGCAATACGCTTCCAAAAGATCTCGTTGCTCGAACGCGGTTTTACCAACCGTCTTCGGCTGGGCCTTGGGTTGTCTATTTCCGGCGCAAAAATAAGATTTTGAATGTGCTCTCGATCTCTCGTATATATCCAGGGACCGTTATTCACCAAGTGAAGCAATCCAAGCTGCGTGTAACTGCACCTAGTTACAAAGCAGCAAACGAGATTGCTCAGCATGAGGCTTTTGCTGTGGAATACTTTACCTATATTCCGGCACGAGAAGTCGAGGTGGAAGGGAAAATCATCGACGCGAGTCTGACATGTGAAGACATTAAGACTGGCAAAGGTGTTTTTGATAACCGGTCAATTCCTGATGTGGCTATACTGGATTGCAAACAATTGCAATCAGTTTCCATGGAAGGAAATAAGAAAGTTTTTTCGCCGTCAGCCTCGTTTCGAGTGACTTTTCCTGGTTCCGTCCTCCCGAAATTTGTTTGTATTGATAGTGTTTTTTACCCAGTGCGTCTTTACGTGCCGAAGGTATTCAATTGTACCAACTGCAAGCAGCTTGGCCACAGTGCTAGCTTTTGCGACAACAAGCCCCGTTGTGGCAAATGCAACCAAGCTCATTCAGAAGATGCTTGCACACAGGAAGCTGAAAAATGCAGCTACTGTAGCAAATATCTGCATGACTTGCAGAAATGCCCGGCATACAAAAAGCGCATTCGAAATGAGAGTCGCTCAATTGTGAAGCGCTCCAAGAAGACGTATGCGGAAATGGTGAAAGCTTTGAATCCGCCTGCAAAAGAGTCTTTATCAGCCATCCCAGTTGGTAACTCTTTTCAAGAGTTGTCTTCCGATGAAGCGAACGACGAAGAAACCGATGGGGGAGATTCTTCGGAGGTACACGCACCCGGTAAAAGAAAGTCTCCATCTTCTCCGAGACTGCGCCGTAAGGTATTGAAATCTTCCCTCAGAAGTTTGCCTAATTCCAAAGGAGGTGGGGCAAATTTGAAAAACCCGAAGAAACAGGTCTTTGATGCTTACGTTCCGTGTTGCAGCAAAGATCTGCCGCCCCCGCCTCCACAGATAAAATACACTTCGAAAAGAAGCTCTAGACAAGAAAGCAAAAGAAATGCTACTGAAGTCCCTCGCTCTTCCTCGAAAACGGCCCGGGCTAAGCGAGGACTGATAACTTTTACGGCCCTTGTGGATCGCATATGTAATGCTCTCGGAGTTTCAGACTCATTCAGAGGCATACTTGATCTTTTTCTCCCCGCAATAGAAGGATATCTCAGGAAATTGACTATCTCGTGGCCCCTCCTTGCTTCGATCATATCTTTCGATGGCTAATTCATCAAGCGAGGTACAAGATATGATCACAGTGCTACAGTGGAACTGCCATAGTCTAAAACCTAAATTAGACACATTTAAGTTTTTGCTTCACAATTCCGATTGTGATATATTTGCACTCTGTGAAACATGGCTTTCTTCTGAAGATGATCTTAACTTCTACGACTTTAACATTATACGCCAGGATCGAGATGATAATTACGGGGGTGTGCTTTTAGGGATCAAAAAGTGCCATTCATTCTACAGAATCCCCATTCCGACTCATCCAGGCATAGAAATCGTTGCTTGCCAAATAAACGTAAAGGGTAAAGATCTTTGCGTAGCTTCTGTTTATATTCCTCCAAGAGTTTCAATAAACCGCCGTCATCTTTGGAATGCAGTCTCCATGCTCTCATTCCCGATTTCAATACTGGGTGATATGAACTCCCATGGTACTGGATGGGGCGAATCTTATGACGATTATAGAGCGGCTATTTTCTATGACTTATGCGACGATTTCAACTTGAACATTTTGAACACAGGTGAAGTGACACGTATTTCATCCGACGGCAAAGAAAGCCGCCTTGACCTGTCTCTGGGTTCAAGTTCACTATCATTCGATTGCATGTGGAAGGTTATCGATGATCCCCATGGTAGTGATCACTTGCCCATAATAAACTCTATCAAAAATAATTGTG
Source organism: Aedes aegypti (assembly GCF_002204515.2). Lineage (NCBI taxonomy): Eukaryota > Metazoa > Arthropoda > Insecta > Diptera > Culicidae > Aedes > Aedes aegypti. The sequence goes on from NC_035108.1 coordinate 29,189,689, forward strand.
AAAGGTCAGAACAGTCAATTCAGGTTCCTTTTGACCTCACTAGGAATATAGATTGGCAAAAATTTGCATCAGCGGTAACTTTCGGTATCGAATCATTCAACACTCTCCCACCGTTGGATGAGTATCGATTCCTAACAGAATTGATTTATAAAAGTGCATTAGAATCCCAAAAGCAACGAGTTCCAAGTGCATCCTTCAAAAGACGACCAGCCACACCTGGTTGGGATGATGAATGCACTCAGTTGTATCGAGAAAAATCTAATGCCTTTAAAGCTTTTCGTAGATATGGTACCTCAGAACTTTATTTAGAGTACTCGAAGCTCGAAAAAAGACTGAAGAATCTTATTAAAGCGAAGAAGCGTAGCTATTGGCGACGTTTCATCGATGGCCTCTCACGAGAAACTTCAATGACGACGCTTTGGAGAGTGGCTCGCAACATGCGAAACCGCTCATCCTCAAATGAGAGTGACGAATACTCCAATCGTTGGATATTCAACTTCGCAAAAAAGGTCTGTCCAGACTCAGTTCCAGCTCATCCGCCTTTTTGGGAAACCCAGAGAGACGATGCATTGGACAGACCATTCACTATGCTGGAATTTTCTATGGCTCTTCTTTCATCAAACAACTCCTCTCCGGGACGCGATATGATTGAGTTCAATCTTCTTAAAAATCTCCCCGATATCGCTAAAAGACGGTTGCTTGACTTGTTCAACTCATTCATGGAGCACAACATTGTTCCACCTGAATGGAGACAGGTCAAAGTAATAGCTATTCAAAAGCCTGGGAAACCAGCGTCTGATCATAATTCGTACCGCCCGATCGCTATGTTATCATGTTTAAGGAAATTGTTAAAAAAATGATCCTATCCCGACTCGATCACTGGGTCGAATCAAACAACATGCTTTCCAGTACACAATTTGGCTTTCGCAAGGGCAAAGGAACAAACGATTGTTTAGCGTTGCTTTCATCAGATATTCAACTAGCCTTTGCAGACAAGGAGCAATTGGCTTCGGTTTTCTTGGATATTAAGGGCGCTTTTGATTCGGTTTCCATAGAAATATTGTCAGAAAACTTGCACAATAGTGGACTACCTGGAATATTGAATAATTTCTTGTACAATCTGTTGTCAGAAAAACACATGAGCTTCACTCTCGGTCAACTGACAACTTCCAGAATTAGCTATATGGGCCTTCCCCAAGGCTCATGTTTAAGTCCCTTGCTTTATAATTTTTATGTTAAAGATATTGACAACTGCTTGGAAGAACCATGCACGCTTAGACAACTTGCAGATGATGCTGTGGTCTCTATGAAGGGCCCACGAGCGGAAATCTTGCAAAGACCATTGCAAAATTCCCTTGATAATCTATCCACTTGGGCTAGAAATTTAGGGATCGAGTTTGCGCCGCAAAAAACTCAACTGGTTGTATTTTCTAGGAAGCGGAATCCAGCCCAACTAAAGCTTAAGCTATTGGGAACAGACATCGACCAGTCTTTGACTTCAAAATACCTTTGGGTCTGGTTTGATTCAAAAGGCACTTGGCGAACCCATACTAGGTATTTAACGGAAAAATGCCAACGAAGGATCAATTTTCTACGAACAATTACCGGAACATGGTGGGGTGCTCACCCGGAAGACCTCATAAAACTCTATAAAACAACAATTCTCTCTGTTCTAGAGTATGGCTCTTTCTGTTTTCTCTCAGCAGCAAACAGCCACCTTATTAAATTGGAACGAATTCAATATCGTTGTTTGCGTATCGCCTTAGGTTGTATGCATTCGACTCACAATGCGAGCCTGGAGGTGCTGGCAGGGGTTTTACCACTACAGAACCGATTCTGGGAGCTCTCGCTAAGAATACTTATTAAGTGTGGGGTGAGCAACACACTCGTTATCGAAAACTTCGAAGAAATGCTCAAACTGAATACTCGGTCAAAATTCATGAGAGTTTATCTCTACTACATGTCATCTGACATAAGTCTTCCATGTTATAACGCTCCACGTGTACACTTCACCAATGACAGTTCCTCTGTTGAATACGATCTGTCCATGAAACAAGCTATTCATGGAATCCCAGATCAACTTCGATGTATAACGATTCCACGTATTTTTAACGCAAAGTATCAGAATGTCGATTCCTACAGGAGATATTTCACTGACGGGTCCCGCATCAATGGATCCACTGGCTTCGGTGTCTTCAATGAAAACTCTTCCGCCTTCCGAAAACTTCAGGAACCTTGCACGGTTTATGTTGCTGAGCTGGCAGCAATCAACTTCGCTTTGGGGATGATCTCAAACATGCCCGCAGACCACTTCTTCATCTTTTCGGATAGCCTCAGTTCTATTGAGGCACTTCGATCGATGAAACCTGTAAAGCATGCATCTTACTTTCTTACAAAAATAAGAGAGCAGATGTGTGCACTGGTCGAAAGATCATATAAGATTACCTTTGTATGGGTCCCCTCACATTGCTTAATTTATGGCAATGAGAAGGCGGACTCTCTCGCAAAGGTGGGCGCTGAGGAAGGTGAGATTTATGATAGAAGAATTTCACACGATGAATTTTTTCATTTAGTACGTCAAAGTTCTCTTCACGGTTGGCAAAGCGATTGGCTAAATGGCCAACTGGGACGGTGGTTACATTCCATAATTCCTAAAGTTTCCTTGCGAGCGTGGTGGAAAGGTTTGGATGTAAGTCGAGATTTCATTCGCGTGATGTCAAGACTTATGTCCAACCATTACTCGCTAGGTACACATTTGCACAGAATTAACCTCGCGCTGAGCAATATTTGTAATAGGTGTGGTTCAGGTTATGATGACATCGATCATGTAGTTTGGAAATGCCCGGATATGGACGCCTCCAGAGCGCAACTTTTGGATACCCTTGCGGCCCGAGGTAGACAACCCTATGTTCCAGTTAGAGATGTGTTGGGCATCCGCGATCTTATTTATATGGTCGCAATTTACGATTTTCTTCGCTTGTCCAGTATAAAAGTTTAATTCTTCTGTGTTCTCTTCTCCAGTTTTTTTTCTGTGTTTTGTCCCTTGTATGTTGGATTGAGGATCCTGGCCATCCGGCAGACGAATACCGGCAAGAAATTGGTACCAACGCCACTACACGTTAATCGCGATACCACGATATACCTCCCGGATGTGCTGCAGAAAACCCTAAACCCAATCCTCACCATGTCCTTCCTTCCAAAAAATGTGACCATTACTCTCGAGTTGCCACGAGTACCCTGGCTCCTTCCCATACTAATCTTAGTACAAAAAAGTGAATGATTTGTAAACAATACAAAAAATGAATTTCGGCTCCGTAAAGCGTTAAACGCGATTGAGCCTCAAATAAATGAACTAGAAAAAAAAATGTTAGTAACTAAACAAAAAACCTTATCGTCATACGCATAAAAGTCAACTTTTACACCGTCTTATAACAAGCGCTAAGGAGTGGCTTTGCCAAAAATCAACATGTTTATGAACAAAACTGTGTTGTTAAAAGTATATTTGCGGTGTATTTTCAAAAAAGGTAATATTCTAGTAATTCCATTTATTTTCTATATAATATGTCGAATTTTTATTTAAAAAAAGCGATGCGCAATGTTAGGACCCATTTTTTACATGAGGGTCTCAATTTTTGCGCACTTCTAGCAATTTGGAATGGCACGTAAATACATGTACGTCCTTGTAAATGACAAAAGCTGTAGACCTTACCAAAAATGGTCACTCAATCCATAAGGCAGCGGCTATATGTAACATTCTTGTAAGTACCTTTTGTATGAAGCCGAAGGCAAGGTGTGCATTGAAAAATCTTGGAAAACCACTGTATTGACGCAGGAGACTTTTACTGTACATTTGGATAATTGATAGCGCAAAGGTTGGCTTCCCAGTTGAAGGACAATGATTCAAGCTCCAGTTGTCTAGCAAAAAGCGTTCAATTATGGAATATCCGTACTGGCGGCAAATCGATAAAAAATAATTAATCGCGAGAGATCAACGACACATCTCCCGAACTTATCGATGCTTTCCATGGATTCGATGAAACTTCAGTGGAAAGTAAGGGTCCGTCCATTAAGGGACAGTCCCTAAGCAACCTGCAGCTTGAAATACCCATGGACAAACGAGAAAACTCTCGATCATAGTTCGCCTGAGCTTCAGTTGAAGCACATCACTGCTAAAGACTCGTCAAGTTCATCTGGAAATCCTCCACTTCCAGCTGACGACATGTACAACAGAGAATATTGTCTTTAAAAAGCTTCTATATTGTGCGAAATCGAATCGTTCACGGCCATCAGCAGTGGATACGAGTATCGAACCTCGGTAGTTATTCAAAGAGATAGAACAAAATAAGAAAAACAAAAATAAAAACAACAAGAAAATAAAAAAAAGTTTGAGATATAAAAAAAACAAGAGAATAAATTATATAAAGCAACGTACGATAACAAATAAGCATAAGCTACGGCTGTAAACTATATTGCTCAGATTGTAATCTTGTGAATATATGTATAATACAAAATAAGAACAGAATAAATCACTATTCGTGGGCACTCTATGTTTGAGGTGATTGAATAAATTAAATTGAAATTCACGGAAAAAACTATTAATGAAACTCATATTAGTTGTAATCTTTTTATTTAATTCAAAACCATTAAAAAAGTAATATTATTTAGAGTAGACGAGCAATTTAAGGCATGCGCAAAGTTAGGCACATCATGCGCAAAGTTAGGAACAATTCAGATTTTGTGCGCAATGTTAGGCACAAGGTATTGTCCTTTTACATTTTTTTTTAATTTTTGATGAATCATTTTTATTTTTTTTAAATCACGTGTTCTACTGAAGGGTTAAAAGCCTATCGATGGGAGAAGTTTGAATAAAAAGATGCATATTTTAGCCTTATTTGAAGCAAAAATACGATGATAATTTCTTAACTGCGCAAAGTTTGGTGCGTACACGGTAGTCGGGAAGCGGAATCTTTGGAGATTTTAGTACCGTGATCCGGGGTATCTTTGATCAGCGGGGTAACATTGATCGGAATGACTCATCTCGTAAAAAGTTCGTATCATCATTTATTGATGGAACATTTCCAAATCACGAATGGTGCTTCTCTTTCTTATATTCATAAGCTAATGTAAGTGAGGGTTTTTGCGAAAATTGCGTTTACATTATGCGTAAATTTGTAAACTTTTCGAAACAATGATTTCAATGGGTAAGGATGACATTACCAAAGATTCATGTCTCACATAAGTTCTGCAAACGATATGAGCAAGGAAAATGCAGTTCTTACTAAAAATGGCACTGCCAAAAACGATTCCGTTGTCAAAATTTTTATAAGTATGCTCAATTAGGCAATATTAACGAATTACTGTAAAGAATATAGAATTCCCTTAGGAAATTGCCTACCTTTAGGCGTATTCCGTGGTTCGAAGTGTTTTTAATTTTAAAATAACTCAAAAAGTAAATGACTTGTAAGCGTTTGACCTTCATATTCGGCTTCGGGGCCATGATTTAAGTAAGTGACGATATTTTCAATATTACCGAACGTTGTTTACATAGGTGATCAATGTTACCCCATATCAGCTAAATCAAAAAATCACTTTAAACATTTTTTTAAACATGCTTAAATTTTTCAAAAAACAAAATGCAATATATAGTTTCGAGCTATGGGTGGCAGTACTTGTTTAAAAAATATAAAATTTGCAATATTTGCATTTTCAAACGAAATATTTAAGAAATATACAAAAAAATGATCAATGTTCCCCCGGATTACGGTAACGACATTTATGGAAATGGAGGAATCTCTGAAGAAAGCTTTCTGCAAAGGAACTTTTGTATACAACCTGAAGGAATTTCTGGATGAATCGTTGAAAAACATATTGAGCAAAGAAATCTTGGATTGGAAGCATTTTTGAAGGTTATAATAATAATAGAAAACTAGTAAAGGTCTTTTAAAAAATGTGAAAAATACGTCCGAAAACATTTTTGGAAGCATCTTTGGCGGACTAGCTGGATAAATCCTTGCTAGGGTTTTCGAAGGAAGCTTCGAAGGAATCATAGATGGAATTCGCTGAAGATATACTCATAGAAATTCTTGGAGGAACTCCTGAAAACAATTCTCGTTGTATTCTTGAAGAAATTCCTGCACGAACCGCTAAAGGGACTCCTAAAGCCAATTCAGGTGGAAATTCTGGAGCAATCATGCAGCAATGCTTTGTGAAGTTCCTGCAGAAATTTTGGCAATAACTTCCGAACGGCGTCCAGTTAAATTTCCTAAAGTAGTATGTTGAACAGTCTCTAAATAGCATTATAGAAACTGTCTAAGAAATACTTGAAAAAAAAACATCCCTGGAGGAGTTCTTGGAAAAATCCCTGGAGAATTCTCCGAAAAAAATCACTAGGACCATCTAAAGAAATCCCTAGGGTTGGTGTCTGCCAAAAAAATTTCTAGAATAATCTCTGGAGACATCCCTAACCGAAGCATTTCGGTAATTTTTTGATGAAACTTAGAAAGATTCCCTGTTGAAATTTTTAGATCAGTATTATAAGGAACTTCCTTTAAAATGTTTAAAGTAATTCTGGAAGAATCACGAAAAGAATAGTTTCGTACGTTATAGAAATTTCTAGGCAATATATTCTTGAAGGAAGCTATGGATGAATCGAAGGAGAAATTTCTGGAGAAACTCTTGAAAAAATCCTCATAGAAATCCTGAAAAAAGTCGTGTACGAATCGCAGAAACTAAAGCTATCTCTGAAGGGAATCTTAAAGTCATCTTTGGCGCAATTTCTGGAAAAATCTTTTCAGCGATTTCCAATGAAATCCCTGTTAAAGATCTTGAAGTATCACATTAAAAAATTATTATAGAACCTTGCTAAAAATATATTGAAAAATTCCTTCAAAACAATCTCAAACGTTTTTAAGACGAATTCCTGAAGAATCCTAAGTTAATTTTCTGTAGTAATATCTGAAGATATGCTTAGAGAAATTCCTAGTTGAAATCTCAAAGAAATATTTAACAACATTTTGGATGAAATCTCTGGAAGCACCTATAAAGAAAATACTGGTTGAGTCTTAGAATAGAATCGGCTTAATTTCTTTAAGGAATGTTGAACGAAAATCTTGGAGGAAGTCCGTAGAAGAATCACGAAATGAACCCTTGAAGAAAAACTCACCTCCTGCGGTCCGAACTTGAACACCGAAGTCACGTTCCAAAGCTCCGCACATCCCGTAATCACCACCCGTTTGAAAATCTCCTCCCACATTCCTCCGGCACCGGCTCCGGCCATCCTTCCGCCAGAACCGCTTCCGCCCATTCCGGTGGCCAACTTCAGGCTCTTCGGATTCATTTGGCGCGCCAAGCGCTCACTGGAGAAGAAATTCTTGCTGATCCATCCGTAGATCTCCTTGTGCTGGTAGATCATTCTGAACGAGGCCAGCTTCGAGTAGATGTTGACCAGATCCTTCTCCAGCTTGGCGTCCACACTGAACTGCTCCAGGTAGAGCAGCTTCTCCTGCATGGTATCGATTTCCAGCTGCTGTAGCTGTGTTCCCACGTAGAACATCGGCATACGGAATTCATCCGAGGCGTTCCTACTGTTGAACTTGCCGGTTATGGTGAACGTCTGCAGCGTGGCAGCGAAATCATTAGAGCTGTTCTCTTTGACGGCCGAAATGGTCGTGTTCTCGATATTGATTGCAAAGTTCTTCGGAATTATGGGCGCAATCCGAAGATAGGTCTCGCTACCGCTAGTTGTTTCTCCGTCGAACTTGGGAACATGATCTAAATTTATGCTGTTCTGGCGAAGGAACATCTGGTGCCGACGCTTTTGGCTCTGAGCGTCTTTAATGAATTCGTAAAGTCCCCCATGGAGGACCGCTTTTGTATTGGTCATGGCCAATTGCAGCTTTTCCAGAGAAATGGGTCCATGAGCAACCAGGACACTGTCCAGGGCAATTCCAAAACTGAGCTCTCCCAGACAGGGCTGAGAGTCACCCGGCCGTGGCTTCTCCAACTTCTTTGAAGCCTGACAATGCCGGAGAATTTTAGCCTGTGCATCGCAAAGAGCCGCCGAAACCAGCATTGTCTTGGTGTTATGCACGAGACTGCCATCAAGATGAAGCTCCTTAGCGGTGGCATGCAGAAGCCATCCAGGATCGTGATCGTTGTTCAGCAGGGCAACTGACACGTTATTAATATGAACGGCCATAAATTGGGCAAACTTTATGATCATAGGATGAACTTTTTTCTCACGGAAGTCCAAGATCTTCCGTTGGGCGCCACGGGCACCAAGAAACGCGTCTGATTCGGCATTTGACTGTTGGTTCGATGATTGACCCGAAGATGAAGACTGGAATTGGTTCTGCTGCCGTCGATTGATGTCCTTGTTGACGCGTATGTCTCGAATGTTTATCGACAGCAGTTTAGTCACCTCCGAATTGAAGAAACTGCTGCGTATACAGATTTCATCGATTTGCTGAAAATAAAATAAGTAATAACATGAATTAAAGATAGTGGCAATGCTCGATTCCATTGATAAAGGGCTGGTAGCAAATGAGAAAAATAGAAACCTTAGAGACAAAAAGAAACCAAGCAGGAATCAGGAACTTTTTATAATTATTCCTCAGAGTTTCTGACCAGAGATTTCTCTGAAGATATTTCTGAAAAAAAACTTAGGTTTTCTTCGTAACATTACGATAAGTATTATTGTATGTATTTTTTCCTTGAATTTCTCAGAGAATTTCATTAGCAATTAATTCGGGTATTTGTCCAAAGTTTTGCTTAGGTATTACTCCGATGATTTTTTCAGAAGTTCATTTTGTGGTTTCAAGTGTTTCACCTAGAATGTTTTTAAGGCTCAAGAATTCGTCATTCAATCACCAGCAATCATCAAAAATTAAAAACCAGTATTTTCGTTCAAACTACAATCAATTCTTATGAAAATCTATCATCGTGTTTCAGATAGCAAGTGTAATGCAATGATAGATTTTTTTGAGAATTCCTGCAATTTTGAGCAAAAACGATTTTTAACGATGATGGATATTTTCCTCTTAAGGATAATCCCATTAGTTCTCTAGTGATTAGCCTTATTTTTTCAGGAATTCCTCCAAATATGTCTCAAATAAGTCCTCCGGGCATTCATCTAGTGACTCTTGCGTTGATTTCCATAGAATTCCAATTCCGTTTAAGACATCTCTTAGATTGTATCCAGAGATGCCTTCACTGATTTGTTGGGATTTGCCCCAACATTGTTGTTCATGATTTCAACCAGAAATATCTTCAGGAATAACTCCAGAGATTTATCCTAAAATTTTCTCAGGAATTCTTCCTGAAATTCTTTGATACATTTCCAAAGGATGTACTCAAACAATTTATACAGGAATTGTTCCAGGAGCATCTCCAAGACATGCTCAAGATAACTTTCCAGAAATTATAGTAGAAATTTCTGAAAAAATACCTGAATGAATTACTAAAGTAATGCAGGAATTATTCCTGAATGAAATGGTGGAGAAATTCTTAGAGCAATTTTCAAAGGAACTTCATAAATAATGTTTGGTTCAATTTTTGAGTTTTGGGTTCTCGAAAGAATTCTTGGAATATATCCTGGATAAAGCTTTAAACCGATACCTGGGAAAACCACCTGTTTTTTATCATATCCATATGAAAATGGCTGGAAAAATAACTGAAAAAATTGATGTAGGCATTTCAGTAGGAATACTTGTAAGGTTTTCGGTAAAAAAAAAACCCTAAACGTTTTTTGCAATGAACTCTGGTTGAAACATTGAGGATTTTCTTGGCCAAACTTTTGTAGGAATTTTCAGAAGATATCCTTTGAATACAACCTGAAAAAATCGGTGAGGATTAAGTCAGAACTGGTAGCGACTGAGTGTCTTGAAAATATGAACTTTAGAGTCAAGCAAGAAGAAAAGACTAAAAAGAGGCCAAATGGGAATGCAAAACAGACCAAAAGGAACGAATAAAACAAAAAGAAACCTTACAGAAGCCAAGAGATAAGAGTCATTTTTCTGAGAATATTGTCGACCTTTTATAAATGATTCACTCGAGGGATTCAAGTTTTAGCCCACAGTTTCGTTCAAATATTACTCTGCAGATTTTTTTAGATATAAATTTAGTGAATGTTTACGGAATTTCTCCAAGAATTTCAATACAGATACCTGCAAGAATTAAGCTGGTATTTTTTTATTTTTTTTTTTTTAAGATATCCACAGAAATTACCTTAAATATTGCACCCAAAATTTCTCAAAAAAAACCTTTCATTTTTTTAAGAAAGTTCCAAGTTTTCCAGGAATTTGTCCATTAATTTTAAGATCGCTTTGACTAAGACTTTCTTTACGATTCATGTTCGAAACATCATCAAATATTTAATCAGTTATTTCTCCAGAGATACATCAAGGAATTTCTTAGGATTTCCTTCATTCAAGGGTGTCAATTCAAAATCAATTTTTCAATTCCAAATGCCGAAAAAAAATGAATGACAAAATGATCTTGCCATTTGATATTTTTTTAACCGTTCGAATTTCGAAAAAGATATGAACTATCTAAAGGAAGTTCAGAGATATTTTGAAATTTTTTGAATAAATTTCTGTTAAATTTAAACTATACTTAAAAAAACGGCAAAGTTCAATAGCCAACCCATTACCTTCTAAGAATGCCTTTGGAATCATGGCTTCAAGAAGAAATCTTTTTCACAGAATCGACATCTCCAATAACATCTCCAATTGTTTTCCTATGGAACTAGCTAAAAATGTTGGCATAACTAAATCCAAAATTGCATCTCCCAAGCGATCTATCAGAGATTTGGACAAGAATCGAATCAACAACTTAAAAAAAATCTGGCTAAAAATATGCAAAAGACTATGCTATTTATTTATCAATCAATAATTGTTGTGGATAAAATGTGCTGTGAAACCGGCAACACGGACTGACGATACAAAAGAGCAATTGTAAAGAATATCATTGTTGGTAGGAAGTCGCGCCAAATTTGACTTCCTCCCCAACAATGATCTTATCATGAATTCATGTATCATCTTACAAGAAATTTGTTAAGAATGATTGAAAGAATTCGCTGTAAATCTGAAAAGTCCATACAAAATCTCATAAGGAGTCTCATAAGAACTTTGTCATAGATCTAGGATAAGTCAAACTAGTAATCCTGACCTCACCAAAAACCAATATAATAAAATGTGATAAAATAATCCCAAAAATCTACCAAACGGAATTGTCAAAGATTTCAGTAAATCTACCAAAAAAAATGTGTTGCTTAGGTTGTTGCCAATCTCTGCACATCTATTAAGAGTTTCAAGCAAAATCAGCCTAGGTTTCTTCCTAGAATCCACTAAAAACGTTATAAAAAATTATCAATCACATTTATAGTGATCTCTCAGGAAGAATTTTCAAAAAATTGGTCAATTCTTTGCTCGTTTCCCGTTAAGATTTTAGCAAATATCTAATTAAAAATTTACCATGATTCTGAATCGAAATCTAACAGGCATTTGATCAAGAACTTGGACATTAGACCTGTTCATATTTAAAAAAATGTCTGGAAATCTACCGGTCAAGCAGTATTCGGAATTCTCATGCTAAGAACAATGTCTGGTCAAATTTTCAGCTCATTTGATAAAGATTTCAGTATGCTTCAAGTTGAAAATGTGTTTTTGGGCTTATTTCAAAGTTTGAAAAATCATAACTAGCATGTGGAAAATCAAAACCACTTGCTATTACCACTATTTGAAAGCTAATTCTATTCTGTTAAAGTTTGTCGAACACGCTAACAAGATTAAATTGAGTTTTAACATTGTTTGATCCAAATTTGTACTCCACTGTACCCAGAAATTACAGTTTTCTTAATATACATGGTATGTAAAACATGCATTGGTATTATTTATTCAGGCCCTAGTCAACGGGAATCAAACATAATACATTTATGAATTCATTGACCATCAACAGATTACATGTTGCTCAAGGCAATAAATTATAATAAATGCCCAAAGATCGAGCACCGCATCGCAACCTGATGATAGTTAAATCGTGCATGACACATGTACCGGAAACGAATGAATTGAACAAGTTAGCATTGCTTTTTCTTTCCGAGTGATGATTGTTTTGATCGCATTTCACTGATCATTTAGAACGATTTGAAAACAATCATCATCATCGACTGAGAAAAGGCAGTGCTAACATGTTCATTTTTTGTATTCATTGAAGCTCACGATGGTGCTCTTGGCTCACCCACAGTGGATTTACAAATGTGCTTCATAATTACCTATTTTTTACAATTTATTTTCGTAAGATAAATGGTTATTTTGAACGGGATTGACTTTAAGATATGCATTGTCATCATGTCTGGAAAATAAAAATCCGAAATTTTCATGCAGGCATGCTGTTCAGTGAAAACAATTCTCGAAAAAAGAGATTTTCAAGAACCTCGAGATACAAACCTCAACCAAACTATGTTAAAACTTGCTCCAATCATAAAATTGTGTTCGGCAAAAGTTCGTAGAATTGGATAAACTACAATGTAGAAGTATTTCCGATAAATTTTGATGTTTCGTTCGGTAGTTATGATTTTTTAAAGCTTGAAAATAGCCCAAAACACATAATTGATTTGAAGCACAACTAAATTTACTCAAAATTGAGTGAAATTTTGGCCAGAAGTTCATTTCGCAATGAAAAATCAAAGTATTGGTTGACTGGGGAGTTTCCAGACATTTTTGAAAATATGAATAGGTCTATTGGACATCCTGAATATAATATTGTAGTTCAAGATTTTTTTAGGTAAAGATAAAAAGAAGTCAAATCTCATGCCTTTAAGAACACAAATCTGGAGAAACACATTCACGCTGAATACTTAATCGATTGGTCACTCGCTAGTGATGACCAATCGATCAAGTTTTTAGATTCAAGGTTTACTAGATGTGTGCTCTTGGAATTTTTGATCAGAAATTTCCTTATGTACAAATGGAAAATACACTTAAGAATCCACCTAATGTTCCTTCAGGAATTTATCTTGATATTCTTGATGAACTCTTACTCTTGGACTAGGTATTCAGGATGTATTTTTATTTTCGACGAACTTGAGACAAATCGAATGAAAAATATTCATTAGATCAATCTAATAAACAACTGTTCTTGTTTCAAAATGATAAACAATCAATATTCTATGAAAAAAACTAATAAAATCAAAACTGATTTCGAAAAATTTATTTCATTTGCAATATGGTTTGTTCAGGCACTTTTTACAAAAAAAAACTTTTTTTGAAAAAAAATAGTCTTATGATCGACGATTTCTTTAAACAGGAATTAAGAGTTAAATTGATTGATTTCTGTAGGATCGAATTGCTGTAGTGAAATCTAAAATGAAGATTTGAAAAATTACTCCAGAAATGTTTTGAAACACTTCTAGGAAAAACAATCTGAAGAAGCTTCATGAAGATTCTAAGATCAAATCAATTGAGGAAATTCTGGAAGAGTTTTTAAAAGATGGCCTCGGATAATCCCTGAAATGGTTTTTGGGCAACTCCTGGCAGTAAGGTCAATTAATTTATATGAACAGTCCTGAAAAAATAACAAAAATCCGTGTAGGAATTATGATAGGGTTTCTCGAAAAAAAAAAAATCTGTACAGATTCCTCTGAAAAGCCCTGGAATAATCCATAGTTAATATTGTTTAAAAAACTAATGTATATAATATATATTTTTTTAAAGATCTAGAGTCTTTAGTAACAAGAAGAAATTGATGGAAGAAAAAAGGGAAAATATTGGAACAAAAGTCCTAGTACGTTTACCAAAATTTTCCAAAATCTGGTAAAATACTTAAATTTTTGTTCAATTTTTTTTTATATATTGCTACAATAGTAATAAAAAAGTACGCGAAGAATTTTCTTGATAAATTTACATTTATTACTTTAATAAAAAACAAAATAGCTTTAAAAATATTTTAAAACGTTCATATTGACTGCCCGTTAGCAAAAATGCTAAGGGAGTACCTAATCACTTAAGTCATTTGAAGCAAATTAAAGAGAATATATTTCAAATTTCTAGTACGTAGGCACTAGTTTATTTGTCGAGCAATCATCACTAGTAAAATGCAACTTATTTTCTTTTCATTTTCTTATTCTTCTTAAGTGCGCATAGTAAGGAACCATTTTTCAACTATGTTCCTTACTATGCGCAGCAGTTATATAACGTTATTTTCAACATACAATCAACCCTCCAGAGGTCGATATTGAAGGGAACCATCGACTTGTCGACACCATCGAGATATGGAATAGAAATGCTTTGGAAAATTGTTTGAGGGGACCATTATAGTAAGGGAAGATTAAAAAATTACGACCATCATATTTGAAGAATTTCTACACTTCGTCCCGTCAATCCCCTGTCGCGATTTTTACAGTACTTAATGCATGCATTGTCACATTTTCGTAGAATCCTCCTCCCCTGGACGATGGACGTAATTTTTGAATGCTCCCTAACCATGCAATACAATAATATTGATTTTTTGTATAGTTTCATGAGTCAATATCGAGTAATGGAACATCGAGGTTTAATCGTATTTGCTATATAGAAACGCCAATAAAGTACTGTATTGATCTGCAATAGGACTCGTTCATTAATTACGTCACGCTTATACAGAGCGGCGATACTTCTCGATTGAGTGATGAACAATACATTAAGAATGGATATACCCTTTCGCTTTAACTATTCTTCGTGTTTAGTAGAAATGTTCGGGTTTTACATATAACAAAACAGAACCAGGTTCTTATTTATTTTATTTAAACCCGGATCTAACCCAAATCCGAGACAATTATTTAATACCAAACCCGGACCCGAACCGAACCAAAGCAAATTTGTTTTTTATATTTTCTAGTGAAAATACATAAACAGTCGAAGCTTATTTTCCTTCACACGCGAAGGGTGAACGCAAAAAAAAGACGTAGTTTTTACCCTTTTTGTATGTTGCTTTAAATTTTAGAAAACTAAGTTAATTATATGTTTTGGAAATCATATGATGTTTTTGATTATTTTGAGAGTTGCACTTAATGGCATTCAGTAACAGTAATTATCATGGATTGAATTATAGATAAAATTCACTTCACTTAGTAAAGTCGTATAAAGCAAGAATATTAATTCAGAGTTTAAATGATAGTAATGCTTTTAGTAAAATACTTCAACTGTTATAAATAATTTATCGAGTGCGCAGAGTTAGGAACCTAATTGCGCAGAATAAGGAGCATTGCATAAATGAGTGCGCCGCTGAGTTAGGAACACGGACACCCTTGAGAATAATTAAAAATTTGCAATAAAAATCATTACTTAGTGAAGCTTCTATATTTTTTTCTTACACATAAGATCAATAAGTATTTGCTCCCAAAATTTCCGAGTATTGTGTTTTGTTTTCAATTGATTACAGCTGTTTGAAATTTGAAAATCCTCAAGTGCGCAGAGTATGGGGCCTTCACGGTATAGACTTTAGGAAAATTTTCGAACTAATGGCTGGTAAAATTACTGGAGGTGGTAGCGTTGGAGTGCTCAAAAAATTCCTGGGGCAAATTATAGAGAAATTCCACTAAGCATCCCTTGAAATATCGCGGGAGGAATTACTGGAGAAAGTGACGTTAGACTGCTCAAGGATTATTTGGAGCAAGTTATTCTAAGCAGCTTACTCTAAGCATCTCATGAAATTTCTGAAGGAATTACGAACGACAGTCGAGTCTAGTACCCGATACTGAAGACGGGCTTACAGTTGAGGTCGGATTACGCGTATCTGTCAAAGGATACACACTCTTAGTGCAATTAAACGGTATACCTTAGAACTGAATTCGGTTTTCATTTATTCATAGGCATTCCACCAAACAGCTCGAAGATTTATTATAATTACGGACGAATTTCTAAAAGAATTGGTGGCGAAATCTCTAAAGAAATCTTTATAAAAATTTCGTAAGACCAGTCGACAGCTTGCTCTCGCAGCAAACAGAAGCCTTTTGTTTCGCTCCGCGCGCGTCTGTCTGCGTCTCCAAAGCCATTTTTCGGGTATCTCGCCAGTTTTTCTGGTGTCTATCGGTACATTACGTGTCCCCGGACGACTATTGGCACGGTTTTTGCATTCTTACCAACCCCGGCGGGAACTTTTCAGGAGCTGACGTCGGAAAAAGTGCATCTAACCTCAATTAGCAGCATCAACGGGCTGCAGCACAGTGGTCCAGAAGAGACACTATTGTGATCGTGGAAGTGTGAACCGAAAAAGCTTTTATTTACCGTTCATGTGAATCCGAATCAGCATTTCTTCTTCTCGTTTCGTTTCGTGTGCAAGTGTGTGTACTTAAGGACATTATAAAAGGAAGCCTTTTAAAATACTGCATCAGTATTTGTTGAACTTCCACGTTTCTCAAACAGTGATAGTGTTTGTGAGGGAGAAAGCATATCATAAATACAATCGTAAAACCAAACTGTCGCTACTAAAGATGCCACCAATACTACAAAACAACACGATAGCAAATGGTTGCCGTCGTGATTGTTTACATTTCGTAAGAATAAAATTGGAAGCGAAAATATTTAAGCACTTCCCCGTGATTTTAAACATTAAACAGTGAGTTTAACTGTAGTTACGGAAAATTTACAAATCCACGATTCAAGTGAATATATTTTTGTTAGTGAATGTTTTGTGAAGAGTGTGAATGTGCCGTGTAAAAATATGTTGCGCTAGTTGTGCGAAGAAGAATAAAAACAGAAGATGGAAGAAACATATTTTAGCACGATGATAAAAATGCACGAGTTTAGTGTTTCTAATGAAATCTCGCGAAAAAAGGAGCTTTGGCAGATACAATATATATGCACGGGCCAGCTGACATGAATTTACGCCACAACCAGGTAGGTAATGAGGATTGAATTCGCATAATATATTTGCATTCGATCGCCCTAGCCAGTTGCGTGGCAAAGGGGGTGAAAGTGGGAAGAGGTGCGGTAGGTGCCATATCAGGCGCCATATTTGGCTTCGCTTTATAATGTCCTTAAACCAGCGTTTCTAAAGCGGTTTTATCTGGTTCGCCCACATGGAGTGGGCCCCGGACCCTTTTCCCCCTATTGGGGATCAAGGAGGCGGCTGCTCATCCAATTTTTTCGACGGTGAATTTGCTGGAGCGCTGTTGCCAGGATACCTTGACAAGGAAGGAACAAGAGGGTCTATTCAAGTGCTCCGAATGCAAGCAGTTGTAGGAGTACTGCCATGCAACCCTTTCGTTATGCGGAAAACAATCGAAAAATGCGTAGGCACAAAAATCGACGGCGCTTTTCCCGAAGGCAAGGAAGGAATAAGTTACGTTCTGAAGGTCCGCAGCACAACCCAGGCCACCAAACTAATGAAGCTGACCATGCTTATTGATGGAACAGGAGTTAAGGTCACCGAGCATCCAACCTTGAATATCAGTCGCTGTGTCGTGAATTGCAGAGCCGTGATGGATCTCGCCGACAAGATTCTTGAAGAGGAACTATTCGATCAAGGGGTACGAGGATTCCGACGCATAACCAAGCGCGTAGGAAAAGATAACGTTAATACGTCTACTCTGATCCTAACAATCGCAGGAACCGTTATCCCGGCGCACATAGACTTCGGCTACATCCGGTGTAAGACACGCCTCTATTTTCCTGCACCAATGCAATGCTACAATTGCTGGGGGTTTGGACATACCAGTAAGCGTTGCCAACAATCACATGCAACCTGTGGGACTTGCTCAAAAGACCACACGATTGGTAAGGAGAATCCCTGTCAAGCGGAGGTATATTGCAAGCGGTGCGACAGACATAGCCACTCTCTGGCCAGCCGAAAATGCCCTGTCTACGGCAATGAAAACGAAATCCAAAAGATTCAAGGCATTTCGTACCCAGCAGCCCGAAGGCTATTTGAACAAGCCAATAACCAGCACACCTTCTCCAGCGTCACAGTAGCTAGCAAGGATCAGCAAATCGCCGACCTGTCCTCTAAAGTTGACAAACTCCTTCAGGAAATGGAAGCGAAGAATAAGCGAATCGAATCTCTTGAAGTAACCCTAAATGGCAACATCCACCCGGGCAACAACGGCATGATTGCGGAGCTTCTGCAAAAAGTAGATCTCCTGACCTGTGAAATGAGAAAGAAGGATGAAAGAATACAGACCCTGGAAGCAGCCCTGCAGAGCGGTTCCCGCATGGAAATTGTCCGGAAACACGGCACAATTGAGGACCTAGTAACTAAGGTCAACGACCTTGAACTCCAACTGAAACAGAAAGAAAGAGAGGTCTACACCTTCCAAAGTCTCTTCCAAAAACGCTCCCAATCCCACGTCCAACACTCTTCAAACGTTGCTCAACAATCTACCGACAACCCTGCAGCTAATTCGCAAGCCCAAAACCAGATCGATATAGCGCCTACAAACTCGAAAAAGAATAAGAATAGGAAACAGAAGGTGAAAGAATCCCAGTTGACTCCCATGTATGAAAGCGAAACCAGCCCAATTCCCTCAGAGCCAACTTCGGTAGAGCGAACCCCCAAAAGAGATCGTGCAATCACAGACTCTGATGAATCATCCGGCCAGCCAAAAAATAAGGTCTATACTCCTAACTGTGACCTCATTCCCAACGTTAACATCTCCACTTCAAGTAGAGACGATGACATGTCAGATTCCTAGAAATTCATCCAGTACTCCTCGCTAAAGCACTCTACAACAGGGAAATTACATGTGTTATACCAGTCATGGGCCCTAAACCCATAGAAAGTGGTCAGTCCACCAAGAAAGAGGAGACTACTGGAGTGTCTATCACAAGTTCAACCACTTCCATCAACGATACAACAGAAGAAGACGATGTTTCCAAAATCCCACGTCCAAATGCCACCTTTTTTCAAGCAGTTCCAACATCTTTGCTGTGGGAGGGCCCATCAACGATGCCTTCCCCCAGTGAGGCTCTGTTGGGATCTGCAACCAGCGAATCGGGAAAAAACACCATAGAAACCAAGACTTCCCAACCAAGACGTTCTGCACGGATCAAAGCAAGATATCTAAACGAGACTTCGAAGAGCAATGCGGATGCTCAGCTAGGTCATGCAAACAGCTGCAGCGTGGCAGATTATGATCGCGTTCAGGCTCTTCGGTACGGCCCTGCTGCGGTACCCATTGCATTCAGTTCCTCTGCCTCTGCACCACCAACTTTCTCTAGATCGTTTACCAACCCTGGTACGTCTACGGCCGTCATCGATACGATAAAGCAAACCAATTTCGTGCTGCAGTGGAATATAAACGGATTTCACAACAACATAAGTGACCTAGAATGCCTGATCCACGACAACCTGCCTGTCGTAATAGCCTTACAAGAAGCTCATCGCACCACTGTGAACAGAATGAATCGAATGTTGAGAGGAAGGTACAGATGGATATACAAAAGCAATGCAAATGTATACCATTCTGTAGCGATCGGGGTACTAGAATCGGTCACTTTCTCCCAGTTACAACTAGATACCGACCTTCCCATTGTCGCTGTCAAACTCGATTATCCATTCCCTGTATCGATAGTCAGTATGTATCTGCCATGTGGTAAAATACAGGACCTCAAAAACCGACTACTCCGTGCACAAGGTGCAAAATTGATCCTTGGCGACGATAACGGGCACCATACCACATGGGGAAGTGCCAGGGTTAATGCTCGAGGTTCCATCTTGATGGAACTTGCAAAGGTAATGGACTAGATTTCACTTAACGATGGGTCCATTACTTTCACCAGCGGTCAACGTGAATCAACCGTCGACGTATCCTTTGCTAGCTCCAGCATCGTCAACAGATTGCTCTGGAGTGTCGGTGCAGACCCCCTTGGAAGCGATCATCACCCCATCTCGATATCTATCAACCAACGACCTCCAGAAACATCGCGCCGCCCTCGATGGATTTACAATCAAGCAGACTGGGCATCCTTACAAGCAATGATCGACGAGTCACTGGATTCATCCGAACCCGACAACCTTTCTACCTTTCTGAGTACCATCCACCAGGCAGCCGCTGCATCTATACCGAAAACCAGTCCCAAACCTGGCCGTAAGGCTCTCCCATGGTGGTCACCAGAAACGAAAAAAGCAATAAAAGCCAGGAGAAAGGCCCTACGATTGATAAAGCGACTTCCTGATTGTCACCCAGACAAAGATGCGGCCATGGCCCTCTACAGAGCAAAACGGAATGAATGCCGACAAATCATACGTGACGCAAAAAATCAATGCTGGGAAAGCTTCCTGGACAGTATAAACTCCAGCCAATCCTCGACCGAACTATGGAGTAAAGTAAATTCTCTTAGCGGAAAACGGAAGGCTCATGGTATCGCCATTCACCAAGACGGCGTCCTTACCAGGGATCCAAGTACAATTGCTCAGGCCCTGGGAGAATATTTCACCTCTCTTTCGGCATTTGAGAAATACAGCAACACCTTCAAGCGACGAAACGATGCTAGCAGCCTCGAAAAAATGATCATTCCAGAAGACAAAACTCACCAACCAATCAACGAACCCTTCCGTCTTATCGAACTAGAACTGGCCTTAGCCAAGTGTAACGGTAAATCTGCCGGAGTCGATGAGATAGGTTACCCAATATTGAAGCATCTCCCTCCCGTTGGCAAAGCAGCCCTGTTACGACTGCTAAACAAGGAATGGACTGGAAACACCTTACCGAAAGAGTGGAATCATAGCCTCGTTATTCCTATTCCTAAACACGGTTCTGTTAACAAAGCACCTACAGATTTTCGTCCGATTTCGCTATCATGCTGCATCAGCAAGGTGATGGAAAGAATGGTTAACCGCCGCCTGGTTCACTTTCTTGAATCTAATGGTCATCTTGACCACCGACAGCACGCGTTTCGTTCCGGTCACGGAACGGGGACATACTTTGCAACTCTTGGACAAGTACTCCACGATGCTAAATCACAGGAGCAACACGTTAAACTGGCTACACTAGACTTGGCGAAAGCCTACAATCGGGCCTGGACACCAGGCGTCATTAACCAGCTTTCCAAATGGGGTCTGACAGGACATGTCCTTCACTTCCTGAGAAATTTTCTGCGTAACAGAACTTTCCAAGTTTGCATTGGGAATCACCGCTCAAATACTTTTTCAGAAGAGACCGGCATACCGCAAGGCTCGGTTATTGCCGTCACTATATTCCTAATTGCCATGAACGGGGTCTTCAGTAGTCTTCCGAAAGAGATCTTTATTTTCGTTTATGCGGACGACATAATGCTTGTGGTTATTGGGTCCACCGAAAAAGCGCTCCGCCGGAAACTCCAGGCATCAGTGAACGCCGTCGCCAAGTGGGGCAATAAAGTAGGATTCGAGTTATCAGCTGAGAAAAGTGCCATAATGCACCTCTGTACATCCCGCCATCGTCCCATTCGTTCTCTAGTCACTGCCAACGGTCAACCAATACCATTAAAAAAATCCGTTCGAGTACTTGGTATTCACTTGGACAGGCATCTGACCTTCGTCAAACACTTCAATGAAGTTAAACGGAATTGTCAAACTCGCCTAAACCTTTTTCGTACATTAGTCAGACGCCATAACACCAGCAACCGTGACGTCCGCCTTCGTGTAGCAGCAGCAATCATTGATAGCAGACTACTCTACGGTATAGAACTTAGCTGTACAACAACCGACGCAATGGTCCGTCACTCGCTCCTGTTTATCATCAATCGATACGAATCGCTTCCGGTCTACTGCCATCCACGCCATCAGACGCTGTCTGTGCAGAAACCGGTAGATTGCCGTTAACGTATCTCATCACAGAGACTGTATGCAAAAGAGCAATCAGTTTCCTAGAGAAGACAACACCTTGTACCGGCGGAGTCCTTCTCCTTGATGAGGCGAACCGGCTCCTGCGTGGACACGTCAACCAAGTGCTCCCCCCTGTGGCCGAGGTCCACTGGAATGGAGCCAGGAGTTGGGACTCGCCCCGTATGAACATTGAAACATCGATAAAGAATGCCTTCCGGGCGGGAGACAACTCCCCTGCGTTGACTAGATCTGTCGCCGAGCTACTTCGAACGAAATATCCCGACTATACACATCGGTATACAGATGGCTCCCTCCGAGGCCCAGGACGGAGTTGGTATCGGCGTTACCAACCCTGAAATCAGCCGTTTTCTCCGCCTTCCAGATCCCTGCTCAGTATTTTCTGTAGAAGCAGCAGCCATCCTTATCGCCTCTACAATGCCGTCACCGAAGCCAGTCCTGATACTGACAGACTCAGCCAGTGTTCTCGCAGCGTTATCATCGGAAGTGACTCGCCATCCATGGATCCAAGCAATCCAGCTTAAGGCGCATCCGGGTACAGTATTTGCTTGGATACCTGGACACTGCGGGATCCGTGGCAACGAAGAGGCTGACCGTTTAGCAGCTCACGGTAGACATTCAACTTTCTACACAAAGGAAATTCCTGGCCAAGATTTGAAACGTTGGATCACTACGACCATTAGGGACACCTGGGCGCTTAAGTGGCTGAACACACGTAACCTCTTCTTACGAAAAATTAAATATGATGTTACACGATGGGTTGACCCCAAAAACCATCTCGAGCAAAAAATTATGTCCAGACTTCGCACGGGTCACACAAAGGCTTCTCACAATATGGGAGGTGAGGGACCTTTCCGAAGAATCTGTCCCGCTTGCAATGTATTATACTCGGTGGAGCACTTCATCATTAATTGTCCTCAACATCAGGCTGCTCGCATGCTGCATGACATTCCTGACAGTATCCGCTGTGCTCTCAACAACGACCCTGACAACATCACACGACTTATGAATTATTTAAAAGACATCGAACTATACCACAACATCTAGCCATCCTCCCCGACAGGATAATTCAACTTGACCACGCTTCGAAACTTGACAACGAATTCGTTTAATGGAACCACCCTAGAATACAGCCTGGAACAGATCATGCACCCGCACCTGGACTATCCAACGGAAATAGCTTTTATATTACGAATGATTGTCTATCCTTAAATAAAATGTTAACTTAACACATTACTCTGCATAAGTATTACTGCCCAGGAGGGCCAATGTAACGCCCTCTTTTTTCGGAGAACCAGCCACTGGCTGAAAGTCTCCTTAATAAAGATAAAATAAATAAAAATAAATAATTTCGTAAGACTTCCAAAACAAATCTTTGGATAAATCACTACAAGATGTTTCTTAAGAACCTGTAGAACAATCGAGTCAGAGTCTTTGACCGTTTCTCTGGAGCTTCTCGAATTTTGCCCCAGGATTTACTGTGAAAAAGGCGACTTTAGAGAGCATTTTAGTTAAAAAAAAAACGATTTGAAAGATATCCCTTTAAATTAGACTTTTTTGGATAACAGCGTTGAAATAGTGACCAAGTTTCCAAAAATAAACCTGCTACCAGCCCTGCGTTGATTAGATAAAAAGTTCATCACGCGATGAATCACTCATAAATTCATAATCGAACCCAGGGGTCAAAAAACAAATGTCACCGTAGCGGTGATTGAATTCTAAATTTAGATTAACCATCGTTGGAAGTTTGATTATTAATTACATAATTCCACCACAAATGTACAAAATACACTTACCACCGAGAAGCCGCTCTTGCAAACATTTACATCCCGCAGGGAAAACGGCAAACTGATCCGACCAAAGCGAATTTTGATGTTGAACTTTCGTTTCAAGATGTATCCAATGCATTGCGGCAACAACCTAAAAAGAGGGAAACGAACGATGTACCCAATCAAACATTATCGACAAAAAAACATCCGCAAAGTGGAGCCGCTAGTGGCCCCAAACGAGAGCACCGCCCACCAAACAAAATTCACCTACCAAGTAATCGCCAAATAAATCAGCACGATAATCACCAGAAACCAGAATAGCCCGATCATGATTGGATCATTTTCCGATGGTCAAAGCTTGCCAGTATTGATTTTCACCTGTTTGCACTCCAAAAACCCGAAAATTCTCCCGATTTTTACGCGAAATTCACTTTCCCTTTTGTTTCGCTGGTCAATGTCAATCGTCAAAAAAAAACCGAACGGAACGCGAAAATTTTTATCAACAACACATCATCACTTGACACTTTCCACCGTTCGACTGATGGATGATGGGTCAGTGACTTGGCGACGGTGAGCAGAGGGGTAGAAAGAAAACGAATGAAGCAGAAAAGCGAAACAAACGAAAAACAGATGTTTTCGGAAGAAAGTGCATGGCAAAATGAAAAAAAACTAATGACGTTGTTGCGATGAGGGCGTATTATATTTTAGTTCTATATAAATATTAATTTCTACTTATTTGTTACCAGTAATCTTGTGACAATTATCAAAATGTCACAATGCAATGCTCTTTGAATAAATAAATACTGTATTTCCCATCAGTGTATTTTTTAAACACCGTAATCTACTCGACCGAATTATCAAATGTATAAATCTAGAGAACCGAACATTCGTTCCAAGCTGAAAGCTTAATCTATTTGTCACGCGCTTCTGGTGATCACTCGATCGAATTTTCAGCGTGAACGGTTATCTGGTTTTTCAGTTTTCTGCTCTTGAAAATTTGATGTTCGATTCATCTTCACTTGAAAATGGAAATATTTTCAAAATGTTTTGTCAGATAAATATGATCGGCAAGAAAGAGTTTCCCTAGGTTTCCCTAACTTAAATCCAACTTTTTTACGCCGGGCCTCTAAACGTCATTGGGCGAAAACAGAGAAAAATGGGAACAAAGCAAAACGGCATCAAAACATCGGCAGTAGAAGAGAAAGTCGCAGGCTTTTTTCGCGTTTACTGCTGTATTTTGTGCGTTAATTTCGGAATTCCGATGTGAAATAGTTTGTCCACAACAGTAAGTTCGTTCTACTCAACATGACGACTTTGGAAAAGCTACAAAACAGCTGCCGCCTGTGTCTGACTTCGAAAGGCGGAGGAGCAATGGATACCAGCAGTGAGCAGCAGCCGTGTTCTTCGGACTCGAAGGCTTTCGTGTCAATCAAGGCCAGTTCCCTGCACGATAAGTTGGCCAGAGTTTTCAGCTTCACGGTAAGTTGCGACGTTAAAGATTGAATTGATCACAGAGTGGCCACCCAGTCGAGAATTTCGGGAATTTGAAATCACCGGAAATAAACATAGGCGATTCTAGTCACCGGGACTTTCCATTCTAACTCAGCGTCTCTGATTAGACTAAATCAAGGAGTGTGCATTTTACTCTGTAGTCATTGAATTGAATTGAACCCGCCTTGGACTAAATCAAGACCAACAATTGAAAAGGCCTCAAGTCCAAAATGTAAACAAATCGGTTTTCTGCTGATTTCAGTGTATAAGAGCCTATTCTTACTAAAACATACAATAGACATTTAAAAATATGCATAAAAGTTGAAAAAATAACATTTTTCTAAAAGGCCCCATCTCATTTTCCGCTAACCAGGATATTCATCGCAAATACGGCCTTTTCTCCAAAAGGCCTCATTTCTATATCTGACGGAAACCGAGTTGAGGCCTGTTAAACAAACATCAAAATTGCAATGTAGATTGCGAAAAACGTTCCAAATTCACTAAGTAGATGCAGGTTATACTACGGAACGACTGCTCCTTGTATTGTTTTACACATTGGTTGTCTAAACGGCGAACATTATCAAGTTTTCCGTCGGGTTCCGGTAGACTGATGCATTTTGTATCATACTACCAAATAATACCTGTGTCAGCCTGTCTGTACTTCACAACTTATCAACAAAAACACGATTTGGTTTCAATTGCATGAAAAATAACGTTCAATAGGGTCCTAAAGGCCTGTCCCAATTTAAATGCCAAACGCTTAAGTTTAGGTTAAAAATACATGTTTACTCTATTTTTTAATGTTTTTCTTTTGTTTAAGTTCAAAAAACATTTTTTTAGATTTTGTATCACTCCTTAGCTTAAACTCAAATTTTGGGTGTATTTTGCTTTCCGTGTCCCTTCCAAAATGTCAGATAGGAACAACCCCAGTGTTAAAACTAAATGCCCTGTGGTGTTTTTGTCGATTAAGCGAACGTCAAACATGATCAAAAATGTCAAGGTTCATTTATGGACCCAATTTTTAAATTAAAGTTTAAATATGATGTAGCCGTTATTTGAGCGGGAAAAATTGCTAAAATAGTTGCAGTAACATTCTCTTTCGTGTCATTAAATAAAAACAAGATTTCATTAAACATTTTAGGACCCAATTGCAATATTATTTCAATTGAACCAATATTTCCATACATTTTTTCGACGACGAACTCGCGTACCACATACATAATGTTCATGGATGACGAAGGGTTCAATCAATCACACATTTATACGACCGCACGAATCTTCTCTTGCTGTAGGGATCTCCATGTACTTCACTTCACCACTTAACACTCTTCTACACTTTAAATTCCTTATTTCATCATCAATTTTGAATGATTTTCAAAAGGCCACATCAGAAGATGATGAAGAAACAAGCCACAACTAGAAGGCCTCAACACATTTTAGAGTAAACAAAGGCGTCAACTCACAGGCCTCATCAGCGTCGGTCGGCGTCTATGGGCACAAATGAAAAGGGCTGCACAGCTTTTGGTGAAATAAAAGCCTCATTTCCTTTGACTCGTTTTTTAAGCAGGATTTTTTGCTAAAATGATAGTAATGAATATTCATAGCTATAAATCAGTTTATCCATCGACTTTCGGGACGATAAAATAACATACAATGCTTAAATTCATAATTTAAATTTGATTTATTGTTTGACAAAACAAGATTGCATTTTTCTCATTGTTTACTTTTTGGAGATGAGGCCTTTTGAATTGTTAGTCTTGAAATTCCAATTACCTATCTACCTAGCAGGGCAGGCAGCAGGTCTTTTTTTAACCTCTGCTTTAATGCAAGTCTCTAAAAAGTCATTATTTTTAACGGAAGTTCTCTAAAGTCGGTTTTAACAAAAATGGTCTCAAAGGGCACTTTTACCTTGCCTTTTTTTTGGGCTTGCATTGTATCATGTTGCCAAACTTTAGAGACACAAGAGAAACCTTCAAAGGAATTTCTGCTCAGATTAATCGAGGAAATGATTCAGTAGTTCTGCTAGGCATTCTGACATACTTTTAGGGATTCCTCCAGAAATACATTTAGGGATTCCTAGAAATTCTTCTAGTGGAGTTTGATGGGATGGATTTGAGATGAATTTCTTCATAGTTTGCTCCAAAAAATCCTGTTACCTAACTCTGGATTTCCTCAAGATATTTTTTGACTGATTATTCCACTGATTACAAAGATTCCAACAACTTTTTTATTTCAGTTTAAAACAGCCAGAGGGGACAACTTAGAAATGGTACAGACAATTATTTTCCTCAACTTTTTTTCCACTGAAAATATTAAAATAAGATTGCACGCCGCCAACGTGTTACGGAGTTATAGTTGATAGGTTTACAATATTTCGCTCTATTATGCAATAATGGCTGAAAAATCTCAGAAATCTCTAACCTATTGTAATGTTCTCTATGGCCTCAAAGGTTTACGCATGAGTTTAAAACGTTAATTCATATATTCAGTAAAATATACCAATTATTTCCACTTACCCCATTTACCCACTTGCCCGCGGTACCTTACTTAACCTAACTTAACCTAAATATATAACGCATTAATCGTGGTAATAGAAGATTGTAACGATTTTTGCCTGAAATTATTAATAATTTTATTTGAAATTTGTTCCAATGTTTCAACATTGGATATTCTATGTAACTCATTGACACTATACCAGGGAGGAAGCTTCAGAATCATTTTCAAAATTTTATTTTGAATACTCTGCAGAGCTTTCTTCCTGGTATTACAACAGCTAGTCCATATTGGTACAGCATACAACATGGCTGGCCTGAAAATTTGTTTGAATATCAAAAGCTTGTTCTTTAAATTCTTATCTACACTGAACCAAGGAATCATATCAATATTATCTGAAAACACTTTTTTTTTTTAAACAGTTTTTTTCCATGTAGTTTTTCACATAACGCTCATCGGTTTATCACATAAACTATTCCGACTTGATTATGATTGGATTCATCTGACAGATCACATAAATTTAAAATGAAAATTTTATTTGAACCATTGGATTTTGTCAATGACTTTTATGTGAAATTCAGATGGCATATATTAATTTTGTTAATGATATTTATATCATAGCACAATTAATTGAAATGGGGAATATTACTGATTTTGAAAGAAATTTATAAAAAATATAATTTAAATTTAATTATATTTATTCAGCATGTTTTGTCTTCCAAAATAAAATATGATTAAGCGAATTTAAATTAGGGTTTATAAACAAAGTTTGAACGGTCTTCTATCCTTAAATTTGGGTATCGCTTCCTATACCATTTTGGGTGTTCCGGATTGTCCACCTTCCGTTTTTCCATTTCTTCCATCGTCATGCATTTACCATTTCTCTCATCTGCAATTGGATCGATGATATTTCCTGATCATTTGCTTGTTTTACGGTGTCAGGGCGTTCTAAATTTAATTTTCTGTTGCTTTGCTGTAAGATCAAATACAGATCAATGAATTCATATTTCATGGTTTTATTTATGAATATTCAACTTACCCTTTAGGTTCACATATTCGTAAAATATCCCATGGTGCGCCATTTCAAATCATTTTCACTCCATTTATCAGGTCAGCCGAACTCGCCATCATGAAAGTACTTCCAGTAAAACGATTAAATTTGCACATGTGCCTATCCCATAATAGTTATCGGATAACATACATAACTTTCGTTCATATATAATATATAGTGTTGACTAATGAATATTATGAGGTATAATAATGAGTTTTATGTACTTTCCACATGAGTATCATTGGATACACATAATATGAATGGGATTTCAAGTATCGCCAAAGTAAGTGACGTTTTTAATAATTTCTATGATATTTCTTGGTTCAGTGTAGCATAAGCCCTAGATACTTAACTTCATCTGACCAATTTATTGGAACCCCTCTCATCGTAACAACATGTCTACTTGAAGGTTTTAAATTAAGAGCTTTTGGTTTAGTGGAAATATAATTAGTTGAGTTTCGTAAGCATTAGGAGAAATCTTCCATTTTTGCAAGAATAAACTTTTTTGCAATCGACTACAGATGACACGCAGACTTCGTCCTTTGGCGGAGAGACCTGTGTCATCCGCAAATAAGGATTTTTTACATCCCTGAGGTGACTCAGGTAAGTCAGATGTGAAAATATTGTATAATATTTTTTTTTTTTTTTTTGTATGGTATTCAGTTGGAGCTGCCTGACAGCTTAACTTGTCAAGGCTGAACCCTCGGTCTGGCTTTTGCCAAGTTTCCCCTCTACCAGGACCAATACTCAGACGGACTAGGCAATGGCGCCCACATGAACACTGTTTTTTTATTAGTATTGTGACGTGGTAGTTTTTGAAAAGTACCCATATTCCCTTGCTTCTGTGAAAAGGAAGCATTATGAAAATCAGCAGCTCAATTAGAATTTGTTTGAAATAGTAGTGTAGAATTTGTTTGAAATAGTAGTGCATTACTAATACTGTCTAGTCGAAATGGTTTTGAATAATTTGTCATACAGGTGCTATTCTAATTACTATTGTCTTTTACGTAAGATTAGAGTCTTAAATGTCAAGTGTCGTCAAGTCTTAACAAAATTAGGCTGTTTAGTAGTAGTTCTAGTTAATTTCATTTTTGTTGTTAAAAGTATTTATTGGTCATTACTTTCATATATCCTTAAAGAAAAAAGTCGCTTTCCTTGTCTGTTCAACAATTTTTCGAAACTAGCAAGTGTACCCTAATGATCGATCTCAGCGTCTTACTTTCCATAGTCATTTTATAGTGAATATTGAAAAGTAAAGTTACCTTAGGCTTCTATTACAGTCTCCTACAAGATTCACTTTTCGGTGGCAAATGCAATGCTTCACAACGCCTACTTTCTACTTGTAAATTTTGCGAAAATGAAGCTGGAATTAGATTATTTATACCGTTGTTACAAAAGAGGTATTTCTTATTATGGCAATGTAAAAACCATATTAAAATAAGATTGTCGCCACTTATTTCTACTCAGTGAATCTACTAGTCATTTTCCTAAGAGTTCCTAAGCATTCCCTACGTCGTATATGATAACGATGTATCTAGCTAGCTAATAGTAAGAGTGGCTACGGATCATTCTGGTTAGCAAAAGGCAAACTGAACGTCACCAATAGTATTAATGTCCACTTCGAATAGATTAATTATTTGAAATGGGCATCAATTCTATCAATGACGTAGAATGTCCGTTGGATCACATCCGAGATATTATTGCGTCTATGCCATATGAATTATGACGCGGCTTTAAGCAAAAAATGCCAAAATGTGATACCACCACTACAGGTTACGCCTTTGGTTTCCATCATATGGGCTAATGGATTATGCCCTCCCATCGCGGCAAGGTCGCATAACCAAGGGGAGGGTGAAAATATTGTATTGTATAATATTGGTCCCAAAATGTTGCCTTGGGAAACACCAGCTCTTACAGGAAGTCTTTCAGACCTGGAGTTCTGATAATTAACCTGAAGTGTACGATTTCACAGATAACTTTGAATTATTCTAACAATGTATGTTGGAAAATTAAAGTTCTTTAATTTTACAATCAAACCTTCATGCCAAACAATTTCGAATGCTTTTTCTATATCTAGAAAAGCAAGACCAGTAGAATAGCCTTCAGATTTGTTGGAACGGATCAAATTTGTTACACGTAAAAGTTGATGAGTGGTCGAATGTCCATGGCGGAATCCGAACTGTTCATTGGAAAAAAAAAATGAATTTTCGTTGATGTGGGTCATCATTCTGTTTAAAATAACCTTTTCAAAAAGTTTACTGATGGAGGAAATCAAACTGATTGGACGATAGCTAGAAGCTTTTGCAGGATTTTTGTCTGGTTTTAAAATTGGAACAACCTTAGCATTTTTCCATTTGTCAGGAAAGTATGCTAATAGGGTCCTAAAGCCCTGTCCCAATTTTAGTGCCAAACGCTTAAGTTTAGGCCAATAACACATGTTTACTCAATTTTCGAATGTTTTCCGTTGGTTTGAGTCCAAAAAACATTTTTTTAGATTTTGTCACGTCCCTTGGCTTGAACTCAAATTTTGGGTGTATTTTGTTTTCCGTGTCCCTTCCGAAATGTCAGATAGGAACAACCCCAGTGTTAAAACTATACCCCTGTGGTGTTTTTGTGGACTAAGCAAACGTCAAACATGATCTTAAGTGTCAAGGTTCATTTATGGACCCAAATTTTAAATTAAAGTTTAAGCATGATACAGTGAAACCTCCATGAGTCGATATTGAAGGGACCATCGACTCATGGGAATATCGTGTCATGGAACAGCAATCCTTTGGAAAGCTGCTTCTAGGGACCATCATAGTAACCATGAAATTTGGTTTTTAGTATGGTTCCACGAGTCGATATCGAGTCATGGAACATCGACTCATGGAGGTATCACTGTATAGCCATTATTTGAGCGGGAAAAATTGCTAAAGTAGTTGCAGTAAAATGCTCTGTCGTGATATTGAATAAAAACAAGATTTCATCAAAAATTTTAGGACCCAATTGAAAACATTTGTTAAATATGTCAACTAAGAATGATAAGCTACTTTCTGGAAGTTTCTTGATGAGGATGTAGAAAATTCCATCATCGCCAGGAGCTTTCATATTTTTGAATTTTTTAATAATAGTTCTCACTTCTTCCAAAGCAGTCTCCCAGGAATTTTCGAAAACGTTATCTTGATTGAGAATATTTTCTAAGTCCTGAGTAACTTGATTTTCTATTGGACTAGTAAGTCCTAAATCAAATTTGTGCGCGCTTTCAAACTGCATAGCATGTTTTTGAGCTTTTTCGCAATTAGTTACAGTGGTCACACTATTATGGGTCACCCACTATTATGAGTCATTCCCATTTGAATTGTTTGCAAAACAAAGTGACTAATAATCGTGACAAGGTGACCCATAAAAGTGTGACCACTATAGTAATAATTTGTTTTCCTCTTTTATTGCCGGTATTGGCTTCTGAGGCTTCTTCAAAATTTTAGATAATCTCCAAAAGAACTTAAAGCCAGGGTCCAATTGAGAAATTTTATTTTCAAAATTTTTATTTCTTAATTGAGAAAAACGTTTCTTGATTTCTTTCTGCAAGTCTTGCCATATAATTTTCAAAGCAGGATCGCGAATGTGTTGAAATCGCCTCTTCCTCACGTTTTTAAGCCGGATCAAGAGTTTAAGATCATCGTCTCTAATCACGGATTCAAATTTTACTTCACATTTTGGAATTGCAATGCTCCTGGCTTCAACAATGGAATTTGTTAAAGTTTCAAGAGCATTGTCAATATCAAGTTTTATTTGTAAAGAAATGTTAACATCAAGATTAGAGTCAATATATTTTCCATATATATTCAAGTCGGCTCGAAAATAATTAAAAGTTGAGCTGATTGGATTGAGAATCGCTTCATGTGATATTTGAAATGTAACAGGGACATGATCAGAATCAAAATCATCATGAGTAACTAATTGGCTACAAAGATGACTAGAGTCGGTTATGACCAAATCAATCGTAGATGGATTTCTAGAAGAGGAAAAACATGTAGGGCTATCAGGGTATTGAATTGGGTCCTAAAATGTTTAATAAAATCTTGTTTTTATTTCACAACACAAAAGAGCATGTTACTTCAAGTACTTTAGCATTTTTTCCCGCTCAAATAACGGCTATATCATGTTTGAACTTTAATTTTAAAATTGGGTCCATAAATGAACCTTGACACTTGAGATCATGTTTGACGTTCACTTAGTCGACAAAAACACCACAGGGGTTTTAGTTTTAACACTGGGGTTGTTTCTATCTGACATTTTGGAAGGGACACGGAAAACAAAATACACTCAAAATTTGAGTTTAAGCAAAGGGGTGTGACAAAATCTAAAAAAACATGAAAAAAATTTTTTTGGGCTTAAACCAACGGAAAACGTTACAAAATTTAGTAAACACGTATTTTTGGCCAAAACTTAAGCGTTTGGCATTAAAATCGGGACAGGGCTATAGGACCCTATTGAGAAATAGCCTGGAGAGCACTCATCAAATAAAATTCTGCCGTTGGAATTTTTTTTAGAATTATTCCATGACCGGCATTGGCATTCAAAGTCACCAATGAATTGACTTATTGCGAGTCAATTTTCACAAATCAGTTTGGAGCAAATTAACTTACTGTCCAGAGCATTGGAAAGGCAAATAGGCAGCTATGAAAGTATATTTACCAAGCTGTGTTTCAACAGAAACACCTAAAGTTTCAAAAACTTTAGTTTCAAATGACGAAAACATTTGATGTTTTATACGCCTATGAATGATGATTGCAACTCCCCCACATGCTCCATCAAGTCGATCATTACGATAAACAAAAAAGTTAGGATCTCCTTTGAGTTTATATCCAGGTTTTAAATACGTGTCGGTAATAACTGCTATATGCACGTTATTAACCGTAAGAAAATTAAACAGCTCGTCCTCTTTACCATTCAAAGAACGAGCATTGCAATTTAAAATATTCTAATTATTATTTGGATCCATTAGAAAAACGTAATCCAATAACAATTTGATTAGTAAATTTTCCACCAACTTGGACTGCTTCAGTCATAGTGGTGGCTTTGAACATTGCATCAATCATTAGATTCAATTGTTCAGTTAGAAAATTAAAATCAGAAGCAGACATATCACTTGAAGTGGGTACATTTGATGATTTTCCGTTAGAATTTTCAGTAGACGTAGAGGCGGAGTAGGAGTTACCTGTGGCGGCAGGGTTTTTCCATTTGATTTGAAACAAGTAGAATGGGTACTCATAGTACGAATAGGGAGGAGTTCAAATTACCTACGATATCGGCAAAGGATTTTCCATGGGTAGATACGTTCGAAATTAGAAGATTCGAACGGCTACCTGACGGATTAAAATTAGTTTGTGAATGAGCATGATTATGATCTTCCTGATGGGTATGATTCCTAATCAAGCGATCGTTAACTGAAAAATGAGCATTGTTCGATACTCTACCAGGCAAATTCCGAAACGACCATTATCGCAACGGATATTATCTTTCATCTGCATGGCACGAGCCTCAACGACTCTCTTGCGCGAAGGGCAAGACCAAAAATTTAACTTATGATTACCCCGGCAATTTGAGCATATAAACTTTATGGTATTTTCCTTCACTGGACAGACGTCCTTAGCGTGAGAAGAACCTCCGCAAATCATGCTTTTGCATCCATGCGGCAATTTTTTGTTCCATGACCCCACTTTTGTCACCGACGGCACTGAGTGGGGTTCTGGTTAATTCCTCCAGATTTCTGGAAAAACTCGGGAATGTTCAGGATTCTAAAGTGGCCACCCTGTATTGAGGTTAAGCAGTCAGTTACAATGCCTTTTATTTTATTATAGTTGGACGAAATGGAGCAGCTACCGACGAATGTTTGCCAGCAGTGCTGCAGCATCATCGGAGAGTTCTACGACTTCTCGGAAAAAGTGCAACAGAATCAATCGTATTTACGGATGCTGGCCGGGGAATGCCAAGAAGTAAAGCACGACCCGGACCAATGGACTGCCAGTACATCCAAGAGCGAGATTATCGAGATGGTTAAAGTTGAGCCTGATCTGGATAATGATGAAGTTGGCGACGGCGAGGATGCAGAAAAGAATTCAGGTGAGGATGGAAGTGTTGGGAGCGGTGATAACGAAAGCGACGAGGATGTAGAATCTGAGATTGAGGAGGAGAAAGTTGTCGTCAGGACCAAACGGAAATATACGAGAAGAGCACCTTTGAAGCCGAAGAAGACGAAAAAGAATGATGGCCCTGATCCGTCGAAAGAGTACAGAAGCAAACCCAAGGATGAGATTGAGGAGGAAGATAGGTTGATCCTGAATTATTTCAAATTCATTTGCGAACTTTGTCAGATATCTACGGAAACATTCATTGATTTGAGAAAACATTTCCGGGAACAACATAATCAGAAGGGCTATCATCGGTGTTGCAACAAGAAGCTATTCAAACGCTGCCATTTGTTGGAACACATTCAGGTCCATTTGAATCCGCATCTTTATGGGTGTGATCTGTGCTCGAAAAGATTCAGTTCCAAAGAGTACCTACAGCTTCACAACATGGAATGTCACGCGGAGCAGGTCGAGCGCCCCTTTAAGTGCGATAAATGTCCGAAAAGTTTTATTCAGAAAGGACAACTATCATCTCACATGGGCCGGCATCAGATGTATCAGTGCTCGAAATGTGACAAAGTCCTGGCCGGGAAAGGATCTCTCAGTGCTCATATGGTGAACATGCACAGCGATGAGGGGAAACATATTTGCGACACTTGCGGACGGGAGTTCAAAACGAAGCAATGCTTTGATAACCATGTCCGGAAACACATGGGTTTGGCGGAAGATACGAGTATCGCTTGTGAAATCTGTCACGTGGTACTACATAACAAGATCACCCTCAAAAAGCACATAATCGCTAAACACACTCAAACGGACGAGATTTTCATCTGTAACATTTGCAACAAGCAAGCTCCGAACAAGTTCGCCCTGGAATCTCACAAGCGAAAAGTGCACTGCGAGGAAAAATATCAGTGCGAATTTTGCGAGAAGCGTTTCAAGAACCCAATTACGCTAAAAGAGCATCGGGCATCGCACACCGGGGAGATTTTGTACACGTGTCCATTCTGTGCCACCACGTTCAACTCCAAAGCCAACATGTACGCTCACCGGAAGAAGGTGCACCCGTACGAGTGGGCCCAGGAAAAGATGAACCGCAACAAGACTCAGCAGCTAACGGCGGAATCGCTCCCGGAGTGAAAGGTATGGTATCACATGTGGGGTTGAGAAATGTACAATGACACGAAATAATAATTGACTGCTTTTTCCATTTAGCTTCCTATTGGTATTATTAGCTTTCCAACATATCCAAATCCATGACACTCTGAATTGGTTTAGAGTTGGAAAGAAATATGCGATGAGCGTAGAAACATCAGACTGGCGCGAATACTGGGTGAGGTTCTGAAGTAAGCTGAACAGTCGTAAGATTGTTGACAAGAACAAGGTCCGGAAATGAATTGTGGCAGGTGATCCCAGATCAAGACTACATCAGTTCAACACCCTGACCGCTTGAAAGCGAACTGACAAAGGACCATCTTCTGAGAGCGCTCTTCATTGACGATTGTGCACGAACTATTGCATACAACGAACCCTTCGGATGACCTAGGAAAGCAACCGCACGTGCTCTTCGGTCTATTGGTGAAATCAGAGTATAAAAAGCATCGTCGCATCAAATCCAACAATGGATTATAATTGTAACTGTGTGCTAGTTTTACAGAAGCAGGCAATCGAAGTAATGCCTCAGAGCCGTAAACATTATGAGGAACTAGGAAATTATCGCTCGAAATTGGCTCTACAATACTTCCGGGAGTATCGAGTTACGAGGTAAGTATAAAACCAACTGCCTATGAATCGAAATAGTAGTAGTGTAGCAGTATTGTTGGGTAGTGGACGTGTTGTGTGAGAACCCATTAATTTTATTTGGATGTTTCATTGAAATTTGCCCATGAGCCAATTCGTGATTAAACCTCAACATCCCACCGCAAAATCGCTAGTGTTTGGAGGTGATTTTAACCTCCAAATTGCTAAATAACTTCCAAATTATCACCTCCAAGTTAGTTCTAATAACCTCCATTATATGAAATATGGTGGCGCGTCGATCGTCGCAAGTTTATCGTTAAACAGTCAATAGGGCGATATTCAAAACTGAAAAGGCAATAGATGGCTCTTTTTCAATGGTAGTAAAAACGAAATCCTAAAGCAAAGAAAGCACCACGGAAGATGAACTAAACACAAAAAGTTATGATCAGTGCATGCACGGTCCATGCACCAGTGTGAAATTCCGAAGAAAATTACAGAATAAATTCCAAAGAAAATTCAGAAGGAAACTCCGAAAGAACTTGCACAGAAAATTTCGAAGAAAAGGAAATTCCGAAGGAAATTCCAAAGGATATTCAGAAGAAAATTATAAGGGAAACTCCGAAGAAAATTCTGAAGGAAATTTCGATGAACATTACAAAGTATATTCCAAATGAAACTCCAAAGGAAAATTCGAACGAAATTTCAAAGCAAATTGCGAAGAGAATTACAAGACTTCCAAAGAAAATTCCACAGGGAATGCCAGAAGAAAATTCCTAGTTTAATTCCAAATTAAATTCTAAATGATTTCCAAAAGAAGCTCCAAAGATAATTCCTAAGGAAATTTCGAAGGAAACTCCAAACCAAAATCCAAAGGAAATTCCGACAGAACTTCAAATAAAAAATAAATCCAAAGGAATTTCCAAAAATCTTCTCTAAGGAATTTTCCGAAGAAACTCACCGAAAAAAAAAATCTCGCACGAACTTCCCAAAAGGAACTTTCTGAAACAACTTCCCGAAGAAAATTCCGGGATAAATTCCAAAGAAAATTACAGTGAAAATTCCGAAGGAAATTCCAAAGAAAATTCCAGATGAAATTCAGAAGGAAGCTCCAAACGAAATTCCGAAAAAAAAATTCAAGCTCCAAAAGAAATTCTCGAGAAAATTCCGTAGAAAATTCCACAAAAAAATTAAATTTTATATGGAATTTCAAAGGAAGCTTCAAAAGTAATTCCAAAGAAAATTCCGAAGAAAAACTCCAAAGGGAATCTTAAAGGAAATTAAAAAAAAATCCGAAGAAAATTCCAAATAAAATTCCGAAGGAAACTCCACATGGAATTCCGGAAGAAATTTCAAAGAAAATTAAAGAGGAAATTCCAAACAAATTCTGAAAAAGATTCCAAGCTCCAAAAGAAATTCCCAAGAAAAATCCGAAGGAAATTCCAATAAAAATTCTGAGTAAAATTCCAAAGGAAGCTCCATAGATAAATCCAAAGGAAATTTCGAAAAAAGTCCAAAGTGAATTCCGAAAGAAACTCCAAAGGAATTTCCAAAGAATTCCGAAAATTCCAGATAAAATTCCGATGGAAGCTCCAAACGAAATTACGAAGAAAATTCCAAAAAAAATTTCAAGCTCCAAAAGAAATTCCAAAGAAAATTCCGAACTCCACATGAAATTCCGGAAGAGATTCCAAAGAAAATTCCAAAGAAATTCTGAAGAAAATTCCAAACTCCACATGAAATTCCGGAAGAAATTCCAAAAGAAAATTCTGAAGGAAATTCCAAATAAAATTCCGAAGGAAGCTCCAAAGGAAATTCCGAAATAAAGTCCAAAGTGAATCCCGAAGGGAAATATTAAGGAGCTCCAAAAGGAACTCCAAAGAAACTTCTCAAAGTAATTTTCGGAAGAAACTTGCAGAAAGAATTTCTCGTAGGAGCTTTTCAAAGGAACTTCTCGAAAGAAATTCCGATGAAAATTACAAAGAAAATCCCGAAGGATGTTCCAAAGAAAACTCCAAATGAAATTCCGAAGAAGAAATTTCAAAGGAAATTGCAAAAGTAATCCCAAAGGAAATTCCAAATGAAACTCCGAAGGAAATTCTAATAACAATTCCGAAGAAAATTATAAATATTCCAAAGAAAATTTCGAAGGGAACAAATTCCAAAGAAAAATTCAGATTGAATTCCGAAGAAAATTTCAAAGGAAATTTTAAA
Organism: Aedes aegypti; assembly: GCF_002204515.2. NCBI lineage: Eukaryota > Metazoa > Arthropoda > Insecta > Diptera > Culicidae > Aedes > Aedes aegypti. The sequence continues at coordinate 29,228,358 of NC_035108.1, forward strand.
ACAAAGCTCCAACAGAAAATTCCACAAGAAATTTTAAATGTAATACCAAATAAAATTCTAAATGCAAAGAAGAAACTTTTCAAAGGAAGTATCCGAAGGAACTTATCGAAAGAATTTCCCGAAGGAACTTCCGGAAACAATTTCCCGAAGAAAATTCTTGGATAAATTCCAAGGGAAATTCCGAAGAAAATTATAAAAGAAATCTAGAAATAAATTCCAAAGAAAATTCCAAATGAAATTCCGAAGGAAGCCTCAAAAGAACTTCCAAAGGAAATTCCATAGAAAATTCCAATACAAATTCCAAAGAAAATTACAAAGAAAATTCCGAAGGAAATTCCATAGAAAATTCGAAATGAAGTTCCGAAGGAAGCTTCAGAAGAAACTCCGAACGAAACTCCAGAGGAAATTTAGAAGGAAATACCACAGAAATTCCAAAAGCTCAAAATAAAATTCCGAAGGAAATTTCGGAATAAATTCCGAAGAAAATTCTAAATAAAATTAAAAAAGGTGCCTAGCTTCAAAAGAAATTCCACAATAAATTCCGAATGTAATTCTAAATGAAGCTTCAAAGATAATTCCAAAGTAAATTCCGAATGAAACTCCACAGTAACTTCCGAAGAAAACTCCAAAGGAAATTCCGGAAGAAAATCTAAATGAAATATTAAAAAAAATCCGAAGTAGATTCCAAAGGAATTCCAAACGAATTTCCAAATGAACTTCTCGAAAGAACTTACTGAAAGCATTCCCCGGAAGAACTTTTCATAGGAACTTCCTGAAACAAGTTCCCGACGGAAATTCCACAGGAAGTTTCGGGAGAAATTAAAAAAAAGCTCCAAACGAAATTCCAAAGGTAATTAGTAAGGAAAGTCCGCAGAAATTACAAAAAATCCAAACGTGATTCCAAAGGAAATGCCACAGGAAATTCCGAAGAAAATTACAAATGTAATTCCGAAAAAAAAAATCCGAGGGAAATTCTTAAAAAAAATCCAAGCTCCAGATGAAATTCTACAAGGAATTCCAAAGGAAGCTCCAAAGGTAATAATTAGAGATGTACCGAATAGCACTATTCGGCTTTCGGCCGAATACCGAATAGTTGAGAAATTATTATTCGGCCAAACGAATATTCGGCCGAACATTCGGCCGAATAATGACTCAATATTCGGCCGAATAAAACCGTTAATTTCGGTCGAATCACACCTAGTTTTTAAATAGGGATAGCTTCCACGGTGAAGAATTGATCAGAATGATCGTTTTAAGCTTTTGAAACCGTGTGAAGAAAAACAAAAGTCAAAAGCTCTGAGGATTTATATTTCTAAAATAAGGGATTTGTATCTTTTTGATTGCAGTTTTGATCCATTTAACTTTTTAAGGAACTAGGTTAATACGTCGCTTTATTTCTCATCCGACTTCTGGAAGTGCTTCATATTAATTAGAGCAAATACATCGCATAGGGTCGGTGTTCCCTTAGTAGACTGTCCCCTATATTCGCACTAGTAGCTTTTTACGACCGTTTTTCTATAAATCGTTGCAAAATATTTTTTGACATGAATGTCAGGAGTTATTTATCTAAGTACCATTGATTCACAGCTCAATTTTGTTCAAGAAATGATTTTTTGCTTAAAATTCTAGTTCCCTTGCACCTATAGTACACCTACTGTTCCTAGAGTAGAGAAACTTTGTTTTTTTTTTAATAAACATACGATTTTGGTTTGCCTACGCCGTAAAGCTATTGGAACAGGAATTAGAAATAGTGCTACTATAGTCACATGTGTTCCTATAGGCACAAGCGATAATAAATGCAAAAGTTTGAATTTTCGTTGTTTCCATATTTTTTACAAATCAAGGTGAAAAGCACTTTCAGTTTACGTAAAAATAATGCCACAATACAATCCATGCAAGATGAGTGAAATATTGAATGGCTTGTATATTGAGCAGCATCGCAATGCCATATAACGGAAAAATTCTCACATTTTTAAACATTTAGTATCAAACTCCATCCATGGAATCCACCAAAGGGAAAATTTGATGTATTATAACTTGAACAAATTAATCTTTTTTTTTTATTTTCCTTCGTGTGAAACATAATGTTTTATTACAATTTATTTTATTTTGTTATTATTCGGTCACTATTCGGCCTATTCGGCCGAATAACAGATTTCATTATTCGGCAGACCGAATATTCGGCAAAATCAAAATAATCGAGATATTCGGCCCGAATATTCGGCCGGCCGAATATTCGGTACATCTCTAGTAATAATAAGAAACTCTAAAAGAAATTCCGAAAAAAATATCCAAAGGAATTACCAAAAAAAAAAAACATCATAAGGAGATTTCTAAGCAACTTCTCTAAGGAATTTCCTAAAACAATTTCCCGAAGGAAATTCTGGGAAAAATTCAAAAGGAAATTCCAAACAAAATTACAAAGAAAATTCTGAAGAAAATTCCAAATGAAATTCCGAAGGAAGCTCCGAAAAAAATCCGATTGAAACTCTATAGGAAATTCCGAAGGAAATTTCAAAGAAAATTTTGAAGAAAATTTCAAGGTCCAAAAGAAATTCCCAAGAAAATTTTGAATGTAATTCCAAATGAAATTCTAAAGGAAATTCCGAAGGAAGCTCCTGGGGTAAATCCAAAGAAAGGATTGGGGAACATAAAAATGAGTTGAAAAATCTAATTTTTGGAAAAATCGACGGGAAATTTCTAAAGGCAATTCAGGAATAGGATTTTTTTCCATTATTAGGAGAGATTTTTTTTCGAGTGATCCCTGTGAAAATTCCTAGTTCGGTATTTCGAATCAGAACTTACTGCAAGGAGAAGGTAAATAGTGACTTTAGAGATCATTTTGGCTAAAAAATAGATTTTAGAAACCGTCCATTCAAAATGGGGAGTTTTTAGCGATTTGCATCAAAAAAGAGACCAAGTCTTCAAAACGTGATCTGCTACCAGCCCTGCTTTCCGGAGAAGTCCCAAAGGTTGTCCACGGATCCAGCTGGTTCTGTCCCCGGATAGATCTGTCGCCATCAAAATGACCGCTTCAAATCCAAGCCGTATTTCCACCTCACGAGAACTGCGTATCTTGTCGATTGAAGCATCCTCACCGAAATTATTCCCGTTGCTACCGTCACTGTCTCTGCGTCTCTATTTCGATGACCTTACTATCGCCAGATCTCGTCAAAGTTGCCATAAGTCCAATCCTCGCCTTTCCCATCATATTCACCTCGACTTCCACCGCCATCAGGTTCTTGTACCCGGATTCTTGCCTACAATCTCGCTGAAGATTGTATTTCCAACCTGGCATCTTGGTGCTTGAAATAGTTCCGGTAGCGCCTAAAACAGAAAAAAAAACAAACAGCTGAAGTCCATATCTCTTTATCTTTTGAAAAGTCAATGATGTGGGTGGAAATAATGAAGAATGACTTACCTTTTCGTTACGCAAATCACTCAGAATCCAAGGATATGGTTTTATCGGATTTTCAGCAGAAATCTCGCGTAACAATTCTAAAGGGCCAATAATCAAATTGTAAACAAATCGGGTTTTGATACCATTCGATAGCATCTCCCAACACCCACAAACTATGCAAACATTAGCTGTGTTCAATGACTTTGATCGAACTTGCTCGGGGTTGGTTGTACTAGCTCGTATTTTTTGTCAACAAATAACTGTCAAAGCTACTTCGAGCAACTCCAAGCTGCTTTCTCAATGAACGCTCTTTTAACTCTTTTTACTAATTTACCGGAATTCCACGTGAAAAAAAATTCGCGCACTTAACAATCCGTATCGCTTCGGAATTTTGCTTTTTTTTCTCAATGTTTACGTTTTTAAACGTCAAAAACACGAGCTACTGCGAGCTGGTTGAACTAGCTCGGACTCTAGCTTCCAACCTGTTTCGAGCGACTCGGAGTTGGTTGGACTCGGCTCAATGAACACAAACCCGAGCGACTCGAAGTAGGTTGGAGTGGCTCAATGAACACCAAAAGCTGACTCGCAAGTGGTTGCAACCAAGTTCGAGCAGCTCGTTGAACACAGCTATTGTCAACATAATCATAAAACTTACCGTTATAAACTCGGTTTTCAAAACGGCCAATAACCGCTTTTTTCCAAATCATTCATTGGCCCCCGCTCGAAAAGGCCAATGATTGGTTCTCGCTCCATCAAGAAGGCCTACAATCGGAAAATTTCGCAAACTGTCATTGGCCTTAGCATGGTGAGAGGCCAATGACTCTCTCTTGCTCATTCATTGAAAACCGAAAAGGCCTAGCCTTGGGCCAAGCACGCTAATAAAATTCTATTTTGGCCAATAAAAAAGGCCCATGCCTTGATGAAAATCGAGAATGGGCCAAGCATTTAAACTCATCATTTTTTCCACATTTTTGTCAGTTTTCAGAATAAAATCAATTCTCGAAGACTTTTTCAAAAGGACGTAAGTCAAAAAATATACACAAACACATTTTATGCTGTGAAGTACTGTTCGACCTCTAACAATATTATTAATTTAATGAATATTGTCATAATCAACTTACAAGAGATTTTAATTAGTTTTTACAAAATGACGAAACATTCCAACTGACGTTTTTAGAAATTACTTTCGTTACGCCTTTTTGGTTGCAAATCGACGAATCTATTAAATTGACAGACAACAGACATACGCTCTAATAAAAACAACGTAACTAACATAGAAATAAAAACAATCATCGATTCGACTTTCGCCGTTTTGGTTTTCTTTTATTTTCAAACATGGAAAACATCTAATGGATGACTCTTCTGGGATTGTTCAAATATTACGTAACGCAACAGGGGGAGGGAGGGGGTCTTACATAGTGTTACGGTCCATACAAAAATTTAAAATTTTCCATACAAAAGCTGTTACGTGGGGGAGGGAGGGGGTCTAAAATCGGGAAATTTTGCGTTACGTAATATTTGAATGAACCCTCTGGTTTTCAGCTGCCACTTGGTAAAATAAACAATAATCAAAACATATTAAACTATTTTATGACTTCAGGGCAGCAATATTATAATTACAAAGGCCATAGCCGGAGTGGAACAAAACATTACAACATTAAGAATACAGAATCCGCATGATTTCCGCATTCGCATAAATTTCACGAAAAAATGAATGATTGTTCAAAATTTTGGCTTTTTTCGTGTCAATTTTTTACCCGTTGGGTGAAATGAGCATAATTAGTACTTACCCTATCTGAGTCCGTATTTACTCTCCACTCGTTTGCAAAAAGCCGTCTAGAGCCACGGGTAGAGCTTGAACGTGGACGATTTTATGCGTTGTCATTAGGATAAACCGGCCAAGACCAACATGTCGGCTCTCTTCTCCTTCTCAATATCATCGAAACCATCGTAATCCTCTTCCTACTCGTCACTTGCCATCGGAAGTCAAACACAATCAAAACTCCGTCTGCGCCTGCGGTAGTAACGTCCAAGTCACCGTACCAGCACATTTGCCAACTTTTTTCGGGATCATTCAGTATTCCAGATACTTGAATATGTGCTTGTCTGGTACTGAATAAACGTTGTGTGAATTTGTCCATCTGCTATTTTGACGAGCTCAGCTTAAAGATTCGCAATCCTCCAACCTACAGGTGTTGCCACAATCATGCGAATTGTGATCTGTGCTCCATCGACGACCTCATCCGCTACATGCAGTTTATCTGGGGGATGGATTTCTAATTTTCACTATTCAGATGAGCAAAAGAATAATTTGAAACACTGAATTAATGTTACTGAAATTGTTAATTCAATCTGTAACTTACCTCAACGATACAATCTCCAGATGGTTAGAAGAAAACACAAAACAAAACAGTTTAGCAAAAACAAAGTGCTAATTTTGTAAATAAACACTGTTTTTGTTTGCTGCCAAATTGTCGTATAAGCCATTTTATGAGACGTTTCGAATCATATGGTTTCCGTTTGTTTACCAGCTTTGAAAGTTTCTGGCGGGCCGATTTATTTACGTTTCTTCTAGCGCTACATTTGGAAGGAGCTTATTCAACAATGGGGCTGGTGGCAGTGTAACAAAGCTTTTAATTTTCGCATGTAAAATTGAAATCAGCAGGCAGAGAAGATATTTTTCATTTACAGGTAACATAATACATGTAAACCGAGTAGAACCATGTGCTGGAAGAGACGGGGACGTCATCGCCAACAAAAATGTGACCAGCGCCATTCAGATATCAGGCTAGTTTTTTGAACAACAACAATGAGCGGCCCGCCAGAAAACGTCATTCGAACGTCTCGTAAAATGGCTTATGACACATTTATGTTGTGCAGCTGACGTAACGTATTGACGAAAGTAAACAACAATATGGTAACATAGCGTAACGGTTAGACGAAAGTAACACATTGGATAATAGAATGACTTATGAAAAGAGCGCATCTCAGCTCGCGAATTCAAAACGTGGTAAAATGTATTTTTTCAATAATCATAGTACAATTTTCAACGATTGGAATTATTCGTATAGGAGCTTCAAGTTATGTATAAAAAGCTTCCTTTGGACGTATAAAACATAAATCAAATTGTGCAGGTTTTAAATAGAAATTGAATATAGGTTCCATAAACCTGACCCCGATTATCTCAGCAAGAGTGAAAACGACTTACGCCCATTTGAAAAAGTGTTCGAGAATTATTAGTGTGTAGTAACAGTAAATCGTCACTCAACTAGCAAGAAATCACATTGATTGATTTGAAATCTGAAAAATAGGAATTGAAAATGTGGTGAATGATATTCAAATCGAATTTTCTCAGAGTCAACGATCTGAGGATTGGCCCTTTTGAATTGTTACGCGAGAAATCACAAAGATTTCCGGTCACAAATAAAATATAATTTCATCGCGACAAAACCGACAGCGCGAAATAAACTGTTATGGCGGAATCACGGGTGAAGTTACACACTGGCCAAATTAGTCGTGCATCAAACATGCCTAGTTTAAATAGTTATGTTGAGAATGTATAACTTCAAAACAAGGCAAAGTGTAAACTTAACGAATGCCAAAATATATTAGCATTTAAGGTGAAACAGCTTGGAATCATAATTCAATAATGTACCAAATCTTTGAAGGCACAAATCTCGCGAGAGAGTCATCAAACTACAGTGCAATGGACCGATGCACGAGTTCACTATTTTGACGTTTGAGCGGTGCCGAATTCACTCGTTGCCATAGTCACGTAAATAACACGGCACCGCTCAAACGTCAAATTAATGAACTCGAGCATGGACCAATGCACGACTTCACTCCTTGACGTTTGAGCGGTGCCATGTTATTTATGTGACCATGGAAACGCGTGAACTTGGCACCGCTCAAACGTCAAATTAGTGAACTCGTGCATTGATCCATTGGTCCATGGATCAATGCACCAGTTCATTTTGACGTTTTAGCGGTGCCGTGTTATTTATGTGCCCATGGCAACGAGTGAATTTGGCACCGCTCAAACGTCAGATTAGTGAACTCGTGCATCGGTCCATTCCTATTTTAGCTTTGTGCACTAGCAGAAAGCTTAAAATAAGAAGATTGACCTTGTGTGTTCATTATTTGAACAGATTTGTGCCTTTGAAATCGTGAGTAGGAGCACAAGCCGGCCATTGTACCTGCCATGTTTGGTTTCCGAGATGTGTCACCTTAAACTATCGATGTTTTCATTATATTTTGAGTGTGCATGAAATGCAATAAAAAAGGCTTTTCGTTTTTAACACACGCCCTTTTTGGAAGTAACACACAGTTATGTTTACCAACATTGGCGGCTCACGAAAAAAGGAGCAATAAAAATTCAGTTTATATGTGGAAATTTTATTGAAAATTGTTCATCCGTAATGGAAACCTCTTCTACAGGATGTCGGTTGTGCCTGGATCCATTTGCGGACAATTTCGATTCGATCGATAACCTGAAGGAACAGATGGATAAAGTGTTCCGTTTCGTGGTAAGCTAGAACTCGATCTCCAACTCCAGAAGCTCCATTAGATTTAGGTACCTTTTTCCTCTACAGATCGAATTCAAACCCGGATGTTCAACCACCGTGTGCCAGAGTTGTTCCTATACGGTTTGTGAATTCTACAAGTACTCGGAAAAAGTACGGGTCAATCAGGAATGGTTAAACGGGGAAAGAGTTAGAACTTCAGACTCACCAGCTGAAGACATCAAGACAGTACTCGTTCCCGAGGATGTGAAAGACGAGCCAACAATACCTAACAGCGTCGTTGAAGTTGTCCAAGACGAGAGCGTCTCAGCCCAAGCCGACAAAATACCCGAATTGAAAGATGAATCCGGAGGGGATTCTGGTGATGATCAATATCCCAGTGATGATTCGTATAAGCCCCCAGTTAAAACTACCAAACCCGTGCGGAAAAGAAAACCCCAAAGTAAAACATCGTCAAGCGAAGACTCGGATTCTTTCGATTCGGAAGATGATGTAGAATTGCGGCCCAGGCGGAAGCCGAGAAATCCCAAAGCACAAGAAAAGAGAAACAATGAGAATAAACAAATTATGGAGTTTTACCAGATGACATGTGATGTTTGCAGCTTTCTAGCGGAAGATTACAGATCACTCTTAACGCATTTTAAGAAAGAGCATAAACGCAAAGCCTTCATAGTTTGCTGCAAAAGGAAGCTAGTTTCTAAAAAGGCACTTCTTAATCACATCACCTTTCACAGTGACCCGAATGCGTTCCGCTGCAACCAGTGCAATAAAAGTTACAAAGACCCCGGATACCTGGAAATGCACAAGACTCACGTACACGGAACCCAAGAGAAAGAATACCCCTTCAAATGTGAGGAATGTGGGAAGTCCTTCCAGAGGAAACACATGCTAACGGCACATAAAGATAAACACAAAAGGATTCAATGCGAGATTTGCAACAAGGTTCTCTCGAGCAGCGCTTCCCTCAATACGCACATGACTAACATGCACAGTGAAAAGAATCGAACCATGGTGTGTGACTTCTGTGGCCAAGAGTTCTTGAACAAGATTTGTTTCGATCGACACCTGAACGAGCACAACGGAATCGAGATTCCAAAATTGCAGTGTCCGTTCTGTTTCAAGTGGTACCGAGGCGAACGGAACCGGTCAAATCACATTGAGTACGTACACAACCAGAAGGGCCGCCAGTATCCTTGTGACGTCTGCCATCAAAACTATCCCAATGAGCGGGCCATGAAGAAGCACAAGCGGTACGTGCATGTGGAGGAGAAGTTCGAGTGCGAATTCTGCGGCAAACGGTTCAAGCAGTCCGTCAACCTGAAGGAACACCGGACGACCCACACCGGTGAGGTGCTCTATTCATGTGATTTTTGCGGCATCACGAAAAACTCACGGGCCAATCTGTACGTGCACGTCAAACAGAAACATCCTACAGAGTGGGCCGAGCGGAAACTCCGGCAGGCGGAAGAGAACGCTACGCTGTAAGGGATTGGGGATGCTGCCGAGCGAAGTATGCATTAGATGGGTTTAGGCACCAATGGGAAAAGTTAGAAAGCTGGAATTTCACACCTTATCTCTGGAACTGTAAGTATGAGTGACCCTCTAATAATGTCCGATCTTTTAATGTAAGGGATCGCTCATTGAAATGTATAATTGAAAAAGGTTTGTCTCATGGGGTCCTTAGAGGTGATCGAATCCTAAGCGCGAGCGACACGATTTACAATACAGATGTCTAGACATTACATATACAACTCACGACTCCCAAATCGATAGACATGCGAGATAAGGACTTAGCGACTCATTGGAAGCCAAGCACTATACAAATCTCAATCAGCCAGCTCTCAATTGGCATTGCAGTATGGAATTGCAGGAATTGCATATACAATAGTGTTTGGATGGGCATTAAGGTATCTCACAAAAATGAATGTGCGAAAAGTGATGGTGCACATACCTAGAATGAAAGATGTGCTTATTTATAGCGTTTTTGTAAAACATAAACATTCTGAAAAATCCTTCAGAGGTTCCGCCAGATCAAGTACCTAATGGACCATGGCAGTTTTTTTTATGAAATTTGTAATATATTTGGTGCAGCTGTTTTTCTGTTTTCTAGGCCTATTTTGTTTCTATGCATTATTGGGCATTCGTGTGGTATTCGTTTTTTGATAATATTCATTTTTTCTGCAATACTTCTTACAACTCATAATTAGAGTGATTGTATGGTCGGAGTTCTGCTAAACCGCACCAAGTGCCATTTTTTAGCAAATTGAGTTATTTTTTACACCAGAGCACTCAAATAATCATAACCTTTCTACCATAAAAATATCGGGTAATTTGACCAGTTCCTTGTAATCTTAGATCAAAAATATTCTCTGGAAGCCAGAGTGAACCATAAACCAACGCACATCAGAGGGAATTCATTTTTCTGATATATAGCAAGATTTTATCAATTTCCTTCTATATCCTTACAAATTATCTATTCCAAGCAACTCATAGAAACAGAGGCCAGTGAAATTGGGCAGAAATTGACTAATTGAAATGAAATATTGTTTCGGTGGCGTTGTGTTTATTTGAAGGTGGCGTTATGTTTTATTGTGATGCTCGCAACACGGCAAAATAGTTCGAAATTCGATTTCCACACGTTTGCTCAGAGAACACAGGCACAGAAGGTCAGGACAACGAAGGCGATGGCTACGTCAGCACAGCGGACAGCGGAAATCAACCAGCTCCCACGATGGGGGAAGTTAAGGATGCCATTCAACAGCTCAAGAACAACAAAGCCGCTGGCAAGGATGGTATCGGAGCCGAACTCATCAAGATGGGCCCGGACAGGTTGGCCGCTTGTCTGCATCGGCTGATAGTCAGAATCTGGGAAACGGAACAGCTACCGGAGGAGTGGAAGCAAGGCGTTATATGCCCTATCTACAAAAAGGGCGACAAACTGGAGTGTGAAGTAGATGAAGAAAACCGAATTTAGTACTATACCATTTAATTCCACTAGAGTTTGTATCCTTTGACAGATACGCGTATTTCGACCTCAACTGTAAGGCCGTCTTCAGTGTCGTGTACTAGACTCGACTTGGTGTGAAAATTATCGTGCAATCACCATCCTAAACGCCGCCTATAAAGTGCTATCCCAGATTCTCTTCCGTCGTCTATCACCTATAGCAAACGAGTTCGTGGGAAGTTATCAAGCAGGTTTCATCGACGGCCGCTCGACAACGGACCAGATCTTTTCCGTGCGGCAAATCCTCCAGAAATGCGGTGAGTACCAGGTCCCTACGCACCATTTGTTCATCGATTTCAAGGCGGCATACGATAGTATCGACCGCATAGAGCTATGGAAAATCATGGACGAGAACAGCTTTTCCGGGAAGCTCACAAGATTGATCAGAGCAACGATGGACGGTGTGCAAAACTGCGTGAAGATCTCGGGCGAACACTCCAGTTCGTTCGAGTCTCGGCGGGGACTACGACAGGGCGACGGACTTTCGTGCCTGTTGTTCAATATTGCGCTTGAAGGTGTCATGCGGAGAGCCGGACTTAACAGTCGAGGCACGATTTTCACGAGATCCGGACAATTTGTTTGCTTCGCGGACGACATGGATATTATTGGGAGAAAATTTGAAACGGTGGTAGATTTGTTCACCCGCCTGAAACGCGAAGCAACAAGAGTCGGGCTAATGGTGACTGCGTCGAAAACAAAGTACATGCTGGTTGGCGGAACTGAGCGCGACAGGGCCCGCCTAGGAAGCAGTGTTACGATAGACGGGGATACCTTCGAGGTGGTGGACGAGTTCGTCTACCTCGGATCCTTGTTGACGGCTGACAACAATGTTAGTCGGGAAATACGGAGGCGCATCATCAGCGGAAGTCGTGCCTACTATGGGCTCCAGAAGAAACTGCGGTTAAGAAAGATTCACCCCCGCACCAAATGCACGATGTACAAAACGCTCATAAGACCGGTAGTCCTCTATGGGCATGAGGCGTGGACTATGCTCGAGGAGGACTTGCAAGCTCTTGGGGTTTTCGAACGCCGAGTGCTAAGGAGGATCTTCGGCGGCGTGCAGGAGAACGGCGTGTGGCGGCGAAGGATGAACCACGAGCTCGCTCAACTCTACGGCGAACCCAGTATCGTGAAGGTAGCTAAAGCTGGAAGGATACGCTGGGCAGGGCATGTTGCAAGAATGCCGGACAACAACCCTGTAAAGATGGTGTTCGCCACGAATCCGGTCGGAACAAGAAGGCGTGGGGCGCAGCGAGCTAGGTGGATTGACCAGGTACACCAGGACCTGGAGAGCGTGGGTCACAGTCGAGGATGGAGAGAAGCGGCCATGAACCGAGGGAATTGGCGAAATATTGTTGGCGAGGCTTTATCAAGATAATTGATGTAAAGCCAAATAAGTAAGTAAGTACGTTTGCTCAACATTGAAATAAATTTCACCCTATAATGAGTAGGTGAAAGCATTGACATTTCTGTAAATACTCTGAATGAAATGTATTATCAACTGAATATAAAAACTAATAATGAAATAATAATTTGTGTCATAAAAAGCAATGTAGATTATTATTGCTGATATAAGAAATTCATCATTTTTATTTCAATGTTCATAATGCTGTTTTACGAAATCAGCAAGATGCCACACTGGCGTGATTCAGATCAATTCATAAGGTGAATCAATGAAATACTTACCGATTCCTTGTGGCAAATAAACATAAGGGGAAATTATGAATATTCATAGTATTTTTGCCTGAGTGTTGAATTGTATGAATGCAGCAACACATCGCGAATGATTTGTACGCTGTCCGCTTCGGTGGCGAGCCGAAAATTCCGTTAGAAAGGTTAATCCTTCTTTAAAAACAACATAAATCTCACAATAAATTATTGAGAAAACAGATATGGAATCATCTATTATTTAAATATGGAAATAGGGTCCTAAAGCCCTGTCCCAATTTTAGTGCCAGACGCTAAGTTTAGGTCAAGGGTGTTCAGGCGGCGAAGACGTGTGCGAAAGCGGTTCCTCTTTTAAATGCATTGATCTCGATAATATGGAAGAAATTTCTAAAAAAAAAGTAGTGGATAGTGCGTGTCAGTGGATATAGGAATGAATTTTCATAGTGTATAGTGAAAAATTGTGAAATTATGGTATTTTTCGAGGTGCTTGATCAATTTTGTAATGGCTTGGCCGATGTGAAGTGAAAAAAAAAATTGGCATAGTCAATGTATTGGTGTTGTCGTGTGGGTGGAGTGAAGTGAGGGGTTTCTTTATTTAAAGCTTGAATGATGTTGTTTTAATGGGGCTCAATAGTGTTGAATGAATTTCTGTCAGTTGGCATTTAAAGCATTTCATAAATATTTCGTTATATGGTCGTTTTATTCAAGAATTTATGTAAAATCATGTGGTTGAAGTGAGCATCGAATTTTCTGGAAGCAATAGTTACTTCGGATCAGTAAGTGTGTGTGCGTGAAACTTAGCGCATCAAGCATTATGTTGTCATGACAACGACGAAATGTGGTGTTAGAAGTGGAGCAACCTAAAGCTGTAGGCCGACGACATAGTAACGCGGCGCGTCAAGCGGGGCGTGAGGCGTTCATCATGCGATTTGCATATAAGCATATATGTGACATTGTGACGCCTTGTTGAATCGCGTGGGTCGTAACTACATTACAGGATATCCGGGAGAAAATAAATGCAACATTAATACACAGAATTAATATTTTGCAGTTTTAGATCTCTAGAAAGATTCGCGAATCAGGCGAAACTGACAAAATGTACACAATTTAAGAAAATATAGCGTTGAAATTGTAGCTCCATTGTCTATTCACTGCACGTGAACTTTTCCCCTATCGATAATTTAACTATTCAAAATACGCAAATTTGTAGAAGACGAAACTTCACCTCATGCCAAACCACACACTTTATTGGTTACGCCTGTGTTTTTGTGTATCAAAGTGATGGGCGCATCTGAAATCGAAATCAAAACACGGCGAGAGTAAACGGCGACACTGCAAACAAAAAATAAACAAGGCGTACATGGCGGGCTTAATTGAAACCAGAATGTAAACACGGCGCAAAAGTAATAGGCGACACTGAAAATAATATCGATTGCAGGCTCATAACATTGGGCGATTCTGGCATTCTCGAGTACGTTTTAGGCGAACCTTTAAAGATTTTTTGAGTACGAAATAGCTAGGGGAATTGTAGGAGATGTGTGTGGTATTGATGAGGATTTTAAAACTTGGTTTATGAAATATGTTTTAATGTGAAAAGGTTAAAGTTTGAGTATATTTTGTCCAATTGGGATTTACAATTGCACATGAAAATTTCATTGATTATTTTCTCATTGTTATTGATTTGTCAGATAGGCCCTAATCGCGAATTCCTCTAGATCTACATTTCCTACCATTAAGGGACTGTCCATTATTTACGTAACACATTTTTGTGACCATTTTCTGTATGAAAATTAAAAAAAATAATTGTAAGGCGCGTAAGAAATCTCAATCTTATTAAATTTTGCGTGAAGTAAACACAATCATTAATGAAATGTTTCGCGAGTATAGCATATTGGAAACCTTAAGAAAAATCAAACCATCATAGATCATCGGAGAGTTCATCCAGTTCTTCAAGTGTTACAAATCTGCATGGGGCTCCAACTAACTTGGTGAGATTGTTCTAATTTATATTGTATTTATTTATCTTTTTATATCATATATAACTGGGTTGGGAGGGACCACCAGGGCACCCAAATGAAGCGACTTGGACAGGGAGCTTGGGGCTGCCTCCTCCCTGTTATTAACATTTCGTGGATTGAGGGCGGGCTCTTCGACCCCATCTATTGGGAGTATTCTGTCAATCGAGGGCTTGATTGTACAATTGTTCGTGAAAACTTTCTTCTGGAAGGAGATTCTTTTCCCCTGCCGCAGGTTTCGTGCAATTGTCTCTGCTTGCGGGTCCGCACTTCCGTTTTTCCGTTTGTTCAAGCCCAAAAACATTTTGTTTATGTTATGTTCGATTTTGTCACACCCCTTGACATAAACTCAAATTTTGGGTGTGTTTTGTTTTCCGTGTCCCTTCCGAAATTGCCCATTGCACGGTGACGTCATCAGATAAAGCGATAAAAAATTAAAATTATTCGTGCGCGATCAACTAGCACACGATAAGACTTCAAAGTTTAATACCTCGGACTAAAGTTTTTGGCACTTGGTGCGGTTTTGCAGATCCCCGACCATGTATACGATTTCAAAATATGTACGATTTTTTGTTTCAAAACCAGACATTTCTATCCGATAGCACTGTTTATAACGAATATATCCGTGGAAAAAAATGACAAAATGTGTTAAAGAGAAAATACATTTTTTTCGATTTCCCGATGTTTCAAGAATTTTACCATATTCTCTAGTGAGTCAATAAGGCCGGAACAACTTTGAAATTTTACTTTAGTCAATACTCCCCACCCCACGATTTCAACAAGATCATATGTTCTTCATAATGCTATAAATAAGCATATATTCCATTCTAGGGTTGAGCATTACGAATTTTTGAACATTGATTTTTTTCTGGGACAATGGACATCTAGTTCTTCCGAAACGCGAATTTATAGCAATTTGGGAGTAGCGAGTCCCGCCTAGAAGAGGTGTAGCTTTTTGAGAAATTTGACTGCAATTTGTTCATCCAACCCGAAATTGTATGTAATGTCTAGGCTATTTTTAGGTTTAGGTTTTTCTGAATGAATGTCCGTTAATTTTAGAAGGCTACCAAATCTATAACTAAGCTACTTATTTATGCCGAAATGGGAATCCATGTTAGCATTAGTATTAGCATTAGACAATTCGGACGTAGGTGGTACTGTCCTAAACCGTTGTATGAGGGTTGCCTCCTCCCCGTCCGTTACCAAAGTCAAATGGGTTAATTATACGAGGGCGTCAGGTGACAATTGTCGGTGTCTTATAGCGAGGTGAAAATTCTCGTCTGATGTGAAGTGACTCGCCATGCAAATCAAATGGAGAGTCACTTCACTCGAGTTGAGAATCGTCACCTCGCTATACGACACCGACAATTGTCACCTCACGCCACTCTTTGAACATGCCAAAAAGATTTGGGACTAACCCTTGACTCTTAGATAAGATTGACGCATCTTCCAATAGTTGAGAGCTGTCCTGGCCACGTCCTTGAGAATACTGAGGAATGGGAAGGAATAATAAATTGAACACAACAGAGAACTCTTACGACCTCTTATAGGTGTGTAGCGGAGACGTGAGCAGCCGAATTAATGGAGACAATAAACGTACGCGAAAACTATCGAAAACAATATTTTATTACGGTAATAATTTCAACGCGTGCTTACACAGTTTAGCTTTGCTACTAACTCACTCGATTTGTTTCTCTCTTCTTGTCGTCATCCTTCCTCTCTCTCTGCTTGGTGTGAGTGGTATCCAGGGGAGTGCCAACCACCACAGTGCCCCCCAGTTACACCAAAAACTTAACGCGGTGGCCTGAAGGTGTAACTATAGTTTTCTTATTCACAGGATCGTTGGTAGTTGTTTCTGACCCGGTGTAAGCTGGTTTTACCCGGTCGATCGAAACTCTTTGCTGTTTCTGATTTACCAGGATATCCACGTACTTATCTGTTCGACTAAGTACACGATAAGGGCCGTCATAAGGTCGTTGTAGAGATTTTTTAACAGCGTCGTGTCGTACAAATACGTGAGTGCAATCCTTCAGCTTTTGGTTCACGAATAATTTGCCTTTTGTGTGATGTTTGGCTTCGACTGGTCTAATCTGGTCCATTACACGATGGAGGTCCAACGAAAAATCGGCTCGATCAACGATTTTTTCCGGCGGCTCGAAAAATTCTCCAGGTACACGTAAAGGTTGACCGTACACCAACTCGGCAGGAGAACAATCCATATCTTCTTTAATAGCAGTTCGTAGGCCGAGTAGAATTAAAGGGAGTCGAGTGAACCACTTCTTGGCATCGACGCACATGATGGCTTCCTTCAATTTTCGATGAAAACGTTCGACCATCCCATTCGCTTGTGGGTGGTATGCGGTTGTACGTGTGTGATTGACTCCAAGTAGAATTGCCAATTCCCTGAACAACTCGGATTCAAATTGACGTCCCTGATCCGTAGTGATGTATTCAGGGCAGCCAAAACGAGAGATCCATTGAGAGCAAAGTGCCGTTGCTACAGTATTTGCCGTCATATCTTCCAAAGGAATAGCTTCGGGCCATCTGGTGTATCGATCTACAATTGTAAGAAGGTACGTATGACCGTTAGACGGAGGCAATGGACCTACAAGGTCAACATGGTTGAATCGGCATTTTGGCAAACCAAATGAGGTCAATGGCGCTGTAGTGTGACGGTGAATCTTCGATTTTTGGCATGCTTCGCATTTTCTCACAAACTCAGTGATATGTCTGTTCATTTTGGGCCAAACAAACCTACTGGACACAAACTTTCGGGTGGCTCGAATGCCAGGATGAGCAATATTATGAAAATGTTCCATAATCACTTGTCGATGAGATTCCGGTATGAATGGCCGAGTGGAACCTGTGACGGAGACGTCGCAATAAAGAGGTTTGGAACATTGTTGCAGAATGAGTGTTTTTAAGTTCAGTGATGAGTTTGTGGACCTAAGCAAATTTTGAAGTTCAGGGTCGCTGTCCTGATCCAGAGCAATAATTTTGTAGTCTATTGGCGATGGAGAACTCATCGCGTTCAATCTGGAGAGCGAATCTGCGATCCCATTTTGTTTGCCACTAATGTGCTGGATGTCTGTAGTGAATTGTGATATAAACTGCAAAGCTCTTTCTTCATGAGGTAGACGACACGCAGAATTGGATGTCATCGCATGTGTTAGTGGGTTGTGGTCGGTAAAAATGGTAAAGGAACGACCCTCTAACAGATGTCTGAAATACCTGACGGACATTTTCATTCCTATCAGCTCGCGCCCAAACGTAGAGTAATTGCGTTGGCCCGATGTAATTTTTTCCGAATAGAAGCCTAACGGTTGCCATGTTCCGTTGTGAAGCTGCTGCAAAACAGCTCCGGCTGCAGTATTGGAAGCATCCACAAATAGCCCTAAAGGTTTGGTTGGATCGGGATAATAGAGCAATGTTGCTTCCGCTAATCCTTTTTTTACAATTCTCAAACGCTTCATTTGCCTGTACGCTCCACTCGATTTTTCGAGAGTCGTTTTTCTTGTTCCCTGTTATGAGATAACGCAATGCTGCTTGCATATCGGTTGCATGACGTACAAATCGCTTATACCCGTTCACTAGTGCCAAGAATCTCCGAAGATCCTTAACTGTCGTTGGTCGAGCATATTCTAAAACTGCTTTTACACGACTTGGCAACGGTTTTACGCCATCCTTATTAATCAGATATCCGAGAAATTCGACTTCTTGTTTCGCAAATTTACATTTCGGAAGATTAATGACGAGACCGTTTGATCGAAGTCGGTCAAAAACAGTTCGCATGTGTCGATAGTGTTCTTCGATTGAGGACGAAGCTATGCAAATATCGTCGATGAAGACGACGACGAAATCGAGGTCTGCAAAAATCCTATGCATGAATCTTTGGAAGGTTTGACCTGCATTACACAGGCCAAACTGCATCCTAGTAAATTCGAAAAGACCGAATGGTGTGATGACGGCCGTTTTTGGTACGTCTTCCGTTTCTACCGGTATCTGATGGTAAGCTCGTTCAAGATCAATAGTGCTGAATATTGACTTACCATGAAGAGTGTTGAGGAGGTCATGAATGTGTGGTACTGGGTATCCCGGATAAAAAATACAATACAAAAACAATATAACGTATTGAAACAGTACCATTCAATATATTGGAAATACAATACAGTATTTTGTGAAATGACAATACAATTACAGTAAAATATATTGTTTTCAACAGTTCACTGTATGGTATATGAGATTTTTGCAATATAATGTATGGGTGGTTAAGTATCGTAACAATACAAATATAGATATTTTCTCATACAAATATTTTGAAAACACAATATGATATATTGTTCATGTATTGTCTTGATAAGCAATTCGTGTATTGTTGTACAATTCAAAAACAATTCAACAAACTGTATCATGGTTGCATGTCAGCTAATGTCAAGTGATTTCTAAAAAACTACTTATTTTGACTTTTTGAATATTTTCCACCCAACATTTCTTGCTTTTTGAACTTGTTTTGTTTATTTCTTTCAGCAAAGCTACATAGAAAAAAGCAACAGTTGTTTTACGCGAAAATAGGAATTTGACCAAAATTGTAAGGTATAAAACCAATTAAAAACAATACAATGTTCTGTTACAACATATTATATTGTTTTTGAATTGTATATCCAAACATGAATAATATTGCTTCGACATTCAATTACAATACGCTGTATTGTATCCAATACGTTATATTGTACATTAATGGTTTATTCCATTCACTGAATGATACGTTTTTATCCGGGATCTGTCCGGCACAGTCACACTGTTCAACTTTCGGTAGTCTCCCACAAAGCGTAACTGTCCAGACTTTTTGGGAACACAATGAAGAGGGCTCGCCCAACTGGAACTAGAACGGCGACAGATGCCAAGATCCATCATTGTCTGGAACTCTTGCTTCGCGATTGACAACTTGTCGGGCGACATCCTTCTAGCCTTATAAGCAACGGGTGGTCCTTTCGTGATGATATGGTGAGTAATATGATGATGAACTTCCGCCCTCTGCGTTGAAGGGCGAGTGATTTCTTGGAATTCCTCAAGTAGACGCCGGAACGGATGGTCGTAGTTGATCGTAGTGACATCATGTAGAAGCGAATGAACTACACCAACGGTGGCTTTGAGGTTAGTTGTCCCGTCGACGATACGCTGATGCTTGAGATCCATCATCAAACCAAAATAGGATAGGAAATCTGCTCCGATGATGGCCGTGTTAACATCGGCTACCAAAAAATTCCAGGAATACCTCCGGCGAAGTCCGAGGTCCACATACAGGAAACGGGTATCGAAAGTTTTGATGTTTGTGCTGTTGGCCGCATGCAAAATAAACGGAATCGGTGGCTTACTTCGATCTCGTCTAGTAGCTGGAAGGAACGATACATCCGATCCGGTGTCGACCAGGAAGCGAACGTTGTTGATTTTGTCGATGACACATAAGCGACGGCTTTCTTTGTTTGAGCCAACCCCCCCGCGAAGTGACAGATAACGCAATTTTCACGTACCTACTTTCAAAGTAAACAATGGGGCCATCCACCGCTGCCGGCACAATTTTTCACTATGGCAGATCGGAATTTTGTTTCGTTGTTGACGGGTGCAAAACAACGAATGGAATGAAATGAAATAAGGGCGAGTCTGATATTTTCGTCTGCCAATGGAAATAAATTTAATAAAATCACCAAGTTTAAGCACCAAATGAACTTAAGAGCGTACCAATTCGTTCGGTGAACAGATTAAATGACGTGTGCTTTGTTTTGCGGGAAAGTAATCCATAAGAAATTACTCACAATACAGCCTAACTGATTTGTGGATCGCTTTTATGCCCTCAAAAGAAAGCGCTGGCCGTAACATAAAATAAAATAAAATATTGTGGGCCTCGTGGCCGTGCGGCAATGGCCGCCAAAAGTTAGCTTACTTTCTGGTAGGGATCCAACATATTGACGTTTGGCTTTGGTTCGGTCAATTGACTTGTCCACCGGTGTGATAAATTCATTCGGTTAAAGAATTTTGACACTTTAGCGGGTCACGTAGATGCTTCCCACGTGTTTCGGTCAAGTGTCAAAATTCTTGGACTGAGTGCACCGGTGGATAAGTCCATATCAAGCGACCCAAGTCAAACGCCAGATCACTAGATCCCTTTTTGTAAAAGTGGGCTAATTTTTGGTGATATTAGCGTTCGTAAAAGCGGGATACTTCATCCAATAAGCTTATATGATTGAAACTTAGACATCTGGTGGTGAATATGAGAAAAAAAGTGTACAAATCCGCAAAACAAAATGTACTGCGAGTTGATATGATCTCAGATTGATTTCAAGCTTATA
This sequence comes from Aedes aegypti, assembly GCF_002204515.2. Lineage (NCBI taxonomy): Eukaryota > Metazoa > Arthropoda > Insecta > Diptera > Culicidae > Aedes > Aedes aegypti. The sequence continues at coordinate 29,249,315 of NC_035108.1, forward strand.
ACAGTCAATTTCCCATAAATCAATGATTATCGTAAATATCTAAGGGATGATTCAAATATTACGTAACGAAGAAATTTGCCAATTTAAACCCCCTCCCTCCCTGAAGTAACAGGTTTTATATGGAAAATTTCAATTTATTGTATAGCGTTAGCGTTAGCGTTAGCGTAGTTACGGTATACTTCGTAGATTGGATACTAGCAACATTCATGTTTCTTTTTAATAATCTCATTATGACTACTTTCAAGAACAAGGCAGGGGAGTATACCTTGTTCAAATCATAAACAAGAATACTAAAAGCATGAATATCACTATTCCCGGCCACGCCCATCTTTACCGTAACTTGGGATAGGGGAAGGAAATGTTGATGTAGCACTTACTTAATGAGAGGCCACCGACTCAGCGACACCCTCATAAGTGCTACGGAGTTGGAGGTTGTGGAAGGTATATTGTCAGGATTCGCCTAGAAAGCTGGCGATAGACCATAACTATTTGTTGTTTAAGCGTTTTCAAATTAATCTTTCGAATGCCGGCAATCAAAAGAGAAAACAATAGCTTATTTATAGTATAAATAGTATTTCGCGAAATGATTGTCGATTGTGCAGTAATATTTTTGCTCAATAACCAGTAAAAAGCAAAACCGATCCCTCCAGGGTCATCGGATTGTATAAAATAACGATACGCGTAAAAAACGTCTATTGAAAAACTGTACTGTGCCCATTGAAAAACTGTACTGGGTGGTACTGTATTTTTAGATAATCGATAAACGAAAGGAAGCGCGTTCGAACTAAACACCCTAAGATAACACAGTCCGTTTTTCTGCTCAAAATTATACGAAAAGCAGAATCGATCCCTCCAGGGTCATCGAACGGTTAAAAAGCATCCACAACCGATTGTTAGTTGCGTAACACCCGCCCGGACAGAATGCGCAATCTGAACATAATTATCAAACTCCGAAAATAACATTTTCCGTTCAAGAAACGATCAGAAGTTCCACGACGCGGACAAAAACGATCCGGAAGGCTCACAAAAGAAAAAGTATCATACTGGAACAAACTCACCGGATTGATTCTCTAAATTTATGTGCTGCCTGTCACTTCCGGATGGTTCGGTGAACTTAGGGCAGCCAAAAACCAACAGTACTGAGGACACAAATCAAACAAATCACTTTTTCATTTTCACTTTTCACTATTCCATTTGTAAATGTAAAAACTGTCCTGCTTGGGCTTCACAAAGCACTACCCAGCAAGACGCTCCAAAACAGGAAAAAAAAAATCTCCGGCGACGAAAACATGCGCGAAACCGTGAGCCAAATCTATCGGACGACGCAAAACCGAACTGACCTGCTTGGGCTTCATGAAGCACTACCCAGCAAGACGCTCCAAAACAGAAAAAAAAAACAAAAAAAATCTCCAGCGACGAAAACACGCGCGAAACCGTGAGCTAAATCTATCGGACGACGCAAAACCGAACTGTCCTGCTTGGGCTTTACGAAGCACTCTGAAAATTTCAATTTATTGTATGGACCGAAACACTACAAAATATCTCTTACATCTCCTTATTGTGTTACGTAATATTTGAACGATCCCTCACAAATTTGTCTTGCTTTGGATTGCCAAGTGGTCAAAACATAATTTTGTAAACAAAGGAACGGTTACTATAAGCAACTTACAGCATGCGGACCACATCACACCACTATTCAAAACTCGCTCGTGGGCCATACAAAATCATCCCGATGACCGTACAAATCCTTTTAGAGAATCGCTATTTGGTGATTACTCGTTTATAATGATGTTACAAATGCCAAATAAAAAATGTAAAACTTTTTTATGTACATCAAGCATAATTCTAGTTTACGCCCTATTTTGAGCACACTCCATGATTTTATTGAGTTTCACACCTCCGCCGTTCCAGATGGGCAAGTGTTTAGTTTTTTGGCGAACTTCTAAACGCACACGGCTCGCGACACTGATGAGCTTGTGCACCATACTTTTTGTGGTACCAACAGACGCTACCACGGTCACTAGAACGCTGCCGGGCTCGAGACGAAGATCGGCTCCTCTCGTTTCTGTCGTTTCCTGCTCTTAATTTCCGAATTTCCGCTGTGAGACTGGCAATCTGCTCCACGAGTTCCTCCTGACTCGAAACAGCTGGCTGAAAAGCGGCGGCTGCCACTTGTGGGTAGGAGGATTCCACCATCTTATCCGCCATCTCCGTTAATTTCATCAGTGTACCGTCGTGGATGGTCAGTACAGTTTTCACATTTGCCGGGAGTCGTTGCAAAAACAGCATCTTCATTAGACCGTCGTCAACTTTGAGTCCAGCTGCCAAATCCTGCATTCGGGCCAAGAGATGCGTCGGCTTCATATCACCCAAGTCGCAGGAGTTCAAAAGCTTCTCCATCTTAGCTTGCGCTGACATTTCGAAGCGACTCAACAATCTGCTCTTGATGGCTTGGTATTTGTCGTCCTGTGGAGGGTTTGCCACTAAATCCGAGATATGGCAAAGTACGCTCTGGTCTACTTTTGCGATTATGTGGTAAAATTTTGTTGCATCTCGCGTTACGCCAGCCAGCACGAACTGAGCTTCGGCTTGGGCGAACCACATAGCCGGATCACTCTTCCAAAAATCGGGCAATTTAATGGCTACTGATGCCGTGACTGTTGCTGCAGCCTGATCCTCCACTTCATCCAGCGTTTTGTCGGCTTGGTTAAAAACAAAATGGCGACGATATGGACGCGAAAGATTCGAACGTACGAAACTCGATAAAATCGTCGTGTTTTGCCGCGGATTTCCTCACTCGGGGTCACCAATGTAGCGGACGTGAGCAGCCGAATTAATGGAGACAATAAACGTACGCGAAAACTATCGAAAACAATATTTTATTACGGTAATAATTTCAACGCGTGCTTACACAGTTTAGCTTTGCTACTAACTCACTCGATTTGTTTCTCTCTTCTTGTCGTCATCCTTCCTCTCTCTCTGCTTGGTGTGAGTGGTATCCAGGGGTGTGCCAACCACCACAGGTGTTACGGGATATTGTGGAATGTTAATGGGATGGGAAAGGCGTTTGACAGACGTTCTGGCACCTATGAATAATATTTTGGAAGTGGTTCATATTGGAACAAACTCACCGAATTCTGGATTTGAAACATCTCTGCAATTGCCGAAATGGAAATCCTTGTTGTACGATTTTTCTCTACTTAAAAATCCCCTATGAATGTACTGTTGAAATGATTTTTATTGAATTACTCTTTTGTCTCTTGTTGATTTGACACTCGAAATCTCGCATAATCTGTAGCTTGTTGTTACTGAGCAAACGAATGGATTTACACGTTAGTCAACTAGGCTACGATGAAGATATATCCCCCTCTATCACCCAGTGGTGATAGTTTTCGTCCTGGGCCATTAATTTGCTGAGAATCAAGGAGCTATACACTCGATTACCAATGGCTTTTAGGGCGAGATCACAAGTTATGCGAGAAATGTACAAATAATTCTCGCGATTATCGAGTATCATACAGGTTATACGTATCCGCAGTCATCGACTTTCTATTTGGTTTAGTACACGAAATTCAATCGATTTTTTTGAACATTTTACGATGCAACCTGACGAATTACGATTAGTGCTTTCAGTTGAATCAAAAATAGCGATTTTAAACAGTATTTACTAAAAATTCAATTGATGAAGAAAAGCCGATCATTGCAGTTACGCCCTTAAGATACTGAAGGCAAGAATTTCAGTAATTCCCTTAATATCTGCCAAGACAATCCTCTTGGAAGTATCTAAGAGAATCGCTTCCATTGTCCTATATTCACTGATCGGTTGGAGCAGTCCTAATCGCCCATTTCAACGTCACCCTTCTGATCTTGATCATCCACCTGATGCGACCGACTGGCGTATGCCTTTTGCTTCTCCGCCAAATACTCGTCCGGGTGTTTCAGCTTCTTGTGCTTGTACAGAAACGAGCTGTTGCTGATCGATATTCCGCACAGATCGCACCGATACAGCTTTTCCCCGGTATGGATGGAGTAGTGCTCCTTCAGCGCCAGCTTCCGGGTGAACTTTTTGCCGCAGATGTCGCATTCGTGCGCCGTTTTCGAGTGCACTCTCACCTTGTGCGCATCCATGGCTCGTTTATTCGGATAGACCTGCTGACACACATCGCACGCCGTTTCGTTGCCCTCGTGCAGATATCTGATGTGAAATTTCACTTTCTCTGCACTGGGGAACCATTTGCTGCAAATTGGGCATGCAATCCGGTCCTCTGGTTTGACCGGTTTGTGTAGATCCTTGTGGCGTTGCAAGGCCGGCTTACTGCTCAATTCAAGTCCGCAGATGTCGCACACGTGCTTGTTACCCTTGCTGTGCACCTGAATCTTGTGATTCCGCAGGGAAACCGGATTCGATAACTTTTTATGACAAACGTCGCACTCAACTTGAACATGTTTGGAGAGATGAGCATTAAGCAAGTATGACTTAGGGAACGAAGCATGGCATTGGTCGCATTTGAAGGGCCTTGCCTCTTCCCCGCCGTGCATTCTGAGACGATGATGGGTTAAATCGGTTCTCCGTTTATACACCTTAGTGCAAACTTCACACTGGAAATGATTCGGGTTCAGGTGCAACGCGATGTGATCAAGCACGTAATACCTTCGAGTTAGGTCTTTGTTGCAGCACCTAATGACCAGCTTCTTATCGTGGACAACCGTGGTGTGCTGTTTCAGCTGACTGAAACTATCGAATGATTCCGAGCATGTTTCACAATTGAGACTAAAGAATTCCCTAATTAGGCGGTCTTCCTTCTCAGTTTTGTCGATCTCTTCAACCGGTGATTCCTTATCTCTGGGGATTTCCGGTTCTTCAAACTCAATCTTAAACTGAAGGGTTTCGTCCTGGTGACTCTGAACGATGCATTGATTTGAATCGACGCTAACAACACGGGCCTCGTCATGTTCGACTTGGACTGGAATCGTCTCAACTGGAGGCTCGTCATTGAAGGTTTCCGATTTGATCGCAATACTGGGCTCTTTCACCTCTGCGGGATCCTCGTTCGCCACCGTTGGTTCTACCTTGATGTTTTGGGCTAGGATCGCCTCCCGGGCTTTGAGCTGTTCCTGATTTTGACGCACCGTTTCCGTAAATTCATGGAAGTCGTCAATCTTGAACAGACAGTGCGCACAAATGCTGGATGGCAACGAAGCGCGGCTATCGAACTGGAAAAGATTCTCGGAATAACATAGGTACATACAAATAGGACAGAAACACTTACCGGGAAATTAAATATTGTGATAATCTTCGCCTGGATAATCCCATCGTAAAGCGAAGGAGAACTCTGTAGATCTTTGGTGTCCAAACACAAGCGACATATCCGTTGGGCTGAAGCCATTTCGGACAACTCAATAGGTGCACAACTTACTGTTTTATTCTGAAATTCTCAGAAGAAAACGCAGAAATCAAATTAATGAATTTGATTATTGAACGCTTCTCGACAAACAATGTTTTCCAAACACAAATCGTAGCATAAATCAAAGTACCTGAAGTAATCAGGTAAAACAGATATTTAATAAAAACAACATCTAATCAAAAGCCTTTTCATTTTTTTGACGTTCCTCTCCGTACTCCCACCGGCCGCCACTCCGTGCGGTCGGTCACGAATAAGAAAAAAGGCTTTTCACAGTAAACACCAAGCCGTCAACAACCAGTTAAACAAAAAAAATCCCTCTGGCTGTTGTGATAAAATTTTGCGATCAAAATTAAATCCTGTTAAAATTACCGCTTGCTACTTAACTTCATTTTTTCCGCTCATAAAATGGCCACTGCTACATCGGTCGACGATACCTGTCGATTGTGTTTGGATCCGTCTGTAGAGAGTTTCAACACAATCGAAAATCCCGCGTTGAAGAACGTACTCGAAAAGGTGTTCTGCTTTCCGGTGAGTGTTTGCCTATATATTTTGCGTGTTTGATCCACGGTCCGTTTTGTTGTGACCGGTGGTTCCCTTATCAATACGACTCCCTAGTCGCAGGGCCGTCCATAAGGCACGTGGTAATATAGGGGGTAGGGGAGCGGGGTCTCGTCAAAGCCAATCCGCGGATTTTGTTGGTTCCTCTTTCAACAGGGAATCTTGCTAGAGTAGATCTGATTGTTGGGTTATTAATAAAAAGCAATCTACATTTAAATGGGTTTATTCTACGAGTGGCGTGAAATAACAATAATTGTTTGGTTTTTTACTTTGGTTTCAGGTTGGCCGATTGCGCTGCAGAATCGTTACCCGTTCTGTGATGTAGTTGGTTAACGCGCCCAGTCTAGGGAGCCCTGGGATCGAAGCCCACCAGAACGATTTATTTTTCACAATCTTACATCTCAATTTGTCCAAATCGACTTTTGTGTCTACGACCTTCAGGTTTTTCAGAAACGTTTGTTTTGCGGTTATGACAATAATAGGGGAACTTACGTATTCTCGGCAGGCTAAGCCGATGCCGCACTTCTTTTGTAATTTTCTCGGACATCAGCAGACAAGTTCCGTGTTTGTCTATTTGCATTTATGCGTTGCTCAATCCTCTATCGATTCACACCGACAGACTTGTCAAAATGCATTTGGAAACGTTTTTACAACGCTGCGAACATCTCTTGTCAGTGTGACTATTGTCGGCATCCTCATTCTCTTCGGCAACTTTCCCATAAGAACTGCTGGTGAATCTCTTCGGCAGCTCCAAATCAGTCGCATTTTGAAGCGTGTTCATTTGAATTCTGGAGCAACATTTGAAAAGGGCCTATGAACAAAACGTAAATATTGAGAAAATCGCCATTGAATAATCAGAATGTTTTTTTAAATCCTAATTTAAAATAATTGATAGAATTTACAACAAAATCAAGCTAAACTGAAGCCATTAATACCCTTTTCAAATTGAAATATAATTTTTTTGGGAAAAAATATGTTTTGATTATGAAAATCATCAAAATGTGCATTGAGCCCTTTTCAATTCTTGTGCTGCATTGCGTCTCCTGACATGAGCCCGATTTTCATTGAGCCATGTTGACATCAGCCCGCATAGCAAAACAGTTTGTTGTTGAGCCCTTCTTTATTTTGGAATCTACTATTGGGTTCACTGGCCACTTTCGGCACCTGTTATCAAAAGATACCGTGCGATAACTGAGATTTACACTTGAAGCGAGACTGCTATACATCGATCAAGTGTATGGCGATGAAAGAAGATAATGTTTAGGTATAGGAACGTTAGGTTCGTATCAACAGTGTGATGGGTTAGTTCCCAACGGGAAGATCTTTTAGAAACACATCGCGGCCAGATTTCTACAGGTATGTTGAGTGAATATTTTGTGGCTGATATATTGGTTTTAATTAAAATTCTTGCAGATAGCCGTTGTACTATGGCCATCCCTGTGATTTTCATTTGTAGATTTCGTAGTTTTCGGGAAACTGAAGTGATGCAGAATGAGATTGCTTTTGGATTCTTCTTCTTCTTTCTGGCGTTTCCTCCCTACTGGGACAGAGCCTGCTTCTCAGCTTAGTGTTCTTATGAGCACTTCCACAGTTATTAACTGAGAGCTTACTATGCCAATGACCATTTTTGCATGCGTATGTCGTGTGGCAGGTACGAAGATACTCTATGCCCTGGGAAGTCGAGAAAATTCCCAACCCGAAAAGATCCTCGACCGGTGGGATTCGAACCCATGACCCTCAGCTTGGTCTTGCTGAATAGCTGCGCGTTTACCGCTACGGCTATCTGGGCCCCTGCTTTTGGATATGCAACGGATAAAGCAATGAAGGCTGCATGACAAGAGAGACTGAGGAGTGTTCTGCAATTATAGATAACAGAGCTGAATGAGGAAATATTCATTACAAACAAGGGAAGAAGAACAAAAAACTATTACAAGACAATATAAATATAATGCGCTAAATAACTTTGAAAAATGATTTCTAATTTGAAAAAAATATTTATTAAAAGAAAAAGGTGAGTAAAATCGGTAAGGGTTAAAAAAAAGACAAATAGATGTAAATCAATAAAAAGTTTAAGTTTTATTTGAAAATGATTATCAGGGAGTATTTATATTGAGGCTGACATTTCATTTTACAACAATGATTCCTCGTCCAAATATTCAACTGGCCAGGCCTCTTCCGGGTCATCCATGTCGGCGTCGAAATTTTCTTCCTCTTTTTCGGATTGTTTCTTCCTACCGCGTTTCGGAACTGTTAAGCTTTTCAATAGCGTTTCATAATATTTTTTGTTGGAGATGTAGGGCATTAGTTTCTTTAGATCATTTAGTTTTTCCTGACTCAACGGAATAGGGCAAGTTTCGATGGGAACTAATTCCGGAAGAGGCTTGTTTGTGTCCTCCAGAATCGTGAAGCTGCGGTAATCACTGTTTTGATCGGTTTTGAAGAAAACCTTGCCGCACTCCTTGCTCCGGTATTCGAAGATCATAATATCCTTGAAGCGCACCTGGTTGCCACCATCATCGAACTTCGGTCGCTTGTATCGTTTGTCGAGATTTTTTAGTGCAAAAAACTGCGGCTGCTCCATTTCAACAACTTCCAACGGAGTCCTTCTGCGAACTTGCGAAATAAATACCGCGTAATCCCTTGGCGTTTCGATATTCATTGTGGTTTTTTTCTTGGATCTCTCTATCGCAGCGTGTATGGAATCGACTTCCATATGCGAATGCCCTGACACCATAAAATTATGGCGGACAATCACTTCGTGGTTTTTTATGGAACATTCCTCAACGAAAAGCGAAATTGTCATGCAAATCACGATGTTGTGATTCTGTCCGCTACATCTGTCCGAATAAAGATTTATAGTTGTAACGTCACTGTTACGCTTCACAAGCGTTCTCAGATAGAACAAAAGACATGACCCGACTTCTTGCGAGCCACGCCTGGCTTTTGACTCGTCCCATAAGAAGCATCGACCTACATTTTCATTACAAAATGTTTCGTATACAGTTAGATTCAAAGTATACAATTGGCGGCTATAAAATGCCTGACCGCACACCAAGTGAGGAGTTGGCAAGCATTTCTGCAAATCGAATGATGCAGTACACACCGAGTTTTCGTTTTTTGCCGCTTGAATATCTTGTTTTTTCCTATCGTACACCTGTTGAGCTTTGGCTTGGTGTGCCTCAAGGTCGGAATGAAGGGATTGCTTTTCGCTTTCTGAAGAACTTTGTTTGATAAGCACATGGAGCTTATCACACTCGCAACAAGTGTCGACTTGTGGGCTTCGAAAGCTTATATTGAAAGTTTTGAATATAGCCCGGAATGTGTTGTAATGAACAGGTTTACACTTTTCATTTGAACACTTCTGTTTGTACAGATCATATACTTTCGTTATGTTCAAATCACTGGACAAATACAATTTGTCGGATTTGGCTCGACCGTAGTGGGAGGTATAAAATGGGAACGATTTGATATGATCTTCAATTTTCTTCCTGTCTTCATCACTAAGACGTTTATTCGACGAATTGGCCATTCGTTCATCATCAGCGCAAACGCCGGCACGTTTGCACTTTTTGGTGGCCAAAACTCGGATTTTTTTACATGTTACATCGAAGGTTGCGAGAAACATGGCTTTACAAACTTCAACATTTCCTCCGATGGCTGGTAGATGATACTTTCGTGAAAATGTTCGCTTAGAGTTGAATACCTGTTCATCGTAAATGAGAAAAATAAATATAATTAATAATATATCTTCGGCTGCTTAATGTTTAATACCTATAGTAAATTAAAACTTAATTCAGTACTAAATTATTCAATTTCTTTAGAGTTTGTTTTCTCTGATAGATACGCGTATTTCGATCCCAACTGTAACTGAAGATGGGCGATTTTTATAAATATATTTTTTAACTTTTTTTACAGGACTAGTAGCGGTCTAACATCAAAATCAAAATAAAAGTGATTTTAGTAACTAAAAAGTTCAACATAAAATATTTTCGCACCTCCACCAAACCGGATCGCGCACAACTTTGTCTTTGACATATTAAAATATATGTAACATTAATGGCTTGCCGTTTTAATTTGAAAAGCTTATCTAAATCACGCAAAAACACACCTAGAGATAGTGGAGGATCTTATCCTTATCTTCATTGCAGCCTCGTTCAATATCGTGTAAATCTTGCTTTAGAAATTATCGTTTTTATGTATGTGCAAAAATACTTTAGTGATATTTTGTCGCATATTTAGTGCCGTTTTAGTGATATTTAGTATTTAGTGTCTTTTTAGTGATTAGTTCATAAGTCATTAAAAAATGACTCGCTACCGGCCCTGTTGTTACGAACTCATGATAGGAAATTACTACTTACTCGATGATATTTGACCGGATTGATCGTCACGTGGTTAGACAGGAACTGATTCTGTCCGGATGGTGTCAGTTTCAAAAAGTTGAGTAAGAGTTTCTGTCGTATTTCGTTGTTCACTTTCGTGTGACATTTTCGCTTTGAACAAAAGCAAGCCGGCTTGACACTTCGAGCGGCAACCTCCTTTCCATTGGGTCGAATGTACGCTTCTCCTTTTGCCTTGAGCTTCTTATTATTCACATTATTATAACTTGCAGTACATCTCCTCTTTTTTGTAATATTGCTGTCATTAAGTTCCTTGAATCCCAAATCTTTCCCCGGTGCGACGTTCTCACAATCCGAATCAGCAATCGGGTTATCTGGAGAATATTAACAATAAGTAAAACAAGTACAGTATTGGACAGTACGTTTGCAATTTTTTTTTATTTTTCATACAAAATGGGTTAAATCTGAGTTATTTATGAACCGAATTTGAATAAAATTTGCACAGTTCGCTCAAAATAATTTGAATTTCAACATATACAGTTTTGTGTTTACAATAATAGTAGTGAAAGCCAATTTTCATACAAAATGCTCAACTTTAGCTTGCTGTAACTTTGTTTTCCCATGAGCAATCGGCATGAAATTTTAGCAGAGAACTACATATACCCTCAATTTCGATATCACAAAATTTGAATTTCTTCACAGTAGGTTAAAAAGTTAAGTACCAGGTAAAATCTATGATTTTGAGCGATTTCACATGATGCTTAACTTTTTAGCCAATATTTTGAAAAGTTCCAAATTTTGTGATAAATAAATTAAAATTATTCGTAGTTTACTGCCAAACTTTCATGCCGATTTCTCGCAAGGAAACAAAGTTACAGCATGCCAAAGTTGAGCCTTTTTTATGAATATCGGCCTTACTACTATTATTCTGAACACAATTGTATTTATGAGTTACTTTTTGAACCACAAGTTCAAAAGCAATAAAGGTTTAAATAAAGTGAATCATGGTATCATTTTTATTATGATTTAGACAAGATGAACAAGTTTGATGAAGACAGTTTTTGTGTAGGGCTGCCATAATTTTAAATAAATTGTTTTCAATTTTTCAACAGAAATAATTACTTTTGAATTAGAGATTGGAAAAATTGTTCAAAAATATATTTTGAAATTCAAGTTATGTCTGAGGCTATAGCCTACTAAAGATTATGTTGTATAGAAAATAAAAAAGTTTCAAATGATTTGTCCAATACTGTATAATACTATAGAAGCTTACCTATTAAGTCTTCGGGTTCAGAATCGGCATTCATAGAGTCGATACGGTATGGTTCGAAATATTCCATTATGGAAAAATCATTCAGTAGTTCGATTTCTCCATCCTGGTAGTCGTCGTCGTCACTATTGCTGTCATTTTCATCGAGATCATTATTTCCGAAATGATCAGCACTGGCAGCTTCATGCTGCCTTCCGCCTTGCCGTGCTTCAGATGAGCTATCATCCAATGGCTTTTGCTGCAATTGATCTGAGAATCGACCCTTTGACTCAACGTCATCGACCAAAATGTTTTCGGAACGGGCATTCTCCGATTCATCTGGTAAAACGTGATTTTCTTCGGACAATCGACGTGGTGAATTTGGAGGCTTCTTGGGAGTAAATTTGAAACACGCTTTTAGCTGAGCACTCCACGGAGTGGATCGGTTTCGCTATCAGGTTAAGTGGAGCGTCGTGATGATTATCGATCGAATTAATCGATAAATCCAGTGGAGATTCTTCTTCCTCGTTGATCGAAAGGTCCAGAGCAAATAATGGCTGTCGTGGTAGTGGAGTCAACCTTGGTGTAGATGAGAAAACGTTGCGGAATGAAACTGAAAGCGATTTATTCATTTCCGGAGGTGAAGCCGAGGAAATGTTGGCTCGGGAATCCAGTATCGACTGGTCATTCTGGATCAATGTTTCAGATAATTCATTGGTTGAAATGCCAGAAAAGCTTAGGTCGGCTGCTATTTCCTCATAACATGCCACAGTTGGTATAGCACGAACAGCAGCAGAACCTTCGCTATATTGACTGAAGGCAAGTTCTGCAGCTTCTGAAAACAGATATTAACAACAGTCTTGTTGAACTTTCACGATATTCCCATGGTAGTATCCTATACTTACGTAGCAAAACATCCATTTTCCGAATTTCTGATTTTCGAAAGCAGTGGAGAAAACTTGTTTAAAGTTGCACTTTTAGAAAACAATGCGATTGCAGCAAAATTTGTTTACTTCTGCGCTCGATTTTGCGATTATGACAGCTTTAAGCATCAAACTAGCTAATGAAATGAAAAGGGCTCAACACACTTTTACGAAATATAACTTTGCTGTTGACTTAAGCCCGTCAGGGCTCAAGTACATTTGAGTTTATTAAGTTCAACCTTTGACATAAGCCCTTCAATAATTATTGACTTTTCAATATTTATGAGGGGATTTTTGTACTTCAATGGAAAGAATATCGTATTTTATGTGCGTTTCTGAGAGAAAAAAAAATGTTTACATTTTGCTCTTAGGCCCTTTTCAAATGTTGCTCCAGAATTGATAACATCTCGGGCGATATTGTTTGTTCGGTCTCGGTAATCTCATCAGCGGGAAGCGGACAGAATAAAGAGTCATCTGAATGTTTCCATTAATGTATTTTGATAGAAAAATACTGTATATTTGGCGTTTGAAATTTGGTTGCCGATAATAGTCGAATGGTGCCGAAGCCGTAAGTCTCCCTATTTATTCTAAAAATGTAAAATAAAAATATTAACTACGTAATGTTTTGATAGGAACATCAACTATGGATTATCTATATCCATTTAGAAGCTTCTAAAGTATAAGTTTACCTCGGTTCCGCGTTTTCGGATAGTGAAAAATAGATTCGGCTGATGGTCCTATGCCACCAGAAAATTTTTTGTGTTCCCGTTGTTCGCGATTCCACCTATATTAGCAGGTGCAATGTTATTCGGATTGTAGTGCTTTGTGCAACGCTAAATTGCTGCAATATAATTGGCAGATTGTGCTGTAATCAAAGTATGTTTTTTGGGCGAAGATTTTGAAGATGGCTTGTGGCGTGCTAGATGTTGACATGATCCCATTGGTGCTACGTCACCCGGATAGCTTTTGTTTCGTTTGAGAAAAGTGTGATTCTGACAAATTAAGAAGAAAAATCATATAGTTCCATGCAGTTAAGTGCTATTCAAATACTAAACCATTCAGAGGATGTTGATTCAAATTCCCTATAGAATCGTTGAAGTTGTTTGAGGAACGGTTTTCTACTCGGTGTTTTGACATATGAATATATTTGGTGAGTTTGTTCCGATTAGACCACATATATTAATGCAATCTGGACTTTTTCTGTATCATGGGGACAGGCCAATTTATTTTCTCGTTTCAGAGAGCGAGTAATAGCGTTAGCATTAGCGTAGTTACGGTATACTTCGTAGATTGGATACTAGCAACATTCATGTTTCTTTTTAATAATCTCATTCTGACTACTTTCAGGAACAAGGCAGGGGAGTATACCTTGTTCAAATCATAAACAAGAATACTAAAAGCATGAATATCACTATTCACTCCCAACGATGATGAAACCATTACATTCACACTTACACCCAATTACAAAAAGTATACTTAACTACACCTACACTAAATTTCAACCCGGTTGCATCTCTCGCTTATAGTGAATCCCAGACCATAACCCTTCCCTTCATCCAACTCCTTGACATCTATGAGGGCGTCGGTGAGTCGCTGGCCTCTCTTTAAGTAGGTGTCATATCATCATTTTCCTTTCCTTTCCTCGTAACGGAGAAGATGGGCGTGGCCGGCAATGGACATTGTCATGTCTGTTCAATTCTGAATTCCGATTGGATAGCTATTCCATCCAAAATAGTTCTCCATGAGCAATTGGAATAAGAGTGGTAAAGTAACTAACATGACAGTTTTCAGTATGTAATCTACGAAACACTCCGATACCACGTAACGCAACGCAACGCAAAAAAAAATGTGTTCGCTTATAAATCGTCCAAATGTACTTTACTGCATCTGAATAACGCAATGACGAACTTGAGCAATCATAATGATAAGTAGCGAATGTTCTATGTTTGATTTTTGTTAAGTGTACGAATATGGAATTGGGTCAATTTTAGACAAAAATTCAATACTTTTCCATTAATCCAAAGATTTAAGCAAATGAACACAGTTCTCGAAAACATATTCAAATAGTCTCAAGTCAGAAAAATGAACAAACTTACTTTATCGATCCTACGTGTCCCGCAGACGAAATTCCACACATTCCGCTCTTACCTAGTGATCCTTTATAGAGAGATAAGCGGAAGTATAATGGAATGATTTGGCAACAGACCAGCAGTGCTGATTTTGCTCGACGTCGAGAATAATATTGTAACACGGACATGACTTCCTCATTGCTAAAAAGTGTAAAAAAATCAAAAACTAAAAATCGCATTGACAAAAATTCAAAAATGTAAAACATTTAATTTTTTGCTTCATGCGAAATTACTTTTACCGAAATAATTTCAAGTGGATTACATTACTCCTCAAGAAAAGTTCAAAACAAACATAACGCATGTTCGTTTGGCTCACACTTTGACAGCTCTCGCTGCTCGATTGGCTCACACTTTGACAGAAATGTCAACTTCCGCGAATCTCTCTTAAAAAGGATTACTACTCTTACCCAACTAGATTTTTCACTTTTAGAATATTTAATTCCGGAATTACAAAACGGCGTAAGTAATAATTTCAACTATCGCAACCCAACCGCTACTTTCACCGCTCCGTTGTATGGAGAGACAAAGTGACTTAACCACGAATCAAAAAAAAATTTACTAGTCTACGTCGGTTGACGAAAAATAAATAAATAAATAAATGAATAAAAACAAAACACTACTTGAGCCGATTTTACACTGGTAGAAAAACGTCGAAAGTAACTGAAAGAAACGGCTTATCATTTTGTTATAAATTATAACTTATAATTATTTTTGTGGGAAATAACAGAAACTATCTAGTTTTTGAACGCGAGCTGATTGAATGCAAAACTTAAGCGATGTACACGGCGAAAAAATATTAAAAAGGTGATTCATTTTAAAACAGTTTTAGAAGACAGGTTGTGATTCTTCTTAATTAATTTCCTTAAAACCGTATGAAAGTTGCTTATATCGATTTGAAAAAGTAATCGAGAGTTTATGATTGCCAAACAATATATGACACCTATGACCTCCGTTACTGATAAAGTACATCGAAGTGCATGGATCATTTAATAGTTTCATAACAACTTGATATGAAAACAGTGCCCCGTACAAAAATGGCATCAAGTCACTGTATAATGGAGATTTCATCTCAGTGCATTCCTTAAAATGAACCATTCCCCAGAATGAACTATTCTACATATATACCAACTTTTAAGTTTTAAAAAATCTAATTAAAAATATTAATTTGAACTCCAAACAAATTCCAAAAGTCGTTTTCAAGTACAAGAAAGCCGTTCGTAGTATCATGGTATGCATCTACGAACTGATTAGCTATAGTATGTAAATTGGGCAAAATAATAAGGTATTCATTACTATTCTGCACATTGAAGTGATACACGATTCTTTACGCCATGTACCCTTCTTTCAGTCTTGTCCTATATAGGTCTTGGCAATATACAAGGAAAGAAGGAAGGGTCTCGTCAAAGCCACGTTCATACAAAAATCATGAGGGGAGGAAAGAGGCGTCTAAAATAAAAAAATGACCTCGTGGTTTATGGAGAACCAGGGTTGGGAAAAATCTTGAAATTCACTCTACGTTATCCAAGCAAAGCAAACCACAGTCAGCGAAGCCAGTGAAACTCACGCCCATCGCTGCTGTAGGCAAAAAGCCTTGATAATAGCAAAACAATCCAAAATTACTGTAGAAAAATGTTCTAAGGACTGTTCATTTTATAAAGTGGACACTTTGGACATGCAATATCTTTTTAATTTATCAATGAAATCGAAATCGGTTTTCTGTACATCGTTCGACTAATATTGTACAATGCTGTGGTAATAAAAAAGTTACCAAAATATTATGATTTCACACTAATAAGGCACAACGTTTAGAACGGTCGATGTTTGGAGGTTATCAAAATCAAGGATTATTAAAAATCGGCAGGAAAATTCGACAATTTATATTTTTTATTTTCAAAAAATGGTTGTACTTAGAAAGCATCATCAATTAGAAGCTTGCTAAAAAATATCAAGTTATTTTTGGAGATGCAATTTGGCAGATATCATAAAATCATTTTTTATCAATTTTTTTTAAAGAAAAATATCTTAAATTTAAATAGAACTGATATGAGTAGAATTTTAAGGTTTAAAGTACGTCCAGACGGAAGTAATAATATAGTATTTATAATAAAAATAACTTACGCCTTCATAGAGTTGCTGATTTAGTCCCCACATCATATTTTAAGCACAATAGAAAAACAAATAATTTATTTTCAGAAGACCACTCAAAGCACAATGACAATCATCAAGATTGGGAACACTGCTTGAATTAAATCAAATTTATTTTGCATGTATTATTTTCAGAATGTGTTATTCTGAGACTACCTATTAAAATATTTTGAGAAAAACGCTTACAGTTTGCTCTAGATCGATAAACATGCGTATATAATTTTAAAAGTATGGGATTTTTCAATAAAACGACCATAAAGAGTAAATTTGGTACCCAAGAATGCGGTTAAAACTCAAGATTTTGTTTTTTTTATACATATATAGTTTCTTTAGTAATCTAAACCAGTTTTGAACACGCTTATTACTTTACCTTTTTGCTGGTAGTAAAAAGATGGTGTATCAGCAAATTTGACCATAAGGAATAGATCACTAAAGTGACTCAGCGTCAGGAACTGATGGAATATTATTGATGTTTTTAAAAGCTCTACCTTAAGTTGAATAGTAAAGGATACCTACATACAATTTGTTCATTAAATTTAGGAATTTTTTCATGCGAAAAATAATGCTTAAACTTGACGAACAGTTTTTCTTAGGAGTTTTTGCAAAAACTATTTAGTTCTTCAACCGAAAGCATTTTGTAAGTTTCTGTATTTTCATAACATTGTAGAATAATAGTTGAACGATACACAGAAAACCGTTTACGATTTCATCAATAAATAAAAAAGATAGCATAAACAAGGTGTCCACTTTATAAAATGAACAGTCCTTATTTCCCGCTGCATTTCCCGCATTTAGAGCATTTAGAGCCTTGAGAGGAAAATAACCATCATCGTTTAACAAACTTTCAAAACCAGTTTTTTTGCTCACTATTGAGGCAATGTTCAAGAAAATCTATCATTGTATTACACTTGCTATCTCTAATTCGATGATAGATTGTACCTTTCGGATTCATAGCATTACACAACCGCACGGTTTGAGTTTAAAAATACTAATCAATTTTATTCATAATTTTCTTAAAGCTAAGTTCTCTTGAAAAAACCTAACGTTTATGTATATAAGAATGGAGGAGGTGCCAGCACGGAGGTCTGTAATTTCACCTACTGCTTACCCGAATCTACTGGGTGCAACGCACTCAGCATGGTGCAATTGATTTATTGATGGGCACTAGAAGAGCGCATAATAAGCATAAGTCGCAAGGGTGTTTCGTGAGAAACACTTTTAGATGATGTGTAGGAAATTTAGTGGTATCATATGGCAATGAGTAGTTCACTCTCTACTTTATGGATTACAAGATTTCCTTGCGGATTCATGGAAAATTGAGTGAAAAAACTTTTTTTTTTAATTTTTAATGATTGCTGATGATTGAAGGATGGATTCTTGAGCCTTCAATGACACTAATGATTTAGGAAATTCATGCACCCATCTTAGGCAACTTGATGAGATTCACGTTTTTGAACTACTGTACTGGAAGAGCCACGTGAGTTTCTCGAAATTCAAGCCTCTTATCGCTAAGTTCCCATGACGATGTCAGTGGTGAATATGAAATATTTCAAGATACTGATACTCACCACTGATTGACGCAACTCGTTGTGTGGCGGCGCTAGTGATTGTAAGGAGTTTCAATTTGAATATTTACACAGGTTTTCAGAAAATGTTTGTTCTAGCATAAACATCTGTTATCTGTGCTCTTACTATAAGCTAATCCGCGAAGAACAGGTAGCATTTTAAAGAAGGCATATAATTCTGATTATGCCAAATGTCCGTATGCCAAACGTATTTATGCGAAATGTCCCACCTTCGGCCTAACTAGTAAAACTGAACTTTTAAATTGCTTAATACTTATCTTCAGATTGAATTCAAGGAAGGAATCACCTCAAGTGTGTGTCAAATATGTTCAAACACCATCACCGAGTTCTACGAATATTCTGAAAAAGTACGCCATCATCAGGCAATCCTGGAAGCTGCAGCATCCGCTATAATGACCGGAGATGAATTATTCCCTGCAAAGATTAAAATTGAGTTGGACTCTGATACGGGACTTCCAAATGTGAACCAAGATCAACCTCCGAAAATATCTGAACCCTTAATCACGATGACGGAATCAAATGACGATATAGATTTCATAGATAAAATGTTGCGAAAAAAGAAAGAGGATGCAACGGATCAGTTTATCCGCCAACACTTGAAGCTAACCTGCGAACTCTGTGGAATCGTGGCTCCGACATTTCGAGAGTTGCGATATCATTTCCTAGATGAGCATCAACGTCAATATGCCTACACAAGGTGCTGCGGCAAAAAGCTTACAAGCAGACAACTTACTGTAGATCATATCCACTATCATCTCGACTCGAATGTATTTCACTGCGCAGAGTGCAAGGACGTCTTTACGACGTTTGCGACTAAAAAGGCATTAGAGTTACATAAGATCTCAAAGCACAGCGAACGCCGCATGTACAAATGTGATCGCTGTCCACTGGCTTATGCAAATTTAGATCTCCTACAAAAGCATTCGAAACGGCACGAAATGAATGAATGTATAGAATGTAGGAAATGCTTCCCGACCAAATCTGCTTTGGACGAACACATGGAATGTCACATGCCACAGGAGTGTACTCAGTGCAAGAAGCTTTTTACGAACCGGACCACTCTGAGAATCCACATAGCCAACGTTCACAACAAGGATACCACGTTTAAATTCGTCTGCGAACAGTGCGGAAAGCATTTTGCAAGAAAAATAGCATTCCAGCGCCACATGAACGAGCACGCAGGAATCGAAGCACCAAAGGTTCAGTGCACAATCTGTGGCCGGTGGCTAAAGAAAATGTACTACAAAAATCACATGGATACTGTTCATGGTAATCGAGAGCGGGTGCACGAGTGCGACATCTGTCACCGGATGTATCCGCATGCAGTCGCACTGCAGAACCATAAATCGAAAGCGCACATTGAGCCGAGACACAAGTGCGAATTCTGCGGGAAGCTGTTCATACAAAAAAATCGTTGGCTGGTTAGTGGAGTAGATGAATAGTTTATTTCTAGAACTAATCACTCGTACACATTTTGCAGGATCATTTGACATCGCATACGGACGCAATGCTACATTCGTGCGAGTATTGCGGGGCACCGTACAAAACTAGGTCTAACGTGCATAAGCACATCAGGACGAAGCATGCAGTTGAGTGGGCTGAGAAAAAGAAGCGTGATCAATCGATGGCCCCGGAAGAAACTTCGACTTAGCGTTAAAGGTGGGTTCGTTTTTAATCTTAAATTATTCGTATATAAGCATTTTCATAATTACCTAAATGTATGTATTGCATTTACGACCTTTTGAAGATCGCCCCCATGTAGAAACAATATTTACTCATGTATCAAATTCATTTAAATTTTCAAATGTTAAAGAAGTGCGGCATTTATTTGTGTTTAAGTGAAACTTAAAACTTCGTGCCTTGTCTGGATACGGTTTGTAGTTGTTCATATATGTTAGGAAAATTTTGAATGAAGTCCTACACTGCCGTGAATCGTCAGTCCCATCTGGATTTTCGTCAAAATTGAGTTGAGTTCAGTTTTCAACAAATCTTCCAAAACTTTCAGCTCCACTAATGCTAATGCTCCACTTATATTATTTGTTCGAAAACAATAGGAAAAAATAGCAAATCAAATTGTCCCATTATGAAAAGTAACCGCATATCAGTCCCACTACATATTTCCGCACCGTGTTACCGTCAACGTACCAGTACCCGCTCATGTTCCAGTAGCCCGCTCACGAGCTTAAAGAGTAAGGTAATTTGAATAAATACATAAACAAATGTCCACAGTATGATTCAATTTGTCGATTTCAACCGTATAGCGGCCATAGTTTTCAAATTTACTTTGTGCAAACTTATCTTTTTTCAGTGTGAGCGGGCCACTGATCAGTGTGAGCGGGTATTTTGATCATTTTTATATTTTTCTCGAAAAATTATCGTAGCGAAAACCAAATTGCGAAAGTTTCCTTAAGATTTGAACATATTCCAATCCTCTGGAATTTTTTGAATATTCGTATGGAAAACAATTTTTTGCAATTTCTCATCGTAATAGGCTGTTTTTCATCACGCCAATCTGTCATGAAACGGCCTACTTTCCTGCACTGAAGTATGGAGTGCGGGAATAGTCATTACCTAACTGAAACCAGTGCTGTAATGATTCATTACGCAACGCTTTCTCATTACGCAACTGTTTTGAGTTGCGTAATGAATCATTACCCAACATTTTTTCAGAAATTGTAAAATAAAGGTGAATGCATTCTGATATAATTTCTGATACCCTCAAGTGATCTTCTACGATATTGCAAAAAATGTTGTACGTAACTCGTTGCAGAACTCGATTTTTGCAGCACTCGTCGTAATTATCCTACTCGGCAAGCCTCGTAGGACAAATTTACGACTCGTGCTGTAAAAATCATCATTCTGCAACTTGTTCCGTAAACTACTATTTTGCAATTCCGTTGCAAATCAATCAACTTTTCATTGAGAAGTTGATCAACATAACGGCCTACTTTTCCTACTGAAAAAAACAGTGCTGAAAAGTGCTACTTTTCAGCACTCTTTTCGGTGCTGAAAAGTAGCACTTTTCAGTACTGTTTTGGTAGGCATCAACCGAACAACCCAGTCTCTTCATGCCATTTGTGCTTATTTGCGCGGCGTGTGGTTCGAGACGAGTCGTTCTCACCTCGGGTGATGTGAGGCGACTAATGTTAATCCAATGGGAGCGAGTCGACAATTGTCCCTCATTCGACTCGTCTCGCCTCACATGCCGCGCATAATAAGCATAATTGCATCTGATTCTAGATCCGTTGTGCGATCTGATTCCAACAGGGGCCGTCCATTAACCACGTGATCAGTTTTTGGGATTCCAGGCCAACCCCCTCCCCCCTCATGGTCATTTGTCCATACACAAATTTATAAAATTCGTATGGACCGTGATCATTGGCCAGACCCTCCCTCTCCCCATGAATGACCATGTGATTTATGGACGACCCCACACAGGCTGGCGATTCTGATTTGGAATCGAATAGTCCAACATTTGTGCTGTGCTGTCTTACCTGGTATCGATAGGAGCGTGAAAACTTGTGACATTCATGGGTAGGTACTACTGTATCACAGCCTACGTGATTGAAAAATACTGAATTGATACAACGCATAGATGCGTGCCCACGTGGGTTCTCTTGAAATGTTTGTTTGTGCTTTTTGGGTACATCCAGCTGGAATAGCATTTTTCGAAATAGCAAAAAATGTTGCAGGCAACTCGTTGCAAAACTCGATTTTTTCAGCACTCATTGTATTTTATCATTATTAATCATCATTTTGCAACTTGTTGCCTAAATAACTATTGGAAACTTCACAGCCCATTTTCTCAATGCCTACTTTTTACAGATGGGACTGACTTGCGATGCACGGCAGTACAGTAAGTGTAGATGTTCCTTATGAAAATCCCTACGGAGATTATTGAAGAGGTGAGCTTCATGGTCGGACCTTAAAATATTGGTTCTGAAATGTTCTACGCAGTTCCACTGGCTGAACAAGTTTTAATGCTAGGGAAACATTTTTTGTCTGCTCAAGCTGCTAGCGCTTGGTTATGAACGTACAGTCAACTCTACTTTACTCGATATTTCCTTTAACTCGATGGAATGTGCGGTCCCTACAATTACGCATACTTTGATCCCTTTGAAAGTCGATACCTCTCGAATTCGATGTACCTTAAGCTAAGTATGCTGTTTCGCTCAAGAAAAGTAAAGAAATTCCTTGACTGAAAGGGTCAAGAAATTTCCTACAGATAGCCCCCTTTGAAGTGACATTTCTTCTCAACTGCGTACTGCGATCAGAAAAAAGTGATTTCTCGCGTTAAGTATCATAAGGGCGTATCTGCAGTTTTGGCGGGAAATGAGATTTCGTAATATTTGAATTATATAGGACCGAAACCACAGACAAACAGACGTCACACTCTCATCGATGTCCATCGATCACCTTTTTAACGGTCGATTCAAATATATTGTAGGTGGTCAATCCACCACCCGCAGCTATAACCCTACCAAAAATTATTACTAAAAACATTCTAGAAATACCATATTTTCAAAAACATAATTTGACGTAACTACAGAACTGCAATGGGAAAAAAGATACGTCAGGCGTAACTTTTCTGATCATCATCTGTTGAAGTTACGCCAACTGCGATACTGTTCCGTGTTTACAAAATGTCTAACAGAAAATATTTACTGCTCCGTATTATTTCTTCATTTTACACAAGATATGGCACAGTTGCTAAAGTTCGATGCATTCGGAGATGTAGTATGGTTTACACCTTAAGAAATGGTAAAGGAATATACTGCAGTTGAAGGTAAGTGATGTTAAAAAAGCAGTCCAAACATTTTTCAGTAAATTTGTGTTACCATCATTGAACACATCACAGCGGATTCCAGCACATGCAATGTTGTAGGAACATAAAAGGACAATCTGGAGCCAGTGTACAATAACTCGTAATAATTCGATCAAATTCTGGTTAAAAATTAACAAACTTTCCCTGTATCTTAGCCGTAAACGATACTTGAGCACCAACATGGGCCTCAAAGAAAGAATTGTAAATATGTCCAATGTGTACGTACTTGAGAAGCGAGTTCTATTCCAGTAGGCTTGAAATTTTAACAAAAAGTTATTAGAGACTCTCAGACTCTGTTTAGTGTTATAGAAATTGTTAATTTATCATAAACTAATGATTTTGCTACGTGGCGTAACTTTTTCCAATGCGACATACCGGCGTAACTACAATTTATTTCATTTTCCAGCATATTTTACGTGAATTTCATTTGGCACCGGATACTCTAATGTCGTTATAGTATTTGTATAAATTTTCAGATAAATTCTCTTAAAAACAAAAAAATACGTGAATTTCTTGTTTGTTGAAAACTTCAATATCGATTTTCTCGGTTTCTTCCAAACTGCAGTTACGCCCTTATGATACTAAACGCGAGAATTTTCTTTACCATTTCTTGGGAGAAATTTTCAACGCATCTAGATAGGCGATTCCTTTTCTTGTCAGTAGCAAACCTGCCTTTAAACCGTATCCGCCCAGAAAATGGGAATAAGTTCAAATTACTGCCATTTTGGCAATTCTTCAATTGGAATCCTTAGGCAATTGGAAGTGTGTTTCCGAAAGCCCAAGTAAGCGAGTTCTGTTTGTACGTTGCCGGTATGATTTTTTTCTCTCGGCTTTCGTATTTGCTGGGCGATGTGTTCCGAGCGAGTACGGTCTGTGCGTCGCCGGAACATTTTTTTAATCGGTTTTTCGTATATGCTGGGCAGTGTGCTTCCGAGATCCCCAACAAGCGAGAACATTTTTTTTTCTCGGCTTTCGTATTTGCTGGGCTGTGTGCTTCCGAAAGCCAAAGGTTTCAAATGCAGAATTCGGTGAGTTTTTTTTCCAATATGAATATAAATATTATTTATATGTGTCAGAACGTCTACCAAACGTATCCTATATAGCCTTTCCCACTCCATTAACATTCCACAATATTCCGTAACACCTATGAAAAATCGTACAGTTCTCTGCATCTTTCTTAAGTAGGTGTTCATTAAATTTTTATCATTCCATTTAAATATATTTATAATTTATATTTATAATAATAAATTTAAAATTTTTATCATTCCATCTAATTCCTCAGCAATCGCAAGTTTTATATTCTGTAAATAAAGATTAAAATAATATGTTAACCAGTCCACAATCCAGGAAGTCTCCCATCTGCGCCTACGGTAGCCAGTATTTATAGCCCAGGAATCAAATAGGTACGAACAAGTAAATGGTACCTGAATCATACGATAGAATAAAGAATACCGCTTGAGTTAGGTAGACATAACAGTCCTTTTCCCTATAGAAATTTCTAAAAACTCTCTAGACACCTACACGTTACAACAAATAAAACAACGGCCAAATAGCCAACGGTCACTCCTCTGCGCCTGAAGGGACGAATGACCTTCGGGTTAAAGTTCCTTTCAAACAACAACAACCTCTGCGTCTATGGTAGCCAGTATTTATAGCCCAGGAATCAAGAAGGTACGAACAAGTAAATGGTACCAGAATCATAAGATAGAATAAAGAATATCGCTTGAGTTAGGTGGACAAAACAGCAAGGACGTAGCCAGGACAGCTCTCGACTGTTGGGGGATGCGTCAATCGTGTCTAAGAGTCAAGGGTCCGTCCCAAAACTTTGAGTTTGACAAAGGACGGGAAGGAGGCAACCCTCATACAACGGTCTAGAACTGTACCACCTACGAATTTGTGCGAATAGGGTCCTAAAATGTTTAATGAAATCTTGTTTTTATTTAATAATACGAAAGAGCATGTTACTGCAACTACTTCAGCAATTTTTCCCGCTCAAATAACGGCTATATCATATTTAAACTTTAATTTCAAAAATGGGTCCATGAATGAACCTTGACACACAGACAAACAGACGTCACACTCTCATCATTTGTCTGTGCTTGACACTTTTGATCATGTTTGACGTTTGCTTAGTCGACAAAAACAACCGGGGAACCGGTTTACCTCCTCGCCTTCGATAGCCTTATTTCGTTGGTGGCTCTCCAACACTCGATGGATGGTGGGTTTTCAGGGGAGGGGGCTTCCTCCGTCCACTTGATACGGTACAGTATTCCGTTCCGGGGTCACAACACAATTAACACACGCGACATTTACAAAACACATTTATTAGACACTACATTTATTAACTATACAAAACATTTAGTTTTCGGCTTATATTCTAAATCGTTCATCTTAATCCTAACACAAAGTAAACAAATTAAAACTTCCCGCGCTTAGCCTCCACTCACGATAGGTGGGTCGTTGGAATACATCTAACACTACCTATCCTAAATGGTCATCATCCAACCTCGATCGATGCGATGATATTTCTTCGGGTCCACTGAGAGTCGGATCGTTCCTTATCGCTCTCTTATCACCGGTTGCGATATTCACCACTGCAGTAGCCTTACGGGTAGCCGCAGCAATATACATGGAGCCATCATGTTGCGATCGCTCCGCTCTTGGCTCCTCTCAGCAATGGTCACGGCGACCACTGACTGCCTGACCAACACAGCACAATGGATCTCGTTGCATCCTTGCTCGCAATGTAGGTCACATTTGTGCATTGCTATATGGGTCGGTTGGGTTTGCGATATGGGTGATATCGGTTGGGTTTGGTGTCAATACCAGACAAACACCACAGGGCTTCTATTTTTAACACTGGGGTTGACATTTCGGAAGGGACACGCAAAACAAAATACACCCAAAATTTGAGTTAATGCCAAGGGGTGTGACAAAGTCTTAAAAAACATAAAAAAATGTTTTTTGGACTTAAACAAACGAAAAACATTAAAAAGTTGAGTAAACATGTGTTTTTGGCCAAAACTTAAGCGTTTGGCACTAAAATTGGGACAGGGCTTATTGCTCAAGACGAAGCAGGCCGTCATTTAAATATGTACGCGTCGTTGATGATTGTTGCTAATTCATCTCACAATTTCGAATCAAAGAAAATCAGTTTGTTTTGGACTCACACAGCTGAAAGAGTAACAGCACAGACAAACAGACGTCTTACTCTCATCGCTGTCCATCGACCAACTTTTTAACGATCGATTCGAATAAATGGTAGGTGGTCAATCGACCACCCGCAGCGCTCGCATCGTTTTTGTTCGTGTTTGACGTTTACACACTACCGCCACCTGTTGGTCCATCGGCCAACTACAGTGGTTTTAGCATTGGGCGTACATATTTTCGCGACTATGATTATGATCGCGATTTGTTCTAAGTGTTACGTCTGTTTCTCTGTGGTAACAGCATACCACAGCATACTTTAAGCATAGGCCAGGGGAAGTGGTTCACCTAGAGTGAATTTATGTCAAAGAAAATGTAGATTTTGCATGAGAATTGACAGAAAAATGAATGAAGTTCATCCACTTCTCCTGGCCTATGCTAGCGCGTGCAATGATACTTTTTCAAGTCAATATAAACTATCAAGACTGAGTTTTATCACTTTGAAATGCAAGCTGAAAAGTCATCATTTTTGCTAGAATTTTCAATCCCGGGAACATTTAGTTCTATTAAAAAAAGGATTGACCATCTATTTTCAAACAAAAACTTCGCCTTCGTTAGCCGAGTGGTTAGAGTCCGCGGTTACAAAGCAAAGTCATGCTAAAGGTGTCTGGGTCCGATTCCTGGTCGGACCCAGGATCTTTTCGTAAAGGAAATTTTCTTGACTACCCTGGGTATAGAGTATCATCGTATCTGCCCTGCTAAGAAGCTCTCAGTTAATAACTGTGGAAATGCTCATTGAACACTAAGCCGAGAAGTAGGCTCTGTCCCAATGCGAACAAGAAGAAGAAGAAGAAATCATTATAAGCAATAACCTCACTAGATCACTAGTTATATTTCGATGTTGATTTGTTGTTTTCCGAAATCAAATAGATTATGATTAAATGTATATTCTTTTGACGATATGTATTTCTAAAAATGATTATAAGCTATACTGAACAAAGGATTTTTCGAGGGATCTTTTCCATAAATTGAGTAGGATTATATAATTTTCATGAATGCAAAATTCACAATTTAGGGTAACTTGGTGTAATACGCCCCAACGGGGCATTACGCCCCTTTTCATTTTCACGGGATTGAGGCTTCTTTTGCACGTATTTGTGGTCATTTATCTTAAATATTTGCGAAAAAATGATGTTGCACATATGAGAAGTAGAAACAATCAATAGAAATTCTTAAAATTTCCAAAATCAGGTTTTTGGTGTAAAATTATGCGTCCGATAAGCAAACCTTGCCGTAAATGAAGCCCTTCCTTTACTATTGTACTTAATACAAAAACTTTTACCTGAAGACGACTGCTAATGGACTTTTTTAAGATTAGCAGGTGGTGGAATTCTTCTTGGAAACATTTCTACAACGCTGTGGAACTTTTTTCTATGAGAGGGGCATATTGCCCGGGTTGTTTTGAAACGTAAACATTGGGACCGTTTACAAAATAACATCTTGTACACTTTTTTGAAGCAACCTGGAAAGAGAGAGTTGTGTGCAGAACATGGCCAACTTTATAAGCAACACATTGACATAGGAAACTTTAGAAATGATCCATTGGCTACTGCGATAGAGCAGTTTTTCCTTAAGGGGGGCGTATTACACCTTTTTACCTTACAACATAGAGTAAGGTGGGGCAAAAGTTCGACCTTAGTGGTATAATCAAAGTTTCCAGGAAAACAATAGCAGTTTAAACAAAACAAATACCATACAGTGAACCTTCAACATATCGGCTATAATTTTGCCCATTTTTAGTTATAACAGTTTCAAAATTGATTGTCTTATTCGAACTTTTGCCCCACCGGTGGGGCAAGAGTTCGAATCTAGTGTGGGGCAAAAGTTCGCTGGCTAAAACACAAAATATCGATCCTTTTATGACAGGCATACTTTACACCAGCCGTAAACTTAAGTTGGACGAAAAATACACACTAAATTGTCATCAAAAAATTGCCCAAAACTGGGTTAATTGTAATATACTCAAAAATAGCAGTTTTTCGCAAAACTAAGTGGAAATGTAAAATTTTGGTGACAGTTTTCACACGATCAGACAAATTTAACTAAATTTGAAGATAATATGTGGGTTTAAGGCAATTTGCAAATTTTTCCGTGATTTTATACATGGGTCGAACTTTTGCCCCACTGATTCGAACTTTTGCCCCACTATGGGCCAAAAATTGTTTTCAAGCATTTATGCAAAAACTAATACACCTCAAAGCAACCTTATGATAGGCCTAGAAACGCCCTTACATAAAATATTGAAAAAGAGTTTATCTTCAATTCGTTCCATGCAACGAAAGTTTGACCAAAAATTACAATATTCACGTCGAAAAACAACAAATAGCCATAACTTTTCCAAATCTCAATCGATTTTTATGATATTTGGATTGAAAGTCTCTTACTTGAATAGCATTGGAACCACCATGACATTTATAAGATTTGTTTTGAATTGAGCTAGAAATATTAAAAAGAAACTCTTACCCCACTCGAACTTTTGCCCCACTTTACTCTAAGACTGTAGTTGGTTTTATTCCAGTGCTTGAAGGGATTGATTCAATTTTGGTAAACATTATTTGAATTTCATACAAATTCTCAACATTAAGCTCCTCATGAACTTATGCTCAATGTTATAAGCTTTCTTGTTTTGAAGGCTAACGATTAAAACTAAACCAACAGATTTTTTTTTTAGAAACTTAAAGTCACAGAAAAGAGAAGAAACAAATACAGATTTACTGGTATAAAATAAATGTACATGAAAAACAAGTAACTTAAAAAAGTAAATTTCATAAAATTCATAAAGTACATTTTCCTAAGTATAACACAATTTTACAGCGCTTCAATATCATAATTTTGACATTATAAATTATAAATAAAACTTTCAATCCGTGGACTCAATGACATTTCAATTTACACAATGACAGCTCGTTCCGTA
This sequence comes from Aedes aegypti, assembly GCF_002204515.2. Classification (NCBI taxonomy): domain Eukaryota; kingdom Metazoa; phylum Arthropoda; class Insecta; order Diptera; family Culicidae; genus Aedes; species Aedes aegypti. The sequence continues at coordinate 29,278,593 of NC_035108.1, forward strand.
GTAAAATTGGGGTGATTCAAAAGTGATTCCCATACTAACTTCAAACGTGTTTTAAAAATAGTTCCAGGGCACGAAACATTATGAAACTTTGAACTCTGGTCCAATTTGAAACGTAGAATCAGAATATGTTAAAAAAAAAACAAAACAAGCCAATTGCTAGTGTTTGAGTTCTCTGTGAAATATGTGGTAAAAAATAATAAAGAACCATATAAGCGAAAATTCAAAAACCCGAAACACACAAAAAGAAGAGAGACGTAAAGTAACAGAAAACGCCATTTATTTAAAGGTACACCGACAGTTTGTTATTTCTGGACAAATATTGGGTCTTGAGACTTTTTTTTATATTTTTGAATTGAAATAAATACATTTTGTACTTCTAACATGAATTTCTCCACATTTTTCCACATTTTTGGCTAATTGACGTAAATTACAGAAAGGGACAGCATCGTACAGCTGATTAAAATTTGGCACATTTGTTTATTGTTGTTGGAAATTGAGTTTTTTGAGGTTTTTACGATGTTTAGTCTATCTGAGTTCTGATCCACGATCTTCTCGCAGTGGAAATTACTCAGATTTCTCTGGGGATGTTTTATCGTTGGTGCCATCTGTTATACGAATGCAAAAAGGAAGCTTTGGCAAAACACTCCTAATTAATTCTGAAAGTTCTGCTCAAATACTCAAAGTAGCAGGCTAGGTTTCAGTAGGGATGTAAAAACCACAAAGATGAAGAAGAATAATGCTGTTAATACAAATACACAGCAACGGAAGCATGTTGGTTTTCATATTGAATATAGGTCACTGATTAGCGGTCTATGACGGTATTCTAATTTAAACTGCAAAAAAAAGTTATATCGTTATATCAAAGACAAATTAAAGACCTCCATGTCCCTTGCAGTTGCCCAAAATTTTATGGCTCATAAGGTAATCTAGAATGCCGTGAAAAGTGTACTGCGATCTGTCAAACTTGGGTACCTTTTGTACTACCGAGGGACCAAATGCAGTACTAGAAGTGGTACCCAATCTGAGCCCGAGTGTGACGGACCTGGTTATATTGTGGTAAAAGTTACGTTATATCGGGGGTACGCTATTTCGAGGTTACGTTATATCGAGGTATGACTGAATGACGAAAAAAAAGTCGTTCTTTACCAATTATAATTGCTTGATAAATAAACTAGTGCCTACGTAATTTGAAATATTTTCTTTTTAACCTTCGGGCTGTCACGCTGTTGTACTTTGTACAACAGTTGTGATTTATATGCTATCATTTTGCAACAAAGATATCTATCAACAATAAACCAAAATGTATTCCTCAAGAATCTCCTTAAGAACAATGCTCGACAGTTTTTATTTACAGTATGACCCTTTATGATACCGTAAAATCAACAAATGCACATAGAAGTCGCCAAGCATGGGAAAATTCACTCACTCACCCGAACGCTACCGATAAAATATCTGCAAAGTATCTGCTGCCACCGAATGTTCAGTGACTGCCGAACGCTACTAGGATGAGCGCAATCCCGACGAATCGCAAACGATTGAGATAAATCGAAAATGAAAAGATATACGGAGCGGAGAGAGCACCTATCCGCTCTTAAATAGGAGACACGAAAGAACGCGTTCGCCATTCAATCACTGAATGCTTTCTGCGAAATGTACAGATTTTTCGTTCACTGAATCATTTCGCCTTCGTATTTCGTATTCACAGTCAGTGAACGCTTTTCAGCTTTCAAACACATGCCATTCGTGTGGAATCGGAATGTAAAGAATCATTCGCTACAGCAATCGGATGCTTTCGGCACAAGGAGTCGGTAGTGAATCATTCTGTTGCCTTTTTTTCTAACTTGTCGCTCGACGAACAAGAAGAAAGCGCATTGGAAATTGAAACACTCAGCTTAGTTGGAGAAACGGCAATCTCGCTCTTGACCGCTTGTGAAAGTGAGCGAGAGAAACGCAATATTCGAGTGAATGTTTCCCATGCTTGGAAGTCGCATAATAATGAATGCACTATATACGGTTCGAGTAAACCACAGTTTGAAATCGGTATATCTCAAAATCCAGATAATATAGAAACTTGGGGTCTTTAGTAAAGTTGTTCTGGAGGTGAAGCGCTATCTGATGGTACCTCATATAATTCGGAATATGAGCGCTAGGTGGCACTAGTCGGCATGGAAGTTTTAGTTTTGTTTTGCAGATATTTCAGGATCCTGACCATTTAGAAGGATGGCGTCTTAGGCAAAGTTGCTTAGTAAGTTAAAGGTTATCATTGTTCGAGCTAGTTGATTCAAAATGTTGCCACTAGGCGGCGCTAGTGAGCATGAAACTTTTGTTTGCAGATATCTCAGGAGCCTGACTACTAGAAAGTTAGTGTCTTCGGCAAAGTAGCTCAGTAGCTCAAGGGCTATCATTATTTGAGCCAAGAAATAAGATATTTTGCCACCAGGCGGCGCAAGTGAGCATGAAATTTTTGTTTTGCAGATACAGCAGGATGTTGACTTTGTAGACAGGCACCTTCGGCAAGGTTGTTCAGAAGCTCAGGGACTGTCATTATTTTACAAAATCTCGAACTGTAAGGATTAACCAAAGAAAAAATTTGAGCTACTCAACAACTCTACCAAAGACACCATCTTTCTAAGTGGTCAGGTTCCTGAGATATTTGCGAAACAAATGTTTTATGCTCACTAGCGCTGCCTGGTGGCAAAATTTTGAATTAACTAGCTCAAACAATGATAGTCCTTGAGTTACCGAGCAACTTTGCCGAAGACGCCATATTTCTAAACAGTCAGGTCAGGATCCTGAGATCTGCGAAACAAAAGTTTCATGCTCACCAGCGCCGCCTGGTGGTAAAATCCCGAATTTCTTGGCTAAAATAATGATAGCCCTTGAGCTACTAAACAATTTTGTCGAAGACGTCATCTTTCTAAGTGGTATGACTCCTGGGATATTCGCAAAACCAAGGATGTTGTACAAAGTACAACGCGCAACTACTCGCGTTACAAAAATTCGTGCGACGACCGAAAGGTTAATGACTCTTAGCATTTTTTGTAACGGACAGTTAATGTTGACGTTTTGCAATATTTTCAGTTATTTTATTTTTTATTAAAGTGATAAACTAAATTTGTTAAGAAAATTCATCCCGTACTTTTTGAGTACAGTTGTAGCAAGACATGAAACATAAATTTCGAACGAAAATTTAAATATTTTACCAGATTTTGATGGATTTTTGTGAAAGTGCGCAGAGTAAGGGGCGGTCACGGTGTATATTCATAATTCCTAATTCCTACTGCTAATATCACTAATCATCATCAGAGATGTTTTGCTCCTAGGCTTCGATTCATCTTTTATTTTTCCACCTGTAAAAAACACCTGTTTTTTCGCTTTGTCGATTATTTCCGTGAGGGACCAAAATCCGTACAGCACCGAAATCCGTACACCTAATTATCATTATTTTGGCATTTAAATAGCTTAATATTCAGTATTAAATGGACACATCTAATCACAATAAGTTATAAATTGCTGGAAATGCCAACTGTAGGGGTACCGGGGGCAGTATGGACACCCGGGGCAGAATGGACACCCCCTGTATCTTTGCATAAGCGAATACTTTTATACTTTAAATGCAAACAATATTTCAGTTGCCTGTCGGGCGAGTAAATTATCCACTAAAATTTCAGAAAAAATGTTCAAAACATTGATTTTAAATAGAAAAATTGAGCATGTTTTTATTTGGTTTGAAAATTATAACATTCACACCTCACCAAATAAGGTTTCAGAGGCAAATGACTGCAAGTTGACCGATAATGTAGCTCTTGATTGATTATTCAATTATTAATTCAAAAATATAGTAGATTTTTTCTGGTACTTTAAGACATTGAAAAACTTATATAAAAATTTCTTATACTGTTGGGGCAATATGGACACCGGGTGACAAAGTAGAGCTGACACTTCAAAGAGAAAAAAATATAACTTCAAATACAAAATTATCCAAAAATATTTAGCATTCAATGCAATGATTATGAAGTGGAACCACAAATCAGTTGAAAATCGTCAATTCTTGATTAAAACTATCCTGGAGGCAATATTGAAAGCATCTCTACGAAAAATGTCGTAAATTGGTTTTAATCATGTTTCCAGTGGCACAGTGACCTGTCACTATGGTTTCCTGAATATGAACTCCATTTTTCGAGGTTTTGAGAACGATCGCGGGAAAATTTTCCTATAAACATTAGGGTGTCCATACTGCCCCATGGGGGTGTCCACTTTGCCCCGCTAGCTTGATGGCGACTATCAAATATAAGCTTTTTTTAACCTATTTTTGAAAACAAAATATTTTTTCCCAATTCAATACAGTACCAGATTAACGGCCTAACTGACAAATGTAAACAAACTGAGTTTTATTCACCTAACACTTTACTTGATAAATCACAATCATATAATTCACATCTGTTCCTTAAAAATAACGTTTTTCACGAAATAAGTGAGGAAAACATAAAGGCGCATTTGACATTCTCTTTCGATACAAACTCTTATGTCAATTTTGCCCAACTATCCCCCTTGCGGTAACCGGGCGCATTTGAGATTGAGTGTGGCAGCAGGGCGCATTTAAAACTGAGTGTGCAGAAGGTCGATAGTGAAGAAGGTTCGTGTGAAAGAGCGTAGCAAAACGGCGAAGCTGATGATTGTCAAACCAGAAGGACGAGGTCAAAAGGCGCAATCGCTGCTGTCAAGCTGAAGGAGACGAAAAACCGAGGGGCGCAACAATTCTAAATTTTGATGAATGGCGCATGATGGATTTTTATTTATTTTAACATGTTATTCATAATATGTAAATAAATTAAATGTTTTGCTGCAAAAGTAATATTGTAACGGATCCTACAAAAATGCATCATGCGATTAAATTGATCGGAAACATAATATAGAATTAAAATTACATCCGCTGAACTTCAAATCTATTTTTCTGAGAATGTATTAGGCTTCACATTCGCCCTAATTCTGACTCTGTATTGAATTATGCAACCATGTTTAACAAATGCTTAAGAACTCTAAAAAGCATACTGCATATAAAAAACAGTATAATATTCATTCCTCACAGTCACAATAGGCAAATTCCTTAGGGTGTCCATACTGCCCCGTGTCCCCCTATATAAGTAGGCCATGATTTGAAAATTATAAAAATCAAAACGTGATTGCTTGCCATTCTGCTGTGTGGTTTGTTTTCCTTCTTAGCGATTTGCTAATAAAAGTGGATATAGTTTTCAACAGATTAACAGTAAAATTCCTAATTTTTTGAGCCCGCTGCCTTTCACGATGTCTTTGAATAGTAAGTACTTGTTATTCCAATGCAGTATATGCCGTTTCTGACCAGTACAATAACTATTTTTTTAGGTTTATTGTACTGTACGGATTTTGATTCATATTTTCAATTTGAATCTAAATGCGTACACAGGAAAAGTTTAACATATTTCATCATCTTCTTCTTCTTTCTGGCGTAACGTCCCAACTGGGACAAAGCCTGCTTCTCAGATTAGTGTTCTTATGAGCACTTCCACAGTTATTAACTGAGAGCTTTCTATGCCGATTGACCATTTTTGCATGTGTATATCGTGTGGCAGGTACGAAGATACTCTATGCCCTGGGAATCGAGAAAATTTACCTCACGAAAAGATCCTCGACTAGCGGGATTCGAACCCACGACCCTCAGCATGGTCATGCTGAATAGCTGCGCGTTTACCGCTACGGCCATCTGGGCCCCTATTTCATCATGTTCTATCAAAAATACATGATACTCATGGGCCTTCCTTAGCCGAGTGGTTAGAATCCGTGGCTACAAAGCAACGCCATGCTGAAAATGTGTGGGTTCGAATCCCGGTCGGTCCAGGATCTTTTCGTAATGGAAATTTCCTTCACTTCCCTGGGCATAGAGTATCATCGTACCTGCCACACGATATACGAATGCGAAAATGGCAACTTAGGCAATGAAAGCTCTCAGTTAATAACTGTGGAAGTGCTCATAAGAACACTAAGCTGAGAAGCAGGTTCAGTCCCATGGAGGACGTTATGCCAAGAAGAAGAAGAAGATGATACAATGATGCCCAAATATAGCACTGGGAATTTGGAGAAAGCCGTTGAAGCATTGCGCAATGGCCAGCATTCCGGAAAGCCGCTGATGCTTTTGGTATACCGAAGACCACTGTCAGGGATGCTGTTACAAATCGGTATGCTAAAAAAAAAGGTGCTCCCACAGTTTTCACAACCGATGTGAACTGATGGACCCTTGCAACTGCCGCAGCAGGATTGCCGGTGGGTGAAAAGCAGGTATATTAAATCTGTCGATTTTGGTGATGTCTGTTCATTTATGCAACAGGTAACTTCGTACGTCGGGAGTTAATTTCGTACATCACTGCTGTTATTCACATACAACTCACAGTATACGGTATGCTAATGCAAAATATGTTATTTTGCAGAAGAATTACAAACCATGAAAGTGCTCTTAGAACACAATGTTGTCCAATTTGGTATGTAATGTCAGTAATAGAGAGAAGAAGATAAAAATGCCATCTTTACCATTCAGGTTTTGAATTGTAAGTAGCTGTACGGATTTCGAATCACACACGCAGCGAACTGGGCTATCGAAATTCATACATTTTGCCTTATGAAAGATGGAAAGATTATCGCAATACGAACGCTTTATGTATCGTTTTAGCATCACTCCACACCAAGGCGTCGATAGGCGCGGGGTGTACGCACGAGCCTATCGATGGCAAGGTCCTTGGTTCGATTCCAGGTTGCCGCGAAAACTATTTTTTTTATTCAAATTTCGGTTTCATAAGGCAAATTTATGAATTTCAACCCGATTCCTTGTGGCGAATTTTCATAAGGGGTTCCTATGTTTATCGACAGTCCATTTGCCTGAGTGCAGTGTACGGATTTCGATTCAAGGCAAGTCATTTTTATTCCTATTTTTTAATGATTTCTGTGGAGTACGGGAATGGTGAAATGCATTTAGTTGATTTTTAATATGTGAACTCAGTTGTTATTACCATTGCAGTTACATTGGCCCTTTTTAAATGTTTTTCTCGAACAAATATTGAAGGTTCGGAGAACGTGCACCTTACGTTCTCATAATTTTGTAGACATTTTCAAACTAGTCGATAAATGAATTGAGAGAAGAGAGCAGATTCTCAGTCATTCGTTTTATTCTCAGAATCATTATAAAACAATTGAGTACTTCTCTCTCAAGATTTTGTGGAGAGAATAGGTTCGGATTTAGGTTGAAAGTCTAAGCTGAGTCAGTTTGAAGAGAATAGCGATCGACAACGGACGCAAAATGGAGCGCGGTTTCGACGAGTCAACCGGAGATGGTTTGGCGGGAGCTTACGTGGTTTCGGCCGATCACCACGATAGTTCGGAAGAAAGGGAAACATTTATTGTTCCCTCCGGACACGACAGTGGCGCAGCCGGTAGCTCTACCGGAACATCGAAAAAGTAAGTGTATCTCGACTCCCCAAAATTTGAAAAAAAAAAAAAAAAAAATTAAAGTAAAAATAAAAATGAGACTCCGGTGGAAATAGACGGAGATCTAACAAAAAAAAAAAAAAACGCGAACGACTCCGGTGGAGATAGACGGAGCTCGTCAAAAATCAGACTCCGGTGGAAATAGACGGAGATCTGCAAAAACTAAATCAGACTCCGGTGGAAATAGACGGAGATCTGCAAAATGACAAATCGGACTCCGGTGGAAATAGACGGAGATCTGTTAATAAACCAAAAACAATGAAAATTGAGATCTTTTCCGGTGGAAAAGACGAAGTTGTTTGAAAAGAATCAATAAAAAAAAAAAATTAATGGAAATGAATCACCAAAAAAATCGAAAATAAGAGACAGAAATAGACAAAAAAAGGAAATCTCTAAGCAAAAATAAATTTTACAGTGCCAGCAAAAAAAAATAGTAAAAAACAATCTCTTGTTAAAAATTAAAAAAAAAAAATAAAATAAAATTCTTTTGATGAAAACCAAAGGTAACGAAAGCCTATTTCCATGTAATAATATACAAAGTTAAAAAAAAACTAATATGAAATACAATCAAAGAACGAAAAAAAAAATACAAGTGGATTTTTTTTTGCATTTCAGGAAACTATCAAAGAAAAAACTTCTAAAAGAACTAAAAGAAGCCGTTGAAAAAAACAACTCCTTACGGGAGCAAGTGACACGGTTGTCCGCTGAGCAAAGTTTGGCAGATAACCTTCGTCAAGTTCGATCAAGCACGATGAGAGAGGATATCTCCGATTCTAGAAGCGAGTCGGTACTTGTTTCAACAATGAGTAACTGGACATTAGGGACACTAAATATACCGGAATGTGTTCCGGCGGACGGAGAAACGGAAATCGATAAACGCGCGTATGAGTTCTGGAAAGAAACGCTCGTTGCCTCGCTGCAGTTGGTCAACTCGGTGGATGAGCAAGCAAAATTCGGAGTATTCAAAATCAAAGCTGGGGCCAAATTGCGCGAAATCTTCAATACTACCGTTTCAACCGCATCAATGCCCGACGAACGTACATCACCTTTTTCAAACGCTATGGCCCGTCTCGATGACTATTTTGGTTCTCGAACCTATATTTTGTCGCAAAGAGGGAAGCTAATGAATTTACGTCAATTGCCGTTGGAGTCAAGCATTGAATTCGTTCGTCGAATTGCCTCTGCGGCTAAGTTGTGCAACTATGGCAACGACGAAGAAATGGAAGCGGTCGTAAGAGTAATCACGGCTGGTGCAAGTGAGAGCAGAATAAGAATCTTGGCGCGCAGAAACTGGGTTAAGCAGGGTAACATGAAGGACCTGATTGATTTAGTTCGCGAATATGAATTGGAGAAAGCAAACGAGGAGGACTTCAAAAGGGTTCATTGTCGTGGTGAAGCGGCGACGGTGGCAGTGGTTGCCAAAAACCCCCAAGAAATGCGAACGCAAGGAAATTATCGTGCGAATTGGCGAGGAAATTGGCGCGGTAGAGGAAATGCTCGAGGCAGTCGTGGCTCAAGACGAGGTGTAAGAGGTTTCATCCAAGGATTATCGCGAAACCAACGTGATCTTACCTGCTGGCGATGCGGCAGTATTTATCACCAACCATTCACATGTCCAAATGCCAGTAAAGTATGTCACAACTGTGGACGCACGGGCCACATTGCTAGAGTGTGTTCCTCATCAGGCCAAGAATCTCAGAGCAGGCCATGGAAGCGTCCAGCTGATTGGGAAGATCGAAGTGTACCTAAGAAAATTGCGGCCATCGAACATCCAGTAGCGGATGAAGAAGTTATCAACGAGGTACGCAAATGCGAGGAAGATCCGGAGTAGATTACTCGTACTAATTATATCACATTTACCATTTGCTTGTTGGACTGAACTGAATTTATAGTCGTTTTTTTTAGCTATGGATGGAATTAAAAATTCTTGGATGTTGAAATCCAAACCAAATCAAAATAAAAATGAAATGAAATTATATTTTTTTTTTGACTTTAGATCAGCGACTCTTACAAATTGTATACATTGCACCACATGATTGAAACTAAAATGATGTATACTTTCGAACAGAACTACTTTTTAAATAAATGCTTCGAATGTGACACAATTTAAAACGAAAATAATGTTATGACACTCGTACTGAAATCAATAATCGTCGAATACTTTTTAACTGATAAAATACAGCCGATGCACAGTGGTTCACCTCCCCCCTCCCTTAGGTCATAAATGCATAAATTCGACTTCAATGAATTAATGATATTGTTCAATGATATCATGTTGAATACCTATACAACAAGGGCCCTTAGTTGTTCTCCTGATTTTTTGTTTTCACGTTTCGATAGAAAAAATGTTTAAGTTGCTTTACAAATACGTTATCAATGGCAATTGTGTTTTCAATAAGAATTTACTTAATTTCTACAAAAAAAAAGCTTCCCCGTCGAATTCTTTCATGCATTTTCTACGGGACTTGCCTATACAGTTGTTACATTACATTACTTTTGACAAAAGAATCAAATAACATGAATTTATGACTAATTTGTCGACTTTCGTTTTTATGACCGTCCTCCTATGTAGTTGGAACCACTGTGTGACGATTGAGTTACTGATAACGTTTCATTGTAGTTATTGAAAACAGTTCTCTATTTACTTTTAAAATCTATATTAAAAAAAAAAAAAAAAACTACAGTTTAAGCAAAACAGTCAATCTAGGTTCAGCGTTTCAATCGTCATCATCATTTTGCAACTAGCAAACATCGAATGCATAACAATCATTTGAAATGTACTAGAACTAGAATTGTTTATTTTATTAGTTCCCAGAAGTTTTTCACTAGTCATGTGGTCTATGTGATACATTCTGAAAAAAAAACAAGAAAGAAAAAAAAATAAAATTAATGATTAATTATGATATTTGCAGGAATTGGTTCAAACGTTACCGAGTGAGTCGAATGATTTGAAAATTGACAACGTACGCTCACAGAATACACCAGCATTCTCAGATATGAGCTGTTTAATCAACGCCAAAGTAGCAGGCATAGACATTGAGTTTATGATTGACTCAGGGGCGCAAGTGAATACGGTTACGAAAGTATCGTTCAACAAAATCGTAGCTGACGAGATATCATCATCCAAAATTTTTACAATTAGTAACTTCGCTGACCAACCACTTAAAGGCTATGCTTCAAATGATCCCATTGAAGTAGTTGCTGTTTTTACAGCTGAGTTGTTCATATCTGAAGATCGGCCCATAACGCTTGAGAAGTTCTACGTTGTAGATGAAGTGCGAGCACTATTAGGTTTCAATACTGCTGTCAGATACAGTATACTAGACATCGGCCTAAACGTACCTGTGCGGGCGCAACAACTTTTCAATCTAAGCGGATCTAATATTGCCCATATTGAATCTTCAGCACCGTCAGCAGAATTTCCCAAATTCAATGTACCCCCTGTTACGCTTCGATATGACCATAATATGCCGCCCTCGCGAAACGTATATACCCATATTCCTGCAGCATTCAAGGAACTAACCAAGCGGAAGCTCAGCGAGTTACTAGCTTCTGGAATAATAGAGGAAGTAACACCTAACATGGACAGGTCATTTTGCTCATCCTTACTTGTTGTGCCTAAGGGCAGGGATGATATACGTCTCGTGATCGATTTGAGGGGTCCTAACAGAATGATTTATAGAACGCCTTTCAAAATGCCAACGTTTGAATCAATTTTGATGGAGCTCCATGGCGCGGAATGGTTTTCTACCATAGACATGAAAAATGCCTTTTTTCATATAGAATTAGACCAAAACTCACGCCATCTCACGAACTTTTTTGCGGGCGAAGGAATATATAGGTATAAGAGACTACCATTCGGGCTTTGCAATGCTCCTGATATTTTTCAGGAAGTGTTGCAAACAGTAATTCTTGCCGGATGTGAAGGAGTTGTCAACTACCTGGATGATATTATGATCTTCGGCAAAAACAAGGACGAGCACGACAAAAATTTGGCGAAAGTGATGGAATGCTTGAGAAATCACAACGTTTTGATTAACGAAGAGAAGTGTAAATTTGGGCAACAATCGGTAGATTTCTTAGGATTTCTTGTGTCTTCCAATGGATGGAAACTGGCAGACGAAAAGATCACAGCACTCAAAAACTTTAGGAGTCCGGAAACCCTTGCGGAGATTAAAAGTTTTTTAGGGTTGATCAATTTCATTGAGAAATTCATTCCCCACCGGGCTCAACGTACGTGGAGACTTCGTGAACTGTCAAAATCTGAACATTTTTATTGGGACCAAGGATTGGAGGAAGAATTTGAGTATTTGAAGAATGACGCATGGAGAACGATAACCACACTTGGTTACTACAGTAGGTTCGACCAAACTGAACTTTACGTCGATGCGTCTCCTTATGGTTTGGGCGCCGTTTTAGTTCAATTCGACAAGGAAAATAATCCACGAGTGATAGCCTGCGCATCGAAAACACTAACTGCTGCGGAGCAAAAGTACCCCCAAACTCAGAAGGAAGCGTTGGCGATGGTTTGGGGCGTTGAAAAATTCTCAATGTATCTGATGAGCATATCGTTCACGATAAGAACCGATGCTGAGGCCAACGAATTTATTTTTGGTGGTCTACATAGAATCGGCAAGCGAGCAGTAACCAGAGCGGAATCCTGGGCCTTAAGGTTACAACCATACAACTTTACCGTGAGAAGAATTCCAGGAAACCTCAACCTTGCTGATGCTCTCTCCAGACTGGTAGTCCAGAGCCCACCGGAAAATTCATTCGACGATGAAGCAGATGATAAGCACCTGCTGTACTTACTAGATGTAGGTGCGATGGAGCTGACATGGGACGAGATTGAAACGGTTTCAGAACATGACATAGAGCTCAGTAATATTAAAACAGCTATTGAAACTGGCAAGTGGGAGAGCGGGCTACGAAGATATGAATCACAAGCAAGCAGTCTTCGAACTATCGGATGTATGATATTTAAAAACGATCAAGTGGTGTTGCCACATCCGTTGCGCACAAGAGCTATAAACTCAGCTCATCAAGGCCACATGGGAATTTCATCCACAAAGCGTATAATGCGCGAATACTTTTGGTGGCCGGGCATGAGTAGCGATATTGAGGCGCACGTGAAAGGCTGCGAAACGTGTCTTTTGCTCTCTAGGAAAAATCCCCCAATCCCCCTGACCAATAGAGAGCTTCCAAGAGGCCCATGGGAGATACTCCAGATCGACTTTTACACGGATAAAGAATTTGGGCATGGCGAATTTCTCGTGGTGGTAGATGTGTACTCTAGATACCTTCACGTAATGGAGATGAAATTAATCAATGCCGAATCGACAATCGATGCGTTGAACAAAATCTTTCTAGTCTGGGGGTATCCGTTGATCATACAAAGCGATAATGGGCCACCTTTTCAGAGTGATCTGTTCATCAAGACGTGGCAAAACAGAGGCATTTCAGTTCAAAAATCAATCCCAATGAGTCCTCAATCTAACGGCGCAATTGAAAGGCAAAACCAAGGTCTGAAGAAAGCATTGGCTGCATCTAAACTGGATAACGTTAACTGGCGAATGGCACTCGAGAGTTATGTACACAGCCACAACAAGGTACGACCCCTATCGCGTCTAGGAGTCACTCCATTTGAAATGCTCGTCGGGTGGAAGTACCGTGGCACCTTTCCTTGCCTGTGGGATGCCTGCTCGGGCAATGAGCTGGACCGTGAAGAAATAAGGGAAAAAGACGCGTTCTCGAAGCAAGAGAGTAAAAGATATGCAGATTTAAGACGTGGGGCTAAGGAATCCGATCTGATAGTAGGAGACAGAGTTGTTCTCTCACAACAGAGACGGACTAAATCCGATCCCACTTTTGGATCTGAAAAATACACAATACTGGCCAGAGATGGGGCAAAAATTGTTGTAAGGAGTGACCGAGGAGTAGTATATTCGCGCAACGTCGAGGATGCCAAGAGGGCTAATCTGAATTACGATGAAAGCATCCCACAGGAATCTGGTGTTCTTAGTCCTAACGTTGATTCAACAGGAGGTACAAGTAAATGTCAGTAAAATGTTTCAGAACTTCAATTAATTAAGGATTTTCTTATAGGTGGAGTAAAAGAAACGAGAGTGGAAAGAGTACAGCAGACAACAGATAACTTTTCACGATCGAGACTCAAACGTGACATCAAAACACCGACTAAGTTTAAGGACATGGTTCTCTATCAATTATACGATTAACAGCAAAGATCGATGTCTCATGTTAATTTATCAGTCATCGAATCGCCGTTTTATCAATCACTGGCAAAAAAAAGATGAATAAATTGTATCAAACTTACATTTTTGGCGTTTTGCATTACAGTTGGGAAACTCGAATTTTCCAGATCCCCTTAATGTTCGCAGCTGTTGTTGTCGATTGTAAATTGGCGTCCCAGCTCATCTTCAAACGATGTTTTTGGACTTTAGTTTTTGGGGTTTCGTTTGTCCGCCCGAATGAGCATAACTTCGTGACGTGGATGAAACGGATTGTCCTCTCCCTCTGTTCGCAGTTCCTCCAACAAGTTACTATCCGAGTACGGCACAGCATCTCAGCAATCTCCCGAAAACAATCCGCCAACTGTTCAGAAAGTTACGGCCCAACAGTAACAACTACCTAGCTCACCTAGCTACGATAGTTTTCATTTGTTTTCCTGATTGTGATCTGTTGTGACTGTGAGCAACGCGTTGAATTTGACATTGCGGGTGGGTAAACAAAGTGAAGTTGGCTGAACGTGATGTTCATAAATTGTACACGGAGAAATCAGACCAAAAAAAAAAAAAAAGGTTCCTACTCAAATTTGGGTAAACTGCATTTAGGGCATCTAGTTTTACCCACGGTTGGGTTGTTTTGCCTCTCTCTCGCAACAGCAACGTTGTCAGAAACAGAGAGAGATGCACCGACCCAGCATTGAAGTTCAATGGAATAAGTCAAAATTGGGTTCTTTCGAGTTTACCTAACTTAAGACTTAAAGTTTAAGTTGATTTAACCCACTACGGAGACTTCGAAAGCTAACTCTGGGTAATTTTTTTTTGGATTGAGTTTTTTTTTTTATTTTTCTTCGCTTTTGTCAAACGAAAACTACCTAATGATAGCTATGCAGTCTAATCTAAAATTGGGTTATCCCGTGCACTGAAGAGCCGAATTAGATTAAAAAAGTCAAAGTTGGGTTGATTTGTGGCTCCGTGTAAGGGGTCATGCCGCCGGTGATGACGATGATGCTCAAATTTTATACACGGAAACAAACAATGTATAATACTCGTCATAGTTTTTATTATTAATATTCCAGAGTACTTTTAGAATTAATTTTTATAACAGACAATTAGTGCATCGATGCACCTTAAAGAGTAGATGAGAGAGTGATTGTGGAGTATGGGAATGGTGAAATGCATTTAGTTGATTTTTAATATGTGAACTCAGTTGTTATTACCATTGCAGTTACATTGGCCCTTTTTAAATGTTTTTCTCGAACAAATATTGAAGGTTCGGAGAACGTGCACCTTACGTTCTCATAATTTTGTAGACATTTTCAAACTAGTCGATAAATGAATTGAGAGAAGAGAGCAGATTCTCAGTCATTCGTTTTATTCTCAGAATCATTATAAAACAATTGAGTACTTCTCTCTCAAGATTTTGTGGAGAGAATAGGTTCGGATTTAGGTTGAAAGTCTAAGCTGAGTCAGTTTGAAGAGTATAGCGATCGACAACGGACGCAAAATGGAGCGCGGTTTCGACGAGTCAACCGGAGATGGTTTGGCGGGAGCTTACGTGGTTTCGGCCGATCACCACGATAGTTCGGAAGAAAGGGAAACATTTATTGTTCCCTCCGGACACGACAATTTCTACTCAACTTTTAGATCTTGATGTAATCATTTACATCTAAAAAGATGTTAAGGTAACTGAAAAAAGGCTGATCGATTCTGTATACAAACTCACACATTTTAATCATAGGCTTTTATCTGGCTTAGTGCTTAGGTGTACGGATTTCGGTCCCACACGGTACGGAGAAAACTGCTTTTTTCAATTTAGACATTCCGTCAAATTTTATTTGGACCTTTTCACCTCAAGACGGGGTTGGTGGTCCGATGGCTACCGCTTCTGCTTCATATGCAGAAGGTCATGGGTTCAATCCCAGGCCCGTCCCTTTCCTCGTACTTTGTAGTTGTATATCTCTCACTTGCTTCTATCTTCCATTCTAAATATATCACACTCAAACTATTCGTTCATAGCAAACGTTAGAACCAGAGACGGACAAGAAACCGTTTCCCTGACGCTTCCATTCTTCCACGCGCACGCCTTTCTTACGCCTGATACATAGGCAGTCTGCTAACCACAAAAGCAAACCTCTCTGCCATGCCTTTCCCTCAATCCATACACTCCCGCATGAACTGACGTGGATGCAGTGGAATATACGGTCTACGTGGGAGTCAGTTCAATGCATCATCAATTCCTCCCCCTTCCCCTCATTGGTCTGCATTCTGACGTGGCAGGTGCCATTGTTGCCTAAAAATAGAAGATCACCAGCACTTATACACTGAGGATGCCTGTTAGTCCCAAGCAGTCATTCGGTTGGTTCCTTGTGTAAGTGCAGCTGATCTGGCGATACTGGAGTGCATCCACGGGCGGCCAATCAAGCTCAAGCTCAAGCTCAAGCTCCGTCAAATTTTATTTGGACCTTTTCACCTCAGTGCACAGCATACTAAATTGTGTAATGATTCATTGAACAAACGGCGTATATTTTTGTCTAGTGTAGCTGTCAAAGAGGCAAAATACAACAACAAATTTTATAAACAATTAAGTAGAATATTCATAACAGCGAACAAATCAGTAATTAGACTACTTTATTATTATATATTAGCGGTGTTCTACTCAGCCTGTTACAATCGTAGTCTATTTCAAAGATCGCGGAATGGCTTCTTCGCCGACTAATATCGATGATGGATGTCGGCTCTGTTTGAATCCGTTTGTCGAAAGTTACAGCACTATCGAAAGCCCTTTGGTGAAGGAACAGATGGAGAAGGTTTTTAAATTTCCGGTGAGTATCTTATTTTGTTTATTTTGCTAGTATATCACTGCAATGGATATTCACCAAATCGTGAACCGAAAAGCAAAACCCTCAGTACCTAAATAACAAATATTTACATACTTTACACAGATTGAATTTAAAAATGGATTGAGCTCTAGCATTTGTCAATCATGCTCGAATACTATAACTGATTTCTACCATTACTCGGAAGAAGCGCGTAAGAATCAAGAGTTTTTGGAAGCTGAGTACTCTGACGAAGAAGTTGGAACGTCCCAAAATTATCCAACATTCGAAAACCAAATAGACTCGGATGACAGTCAATCGTACGGTCCAAGGGCAAAAATTTTGGCAATTGAATCGATCTACAGTGAGGAAACAGACATTCAGCAGGAGCAGGAACCGATTGACAAAACATCAAAAAAGGACGTAAGCACTCAAACAGGTATTGAAGATTCCTCTCCAAAGAAACCTGCGGAGGATGATGAGGATAAATTTCTCAAGGAACATTTTGCGTTGAATTGCGATATTTGTGCAGCCAGTGTTTCGAGCTTCACACTACTACGCAGTCATTTCGAAAATGTACACCATCTCAAAAACGCATATGTGAAATGTTGCAACAAAGTGTTTCACGAACGAAGTACTATCGTTGAACACATTCGCTGCCAAAGCCACCATGTTTGTCTACAGTGTAAGAAATATTTTAGATTTAAATCGGCTTTAACAACGCACATAGCCAATGAACACTTTATCGGCAAGCACCCTCATACTTACACCTGCGGTCATTGCAAAGCGCATTTTTCGTGTGAAAAGGATTTGAATTCACATATTGGCGAATCGCACACTAAAAGCGAAGAGCAGCAGTGTCTAATTTGTAACCAAAGGGTTCGTCTTCATCGCTACCAACGACACATGGAAGAAGTTCATGGTACAACCAAAGGAAATAGAATTGTGCACAAATGCGTTCACTGTCCACGGTATTTCCGGGATAAATCTTCCCTAAACTTACACATGAAATGCAGTCATCATGAGTGTGCCAAATGCCACAAGTTTTTTGAAAGTCAGCTTTTACTGAACAAGCACATTGTAGCAGACCATCGCATGGGCTTTGTGTGCGAATTTTGCAGTAAGCATTTCATAAGCAGAACCCCGTACGAGCTACATGTGAAACTACACAAAGAATCGGAAGCTCCCGAGGGTTTGTAAACCACTGAAACAGCACAGATTGTGTTTCAAGAATTCGAAAAAGGAATGTGTGGAATGAATGTCTACCAGCTGGACTGTATCAATTCCTTGACAGCAGATTGAGAATAGCAAGGTGATATTCATACTCGGTGGCGTAATAGGTTAGTTCTTGTTTTAGGTTATCAATAAAAGAAATCTCAGAAATATAGTCAACCTTGTCAACGACCATTTGAAGATTCCTTGGATCGATTTGCAACTTTGTAGCTCTCTGAGTAATAAATCATTTATCTTGTTAGTGATATATTTTGAATGAGACACCGAATTTATTATTGTACAGTCACACCAATGTTTCGAATACGAATCCTACAGAAGTGGATCAGTGAGAGAAGAGGATCCTTGAATCAAACGAATCCATATTATGAATCAGAATACTGCAACAGTCATTAATCTGCGTGCCAAACAAAAGGTGTATTGTGTATAAGCGAAATTAAACACCTTTGTAGGATTCGTGCTAGAGTTTTTTCAGTGCTTATTCTAACTTCTGATTTAATTTCTGATAAAATTTTTGCAGAAAATCGTGGGAAATACATTACAGTCAAACTGATATCTGATGGTACCTTCTGCTTTTAGAAATATTGAGTCCTGGAACACAAATGATTTGGAAAGCTGTTTGTGGAATCATCATAGTAATTATGTGCCAATTTTCGATTTTTTATGCTAAAGTAGGCGAAAATCGCATGACTGGGTTGAAAATTAGTGTTCCTTCCCTAGTGTAATGCGTGGCAATGTTTGGCTTTTTTTATTGAGTCATGAGATCTCTAAAGTTTTTATTTTTAAGACACTTACTGCCGTTATACGCATAATTATCCCATGTTACTTTTTGTGCATTTTGACTTTTTGTCATCAAACAGGTTATTTTTACGTATAGAGTAGTGTTTGATCCTTTGCTCGAGTCACTTGCTCCTGCGGGGGCGGGTGATGTGAGCAGGATCAATCGTGTTGCGCGTCGCTCGAGAGGTATGATAAATTAGTGGCGCGGATCGCGAAGCACGGTCATCTATGCTCATGCTCACAAATAAACAAATAATTATTTATCATGGTCTAATCAAACAAACATCCCTCCCAGTAACCTTTGTGGAGATGCAGAGGCGAACACGGTCTCCAAATAGCAAAGGTTACACACTAACATTCACGCAGAGAAAACAATTTTGATTTCAAAAATATTCTGAATCATAACCACAAATTTTCTGTATTATTTGCCGGCTTATAATAGCCTTTCATTGTTTTAATTACTGCTGATGATTTAGTTCAAAAATATTTATTTTTGAATTTGACAGCTGAGTGTAACACGGTTCAACAAAATATTTTTTTGATTTAATGTATTTTTCTTATGAAACAACAATATTTTTGCATTCAAATAAAATTCTACTGTTTTAAAACAAAGTCTCGCTGTTTTTTGCTATTATAATATTTTTATTTGAAATAATAACACCTTTTCATTACACTCAGGCTTCTCCTTTTTCATTTTGTTATTATTTTGAAATACAAAACAAAAAGATTATGACTTGGAACGCTTAATTTATTTACATTATTTATTGACATGTTCTAGGTACCTGTGCCACTTTACAAAGACGAGATGAAATTAGCAGCTCAATTGCATTCTACTAAATTAGCATCCATGTATATATAATCTTGTGTGTAACTGCAATCATTAAAAATAGCTAATTAAAATCAGCATTCTAGAAAAATTGGTCATAACTTTCCAAGAATGGTTTTGATAGTTTTTTCAGATGTTCCAAAACGATTAACTTAACTTTTCTTGATGCAATTTTCTCCATGTCAAAGCAAAAGTTCTTGAAAAGCATAGAAACACAATACAATTTAATCGATTCATAAGCTTAATTTGTAGTTTGAAGTATCTCGTTTCATACCATAGTTGTATTTTGGTAAAAATATTACAGTGGGATTCCGTTTTTGGCAACAAAGTCTAAATTTTCAGTTGCCAAAAACGGAACCGTGGCAAAATCGGAACCCATTTTTTTGAATTTCAAAAATATCATTTTGATGTTGTTCCATTAAAATTATGGAACCAAATGATGGCCAGACTTCCGAACGGTCAATTTTGAAGTAGATTTCCGGAGGATAGGACTATGTTATGAATCTGAAGATCCGTCATATTTATTTTGACAGGCGTGTTCTACACACTTTTTATAGCTGAAATATCTTCAATGATGTTTTATAAACTTTATGTATACTATTTGTATACCTAGGTCATGTAAAAACAATAATCGCTTAAAGGACCTTTGTTCAAGAACAGAACAATTCCTCAAAGTAGTGTAAGAATACAGAAATTTCATTGGGCAGCGTCCATTTATTACGTAACACTAAAATTGAAATTTTTTGACTCCCTACCCCCCCCCCCCCCTCCGTAACGCTTTTTGTATGAAAAATTTCAAACATTTGTATGAGCCGTAACGCTTGAGCCTACTCCCCCCCTCCCCCTAGAGCGTTACGTAATTTGTGGATGCCGCCTTGGAAGCGTATTTACAAAAAAAGTTCTTGGTGTTACAAAACTGAATGATTCTAGTTAAATAAACTTAAAGAAAAAATTGTCTTTATTTTCATCCCAAGCGTCAAATTTGACGATTATTTTAAATTAAATTTCTTGCATATTAAGGCATCTGATATCAAATGGTTGACCACAGTCAAAGAGCACACAAAACCAGCTGAAATTATTTGCTGTACCAATACAAAACTATCATATTTGTTGGAACATGATATTGACTAAGCCTTCAATAGTATTTTCCATAGAAATGTGGGCTTCGTAGCCGTGAGGTTAGCGGCGTCAATCGTTTAAGCATATTGTACTACGGAGTGTAGGTTCGATTTCGTGGAGGTTCGCCCCTGTCGGAGGAATCTTTTCGTCAAACAAAAATTCTTCATCTTCAATGAATAATTGTTCCGTGTGTCCGTTGTATAATATAAGTGCAGCCTTTGGTTTAAGACGGTGTATATTGTCTTTTAAATATGGATGAAAAATTCCTCTAAAAAGTATTACAAAATGGTATAGAACCCGTTTGTGTTCTAAACTAGCTTGCTAGGAATCCACAGAATCTTGCTTAGAATTTTTTGGAGCTTACTTAGGAGCCAGATATGAATTCACATCTACCCAAGAGCTTGCTAATAATTTTGAAGATAGCGCTTAAACTTTCAAGATTCGATATTGCTGAAGATTCTCAAGTTTCCGATCGAAATTCTCAAAAGTTTATAAGGACTTTCCAGAGTGCCACTAGCAATTCCCGCATTCCACTTGAAACCTATTCAGATTCCGCAAGATCTTACCAAAAATGTTCAAAATACGATTAAGAATCCGCAGTATTCCTCTAAAAATTCACAGGCTGCTTTAGAAATCTTAGGAGTTTACAAGGAATCGACAGCTTTTGCACAGCATCCACAATATACATTCTCAGGTTCCCGCAAGAAACCCCTAAGTAATATCCAATAGGAATTCCCAAATTTCGCACAGTATTTCCAAGAATTCGCTGAAAATTCTCAAATGCTCATATTAAAAATATAGGAGTCAAAAAACGTAAGGATTATCCAGAATCAAGTTAGACAACCCCTAGACCCAGCCAGGGGTCACCAGGATCTCGTAAGGAACATTTTGATAATTTCATGCTTGAATTAAAACACTTGATATGGCACGTAGTATACTCTAGCTTGAGTAATACTGGAATATAATGTTGGATCGTTTCTTAAAACAAGTAATTTGCTTCTTTTGCTATGGTATGTTCTACATAAGCAATACATGTGATTCTACAATAAAAAGAATAGTGAGCTGAAATGGCGAAACGAAATTGTAGATGAATATTCTGTGTGATGTTTAGACTTTTTGTTCCTCTTATGTCAATGTTGCTTTGTTAAGAAAAGCTGTTCCAAATCTGAAGAAAACTGACTTTACTAATTACAATTATTTACCGGCATACTCAAATGGGCTGGTCATAAAACGTGAATGCCTGAGAAAAGACAAACGATGTTGGAACTCTAGTTGATACTAGTAGATACTCAGATATTAATGACTTCATGAAACGTTGCGACTATACGGCCATCTAGAATAAAATAAGCGCATACGCTGCTCCATCGCGAGCTAGCTCATCAGCCAATTCATTTCCAACGATGGAAGAATGGCCAGGTACCCATACAAGGTTTACAGAGTTGACTGAATTCAGTTCCTCAAATTGAGTTCGACATGCGATAACAAGCTTCGACCTTGAGTTGGCCGAAGCGAGAGCTTTTATAGCAGCTTGACTATCTGAACAGAAGTATATGACTTTACCCATTACGCGCTGTTGAAGTGCTGATTGCACTCCACACATAAGGGCAAATATTTCCGCCTGAAAAACGGTGCAGTTTCTACCAAGTGAGTAAAACTGATTCAGCCTTAGCTCCCGAGAATATACTCCTGCACCAGCTCTACCTTCAAGAAGAGAGCCATCAGTGTAACATACTATATTGTTTGATATACTTCTTTCCAAATAGCCAGACGTCCACTCTTCCCGTGAAGGGAATTGTGTGATAAATGTACTGTAAGGAAAGTGACAAGCAATTGTGAGATCACTTGGAGCAAGGACAATTTTGTCCCAATTCACCAAAAGTGGAAACAACGAAGTGTGTGTAGATCTACGATTCACAGGATTTTTCTCCAGTAGATCCAGTACCCATAAACGGTAAGAGCAAGAAAGTGCTTCTTGTTTAAGATATATGTGTAGTGGCGCAACATCGAAAAGGGCCTCGAGCGCTGCTGAGGGAGTTGTAGAGAACGCACCAGACATCGCCATCAAGCACATCCTTTGGAGATGGCCCAATTTTGATTGGATTATTCTCACTTCGCCCTTTTGCCACCACACAAAACATCCATATGCCAATATTGGTCGAACAACTGTTGTGTAAATCCATTTGATATATTTGGGTTTGAGGCCCCAAGTTTTACCAAAGGTTCGCCGGCATTGACCGAAGGCCATACAAGCTTTTTTGACTCTGAAATCAATGTGAGCTGTCCATAAAAGTTTGGAATCTAGAATGACTCCGACATACTTTACTTGATCAGTCACATTAATCTCAGTGCCAAAAAGACGTAAAGGTCGAATTCCATCGCGGTTTCGTCTTTCCTTAAACAGAACAATAGATGTTTTATTCGGGTTAACCGAAAGGCCATATTGGCGACACCAACTCTCGACTACCTGAAGAGCATCAGGTCGAATAGGGTGCTTATGCACATACCAACTATCAGAGCTAGATAGTCGTCGGCAAATCCATATGTTGGAAACCGCTATTATTGAGTTGCCTCAATAGCGTATCTGCTACGAGATTCCACAAAAGTGGTGATAAGACTCCCCCTTGGGGGCATCCGCAAATACTCAATTTTCGAATCGCTGCTTGACGCAATGTCGAGAAGAGATGTCGGTTTTTGAGCATTTGATGAATCCAATTGGTAATCATTGTAGGTTTCGTGCTGCTTCCAATATGGCATCGAAAGACATGTTATCAAAGGCACCCTAAATATCCAAGAAAACACCCAAGCAGGATTGCTTCTGAGCGAATGCTTTCTCGATATCGTATACAACTTTGTGTAAAAGAGTCACTGTGGACTTTCCAGATTGGTAAGCATGTTGATTCACACGAAGAGGCATGTTTGGCAAATAAACATCACGGATGTGATGATCGATAATGCGTTCCAGACATTTCAGAAGAAAAGAGGTCAGACTGATTGGTCTAAAACTCTTCGCTTCTTCATACGACGCACGTCCTCCTTTCGGGATAAACTTTACAGTAATTCTCAGATATTAATGACTTCATGAAACGTTGCGACTATACGGCCATCTAGAATAAAATAAGCGCATACGGTGCTCCAGAACTTGTGACTGGACATAAATCAATTACTGATTACTGAGACGTCTGATTTGAAAACGGTCTTCGGCAAATTTGTAGCTGATTATTGTTTCTCACACACGCTCAAAAAAGCGTTCTGGAAAACGTGAACTGTCAAAAATACACCGTGAACTACCATGATTGGTCTCGTATACATGATCTAGTTCACGGTGTATTTTTGCTTGTTGACGAGTTCACGCCTGCTGTTCACGGATACGAGAACGGATTTTTTTCTGTGCAGTATCGACGTATTCTAATCTCCCAGAGCACATGGGCAAACACAATGACCGATTGAATGAATTGGTTGCTTTTCTCATAGTAATTCCCATATAAACTTTAAAGTGTGGAGCAAAAACGATTTCTTGAAGAGTGGTTCAATGTGTAGTCAGTCCAAGCTAAGCTAAGCTAAGCAGTTTATTTTTACGTATAGTTTTAGAAAACACTTACCAAAAATTAACTCTCAAACCCCAAACGTCTGACTTTTCATTAAAAATGAACTTTAAAAAATCATAACTTGGCCAATTATTAATCAATTTTGGATCTTTTGGTCTCAAACAAACCGCATACTCCTCAAGATTTATTGTGTTCCGGAAGAAATGGGATTGGCCAATTGGTTCCGCAGTTATTCCGGATTCAAATGGGGTATATTCGTTCCGGAAGTGATAGTTCCCTTAGACTTTTCAAGATTAGCGGTAAGAAAATTATTCATTGTGTACTTTCTATAAGTAAAAAGCTGCCAGAAGGTCGAATGACATTGGTTCTCATTGATTCTGGCCATTTCGGATACCCGGTCACCTGGCACCGGTTCCTGAATGTACCCAGAGAGGACATTTTCTGAAATTCAAAGAATACTATCGTGCGACGGCTCAAAATTCATGATTTTTATCCGGAACATCATAGATATAATGCCAAAGACCAATATGAGGTTCCGGCCACATGCGGATACCCCGGAATCGGTTCCGCTAGGGCCTCAGTGGGACACTTTTGTAATCTTACTCACTCATATCGTGCGACGGCTCAAAATTCCTGATTTTTATCCTTTACATCATAGATATAATGCCAAAGACCAATATGAAGTTCTGGCCACATCCGGATACGCCGGAGTCGGTTCCGGGAGGGCCTCAGTAGGACACTTTCGTAATCCTACTCACTCATATCGTGCGACGGCTCAAATATCATGATTTCCTATCCTTAACGTCATAGATATAATGCCAAAGACCAATATGAGGTTCTGGCCACATCCGGATACCCTGGAATCGGTTCCGGGACGGCCTCAGTAGGACACTTTCGTAATCCTACTCACTCATATCGTGCGAAGGCTCAAAATTTATGAATTGTCATCATGAACATCATAGCTATATTACCGTGGACCAATATGAGGTTCTGGTTACATCTGGATACCCCGAATTGTTTATCCAACAGCATCACTCCATAAATCAATATAAAGGTTCTGACTAGATACTTGAAATCTTAGCGAAATGCTGAGGCTGGTTCGAAGGAAACAGAACCTGGACTAAGACACAGAGCCTGGACGTGGAAGCAGAACCTCTTCGTGGAGGTGTAGCCTGGAGGCTGAGCTGTAGTCTGGAGGAAGAGTTAGCATGGACGAAAATCTAATATAGATTTGAAGGTCAATACGCGTTGTACAAATTCAGCGAGATGCGAATGCTGACTTATCTAAGGAACTGGTCAACAGTGTTGGAAGGAACTTGGTAGTCTGGAGAAATTGATGCTAGGTGAATTTGGTTGGAAGCAGCTCACGGAAGAGCTTGGCAACTAATTTCAATACTGTCGTTAGCAACTATAATAAGGGATAAAAGACACAAAGAAACATTAAGATAACCAAGATCGGGGAGTAACCCATGATGTATTTTTTTTTGTATATAAATTTCAGTACAAGTCGGACTCGATTATCCGGAATTTTAGACTCGATTATCCGGAGTACGATATTTGATATTCTTGTTTTTCAGTATTTGTGCATAAATTTGAGATAATTTAATATTGCACTATACAATATGAATGGTTTAGCAGTTTTGGACGTAGATAAGAAAAGGGGGTTTGAAAAAGTTTTTTTTTGTGTACGTTGGTCAAAAAATGTTTTTTTTTTTTTTCTCAAGACCCCCAAATGTTCCTAGAAATAATATCTTGCTACGCCACTGCATCATATAAATGTAATAACGAATGAAAAATATTTGAGTTCTTTATTCGTAGATTTCAACGTTTTTTAGTGATTCGATTATACGGAGGATTCGATTATCCGGAGTGGAAAACAATCGATTCTCGAGTTCGATCTGTACTACCAATAGATTATTTAGTTGCATTGTGTAATGAAAAACAAACTAATCTTAATATATCTGAAGATTCAAATACAGGTCGGACTCGATAATCGAATCGCTAAAACAACATTTAAATCCGCGATAAAAGAAATAAAATAAAAACACGGTTTTTTATCGTGTTTTTTTTTATGTTGACAAAACGGTTAGCCAGAAATGTCTCATGGACTTATCGATATGGATCCAAAGCTATCTCAATGGATTCAACGAAGATTACACAGAGTGCATATGAGTCTTCTGGAGTAATCGCATGTTACCAGAATATTATATTGATCCATGGCATAATAGCTATGATGTACAGCATAAAAATCATGAATTTTGAGCCGTCGCACGATATGAAGGAGAAGATTTACAAAAGTGTGCCACTGAGGTCCTGTCGGAACCGATTCCGGGGTATCCGGCTGTGGCCAGAACCTCATATTGGTCTTTGACACTATATCTATGATGTTCCGGATAAAAAATCAGGAATTTTGAGCCGTCGCACGATACGAATGAGTAGGATTACGAAAGTGTCCTACTGAAGCCCTCCCGGAACCGATTCCAGGGTATCCGGATGTGGCCAGAACTTCATATTGGTCTTTGGCATTATATCTATGATGTTCCGGATAAAAAATCATGAATTTTGAGCCGTCGCACGATATGAGTGAGTAAGATTACAAAAGTGTCCCACTGAGGCCCTTGCGGAACCGATTCCGGGGTATCCGGATGTGGCCGGAACCTCATATTGGTCTTTGGCATTATATCTATGATGTTCTGGATAAAAAATCAGAAATTTTGAGCCGTCGCACGATATGAGTGAGTAAGATTACAAAAGTGTCCCACTGAGGCCCCACCGGAACCGATTCCGGGAATCCAGATGTGGCCAGAACCTCATATTGGTCTTTGGCATTATATCTATGATATTCCGGATAAAAAATCAGGAATTTTGAGCCGTCGCACGGTAGTATTCTTTGAGTTTCAGAAAATGTCCTCTCTGGGTACATTCAGGAACCGGTGCCAGGTGACCGGGTATCCGAAATGGCCAGAATCAATGAGAACCAATGTCATTCGACCTTCTGGCAGCTTTTTACTTATAGAAAGTACACAATGAATAATTTTCTTACCGCTAATCTTGAAAAATCTAAGGGAACTATCACTTCCGGAACGAATAGACCCCATTTGAATGCGGAATAACTCCGGAACCAAGTGGCCAATCCCATTTCTTCCGGAACACAATAAATCTTGAGGAGCATGCGGTTTGTATGAGATCAAAAGAACCAAATTTGATTAATAATTGGCCAAGTTATGATTTTTTAAAGTTCATTTTTAATGAAAAGTCAGACGTTGGGGGTTTGAGAGTTAACTTTGTTCGGAAACTCGATGAAAAGCAAGCCAAGTTAATTTGTCCCATTGTTGAATTTCCACGCATAACTGTCCCACTACTGTATTTCTACCCATAACTGTCACACTATACAATTCGCTGCGCTGATCTCGAACAAAATATCCAGTTGTCAGTTTTGAATTTGCTGGTGTTTGGGAAAATCGTTTTGAACATCTTCTTTACATCCCATGTAGAACACAACCTGTTTTATGTGTTTGTATTATCGGGATGCATTCATCATTCATGCAAGCCTGACGTCAAATTTGATTGAAATTTTCAATATCAAAATATTATTTCCCATCCGTTTTTCAAGAAATTTCATTTGAATTTGCAGGGTCAATCACAAAATTCTTCTAGTTTTTTGGAACCGCGGTCATCGATTAGAAATGCATCGTAATTTTGGATTCATCACGGGGAATACTGAAATAATACCACTTGAAGAATCAGTAACCACTTTAATTTCGAGTCCATACCCAAGGAACAATTGGTAGCTTTTAAGATACTTACGTGTTTAATACAAGCTGCATAGCAGCAACCATTGCTGAACAAATTTTTAGTTGAATCATTAATTGATTAATATAATTTTCCGCTTATAAAAAAGCTGTTATTCCACTTGCAGTTTGTGTTTTGAATAAAAGCTGGATAAACCTCCAAAAATGCAAATATAGTAGCTTTTGTTCTACAACACATAAGAAGTTTAACAATTGACTGATTAAAAGCTTCTATAGGTTGTAGCCATCATTTTAGTAGAATATTGAACATTTGATTAACAACAAATCGTACAAAAGTTTCAGTGTCTAATACTTAAAATGTTGACCAGCATTATTAGTAAAACTTATAAACAATGTGATTAACAGTATATGAGTAAGCTCTTATTCAAGCAAAATGTATTATGTCTTTTTATGTTATTTTCAAATGTTTCAAACGTTTTTCAAATCAAATCCAAGACGTGTATGCGATGGATGGATTAACGTAATGGACGTAATGACGACGTAATGGATCAACGAGGGTAAAGTTCGAATCACATTGGATTAAAAATATCAAAATTTATATTTTACAAATGTAGTGATCATCATCTGCGACGTTATTGATATCGGAAAAAGTTACTAATCATAACATTGATAATGATAATCGAAGTATAAATAATAATTTAACAATAGTTACATGAAAGTGGTTACCCAACTTACAGTCCAGTGTCACAAATAAACATATACATAGTTAATTATTGTTGAATAATGGTGACAGCTGAAAAAATGCCCTACAAAGAGCTGAGAAGATGGTATTTAGATCCAAATTTAAGTCAATGTTCAACATTTTTCATTGGAATGAATAATAGTAGAATCAACACTTATTAAACTTCTCCAAAGAATATCTGCCGACTTGTCTAGATTGTTTTACTAATGAGTTGAACAAGTCATTTTTCCTTCTATTAAAGAGCCAATATTCCACCAAACAAATATAATTGTGTAAACAGATGTACAGGAGACGAACTAACGTTTTGGTTGCTTCGCACTTCAGCTGTTTCCATGTTTAACATGAACATGATTAAAAGCTGAATAGGTATTTTATAAAATCCTAATACAACATAGATATATCATCCGAGCATGTCATCCAAAGAAGTTCAAAATAACGATTACTAAACACATTGTTCAGCAACAAAGAAACCTTACAAAATTGGTCACACCATAGCCAAATTTTTGAAAAAATGGACAAAATATCTAAAAATTGCATTGTATTCCTAATGTATTGCAATTTTCAACATACTAATATCATTATTATTTATCTTTATTTGAGTGGCTTTTCGCCCTTGGCGAATTGGTCACTAACTTACTAATATATAAAAACATGTTGGATACAATAATAACTGATGCTTTCTCAATACAATATTCAAATATGTTTAGAAAATATTTTGAATCATTCTTTTGACATAGGATTATTGATTGAAATATATTTTATATTTGTATAATGTTTAATAGATGGAAAAAGTGCGACAATTAATTAAAATATTAACCAAGTAGAAATATTATACATTTAATAAATGAATTTTAGTATAGTTAGATGAACAATTCAATTAAAGTTTTAACAAGTTAAAACTTATTATGAAATTCGATTAATCATTTCAGACTGTTTTTACTTTGTGAATAAACTTTATTTTTGACCAGCATTGAAATAAATTTTCTCACTGTGCGCTATAAATAGCCCTCTGAGTTCAACTCGCATCAGTACTGAACAGCAACAGAAGTAATGCGCTTATTCAGTTGTTGATCAGCATAGCACGTGTTGATTAGTTATTGTTGAATAGAAGCTCAAGCATGATCAATAATCAGCTACAAGAGGTTTATATTGGGCACTGGAAGGCTGATATATGAATTCAAAGATGGCGCAGATGGCAAGGTTTACCGCTGACGATGGGAAGGTCTCGAGTTTGAATCCAGTATTCAGGTAATTATTAAAAGTGTGGTTATTAATTCCATGGTAAAGGTATACACTGCATTTGATGTATACAGTGTTTAGCTATTTTTAGTCATTTATTTGTTTTCAATCAATTTTGTGGCAGTTGAATAAAAGCTGAGACGAATGCTTATAAAGCGATTTTGAAGTTGTAGAATAAAGTCAATATACAACGACACGCTTTATAACTTCTCCAAATTTGTGTGAACAACGCCTGAACAAAGGCTTCACTTGGAAATAATTAAAATGTTGTTAAACATGATGCTGAATTAAACTGCAATAATGTAGTTTGTTAAACTAGCGTTGTTAAATCATCAATCCTTATTAAGCTAAGTGAAACCTGAATAAACATCATTACAATATATGATTACAGTCACTAAATGATAAAAAGCTTAATAATTTCGCCAAATTTGCTTGAACAATGTGTGCGTAGCAGCAGCAAAGTAATATAATAAAGCAACTATTCAGTATGTAGTTGTGAAAAATTGCTTAATAAATGATTATAAAATAGGCAAATGTTTCTTGGCTATAGCTTTCGACAAATCAACTTCATGATTTAGCAAACCAAGTCTAAATAAAAATGACTTGGCCACATGCTGGGTTGTTCCGAATACCGGTTCACTGGTGGAAGTGGCCATTATATTGACGAATCTGAATTCGCAGATGAGTTTCTGTCAAGCCTGCAGCTGGAAGAGTCGATGTAGGAATTTATTACATATAAACTCTCTAACTTACTCACCCACTCTTTCTTTCACTAACTCATACATTTTCTCATTATCGCACATACAGAAAACTTTGCTTTCCATCCCAAACTATAAAATCGTATTTCTTCACGTAGCTCTATTTGGCACATGTCACTTGAGTCATCATAAGGTCCATTAGCATAGTCTTGAGTGAGGATATACGTCCTCTACATTCGGTACAATCTATACGCAAGAACGGTCATCTACAGCAATATACTTAGCACATAATTGGTCACCCTCGCTACTATCAGTGGGACTGTTAGGCGTAGAAATTCACCAAAAACCACGTATTTCTAGGCATAACAGTCCCACTTTGTATTTCGTTGCTAAATTTACTTTAATCCCATAATACAAACTCTTGACTCTAATAAACACGCTATTCTTTATACTATTGTAATGATTTTAAATCAATTCCACACACCTGGTCAATACGAGGCCTAAATGTGTTAAAATCTTCAAACGCGTTTTTCTCGATTGCATGTTTTGGAACATGGGACAATTAATGCGTGTAACGGCAGTTTAGTACTTGTTAATTGTTTTTGCGAAATTTTGTGTTTAATCCAATCCCATCCATATCAGTGATTTATCTATAACGGTTGGGAGGCTGTACAATTCAATGATTTCGGGCGCGTTGCTGCCCATCTTAAGGACAATTTCCGAGGCGCTCAAGAAATCACAAAATAAGGTTTATTTTTTATGTTCAATATATTTTTATGTTACGACCAGAGTAGTATAAAAAACGTTTGTTCCTTTTTCCACGACTTCAAATGTATTGCAACCAGAGGCCACGTGTTGCGAGTTGTTAAGATAGTGCAGGTATCTAGGCGAATGAAAGATAGATACAGCATTACGATGAACACCTGAATCGGTGGATCGAAGAGACCTGTTCAAAGGCGCTGTTTCTTTTTGTTAGCCCACTCGATAGCATGCTTCCGCTTGATGTGCGAATACATCGTAGTTCTAAGCTGGTAGCGTTGTTTACAGAACTCGCATGTGTACAACATTTCACCCGTATGCACCGTTCGATGTTCCTAAAAAAATGAATGAATCTTCCATATTGCTTACAGATCAAAAATACATCAGCACGTTACCCTTAAAGATATTAGTTCTTTGAATTTACTACCACAAAATTCGCACTCGTGCTTCTTTTCCACATGCTTTGCTTTCTTATGACATTGGAGCGCAAAAAAAGAAGGATACTCTTTCTCACAGATGTCACACTTTCGCACCTGAAATGGCGCTTCATCCTTATTCTTATGTATCGTATTGATATGCCGACGCCTGTTGAATCTGGTTGCAAAAGGCTTGCCACAGTATTCACAACTGAAATGTACAGCATTGCCATGACTTTTGATATGGCTTATGAGACGGCTACGCGTGCTAAACTTCTCTTTGCAACAGGTTACATATACCTGATCACTGCAGTGCGCTGTTTGAAAATGGTGACGCAGTTCCGTAAAAGTTGGTTTTGTTGCATTGCATTGAAAGCATGTTAAGGTAAAGTACTCGCTTAGATATTGATCCTCTTTTGCTGCAACTTCTGAATCGAGTTCGTCATCGGTTAGAATTGCGCGGTTTTCCTCTTCAACTTCCACTTGTCCTGTGCTTCCCGTTTGTTCCTGCTGTCCTTGAACAAGAGTTGAAGATGTTGATTCTGCGTCCGGTAGATTTTCATCCATGTGTTTGAACAGTTTGTGTTGAGTTAGAGTTTCTTGGCTCTTGTAACGCTTCTCACATAGATCGCATTGGAAGGCATCAGGATTAAGGTGCAACTTGATGTGGTTTACGATATCGCCTCGTTTTGCAAATTTCTTGTTGCAGCACATCACATATGCATCGTTTTGACCATGCTTTAAGCGAAAATGATTACGCAATTTTGCGAAAGTCAACGTAGTGGCACTACAGAGTACGCAAGCTATATTGAAATGCTCGTTGAGAAACTTGTCGTGCCCGCTCAACGTTTCACTTATACTTGATGTTGAACAATCTGATATCTGTGACTCCGTTTGAGTTGTTTCTGTGTTTAGAGTCGCCAAATTTGAATTCATAGAAGATAGTTGAGAACTGAGCAAAGGTTCGTTTGAATCAATATTTTCCGGAAAATCTTCGGTCTCTTCATCACTATCCAATTCAGTTTTGATATCTATACTCGCCAACTCAATGTTTGATGACATACCAATGTTTGTTTCTTTGTTATCGCTTTGGATGTTTTTGATATTAAAAGATTTGTCAAGTTCCTCATAACTGTCCGCTTCGATTTTGATGCTTTCAACGTCGAATTTGTATTTTTTGGGTAATGGGGTTTGCTTGCCAAGTTCTCTCAATAAGTTTTCCTGGTTTAGTCGAACCTTTTCTGAGTATTGATAGAAGTCGCTGATTGTGTACGAACACATTTGGCAAACCTCTGAAGTGATACCGTCTTGCGAAGGGATCTGTATGTGAAAGAGAAAAAAAAAACATCAAAATATAGATACTTGAAACTCAATTTAATTTTCAATAGTAAATTGTTTGTTTATCAATAGTTTTACTATTGAAACAGTAAATTGACTTTTGGATTAATCTGATGAATATATGATCATATTCTTGTAACTATTGCATAGTATTTAGCTGGTTCGGATTATCTCAAGTTCGTCGAAAATGAATGGAGCTCAAAACCTACTATGGAAAAGAGAGGATTGAGATTCGGAGTTAGTCAGTCCGGAGACTACACTTGAAGCCAGGACAAAAATCATGAGTCAACAAGGACTGTTAAATACTTGTAATTCAAGGACTCCAATGACTACTGATTACTTAACAAAATTTCTAGTTTGATTTGTTTTTGCTGCTAGTACAAAGCCTCTTTTTTGGCTCATCCGAACAGAAACCAATTATAAATCATATCCCTACCCTTTTGAAGAGGAAAATCTCAAAACACACTCCACATGTCGAATTGAAGATGTGTTCATCTAATTCTGTATACGTATGGACCAATGCACGAGTTCACTAATTTGACGTTTGAGCGGTGCCGAATTCACTCGTTGCCATGGTCACGTAAATAACACGGCACCGCTCAAACGTCAGATAGTGAACTCGTGCATAGGTCCATGGACCGATGCACGAGTTCACTAATCTGACGTTTGAACGGTGCCGTATTCACTCAGGGTGTCGACTCAATTTTGAAAATAAAATTCCCTGACTTTCCCTGACCTTCCAGTCCTTTTCCAGAAAAAAAAAATCCAGACCATGCAGATTTGTTTGTTTTGTTATTTTTTTTATCGTATGAATAAACTGAGCAAAAGCTTTTACTTTACTTAAATACACCTGTCAGATATTTTTCGTGGGCATTTCTTCAAGATGATATGATAAAACTGAGCACTTGAGTATTTACTTTTCAAACTTAACAATTCGAATGAATAAAGCGGTAAAAGTTGAGTATAAGCTCAATAAGCCCTGGAAAATTTTGAGTCACCTATTGACCATGCTCATTTGAAAACTTCAAGTACAACATATATATTTAAAATTGTAAAAAGGATGAACTCGTATACTGAACTACCTCAGATATAATTTCACAAATATCTGGCAAAAACAAAAATTTTTGTCATCTTCCCCTTTTTTTGGTTATACCATTTTTGCATATAAGACGCAAAACTATTAAGATTATCCACCATGTTTTTGGTAGAAGGACTTCCTTCCTGAATTTTGACTATTTCTTCTTTTTCCAGGTAAAATTCCAGCCATTACCAAAGAACTTTCTTAGAGAATCGTTTCACGGAACTGAATATAGATTTATCAGAAATTCCTTTTTTAATTCTCAATCGTATTTTTCCGAGTATTCCTTC
The DNA here is from genome assembly GCF_002204515.2 of Aedes aegypti. NCBI lineage: Eukaryota > Metazoa > Arthropoda > Insecta > Diptera > Culicidae > Aedes > Aedes aegypti. Next base: position 29,312,978 of record NC_035108.1, read on the forward strand.
AGGAATTTTTCTAATATTTCCCCCAGAAACTCCTTAACTTTTTTTGGTGAAATAATCTAATTTTTGTGCAAAGTAACGAACCCAGAGAAGTTTTTTATTGCTAGTGTGACAAAGGAAGAGCCTTTTACAAATCAAAACGATTGTCAGCCATTAAGAATATTGCATTCACTAAATTTCTCGATAGTGTTCATGTTGCCCGATAACTTATCCAACCAATTTTGTATTTGATTTTTCTGACATTTGATGTGATTATCATCACCATGTATGAAAGCAGCACGTCGTACTTATGGGGACGGGCCTGATGTAGTGGTTAGAATACATGCCTCTCACGCCGAGGATCTGGGATCGCATCCCATCCCCGAGATAGTCATTTATGAAATTAAACAGCTATAGTACCGACTTCCTTCGGAAGGAAAGTAAGGCCGTTGGTCCCTAGATGGAATAGCCTAGGGCTAAAAATCTCGTTAATAAAGAAAAAAAAAAAAACGCGGTATTGATATAAAATTTGAAAACTAGCTGAGGGTAATTGGATTTTTTTTCCTTTTTCTGAAATAAGCATTCGGTTAATGTGTTCATTATGATTTTTTAGGAATATTTCAGGAAAATTTAAAAAGATTTTTTTTTCAGGAATCGCAAACAAATGTTTTGTGAAATGTATTAATCATTTCATAGAATACTTTCTATAAATTTTCAAGATGATTTGTTACAGATTATTTATTTTAACTAATTTTTTAGAATTCCGATATGATTCTTTTCCCGAAGAAATCATCGAGATATTTTTGACAGAATGCATTCTGAAATTGAGTAACGCGCTAATAATAAGTTTTCTGATGTTCCTCTTGTCGTGCCTCATGCAAAACTCGGAGCAACTCCTCAAAGAATTGTCAATAAGTATCTCCAAGTAATCTCACAAACTGTCAAGGGATTATCGAGCAGATTCCTTCAAACCCATTTCCGCAAATTTTTCTGAAGGATTTTCTGAAATTCCGAACGAAATTTTATCGAGGAATATTATGATCTTCAGAATATCTGCGTACCTTCCTGAGTTTAATCTTAGTAAAACAAACTGGACATATTTGTAAGTGAGCTCCTGATAAAAATCCTGACGTAACGCTTGAACTGCGTTAGGTTTTTGTTGCTGATTGCTCGGAATCATGATTCAAATGCCAAAAATGCTGAGTCGCGCAACCGTTTATGATCGACAAAATAAAAAATAAATAAAATATAGCATACACTGAGATTCGAGCCAAGAACCTTCCGATTGAAAGACACGTACTCTACCACTGAACCACTTCTTAAATTAGATGTGATCGATACCAAAGAGTTGAAGCAAAGTGCACTGCTTAGTGTTTTCACCCTGGATGTTACGCTTATAAAGAATCATGATTATGACTCCAGGAATTATGATTTGTGATCCTGATGATGTTATGACCTAATCCATTTATGAATTTCATGATTTGTAAATCTTGATTGGGGATCAGATTTTTATCCTTGTAAAGAGCAGTTTGCGGCATTATCTTAATATAAACTGTTTCCAGAAAAAAAAACCTGATAAACAAAAAGAAAATATCCTGTCCTGCGGAATTATGCTCTTGAAAATGAGAACCCTCATAGTTTTTTTTCTCTATTTATCGTTTCACCAGTTTTACTAAGATATTTGAGAAAAGACTGACATGATTTGATGGAGTGAAGCTAGGCAACGGGTTAATCTAGGCAACTTTAGAACTAAATATTTTTTGTGAAATCTACGCCAACTTCGAAGAGCACTGTTTATGCTGTTGATGCTTTTCATTTTAGTTAGTTTTGAAGATACTTTTCATCTTAGAAAATTTGGGATTTGTAGGATAAGTAGTAATGTACAGTTTACTCTACTATGCATAAGCGCGTTTTCTCAATGATGTACCGCATTTTTATCCATTAATCGTATTAAATGGAGACATCAACTTGTGCGATGTTGTAGTATTTATATTTTCCCTGACCTCTAGTGAAATTCCCTGACTTTCCAGGTCAAAAATTGAATTCCCTGACATTCCCTGACTTTCCAGGTTTTTCCAGGTAGTCGACACCCTGTCACTAGTTGCCATGGTCACATAAATAACACGGCACCGCTCAAACGTCAACGGGTGAACTCGTGCATTGGTCCATTGAACAACCTAATTCATTCTCAGCTTCATCGGTCCACTAAATATTCACTAAATTTACATTTGTGAAGTTTTGAACATCAAAATCTTCATTGTTAGAATGACACAACATATAGAAAAAAATGCACGGTCTCCCATATTCCATACTAATAGTTTCAGTTTTGATAGGTCTTAAAGACCAATTTTTATTTTCAATCTGTTTTAAAACCGTGATAAAAACTGAAAAGCTACTTGTCGTGTTATCTTAAAATAAAAAAAACAAATTCACAGAATCGGATTTGAAAAACAATAAAGAATGATCAATTTAGCTCGTATTATGAGGACCTCTGTTATGTACTCACCGCAAAGCTGAAAACCTTCGTCATCTGTTCTCGCAGTTCAGGGTTTTCAATCGAGGAGAAACTTTTAGCAAACAGTTCCAAACACAATCGACACCTGCCGGTGCATGTCGCCGTTGTCATTTTGAGGTGCTAATAAAATTAATTCTTTCAATATCATAAAACCTAAGAAATTTAAAATAAATTAGCCGAGTTGACTTTAAACTATTAAAATCGATTTGCTTTCATTGAATGTAAACATTAACCAACATTTGAAAAGGGCTTATTGTTTCGTATGTTTAGGCCTTTTCGATTGACGCTTCTGTGCTTGCATGCAACTTAGGAATCGTCCATAAACCACCGCATTGATTATCACCACACGCAAAAAAATTGTGCGGTAAAAACTACCATTTTAGGGGGTTAACTTAAGCGCTCGCACCGGCAATTTTCAGCAGACCAGAAATGCGCTTGATTTTACCATGTATGTAGTCGAAATCAGATTGTTGTAAATTATTTTTGTCAAATGTACCAGTAATGTGGTGGGCTGTACCGTAAACATGGTAAATTGGTCTGAAATTCCATGGTAGTTTCAAGAATGGGCGTAGTCAGCTAAAATAGTAAGTTTTACCACAGAATTTTTTCCCGATCACTCTGAGAAGTAATCATGTTCAAGTCATTATCAAAAACATATAGCTTTTTTCCATAATGCTTTTCACATAACTCTTATTTACAAATCGTATAGATAGAGTTCATTATGAAAATCACATACATTTCAAGTATAAAGACGATGGATATGGAATCCAATAGAAGTTGGCATCATAGACAAAATCATATACATTTCGTCCGAAACTAATATAGATAATAATTGATTCTTTATTAAAACTGAAATGGTTTTCAAATGGCATTTACTACCAGATTATTTGAATTAAATTTTCAAAAATAAAAATACTTTCAGGTACTACATTTTAAAATTATTTATTTAAGATAATATTAGAATAACCGAAAAAGATTTATTCGTTGACATAGTTTGAGAAGAACTTCTTCAGTCTTCAATTTTTTTATCATCCGGGTATTTGGATCCACTACCCTGCAAAGCCATCTCACAGTAGCTACTGGAACTTGAACAAAAGGGATTTTTGTTCTCTGTAGATATGTATCTGTAGATATCGTCAAGCAGAAGTATGGAATAAGAAGCTAAATTATTCAACGAGAAGTGAATAATGGTTCCTGCTGGATTCTAAGATATATACATAAAACTATATAATTATTGAAAAAATGTTATTTATTCGCTTACCTTTAAAAACTTGCAAGAATTCATCGTAAATCCACAGACAAACAGACGTCACACTCTCATCATTGTCCATCGACCACCTTTTTAACGGTCGATTCAAAAATAGGTAGGTGGCCAATCCGCCACCCGCAGCGCTCACATCGTTTTTGTTCGCGTTTGACGTTTGCACACTACCGCCATCTGTTGGCCCGTCGGCCAAATACAATAATTTTAGCATTGGGCGCACATGTCCTTGTGACTATGATTTTGATCGAGATTTGTTCTAAGTGTTACGTCTGTTTGTCTGTGGTAAATCCTTAATCTGCTAGCAAAATGAATGCAGTGGCCGCCATCGTGTCACTAAATATAAACACAGATTTTTTTCACAATACAAAATCATATAGGGGAACTTACGTATTGTCGGCAGCCTAAGCAGCTGAACTTTTAAGAAGGCAATTTTACGCAACAATGGAGCACAATAATTAGCAGGAGACACCTGAACTACACTTGAGCACTCTTCGTTTATTGATTGTTATACATAAAACACTATTTTGTTCTCTTAATCTTCTATTTTTCCTCACCGAAGTCACGAGGCACTTGTTCTTTTATCGGCAATGCAATTACTATTGTCGGCAACAAAAATGTTCACTTCGGCAATCCAAAACTGCGCAAAAACTAGTTTATGTATTGGTAACATTTCGTATTTATTGACAATTCCTGAAATTAAACGTCACTCATTATGTTCTACTCGTTGAAAGGGCCAATGCAGAAAAATACAGACTACACTGAGAAAAGAATTGCAGTTAGAAATAAAATAGCGGAGATTCAAATTGAATACACAACGCCACTAAATTTATGCAGACTAAGGCGCCGTCCATATATTACGTAACGCTCTAGGGGGAGTTGAACGTTGCGGCTCAAACACATTTTTTTATGCAAAGACCGTTGCGGAGGGGGAATGGTCGAAAATTGTACATTTTAACGTTATGTCATAAATGGACACTGCCTAATTTCATTTTCATTTATTTTATCGAATAAATTTTGTATTCAATCTCACTATGGCAGCATTTCGGCTTTAAAAATTGCCATGTCATGGTCATAAACTTGCAGCAGGTGCGAATCCAACCTAGAAGTTGCAGCGTGACGTCATGGTTAATTGATTCATAATATTGTGCTCTGCAAGAAAAATCCACGGAACGCGATTATCGGATTACTTGAATTTCAGAGTTGCGTTTGAATGAGTTACATGCATGCTCCTATTTGCTACTCGCACATGCGCTACAGTCTATTTAGGGTGCGGCTTATTTTTCAAAAGTTCTCAAAACCAAAAATTCGTGTACTCTTTTGAATTCGAATCATATTAGTAGAGAAACCTCGAAGTTTGAGCCAAAAATATTAAAATTTAGAGATGCAAGCGTCTTGGAGGTGAATTTTCAAGTTATAAAAAATGGCCTTCAGTGAAGTCACCATAACTTCGGTAATTTCAGCACCATTACCTTAAAAAAATTTTTTTTTTGAAAACTTTGTAGAACATCAAATTTGTGTGAAATCAAAACTAGTTTCAATAAAAAGTAGTTGACTCCAATTTTTTTTATTTTACTGAAAAAATATCTTTGTTTGACCATAACTTCATGAATACTCAACCGATTCCAAATCTTTTTGCATGGTTTTGAAGCTTATTTAATTGTGTTCAAACTTTGCATACACCGCATTTTACTGTTTTGACCAAGTTATTCAACATTTTAATTTTTATCAGTTAAACAATATTCCTAAAGCTTAAACTGGTTTTCCTTATTTGTTAAACCTTTGAAAAGGACTTGGCAACATTTTTTAAATAATTTTGAAACAATGATGTATTTGCACATGTTAAAAAATTACACTATTCAACTTGTAATTCAAACAAAATGCTTTAGAAACATAAGTTTTATATGAAACATGTAATATTCGGCAAAAAAACTTAAATAATCCAAAGAAATTCGATTTTTGTTAGTTTTTTGTTACAAAACTAAGCAAGGTCCTTGGTTCAATTCCAGGTTGCCGCGAAAACTATTTTTGTTTTCAAATTTCGGTTCCATGACGTAAATTTATGAATTTCAATCCAATTTCTTCCTATGTTTATCGATAGTTCGTTTTCCTGAGTGTAGTTTGTTTGGCCCAATGTCACCTTCTCGAAGGGGTGAGTTTGGGCCAATTTTCAAATGATTCCTATTTAAAGGAAAATAATCAGATTTCAATTATGTGTTCAGCATTTGCAACGTATTCTCATATTTAACCGAACATATCAAGTCAAATTGCGAAAGTTATTTAAAAATAAATGAGAACTTACACATTTTTGGCCAAATCTCACCCCCAACGATGGTACTTGCATAGTTGTTTTCATTTTTTTTAATGTCAAGAATTTCACCGTGAATTGAACTATTCACTGACAAGCTGAATGGCTCGATATGGTTTTGGTCTGTAAAGGTTGCTGCTCTTGAACGCTCTATCACCAAGTTATTACCGAGAGAATGAATGGTATTACAGTCCAACCTCTTTTTACGACCGTTTTTTTTTACCGACGGTTCGTTTTACGACCACTTTTTAACGACCGAAATTCAGATTAACAACCGTTTTTATAAATGACCAATATCTTACAAAGTATTCAAAATAGAGGATCATGATGTTCAGCAAATTTGTTCAGTGGTTCAAGGGCTAGCACCACCATCACTGAATTGCGGAATTCTACCACTAGGTGATGCTAGTGAGTATGAAACATTTGTTTAGCGGTTATCTTAGGATTCTGGCCACTTAGAAATATGGCGCCTTCTGCAAAGTTGTTCAGTAGCTCAAGGACTATCATTATAAAAGCTATGAGATTCAAAATTTTACCACCAGGAAGCGCTAGTGAGCATCAAACTTTTGTTTTGCGGATATATCAGGATCCTGGCCACTCAGAAAGATGGCGCCTTCGGCAAAGTTGTTCGTTAGCTCAAGTACTATCATTATAAAAGCTATGAGATTCAAAATTTTGCCACCAGGCGGCACAAGTGAGCATGAAACTTTTGTTTTGCGGATATATCAGGATCCTGACTACCTAGAAAGATGGCGTCTTCGATAAACTTGCTGAGAAGCTCAACTTTGCCCAAGACGCCATTTCTATGTAGTCAGGATCCCGCAAAACAAAAGTTTCATGCTCACTAGCGCCGCCAGGAGGCAAAAATTTGAATCGCATAGCTTTTATAATGATAGCGCTTGAGCTTCTGACTAACTTTGCCGAAGGCGCCATCTTTCTAAGTGGCCAGGATCGTGAGACATCCGCAAAACAAAAAAAATCGTGCTTACTAGCGCTGCCTGGTGGGAAAAACCTTATATCTTTTGACAAAAATAATGATAGCCCTTGACAAAATTTTGAATCGTATAGCTTTTATAATGATAGCGCTTGAGCTTCTGAACAACTTCGCCGAAGGCGTTATTTTTCTAAGTGGTCAGGATGCTGAGATATCCGCAAAACAAAAATTCTACGCTCACTAGCGCCGCCTGGTGGCCAAATCTCGAATCTCTTGGCCAGAATAATGATAGTCTTTGAGCTACTGAATAACTTTGCCGACGACGCCATCTTTCTAAATGGTCAGGATCCTGAGATATCCGCAAAACAAAAATTCTACGCTCACTAGCGCCGCCTGGTGGCAAAATTTTGAATCTCATAGCTTTAACTATGATAGCGCTTCAGTTAATGAACAACTTAGCCAAAGACGCCATCTTTCTAAGTGGTCAGGATCCTGAGATATCCGCAAAACAAAAGTTGCATGCACACTTGTACTGCCGGTGACGCAATTTCACTTAAGCAGTGTTGCCAGATACGACCAAATTTTGAACCCTTCATGAAAAACTGGATTACAGTTGAAGAGTATTGCTATGTTGCTAAGCATTCTATTTTTCTGTTCCGCTCAAGTTTTATGGTTTTATCAAGCCACATGAACATTTGTGATTCGGCCGACTGTATAGCACGCAACACTTCCTTCAACTTTGGTCAACATTCGGTACCGTCATCTTTGAAATTTTTTGGTATTTGCATATCACACCCCCATAAAATTGGCTCTTTTGATAACAATCGAGCAGTGTTGCCATCTATTACCAAAATATGAAAACTTGAACGGCCATTTTGGAAAGTTCTCAACCCATGTTTCAACTTTGCCGAATATCCCGAATCAGTATTTCCGCATATAGACGTTGCATTTTTCAAAAACATAATTATTACCCAGATTTTTTTTTTACGACCCCCCGATAACGGTCGTAAAAAGAGGTTGGGGTGTATTAAACAAAATCCGATTGCGATGTCCCAGGATTTAATTTTGGTTTTGTTTTTGAATATCACTCTCCGAATATGGTTCGATCACCTAATTCGGATCAAAATCCAAACCTTGCCAATAATTTTTAAGGTTCATATTCTTCTCAGTGTATGAGAAAATCAGAATAGACCCTTTTTAAATCTACTCACTTTTGATTTGACACAATTGGGTCCTAAAATGTTTAATGAAATCTTGTTTTTATTTAATGACACGAAAGAGCATGTTACTGCAACTATTTTAGCAATTTTTCCCGCTCAAATAACGGCTACATCATATTTAAACTTTAATTTAAAAATTGGGTCCATAAATGAACCTTGACATTTTTGATCATGTTTGACGTTCGCTTAATCGACAAAAACACCACAGGGCATTTAGTTTTAACACTGGGGTTGTTCCTATCTGACATTTTGGAAGGGACACGGAAAGCAAAATACACCCAAAATTTGAGTTTAAACTAAGGAGTGAGACAAAATCTAAAAAAAAAAATTTTTGAACTTAAACAAAAGAAAAACATTAAAAAATTGAGTAAACATGTGTTTTTAGCCTAAACTTAAGCGTTTGGCATTTAAATTGGGACAGGCCTTTAGGACCCTATTACATCATCCACTGATTGCCTGTAGAACAACAGGAGTGTTGCCAAAATAGTTAACCTATTAAAAGACGTATATTTTATAGGTTTCTCAGTATTTTGAAGTTTATGCGCTACAAGCTTCAAATAAGGAAGGCATTGAAAGACTCAATTATTACCCATGCATGCTTTGTTGCATAATTCCAATAAATTAATTAGTTGTGTTCGATCTTTTCTGTGAATTTAAATCGTGAATAATAATTACACCGCAATTGAATATGGTTTTCTGGCAACCTGGTGCAGTAATAAAAAGTGATTGCCGAGGAAAACAAAGTTCATTAATTTTTACTTATGATTTGAAGCATAAAAATTAAGTTTTTTCGAGTGCTTTATAGCCCAATCAAAAGTTTAATTGTGCATAAGTGATCGGTGCGTAGATTTTGTGAAAAAATTGGCATTGGAGCGGAGAATTGGACCTTTCGAAGTGGTGAGTTTTTCCTAAGCTGTTCTTGTGTTGTTCTGTTCGGCAGCTCACGAATGACGATGATTTCGTAAGCATTTATTTCATTTAATCATAAAACCCATGTTATATAATATTTTCGTCAAGAATGTGATTTATATGGAAGATTATAGTTCAAGGAACATGTTGAGTACATTGAAGGTAACCCTTGTTCCGTAGATAAATTCTAACAAGGCCGATAAGTTAGTGTTGCCGAAAATACCCTCAGGGTGCCGAAGCCATCATTTACCCGGAACTTACGTATTGTCGGCAGCCTAAGCAGCTGAACTTTTAAGAAGGCAATTTTACGCAACAATGGAGCACAATAATTAGCAGGAGACACCTGAACTACACTTGAGCACTCTTCGTTTATTGATTGTTATACATAAAACACTATTTTGTTCTCTTAATCTTCTATTTTTCCTCACCGAAGTCACGAGGCACTTGTTCTTTTATCGGCAATGCAATAGACCATTTCCGTCAAAAAATTTTATTTGCTCATGAGCTTTCTTTCAATTTACTCGACAAACTTCCCTAAGGAACCCATATGGTTTGTAGCCCCTAACTATTGAAAAACAATGAAAAACTGGCGGCACGACAGTTCGCCCCACGGTCCTTTACATTTTATTTCTCTCCAATATTTATCAGGCCCCTTTTTCCCCTATGATTTTATCTCCACGTTGTGGTGAATTTTGATCAGCTGTTCCTCCGTGGTCTCCACTCAAGCTTCTGGATTTACTTCCATGATTGAAATTTACTCAGGTGGCGCAGATCATTGATGCGTGACATTAGTTCTTTTTTTCACTCTTTCGTTATTCTTATGCAGAGCAAATAGTGACGTCAGTCGGCAAATAAAAGAAAGAAATAGTGACATGCTTCAGTGATTTGCATCACCTAAGTAAATTTAGAACATTGGTCTCATCTTTGTTGATCTTTGGGTTTGGATGCACTACTTGTTCCTTTTTTGGTAATGGTGATGACTGCAAACAGCTGCAAACCCCATATCCGTCCCGGAAACGACCTATCTATCTTAACAGGTTCCATCATCGGAACCTTAAAGTTAATTGCGTGCGCAAACATATTTCCCCGTTTTATTTTCAAGACCCCAAACAAGTGACACCATCAGGAAGAGAGCGAAGGCAGACATCGTGACGGAACTCTTAACGAACAGATTAAAAACAAGGGTGGAACTGGCGGCTCTTTATTGCTACCCCGACGTGTCGCTGGTTCTAAAATGTAAACAACCATACAAAATAACGACCAAACAATGGTGACGGCGTAATCAATTTTCTCGCAAACATCTTTTTTGGGAATTTAGCAGAATTTTCTGATTAAATTACCAACAGCGCACTGCAGTAGCACGTAGCAAATAACTGCTGGCAAACATTTTATTTCAAGCGCATTGATTACCTGTAATTATGCGAAGAATGATTTTCACTTTTCCGCGTTAAGCCTTAAAACTGGTTCTGGACTTAGGTTGGCGGCTTTTCAATTTTACTCCCAGTTGACAGCCGCCCTCCACCCTTGATTAAAAATCCCCTTCTTATCTTCGTAGGAAGTTGCCGTGGTGCTCAACCTGAAAGGGTTCATTCAAATATTACGTAACGCAAAATTTGCCAATTTTGTACCCCCTCCCTCCCCCACGTAACAGCTTTTGTATGGGGATTTTTAAATTTTTGTATGGAACGTAACACTAGGTAAGACCCCCTCCCTCCCCCTGTTGCGTTACGTAATATTTGAACAATCCCAAATGGTCCCTACTCTATCCTGGGTATGCGGTCATTGGAAAATTGGCGACGAAAAATTTCACTGTGTGGCAGCATATCGTCTTTTAAGCTATTTGAACCCTATTTAAAATCCGGAACATGTCCGCTTTCGAGATTGCAAGAGCTGTTCGATTAATATATTATTTGATTCGGATTCCACCCCGGCTTCCATGGACATCCAGGAATACAAATGATATGCTCCCGCGCAGTGAAATCTTCGTGCCAGTTTGCCTCCGGCCACAAAACCACAAGAGAGCAGGAACCTATCGCGGATCATCCGGCGCACCACGGCAGATTCACGCAATGAGGTGAATTGGTTATTTGGAATGGGATTTCAAAGATGAAGATCAAATTTGTTCTGCTGCAACGACGGCCATTTTTCGTGGAGTACTTGTGATTTCGGTGGCTGAGCGCATAGAAGTAGCACGCTTAACCAGATTCACGCATCGCATGTGTTTTTGTGATCTACAGAATATAAGGCAACGAATGCAAAAATGTCTGAGGAAGTGAAAAATCTGTGCATTTCGCACTTCTTCGCACTCAGCCTATACGTATGTTGGCTATTGGCTACATGCAGATCGCTGAAAATGGATTATTTGTGATGGAACTGTCAGTCATCTTCAACGTGGCAGCAAACAGTTAACCGTTTGCAAGATGAGGAGTATTCGGGGATTTTTTACATCGAAAAGCTGAAAAATGGTCGCAAATGCGATATATTTTTCCCCATTTGCTTCCGCTTTAATTATTTAAATAGACAAAAACCTGAAAAACTTGCTTTTATAATCAAGAGAAAAGTGGAAGCAAATTCCGCATATTGAGCGTTTTTGTGCACCGGTACTCATTTTTGAGCGGAACAAGTTTAGCGTGAGGTTGATAAGCAACAAACCAACGAGCGAGTCAATTTTGTTGTTGCTGGATTTGACATTTTGTTGTGTCTACAAACATTCAATGCAGGGATGTTGTAAGTTTTGGCCAAATCTCCACTTTCTATACCCACAGGGTTGAAACAACTGTGCCGCACGACAAAATTCACCTCAAATTCCTGAATTTTCAAAAAATTGTAAGAAAATCAGGAGTGCATATAAAAAATATCTGAAAGCGTCAATAATCATAAAAAATAATCGCCTTTCGAAGAAAAATATAAAAATTGGGGGTTAGGTCTGACGGAAATGGTCTATTGCATTATCTTTTGACAGATACGCGCATTTCGACTACCACTTGTAGCCCTCTTCAGTCGTAAGTAAGTGGATACGAGTAACTACCACTGAAAAAGGCTACAAGTGGTTGTCTTTCAAAACATAATGCAATTAGGTCGGAATTAAAAGCTACAATACTCAATCCACTTTTAGATTGTCTTTCTTAGGGGGGATTGCAATATTCAAATCTTTTTTTTTGTAAGACTCGGTGGAGCGATTGCATTCTTATGGCGGGTAGTGTACATTCCGTCCAATAGTAAAAATGTAAGAGGCTTGTTATGTCCAATAGTAAAAATGTATAAGGCTTGTTTATATTAAATGTTTCATAACAGATATCAAAAATTAAGTTTCTGCTTGTTGATATTGAATTTGATCTAAATTTAACAGATGCTCACTTAAGGATTTCGGAGGGGATATTGTTGTAAAAACATAATAAATTACGCGTCCATGCTTTAACAAAAATGTGAAATATGCTTCAGTGAAGTGAAATATAAATTGTAAATATTTAGCTTTGAAATAAGGCCATAGTTGTTAAAATTGCGTAAGCAGGTTAAAACCGACCACTGTTGATGGGGTAAGACCTCCACCCCTAATTTATACCAAATAAAATGTCTTAACCATTTTGAAAGTTGTATCTACGTTGTGTATTACTATTCGAGTAAAATGAGATCAATGTTGTTAAAAATACAAACCAAATACGCATATTTTTTCAAAATATGGGTGTTTCAAGGTGATAATAAGTATATATCAAAGTTTTTTGAGTTAATTAACCCTAAAAATAGTACAACACCCCGTTAAGCAATGTTAAAAATTACAAATACACCACCTGTGATATTTTTTGATCATGCCTAAGGCTGCAAAGAACGACATGCTGCGTCGAAAAAGGATTTACCTATTGATTCTTGATTTTGACATATGAATTGAATTGCTTAGGCAAGCGGTCTTACTTCGTCTTCCCCTTTATTGGCACATTACTGGAAAACTTCAAAGCCGTTTTTTTTCAAAAGTAGGTTTCTGTCACTACCCCACTTAGATTGTAGCACCCTTAGGAAAAAAGCATGAATTTTCGACCCATTCATACGGTTTTAGCCTATTTTGTATGAAAATCCGAAAATTGGAACAGAATTCTTGTAGATCGAAAATTAGTGCTTTTCCCCTAGTTGTGGAAATTGTCCAGTAGGTATCATACAAAATTTCATAAACATATCCTTGTTTAGTGTTTCAAATTTATGCTTACTAATCCTGGGCTATTATATCTGAGCGGGAGTTGAACAAACATATAATAATTCGTTTCTCATTTATTTTTGCAAATAAGATTTTTAAATTCGAAACATTTGATAAAGCATATACATCGTCGATCTGTACAACTTTGAAATGTGTCTAGGTACCGCCAAATCCTCCTTGGTTGTTTGATGAACTATCTTCTCCCCTACTTCGGGTGCTGCCTTTTCATGTGAACTTTGAAGTTACGCGCCAACACCCATCGATTGCAGATTTCACAGATAGTGTGTGGATGTTTAGATTTGCTGTGCGTCATGTCGAAATGTCGTTCCATTAACCACTTTTTCTGGTACTCCTTGCCGCAGTGTGGGCAACAGAAACGCTTGGCTTCTTTCGTCTTGTTCTGTTCCATCGTGTGACCTTCTTTGATGTGGTTTATGAGATAACTTCGCGTGCTGAACATTTCTTCACAACAAGTTACGTATACGTTGTAACTATTGTGTTCCGTGCGAAAGTGGTCACGTAACATTTGGAAAGTCGGTGTAATCACATCGCAGAGATAGCATTTTAGGATGAAGTGATCGCTAATGAACTGGTCTTCTACTTCTGTTCTTGTTGGTTTCCTGCGTTTAGTGGGCACCGTTTTCTTGGGCTGTTGCTCCTGTTCAACATTAACGTGACAGCTCTTAATATGGCTTATAAGGTGGCTGCGTGTTCCAAATCTTTCGTTACAGCATGTCACATATACATTATAACTACGATGAGTAAGGCGAAAATGGGTACGCAGCGTATCGAAAGTTGGTTTTGTTACATTACAGAAATGACACCTCAGAACAAAGTGCTTGCCTATAAACAGATTTTGTTCTGCTCTCACTTTCAGTAGTTCTTCACTTGCCTCATTGTTAGTAGGATTGGAGTGGCTTTCTATATGACTTATAAGATGACCACGAGTGCCGAATTTTTCTCCACAGCATGTCACATACACGTTATAACTGTTATGTACCGTTCGAAAATGCTCTCGGAGCATTTGAAATGTAGGTTCCTCCATATTGCATAGATGGCAGGTCAAGATGAAATTTTCCCTTAGAAATTGATCCTCTTTCTCCCGTTTAGTTTTCACCTCCAATAGTCGAACGAAGCTTTGCGACTGAATATCGTTTGAATCATCACCTCCCGAGATGTTTGTGTGTTCCTCTGTCATTGGCTCTTCAGTCTCACCACTATTTGATTCGATTTTAACGTTTACACTTTCAAACTCGTGAATCGATTGACGATCTTCCGTCATTAATTCGTGTTCATCACCAAAATGCGGTTCGATTTTAATGTCTTCGGAATCGATGTTACTATGAAACAATGGTTCTGGCTTAATTCGCATCTTTATAAGGATTTCTTGGTTTTGTCGTACTTTTTCCGAATACTGGTAAAACTCAGAAATAGTGTGAGCACAAATTTGACACACACTTGAGTTGAACTCTTCTTCGAATATAATCTGGAAACAAAAATAGAAGAAAAAAAAACATTAGGAAATGCTTAACACTTAAATTATAATTAAATTATAAAGTATAATACCAGGCGGGCAGAAGGCAGCGCGATGTAACTCGACCCAAGCCCGAGGATGGAAAACAGCGCGCTTCGACGGCGAAGTATTCACTGAAGCCCTGAGGCGCGAACGAAACACTCTGGACCTAAACGGTGAAGAGCTAGTTGCTGTGATATCACGAACGTGTGATGCTTCCATGCCGAGAAAAGCCCCTCCTAGAGAGAACAGGCCGCCAGTGTATTGGTGGTGCGAATCAATTGCAAATCTTCGAGCAATCTGCCTTCGGGCTAGACGAAGAATGCAACGCGCACGCACAGAAGCACAAAGAGAGGAACGCGGTGCAGCATTCAGAGAGGCAAAGTTGGCTCTCAAAAAGGAAATCAAGAGTCGAAAACGGGCATGCTTTGAAAGTCTATGCGAGAGTGCCAATTCTAGTCCATGGGGTGACGCCTACAGAGTGGTAATGGCTAAGACCAAAGGAGCCATAGCACCCCAAGAGAAATCGCCCGAGTTGCTGCGATCGATAATCGATGTACTCTTCCCGCACCATCCCATAAGCCCATGGCCCCCAGCGCCGTATGCGGCAGATGAAGGAGAAGAAGTGGCGAGAGTGACGAACGAAGAGCTGGCAGAAGTCGTGAAATCATTCGCGTCAAACAAGGCACCGGGACCCGATGGTATCCCGAATGTTGCCTTAAAAGCGGCAGTGAACACGGATCCGGACATGTTCAGAACCACGATGCAACGCTGCATTGATCAAGGAATCTTCCCGGATGTATGGAAACGACAGAAATTGGTGCTACTACCAAAGGCGGGGAAACCACCAGGTGACCCGTCGGCGTATAGACCTATCTGTCTACTAGATACGACGGGCAAGTTATTGGAGAGGTTGATTCTCAACAGACTAGTACCGTATACGGAGAGTGCGGACGGCCTGTCCAACAACCAGTTTGGATTCAGAAAAGGTAAATCTACTCTGGACGCCATCCAGTCGGTCGTTCAAACAGCTGAGGTGGCAATCGAGCATAAAAGGAGCGGCATCCGTTACTGCGCGGTTGTCACTCTGGATGTGAAGAATGCGTTCAACAGCGCAAGCTGGGAAGCAATAGCACACGCGCTTCACCGCCTCAAGGTACCGGTGCAGTTGTGTAAGCTTCTAGAAAGCTATTTTGATGGTAGGATTCTACTGTATGACACAGAGGAGGGGCAGAAAAGCGTTTGAATTACCGCGGGAGTACTTCAAGGTTCAATCCTGGGCCCGCTGTTATGGAATGCGATGTACGATGACGTACTGAGGCTGCCCCTTCCGACGGGTGTTAAGATTGTTGGCTTCGCCGACGATATCACCCTAGTGGTCTATGGTGAATCGATGGAGGAAGTAGAGTTGACAGCAGCGCACTTTATTTCCCTGGTTGAGGAGTGGATGAAGTCTAGGAAACTAGGACTGGCCCGTCACAAGACTGAGGTGGTGGTGGTCAACAACCGCAGGTCCGAGCAACGGGCGCTTATCTCGGTAGGTGATTGCACCATAGAGTCCAAGCGATCCCTTAGGCATCTTGGGGTAATGATCGATGACAAGCTGAGCTTCGCTAGCCACGTTGAATATGCCTGTAAAAGGGCATCTACGGCTATAGCGGCGCTTTCGAGGATGATGTCTAACAGCTCTGCTGTAATTGCCAGCAAACGCAAGCTGCTGGCAAGCGTGGCGCTATCCATACTAAGGTATGGAGGACCAATCTGGTCAAAAGCGCTTAGAACGAACAGAAACCTAAAGCGGTTGGAAAGCACGTACAGGATAATGTGCTTAAGAGTAGCAAGTGCATACCGGACGGTATCTAAAGAGGCCGTGTGCATCATAGCCGGGATGACGCCCATCGGGCTCATCATCAAGGAAGATGTTCAATGCTTCAACCAAAGGGGTACCAGAGGAGTCCGCGACACGTGTAAAGAGGAAACGCTCAGAAGCTGGCAGCAGGAATGGGATAACTCCACTAAGGGTAGATGGACCCATCGACTAATACCAAATGTGTCAGATTGGTATGGTAGAAGCCATGGGGAAGTGAACTTCCACCTGACGCAGTTTCTGTCAGGACATGGTTGCTATAGACAGTACCTGCATAGGTTCGGGCACTCAGAATCTCCTGCGTGCCCCAATTGTGCTGGTGTAGAGGAAACAGCGGAGCATGTCGTGTTCGATTGCCCCCGTTTCATTGTTGTGAGAGGTCGCATGCTCACTACATGCGGAGGGGACACGTCCCCCGACAATATTATAGAGAGAATGTGTGCGGATGCCGAGTGCTGGAATGCAGTAACCACGGCTGTCACTCACATTATGTTAGAATTGCAACGTCTATGGCGCGCCGACCAAGAGTTGGCTGCAGAGGATTAGCCCTGCCGAGGCTGGTCCCTTGTAACATTGTTTAAGTCGGCTAGGAGAAGCAGTTTGCCTAGGCTACTTCTGCTACACGTGTTGTGCTATATGCACTGGTCCCTTCCCGAAGAAATACCGTAAGGTGGTTCCGGGGAGATGAGGGTCTGAGTCCAAGGGTCATGTCGATGCACTGTTCACCACTTGAGCAATTCTAAATGAATTGCTCATGCACAGTGCATAGGCTGGTTTTAGCGGGTCGTCGTTGGTGCGTCATCCCCGCATTCCCTGAGTTATCTTCTCAGGGGATCTGTTTGCAGATTTCCCCCTTGTAAAAAAACAAAAAAAAAACACTTAAATTATTTGGAAATCGACGTCGGAAAACGGATTGCCGAAAATCCAACTGTTCGGTAAATATTTGTCAAATATCGGTATTTTTTACCGAGGTATCGGGAATTTTATAAGAGTCTCAGTTGCATGCACCGAGAACTCGGTAAAAAATAGATTACAGATATTTCTGTAAAAGAATCTTGAATGACAATTTACTAGTATCTTAAGTAAACATGCTGCTGAAGTTGAGATTTATGCATATAAACGGTATACATAAAGCTAGCATTACTGTATAATTACAATTCATCTGTGTTTAAATTGGTAAAGGGCTCTTAAGTAAACATGCTGCTGAAGTTGAGATTTATGCATATAAACGGTATACATAAAGCTAGCATTACTGTATAATTACAATTCATGTGTGTTTAAATTGGTAAAGGGCTCCTCTAGAACCATATATTGAT
Organism: Aedes aegypti; assembly: GCF_002204515.2. Lineage (NCBI taxonomy): Eukaryota > Metazoa > Arthropoda > Insecta > Diptera > Culicidae > Aedes > Aedes aegypti. The sequence goes on from NC_035108.1 coordinate 29,330,983, forward strand.
GTTGTAATTTATAACATTAACTTGACACCTTTTCCGCATCTAAACTGCAGTTTTTCAATTTATACATAAAATTGATTTAAAAAACTAAATATTTCTAACTAACCATAGAACAAATAAAATAGTTTAAAATCTGCATTAGCCATCTATAAACTAGCAAACATGGAATATCTGTGATGCAAACGAGTCAGCATCCTTGAAAGATTTGATCAAATTCGCCCTGGTACTCCAAAATGTTTATACATAGTTGAACATATCAAAGAGCTTAAGCTCTTATTTAATAAAAGCATACGCAAATGAGAAATATCACGTTTGTGTTGTTAATATATCTGATTCAGAGAATTTGTTTATATAGTATAATCATATTCGCTGATCAGCTTATGACGTTCAAACTCACCTGAAAGCTAAACACCTTCTCCATCTGTTCTTTTAGTTGAGGGTTTCCAATCCAGGTGTAATCACCCGCCAACGATGCCAAACATAAACGACATATTTCGGTGGATACCGCAGTGGTCATTCTGAAGCTATGTTTGCCCAAATTCTCTCAATAATCACGATTTAAACATCTGGTTCGTAAAATATAAACAGTTGCTGCTCTAAACATTGGATTTTTATGTACTTTGTTGTGAACACTACTCTCAATAATATTATAATGCCAAAAATTTCGTAAAAAAAAATGTCATTTAATGACATCTCGGTACAAGGCCTTTGCTGCTTGTATGCAAGCAACAGTACATACACGATAAAAAAAAGTTTAATTTTGATGATCTTACCATCCTCGATGATTTTTCGCAGAAATGGCAAAAACGCATACAATGGTGATCATTGGTTAAAGGAATCTATGATCAATTCCGTATTAATGGGAAGTATGCACTTCAACAGAAAAGTAAACACCTATCTCGATGCGTGGGAAATTTCTTGCAAGAAATGCTCAAGAAAAGCATTTTTCTTCGATCGCAGTACGCAGTTGAAAAGAAATGTCAATTCAAATGGAGCTTACTGTAGAAAATTTCTTGACCATTCCTTTCAGCAGAAATGTTTACTTTTCTTGAGCTGAACAGCATACTTAGCTTAAGCCTGATTTGCTGCTGAACGGGAATCGCTAAAGAAATATCTCGCCGATTCCTTGCAGAAATTTTCTACAGCGACTCCCATTTGAACTGACATCTCTTTTCAACTGCGTACTGCGATAAGAAAAAAGTGCTTTCTTGAACGATTCCTTGCAGGAATTTCCCATGTATCAAGATAGGCCAATAAATTACTTGTCAGCAGCGAATCAGGCTTCAAGATGGTAGGACATGTAAAAATAAGTTACCTCGCCAGCTGATCTAGATTCCTCTAAAACATTACAATGTTATCATGGTGCTGCAATAGGGCGATATTCAAAACTGAAAAGGCAATAGATGGCTCTTTTTCAGTGGTAGTATAAACGAAGTCCTGAAGCAAAGAAAGCACCACGGAAGATTAACTAAACACAAAAAGTTATGTATTCACTTTACACTTGATTTCTAATCACTACTTTTTTGATCCAGTTTCCTAATTACAAGCAATTTACGATTTTCATTATTTTCCATACGTTTTGACAGTTATTCGACTACCATTCTTCCATGCGCTTGTGTTGAAAGTTTGAGAAATTTGAGAATCCAGCGTAGCGTGATTACCCGTAACGCGGGTAGATCACCTTTTCGTGGTGCGTTACGGGGTAAGATCTACGAATTTGAACCCTAGTCTCATCTTGTTTGTCGGGCTAGAGTAATATGTTTTGGTAATTCAAGGCTTCGCGGTACAAAGAACTGTACAGAAATCGATGCTTTATTACCTATCAATGGAAACCCAAAAAACATTTGCCTATTTTATAATCATTTATTAAGCAATTTTTCACAACTACATACTGAATAGTTGCTTTATTATATTACTTTGCAGCTGCTAGGCACACATTGTTCAAGCAAATCTGGCGAAATTATTAAGCTTCTTATCATTTAGTGACTGTAATCATATATTGTAATGATGTTTATTCAGGTTTCACTTAGCTTAATAAGGATTGATGATTTAACAACGCTAGTTTAACAAACTACATTATTGCAGTTTAATTCAGCATCATGTTTAACAACATTTTAATTATTTCCAAGTGAAGCCTTTGTTCAGGCGTTGTTCACACAAATTTGGAAAAGTTATAAAGCGTATCGTTGTAAATTGACTTTATTCTACAACTTCAAAATCGCTTTATAAGCATTCATCTCAGCTTTTATTCAACTGCCACAAAATTGATTGAAAACAAATAAATGACTAAAAATAGCTAACCTGTATACATCAAATGCAGTGTATACCTTTACCATGAATTCTCGAAAACTTATTCATACAGACTCAAGTCAAAAGAGTATACAAACTTACTTTATCGATCCTACGTATTAGGCAGGTGGAATTCTACACGTACCGCTCTGTACCAACTCAATTTTTCACTTTTAGAACGTTTAATTTCCGAATTTACAAAACGACGAAAGTGAGATTTTCAACTTTCGCAACCTATCCACTACTTTCGCCGCCCCGCTGTATGGAGAGACAAAGTGACTTAACCACGAATCAAAACAAAACACTACTTGAGCCTATTTTACACTGGTAGAAAAACGTCGAAAGTAACTGAATGAAACGGCTTATCATTTTCTTATAATTATTTTTTAGGGAAATAATAGAAACTACCTAGTTTTTTTAACGTGAGCTGAGTGTATGCAAAATTTGAGCGAAGTACACGGCAAAAAAATGTTAAAAAGGTGATTCATTTTAAAACAGTTTTAGAAGATAGATTGTGATTTTTCCTAATTAATTTTCTCAAAACCGTATAAAAGTTACTTACGTCGATTTGAAAAAGTAATCGAGAATTGATAACCACACTTTTAATAATTACCTGAATACTGGATTCAAACTCGAGACCTTCCCATCGTCAGCGGTATACCTTGCCATCTGCGCCATCCTTGAATTCATATATCAGCCTTCCAGTGCCCAATATAAACCTCTTGTAGCTGATTATTGATCATGCTTGAGCTTCTATTCAACAATAACTAATCAACACGTGCTATGCTGATCAACAACTGAATAAGCGCATTACTTCTGCTGCTGTTCAGTACTGATGCGAGTTGAACTCAGAGGGCTATTTATAGCGCACAGTGAGAAAATTTATTTCAATGCTGGTCAAAAATAAAGTTTATTCACAAAGTAAAAACAGTCTGAAATGATTAATCGAATTTCATAATAAGTTTTAACTTGTTAAAACTTTAATTGAATTGTTCATCTAACTATACTAAAATTCATTTATTAAATGTATAATATTTCTACTAGGTAAATATTTTAATTAATTGTCGCACTTTTTCCATCTATTAAACATTATACAAATATAAAATATATTTCAATCAATAATCCTATGTCAGAAGACTGATTCAAAATATTTTCTAAACATGTTTGAATATTGTATTGAGAAAGCATCAGTTATTATTGTATCCAACATGTTTTTATATATTAGTAAGTTAGTGACGAATTCGCCAAGGGTGAACTAATAATATTAGTAAGTTGAACATTGCAATACATTAGGAATACAACGCACTTTTTAGATATTATGTCCATTTTTCAAAAATTTGGCTATGGTGTGACCTATTTTGTAAGGCTTCTTTGTTGCTGAACAATGTGTTTAGTAATCGTTATTTTGGACTTCTTTGGATGACCTGCTCGGATGTTATATCTATGTTGTATTAGGATTTTATAAAATACCTATTCAGCTTTTAATCATATTCATGTTAAACATGGAAACAGCTGAAGTGCGAAGCAACCAAAACGTTAGTTCGTCTCCTGTACATCTGTTTACACTATTATATTTGTTTGGTGGAATATTGGCTCTTTAATAGAATGAAAAATGACTTGTTCAACTCATTAGTAAAACAATCTTGACAAGTCGGCAGAGATTCTTTGGAGAAGTTTAATAAGTGTTGATTCTACTATTATTCATTCCAATGAAAAATGTTGAACATTGACTTAAATTTGGATCTAAATACCATCTTCTCAGCTCTTTGTAGGGCATTTTTTCAGCTGTCACCATTATTCAACAATAATTAACTATGTATGTTTATTTGTGACACTGGACTGTAAGTTGGGTAACCACTTTCATGTAACTATTGTTAAATTATTATTTATACTTCGATCATCATTAAAAATGTTATGATTAGTAACTTTTTCCGATATCAATAACGTCGCAGATTATGATCACTACATTTGGAAAAAATAAATTTTGAACTTTTAATCCAATGTGATTCGAACTTTACCCTCGTTGATCCATTACGTCGTCATTACGTCCATTACGTTAATTCATCCATCGCATACTTGTCTTGGATTTGATTTGAAAAACATTTGAAACATTTGAAAATAACATAAAAAGACATAATACATTTTGCTTGAATAAGAGCATACTCATATACTGTTATTCACATTGTTTATAAGTTTTACTAATCATGCTGGTCAACATTTTAAGTATAAGACACTGAAACTTTTGTACGATTTGTTGTTAATCAAATGTTCAATATTCTACTAAAATGATGGCTACAACCTATAGAAGCTTTTAAACAGTCAATTGTTAAACTTCTTATGTGTTGTAGAACAAAAGCTACTATATTTGCATTTTTGGAGGTTTATCCAGCTCTTATTCAAAACACAAACTGCAAGTGGAACTAAAAACTAAACTAAAAATTTGTTCAGCAATGGTTGCTGCTATGCAGCTTGTATTAAGCACGTAAGTATCTTAAAAGCTACCAATTGTTCCTTGGGAATGGAGTAGGGGGACTGGGGGTAGTTTGCCCACGTTAAGGAAAACAGTGATTTTAGATGTGAAAAACGTTGTTTTATGCTCTTATTTAATTATGGTCGGATAGACAAACATGTTTTCTACCAAATAGTAGAAACAGCTATCCATTTTAACTTTTCTGGGGTTTATTAAGTAATTTTTGAAAAATGCTTGCTTAACTGCATATGTATTGTTTTGCGGGGTAAAACGCCCCGCTTGAGTTCGGCGTTAGCCATGCTGTAAACGAACGCACACAATCATGCTTATATATGAGTTGCATACATCCGGGCGTTTGTTCAGATGTTATTGTTCAATAATAGTATACATGCTGATGCGAAAAATGTACATTTGTAAGGTTCCAATTTTTGCGTAACTTCAACATGCCATTACGTTTGGTAGAATTTGAATTCAAACGGCTGTTTTGGTGTTATGAAATAGGGGTGGGCGTTTTGCCCCCAGAGTTGATTAAAGTTTAGGTCCTTCAATAAGCTTTTTGAGGGGAAATTTAACATATGTTTTGCACGTAATACAAACTATGACAGTGCACAAGTTGGGTCTCGGCAGTAGTTTCAGAAATTTGGTTGTTTATCGACCTAAAAAATGACATTGAAAATCGCACAAAATTGCAACGAAAACAGCGAAAAACGTTTTTATACGATTTTATTGATTTGGTTGAGAAAACCACATAAAAACATATTAGGAAAAGCATTTCTATCAATTTTCTATGATCTAGGGTGAAAAAAAGCATTCTAAAACACATCGTTCGGCCAAATCGATGGTGGCGCGTTTTGCCCCCTATGGGCATATTACCCCCAGTTCCCCTACCGTGTACGCACCAAACTTTGCGCAGTTAAGAAATTATCATCCTATTTTTGCTTCAAATAAGGCTAAAATATATATTTTTTTATTCAAACTTCTGTCAACAATAGGCTTTTAACCCTTCAGTAGAACACATGATTTAAAAAGAATAAAAATAATTCATTAAAAAATAAAAAAAAAATGCAAAAGGCGGTACAATACCTTGTGCCTAACATTGCGCTCAAAATCTGAATTGTTCCTAACTCGGGGAGGGGGTCGAAAATTTCCAAATTTAGCGTTACGTAATAAATGGACGCTGCCTTATGCTTATTTATTTTTTGTACGTTGCTTTATATAATGTATTCTCTAGTTTTGTTTTTAACTCTAAAACTGTTAAACTGTAACTGTTTCTCGTTTATTTTATTTTATTCCATCTCTTTGAAAAACTATCGGAATTCGACGTTCGTATCCACTGCTGATGGTCGTAAACGATTCAATTTCGCACAGTTTGGAAGTTAAAAAAAATCTTCACTGTTGTACATGTCGTCAGCTGGAAGTGGAGGATTTCCAGATGAACTTGTCGAGTCTTTAGCAGTGATGTGCTTAAAAGAAGCGCAGGCGAGCTATACTCGAGAGTATAGCTATATATAGAGTACTTTCCATTAGTATTTCAAGTTGCAGGTTGCTTAAAAGCTGTCCCTTAATGGACGAACCCTTACTTTCGACTGAAGCTTCATCGTATTTAGCGATTCATTATTGTTTATTGCCATACGTACCGGATATTCTCCTCCTGCGTCAATACAACAGTGGGTTTTCCCTGGTTTTCCGAGATTTTTCGATGCACACCTTGCCTTAAGCTTTATAGAAAAGGTACTTTCAGGAATACTACATGTAGCCGCTGCCTTATGGATTGAGTGACCATTCCTGGTAAGATCGACAGCTTTGTCATTTGCAAGGACGTAATGTATTTACGTGCCATTTCGAATTGTTAGAAGTGCGAAAAAATTAAGACCCTCATGTAAACTATGGGTCCTAACATTGCGCATCGCATTTTTGTAATTGTAATTGTAATTGTAATTGCTCAATCCACACCCTGGCAGACAATTATCCGCCCATCTAGACACGGGCTGGGTGAGGACCTACCAAGCCTCCCCCGTTAACATGTCCTATACCGTTTAGCACACCGGGATCTTCCACAAGCAGGCGCCGGAATTAAAGCGGTCCCACAAGCTTCAGATACATTAAATAGATATAGTCCCTCTGGCACTAAACCGAATAGCGGCCTTCATATCATCACTAGCACTGCCTATCCCGCACGCCAAACAAAATGCCGGAAGTAGCGTGCCGTGTAGAACATCCGATGTTCTACACAGCACATCACCTCCGACACCATGCTCAATGTACAGCAAAGACATCGCTAATAAAAAGCGGAATGCGTCATTCGATTCAGTGCCAGAGGGACTATAAATGTAACGAAGAGGAAATGAAAAGATAGTAGAGATGGTTTGGTTGTTGGATTGCTGAAACGAGAAGAAATAAAGTCATTACGTTAAAACGTGGTTTTTATAGTTGAATAAATGTATCGATAGTTTCTCATCTGTTTCTTTTCCGTGTCGTAGTTGCGTCGATTCTATTCACCTCGAGTTTTGTCGTCTCCGCTCGAGCAATGAGGACCGCGATGAAATGAAAATATAAAAATTTGACCATTAGTGTTTATCTATTATTTAATGTGGTTCTCATTTGCTTTTAAATACCTAAGTAACATGTGAACTCTGCCTCTATCAGAAAATTCTAATGAATCATATTTTATTCTCCTGCACTTTCCCTAACACAAAGTATTCCTATTTAGTAAGAAATTTACAGGTGCAAAAGCGCAAATAAAAGTGTGGGACCTCATCGAATCATGTTGATGTCCTCAGAGCACTCATTCTTCGATTTGCGAAAAATGAGTCCGCTGAAAACACCGACCCGACTCGACGCAATCGCGCACCTCTACCAACGCCTCCGCACATGTAAAAACTTCTGCGATAAACCTGTGGTGTGAAAGAAATGCGCAATATTATTTTAATTTCAATCCTAACTGCATGACCCGTAGGCTCTATGCGTATGATTGTTCATTATTTTAGCTAAATATACCAGTTATTCCTGTACATCAGAAGAAAAGAAAAACGATTAAGAATATCTTGCAGCGTAAAGTTTAAGTAATCAAATATTAATCCTTTATTCGAACCTAATTTCAATATACATTGGGTTATGCTATGCTTCGCGTGTGATACGAACAATTAGATTTATCAATATAATGCATTAGCATCCAAACAAATACCCTAGAAAATTTTCTTATTGTCCGACAAACATTTCAAAACAATTACGAACTGCAAAAATTCAACGGTAACTTTACTCAACAAAGCTTTCATTCGAACACCCTTAAAATACACAGTCATCAGTAGACCATGCACTATAATATCCTCCTAATATAACGCAGAGCTAAAAATCCTCTCTTGCGTTACCCAATCTGAACAAGAAAACATTTTCAAATACTTCCCATAATTTGTGCACGGCAAAACAGATTCCACTTTCTACGTAATGTAACCTAGTATGAACAGCTGCCCAACTCTCCAGACCTGCGCCCTCCAAGATCCAAGGTGCTGCTGCCTTACGTTCAAAATTTCTTTCCTCAAAGTCTGTCTATCAATTCCGAACTCTATTGCATACTACCATACCAATCAGACCCTATTCCTGACAAGACACAGAGTCATAACCCCAATGTGATGGATTTACCCAGTAAATCCACAACCTTGTCCTAACCCCTCTTACGTTTCGCTATCCTCGAAAGTCACCCATATTGATGCTTGGCAAAAAAATATCAGTATTCAATCCACAAATCCCAAATTACACCACATTACGTTGGTCCGTTTGGCGTCGCCGGTGGATACCTGTTCTGACATTCGTTTCTTTTAAACTCCATTTCAACCATGTCCCTCCACTTTATCAATACGAATGTTGACGAATCACGATAATCTGAAGATCGTGACCAGAACGGAGGTAGGATAAATCACTAGGGACCAACTACCACCAACATTGCGCATCGCATTTTTCAAATAAAAATTCAAAATTAATGGAATTACTAGAATCCTACCCTTTTTTGCAAATACATCGCAAATATACTTCGCACAACACAGATTTGTTCAGAAAAATGTTGATTTTTGGCAGAGCCACTCCTTAGTGCTTGTGCTAAGACGGTATAAAAGTTGACGTTCATACGTGTGTCGATAAGGTTTTTTGTTTATTTACTAACATTAACAAGGGTTTCTTTGTAAACAAATTTATGTCAAATACTTATTTCACATAAACGAACATGTTGCTGACACAGAATTGTTGAAAAAATCAATGATTAATTATCATTTTGTCATGCTTCTTAAAAATGCGCAAAGTTTGGAGCTGCGCAAAGTTAGGTGCGTACACGGTAATGCGACATGCACTATACACTAAGGATACGGGTAATGCCACAATGGATCTATGCACGGGTTCACTAATTTGACGTTTTAGCGGTGCCGAGTTATTTATGTGACCATGGAAACCAATGAATTTGGCACCGCTCAAACGTCAAATTAGTGAACTCGTGCATTGGTTCATAGATCTAGATTTGTGAAATGTTATTAAATCAATATGATTCCAGCACTTTCCTAAAGTAACATTGCAATGCATTGGTAGCTTAATAATAGGTTATTCAGTTGTTTTATGCTCTAATAAGCTGAAAATGACTTGTTTAGCAAGAATGTTTGTTGGGTCGTTTAGGCTTTCCCACTTTGAATTAAATTCAATTGCAGTAATCCTAGTTTAACATTTATCGGTTATATGCATAAATTGCAGCCGTGATATCATTTTACTTGGAAAAGATTAATGAACAACAATAGCACTTATGAAGTAAGAGAAAAATAAAAGCGCAACACGTTTCAGAGGACGTTTCACATCAATAAAAGTCTTATATTGTTCGATATCATACCATTCCTATATTGTAACTTAAATAAGAGAGAATTTTTCAGACCACCGGTTGGTCTCTTGTAGGGTCCAGCTGTTGCTCTACGACGGGATTCAGTTGTTGCTCTGCGATGGGGTTCAGTTGTTGCTCTATGGAGGGATCCACTGGAGGTTCTATTGAGGAAAGTAAAGACGGATCCATTGGTGCTGCCGGGACATTCGGTTCTAGGGGACCAGGAGCAGCCGCTTCCGCCGCTTTCATTTTCTGCTCCGCCCATTCGAGTGGATGTGCTTTCTTCATGTGGGAGTAGTAGCTGGCGTTTGAATTTGTCGATGCCGAACATATCTTACAGGCGTATAGTGCTTCTCCGGTGTGGGTTGCACGATGTTCCTACGAATAGAAAAAAAAATGAACGAATTATTTCCTACAACTAAGCAGTTTTACCAATCTTACCTTCAAAGCCAGAGGTCTCTTGAATCTCTTGCCGCAGAACTCGCATTCGTACTTTTGTTCGACGTGTACGAACCGTTTATGGCGAGCTAGCGCTCTCGAGTGCAAGTAGTTTTGATTACAAATGTCACAGATATGTGGTTTACCCACTTCGCTATGTAACTGCATGTGTCTGGTCAAAGCACGCTTTCCCAATAACCAGTTCCTGCAAATTGAACACTGGAGCTTGGTCTTATCACCGAGACCCATGTGTACCTTTTCAATGTGTTGCTTCAGATTGCTGCGAGCACTTGGTCCAGCGAATGCTTTGCCACACCGATCGCAAACTCTGATGGTATGTTCGTTTTTGTGCACAACCTTCAGATGTTCTTTCAGTTCCTGTGAGTTCGCGAACTCTTGATTACACTGCTTACAAAGAATCTTCTTATGATTCGCAATGTGCGTTCGCAGAAGAGTCTCTTTTGCGAAGAACCGATTGCATTGTTCGCATTTAAACGGCTTCTCCTCAGCGCTACCGTGTACATTTTCTATGTGATCATTCAGATACCTCTTTCCTTTGAAAGTCTTATCGCAACGTTCACAGCGATATAAATCAGGGTTCTTATGAACCAAGATGTGATCTATCAATGCCCACTTTCTTGCTAACTTCTTTTCGCAACACTTGATATAAGCAGGTATTCCGTGCTCTTTACGGAAGTGTTTTCTCAAAGACTCAAAATCTTCTGCCTTTTGTTTGCACATGTCACACTCCATCGCATAGAATTCTTGAATGCGAATGTCCTCTTGAGCCAATTCTTCTTTACTTTTCAGTGCGATGTCTTTCTTTCTTCTCCTTCTTTTAGGACGTTCCACTTCTCCTTCTTCTTGTTCTTCTTCTTCGTCGCCCGTTTCATCCTTTTCTTTCTTTATTTTCGGCTCCCTTATTTTTCGCGGTTTTCTAGCTTTTTTCGTTTCGGGTTGATAGTCATCATCATCATAGTCAAAGTCGGTATCATCTTTGTCGTCCAGCGGTGAACCACTTCTTTGGGAAGACTCTCTATTTTTGGCCCGAGTTTCGCGAGTTGAGACAACAGATTCCTCTTTCTTACGGACATCGTTGCGTTTTTTACCGGTTGGTTCTACCTTTACTTCAACCATAGTTACCAGCGGTTCAGCGAAAACATCGTCATTATCCCAACCGTCGAGATCTGCATCAACGACTTCGTCATCATTGGTGGACAGGTTAGCGAGGGCAGCGAAGGATTCGTCCCGGTCAAAGTCTAGCTTTTCGGTTTTGATAACATGCTGCTGAATGGTCGACAGTTTAAGCCGAGCGGCGGCGGCTAGCGTATCCTGATTGCATCGAACACGCTCGGAATATTGATGAAATTCGGAGACGATAGTCAAACAACTACTGCAAATAGTCGATGAAAAGCCAGGTTGAGGATCGATCTGGAATCAAAAGACGGTCGAAAGTTGTTACATTTCGTCTTCGTCAAGGCTCTCAGTACCTACTATAATCTGAACAGAGGTAACCTATACGTCATTTTAGTGTTCTTATGAGATATTTGTCTATGATTACGATAAGAATTTCCCTGCTGTACCTATATGGCAAGCGCACTAATGAATAGATTCTTGACAGGAATGAAAAATTAGGAATGATTATTCAAATATTGATCTTTAGTGTAAAGCTTGTGATGGTCATAGTTAACAGTAGTACAGTGAAACCTCCATTAGTCGATGTTTCATGACTCGATATCGACTACAAAGCAAAGCCATGCTGAAGGCGTCTGGGCTCGATCTCCGGTCGGTCTAGGATCTTTTCGTAATGGAAATTTCCATGACCTCCCCTCGGCATAGAATATCATCGTACCTGCCACACGATATGAGAATGCAAGAATGGCAACTTTGGCAAAGGCTGAGAAGCAGGCTCTGTCCCAGTGAGATTGTAATTCCAAGAAGTAAAATAAGAAGAAGAACGAGCTATTCCCCAGAAAACTACCCATATACATACTTCAAAGTTATACAAAAATCTATGGGTTATGAGGAAGGTCTACGTGAACTGATGGGTTTTGAATTCGAAACTTGTAACCTTCTGAGTATTTGATCACCAAGTGACTCGGTAGCTTAGTTAGTAAGGCAATCGTCTAGCAAGAGAAGAATGACCCTCGGGTTAAAGTCCCCATCACCAAACAACAACTCGTCTAGCATACAGGAGTGGTGGGTTCGAATCCCACCGAAGCACGTGGATTATTTTTTTATAATGTCACTCATAATTTATCCACCTTTAATGAGTTAATTAATTTAAAAACTATGCGGAAATTTCTCAACCATTTCTTTCGAAGAAATATTTACTCAAGCGGAACAGCATACTTAGCTTAAAGGGGCATCTACAGTAAAGAACCACTAGGGTACCCGGGTACCGTCGTGATTCACTTTGACATAAGAGTTTTTTCTTGGTCAAATCGTCTAAAACATTGCAGTGAGAAGCTCTTCGGTACGTTGCACAGTGTAGTCAAATTTGAGCGCGATACCCCCATGACCACCCCCGCCGAAGTGAATCAAAAGTGCCAACAAAAGGATCCGATTCCCTACCTAATTTACAATCACATTACAGTTATTGCTTGTGATCAATGTGTTCATGGTTCTATCGAAATAAATAAGCCAAGCTTACCGCGAACCGGAACACCTCGTTTATTTGCTTCTTCAAGTCTGGTTGATCTATCGTCCACTTGGATTCGTTCAGTGCTTCCAGGCACAGACGGCATTCCACCTTTGATGTGCCGTCCATATTTTATCGCCTTCACCTGCCACCGTTGGTGAGGGGCGGTCTGAAAAGATTAAAAATGCACAAAAACACACTTTTTGACACAAAATTCCGCAATAATATTTGGAAATTTAAAATTTTTGTGATCTCAAACTTGAGCAAAATGAAAACAAGTTTTTTTTCTCATGAATGACGCTCCCGTTCGGGTTTGACATTTGTGGATAAGACCATCTCCATCTGGTTAATGTCATTTCGATTGATTTTCATTTCACATTTGTAAAGGGCGTAGTTCCACATTTGCTTGATGTAAATATGAGTTTTGTTCTTCCGATACACGCAGCGAACTGGGCTATCGAAATTCATACATTTTGCCTTATGAAAGATGGAACGATTATCGCAATACGAACGCTTTATGTATCTTTTTAGCACCACTCCACACCAAGGCGGCGATAGGCGCGGGGTATACGCACGAGCCTACACGGAGAAATATTTTTACCTATTTTCTGAGTTTACTTTACCCAAAATTAAGTATATCGATTATAGTTTCAACCCAAAATCTCTCGGTTTTCTCTTTCTCCCACACGAATGTTGTCAAAAATAGAGAGAGCTGCATCTACCCAATGGGGGTACTTTGGCCCAATAAGCCAAATTTGGGTAAATGCAACTTTTCTTATGTTTGGGTCGAAAGAATCGTTAAATCAACCCAAAATTGAGTATATTTTTCTAATGGATTTAAAGCCAAACTACCTAGTGGGGACCTTGGAAATTTAGCCAAAATTGAGTTATTGGGCTCAACTTCAGAATTGCGTTGAAACAACCCAAAATTGAGTTGAATTCCGTCTCCGTGTATCGATTGCTAGGTCCTTGATTCGATTCCATGTTGCCGCGAAAACTATTTTTGTTTTCAAATTTCGGTTTCATAAGGCAAATTTATGAATTTCAACCCGATTCCTTGTGGCGAATTTTCATAAGGGGTTCCTATGTTTATCGATAGTCCATTTGCCTGAGTGTACTCAAAATTTGTCGTTCAGTCGATTGGTAAATATATAAGCGTTGTAAAAAGAACACCTATAGAATGATATACAGTGACTCAACCTCATTTTCGTACGGGCACTGTTTCCACATCAAGTGGGTTTAAAACTGTTAAATGATTTACGGACTTCTATATACTTTATCAATTACGAAGGTCGTAGGTGTCATCTATTGCTCGGCAATCATAAATTCTATTTATTCGCCAAAATCTTTGGAATAATGAAACATTATTGAATTTGTGTCTTAAATTGAGCCAATCCTATATTCGTACACCTAACAAAAATCAAACATGCAACATTCAAAACTAATTTTGATGTGCTATATGATTGCTCAATATCTTCATTACGTTGTTCGGATATAGTGCATTTGGAAAAAAATATAAGCGAACATATTTGAAACTAAAGTAATTTTAAGAAAAATACCGCATTTTTCAAAGTTTTTTGCTAAAAACAATCTGACTTACCAGAACAATAACGTATTTTTTTCCAGTCCTCTTCGTTAACAATGATTACTACGAATACTGAACGAGTTTCAACAAGTAATAACACTGCGGAACACGTTTTAGTCACAGACAAACAGACGTCACACTCTCACCATTCTCCATCGACCACCTTTTTAACGGTCGATTCAAAAATATAGTAGGTGGCCAATCGGCCACCCGCAGCGCTTGCATCGGTTTTGTTCGCGTTTGACGTTTAAACACTACCGCCATCTGTTGGCCTGTTGGCCAAACACACTAATTTTAGCATTGGGCGTACATGTCCTCGTGACTATGATTTTTATTGAGATTTGTTCTAAGTGTTACGTCTGTTTGTCTGTGTTTTAGTCTCAAGCACCATAATACCGCTATTAACTCAATTAAGGGTTGCTGAATCCATTACCGTTTTCAAAAACATCGTAGCACGTCTAGTTTTTGAGATATTGGATGTTTAAAATGCAAAAAATGACTATTTTAGCCAACTTGCATGCAAGTTTGCCGGCTTGTAAGGCAATTTATTTGCCTGATTTGCCACAGAATTTTAAATTTATGTACACGGGAAAAAATTCTGTAGTAAAAATAACTATTTTAGCTGACTACGCCCATTCTTAAAACTACCATGGAAATTCAGACCAATTTACTACACGGTTAAAAAATATTATACTGGAACGATTAAAGGTCATACTAAAACCATATTCGGTCTATTCACTCATTGGAGTGAATATCTTAGCAATATGCCTTCAAAGTATAAACAGCTTTTAATAATCATAATGCTTATTACGATCATATTTTTTATGCAGCCGATACAGTTTTGTTTACCTCGAAATCAGAACCAGAATTATCAGAAAAATGCAACCAAAATCGAAGACAAATTGAGCAACGAAACCGTTATTCTGTTTATTTTATCGACATGTCTACCATAAATACAGCATATTATTCAATTGCATCACAATCAAGATCATCAATAACTCTTGCTATTCGATCCCAATGTTGAACCGCTATGCCTCGTTTGGTCGCTCATAGTACATGCCCCTGCTTGGTCCCATTCTTCCGGCAGAGCTTCAGGATCTTTTCCAAAGCCGTAAAGTGTTCCGTTGTGTAATATTGTTGAAGTCTCGTTTGGTGTTCGCTCCTCGAAGGCAGATTTGTCGAACGAGGTTGAATCGGGTGCTGTGCAGACAAAATCTCCTGAAAAAGTTCAACCTGAAAAGTTTTTGGTATTCGTTCGGAAAACATATCATCGAACTTACCTTAGATGTGGTTGTTATACAGATTTTATATTCGATTGATTTCTCGCGCGCTCGTGGTTACATTTAGAACTCTTTTCTTCACATATTAAATGATGTTTCTCACTTTCAGATCCGCGGCCATTATGGAACTAGCAAAATTTGCACTGAGCAGCACAAATGCATAGGAAATAATAATTTCTAAATATGCGTGGCTTAGTATAAATTAATATCATTTGCAAATATTAAACACCTCAAATGAATTGCAAGCAATAAATCGCAATCTAATTAGTATTTTTCATTTTCACCGTGTATGTTTACGGTACACCCCACCGCATTACTGGTACATTTGACAGAAATAATTTACAACAATCTGATTTCAACTACAGACATGGTAAAATCAAGCGCATTTCTGGTCTGCTGAAAATTGCCGGTGCGAGCGCTTAAGTTAACCCCCTAAAATGGTAGTTTTTACCGCACAATTTTTTTGCGTGTATGTAACAATACTTAACAATAAAGTTTATAATATTTTCGATGCGGAAAAGTTATTTTTTGATGATCTGAATAAGTATTGTATTTTCCCATATAAGAGAAACAAAAAATGTTGTACGGAGACATTAAACATGTGGGAAAAATCGGTGTAATCTCAATTTAATCGTGCAATTTCAACTAAATTATGTCCAAATTGAAAGTTGAGGTTCTATTTTGCATGCTTGGTGGATTAGCTTACAAAGAAGTTTGATAAATTATACTTAACATTTTATGTAAACATCAATAAAACCAGTGTTTTATACAACTTTGGCGACCTATAGCTAAAAATTGTGACGTTCTAGAACATTTTGGAGAATGGCTTCAGATTCAGCAACCCCAAAACTACTAGAGACATATAATTTGATCCTTGAGACACTCAAAAATGACATTTTTGTTGCGCTGTGTAATCAGTTTTAGAGTCTTTCGAGTGGATATCGTATGCTTCATAATCTTACGAGTGGATATCCCATGCTTCACAATCTTGGTTAATATATATAGTCATAGCTATTAGTTCTATTCGCGGTGACTTAACTTGTTAGAGCCTAAACCGGACTGCATTACTAGGTGAACTTCAAACAGGCCAAATGCAAGCAGACGCCGTAAAAACGGTGTTTGGGATGCGTTTCAATTGAACACCAGACTCCAACCACGAGCAGTCGACAGAGGCGAAAAATGAAAATAGAGTGGAAATCAATAAAATTATGATCAGATTGGGGATATCCTGAAGAGATTGGGCCGTTGAAAAAACTGAAAAAATCAGCGAACTAAAGTAAACAGAAAAAAACTTTACCGAAAAAGACAGCAAAGTATTGGACAACTTTTTACTGACCTCATCGGTACTGTTTTGACAGCTGAACATTTTCTAGTTTGCGGAGTTTTCGGTACCCATAAAAAATTACCGACTTAACTCTGCTGTTCAAAAACCCAGTAAAATTTAATAATAAAATCTTAGTGTGTAACATATATTTTTCCCGTAATGCGGGTAGATCACCTTTTCGAGGTGCGTTACGGGGTAAGATCTACCATATTGTACTCTTGTTGTATCTGTTCTTGTGAATACTTATAAGTTACGGTCGGAAGAGTATAAGAGAGTAACAAGCCACTAAGACCCACCTATTTGTTCTAGATGATGAGGAAGTCGAAGTGGAAAAATGGCTCAATCAGCATCTGAGGTTGGTTTCAACGATTCCGAATCAGTGGAGTAGTAGACCTCTTAACTTCTAAAATAAGCTTCTTTTTTCAAGGAATCTGAATGTCTCATGCGATGAAACCTGTTCACAGTTTCAAAAAACGACTTTGAAGCTTATAAGTAGAAGCAATAATTTGATACGCTAGAGTACCGATGCATGGTCAAAATCAATATCAATCAACCAGCATAGTGGCCGAACCTGATTAAGGGGCGCGCTTTTGAGAGTTCATTGGTGACAAACTGTTTTCTCCAAAAGGTATAAATAGCGGTATCTTTTTCTAAAGAGGCTCTATGCAAAATGGTAAAGAATGATATTTGTATAAAAAACGACTACTTCATTATTTCTCAATAGTAATGGAGTAGAACTACATGCACTAAACAAAGGACACGGGTATACCACAAAAGATCAAAGAAAACCGGTCACAGTGGTTTATCCCGAACAGAAAAAAAAGAGAAACATGTATAAAAAATGTAAACCCAAAATTTTTAGTTAAATTCTATCAGTTTGGCTCTTAATTGGATGTGCATAATCCATAGTTCCTATCTAAAAATTGCGCAATTATTATAGTTATTTCATATTTTTCACATAAAAATATTATTTTCATAGAGAAATGGTCGATGGGAAAGAAATGGTTCACCACTTATAATGTACCAGAAGTAGCCTCCCGGACTTGATGCCCGGAAGAACCGAATATAGCGTTGTTGGATACTAAACCATTTCAAACATCGAAACATGAAACATCATCGTGGTTATCCAATTCAATCGTTTCTCAAAAGGTTTACGTTGCTGCGTTATCCTAAAAATTCTTCTATGAAGTAATCATGTTATAATCGGTTCGGGAAACTATCTGTTAATTGAAATTTGCCTACCTACAGGGGCACAAAAGAACAGCAAAAAACAAGTCATTTCCGCCTGATCTGAACCAGTGACCCACTAACACAAATAACTCCACTAAACACAAATAATAAAGCTATCAGTTACATTATGACAAATATTTGGCTTGGACTGACACAGAGTCAAACTAATGTTTAACATCGCAAAGATTTTGTCAGTGTTGGAACCGATGTTTGTCTGTTGATTTATGCCTAGCCAATTGGAAAATCGTGTACTGATAGCTTAAGTAATAGTGACTGCGATATTTGTGTTTGTTCTGCGTGGCGTGTGAGTCGAGGCGAGTCACTCTCACCTCGGGTAATGCTAATCTCACGGCTAATGCTAATCAAATGGGAGCGAGTCGACAATTGTCACCTTATTTGACTCGTCTCACCTCACACGCTGCGCAGAATAAGCACAATTGTGTTCAAATCAAAAGTAAATCCATACGGACAATAAATAAATAAATGGAAGAAATGGAAGTTTCGGACAGAATAAAATTTACACATTAAAAAATCTTATTGAATGATCCTGCAAATACTTTTGCTTATTAGTTTTCACTATGAAAAGTATAATTTAGGCATTTTGTTTTCCTATTCCAACTGTGTTTCCGTTCTGTGACATAGTTGGTTAACGCCCAGTCTAGCCTAGCGTATTGAGGATCGAAGCCCACCAGAACGGTTATATTATTTTTCACAATTTTATATCTCAATTTGTTCAAATTTACTCTTGTGTCTACGAGCTTTTTTTTCAAAACACCGCGTTTTTTTCAAGACGCCGTTGGTTTAAGCCATAATAGGCATGACAACCCTAGTTGAACAGAAAATTAATATTTGTTTCGGACTTATGGCCACGAATTGAAATTACGTATTTGAATATGGTAAGCCTCAAAAACGCCCATAGATACATTGAAATTAACAGGATTAGTGACTGACATGATCCATTTTTTGTATATGCATTTCCATTTTGCCAAAATCGAACGGGCACTTTAACTACTTCGAAAGCAAAGCTATTGATAAACAATAAATTTACTATTGAAAGACAGCTAAAAAAAAGTTTAAACTGATTTAAAGAAATGTAGATTTTTTATAGCATTGTTTGTTCACGCATTTTTTTATAAAAACGATTTTTTCGTTAAGAATTAGTCGAACGTAGTCGTGGCCGTGGGAAAGAAAGAGTTAAGCTGAATTAGCAGCTAGTAAGTTTAAATGTATATTAGCCTGGGACACGGTTGTATAAAAAAAATAGATTCTCGCTCCAGTCCACTTTTTGGATTGCATTTAGGTCCCATAACAACTGTGCAAAATTTCAGCTTGATCGGTGAAACTATTTTTACGCGCCACCCGTTCAAAGTTTGTATGGGATTTATTATGGGAAAACTTACTTTTGCAAAGAAAAATCGCCAGAGGTCGCCCATAGTGCTCTATAAAAATTCGGGATTATCACAAAAGGCCGAATCACAAGAGGCCGAATCACAGAAGGCCGAATCACAAAAGGCCGAATACATTCTAGCCTACCACAAAAGGCCGAATGCACAGAAGGCCGAATCACAGAAAGCCGAATCACAAAAGGCCAAATCACAAAAGGCCGAATCACAAAAGGCCGAATTACAAAAGGCCGAATCACAAAAGGCCGAATCACAAAAGGCCGAATCACAAAAGGCCGAATCACAAAAGGCCGAATCACAAAAAGTCGAAGCACATAAGGCCGAATTAGAGTTACAAACCTAAAGAAAAAAGCTTGGATATGAAAAGAACAAATCCATGCTTTGTTAAATGCAGTCATGTCAGTAACCAGTGCGCTGGTTACGGTGTAGGAACTGAGGCGGCAGAAGGCCGCCGAAGTCTCCGATATCCGAAGGTTGTGTATAGCATCTATTCGGTGTCATGCAAATAGCAAATCCAGGCGATTGCTCGGTATAATGCAAGAAGAGGATGTTTTTCCATTTTTAGGTCCGACGAGCGACAGCGAGTTCGGACAGTAAGCGTTTGCCCGGTATAATGCCAACATAGTCTTTTACGCAACAAGTAGGAGAATGATTGCTGCGATAGGATATAACAAGTGTTTACTTGTTTTTAATAATGAATCGTGGTTTACGGCTAACCAGCCGAGTGGAAGTTTAACAACTACCGAAAAGCTAAACATTACATATAAATTGCAATTGGATTAAATGGACAAATTGATGTGAAGATTTGCGAAAAAGTTACACGTCTTCTCAGTGAGAATCGAACTCACGACTCCCCGATCTCTAGTTGGGGCGCGTTAACCACTACGCCATGAGAGGACTCATGAACGCAGAAGTTAACCTGAATTCGATTTCAGCTCAATAATCACGTGGTCCTTTTTCGCAAAGTGCACTTCTTTCAGAAGAATTAGATGCCCATCCAAACACAACGCTTTCTATATATATCCAATGCCTAGCCCGAGAGCGCATTGTTTTTTAGGTATAGGAATAGCACACTACACTAGCCAGCAACTGCGCTGGCTGAGGTATCTATTGTGTGGGCTTCCAATGGGTTTTTCGCAAATCTTCACATCAATTTGTCCATTTAATCCAATTGCAAATTATATGTAATGTTTAGCTTTTCGGTAGTTGTTATAACAAGTGTTTAAGGTGATTATAGAACGAAGCCACACCTCAAATTTTCAAGAGCACAATAAGGCAATCCATGAGACAGCTGCGATCAGCTGGTTTTTTGTTTACCAAGAGCTTTTTACGTTTCGCGATCGGAGTGACCGTTCGATTACAAAGGAAAATGTAAAGCTCCGGCAACACTCGCATGCTTTGTTTACTCATTCGTTTCGGTTGGATTCACACTTTGAGCTGTCAGTCCTATCGCGGAAAGTCCTCATGGATAGCCTTATACTTGTGAACCAAATAGCGCTCCGAAAATTTTATCCCATTTGTCACTACCAGCAAGCAAGCAATTTGATTGATTTTCAACGCGAACTCTTGTCAGATTCTCCAGTCTTGTGCACTTGAAAATTCAAAGTTTGGCTTCATTTTATAATCACCTTAAGGTGAAGATGAATTGAAGCCAAAGTTCAAATTTTCAAGAGCACGGATCTGGAGAACCAAACAACCGTTTAAGCTGAAAACTTAATCGATTGGTCACTAGCTGGTGGTGACCAATCGATTAGGTTTTCAGCTCAAACGGGTGTTTGGTTCTCCAGATCCATGCTCTTGAAAATTTGAACTTTGGCTTCAATTCATCTTCACCTTAAGTGATCATAAGAATACTAAGTTTACTAAGAATACCTTTCATCGTACAGTGCCTGTTCGATTTTGACTCGGTTTGAATTTGGCAACACGGAAATCCATGTACACAAAAATGGATCATGGTCAGTCACAAATCCTGTCAATCTCAATGATTCTGTGGGCCTTCTCAAGGCTTACCATATTCAAAATAGGTAAATTTTATACGTCGATACAAGTTTTAATAAAAACAATCATTAAATTTTGGAACGGTTCAATTTAGGCAACATGAGAATTTTTGCATGTTGCCAAAATCGAACAGGCACTATATACCCTTCCAGTTTTCGCCAGGTTTTTACACTTATGTTGTACAAAATACAACAGCACGACTACTTAAGCACCAATTATAGAACTTTTTTTTGGGTGTGTCAGCTAAGAATACACCAGCTGACACACCCAAAACCACTAACCATACACTCTGATTCAGCTAGTAATATTACTTGTGCATCTTGTACCGCTTACCCTACTGTAAAAATGTCCATAATACCGTGCACCCCCGCTAATTTGAACGGTACCTCATGCAAACCATCGGGATTCATTTTTAATTTGAACATCTAGTCACCTTAGAAACGTGTTTCTGGTTACCTCTTTCACTGTTTTGTTTTGATTCTGTGCTCCGTTCCACAGCGTTCCATTTCACTTTACTGTGTTCCATGAGCTAAATGACGTTCGAACCATTTTTAATCTGAACGATGTACAAATTAGCGGGGTACAGATTAAAAAGTGTTCAGATTAAATGTGGTCAAACCAACGGGGGTACCCGGTATTGTAGAAAAATGAGGCTTTCCCTAAAATTTATTTTAATATTTCGGCCTTTTGTGATTCGGCCTTCTGTGATTCGGCCTTCTGTGATTCGGCCTTCTGTGATTCGGCCTTCTGTGATTCGGGCTTCTGTGATTCGGCCTTCTGTGATTCGGCCTTTTGTGATTCGGCCTTTTGTATGATTCGGCCTTTTGTGGTAGACCCAAAAATTCTGAACACAGATCTCGGTAGGTATCTCTACGATCAAAAACATTGTCGAAGATCGCAAAGCAATCCGATGCTTGTGAAAAAAGTTATTAAGCATATACTATTCGTAAATTTTGCCCAATTTTGTTATTATTGTTATTCCTTTGCGAGTTAATCAACGTCGCCTTGCCAGTAGGCTTTCATTGAATAACTTTTTTTCACAAGTGTCGGATTGTTTCGCGGTCTTCGGCAATATTCTTCATCGTAGAAATACCTATCGTATTCTGTGTTCAGCATTTTTATAGAGGTCAATGGGCGATCTCTGACGATTTTTCTTTGCAAAAGTAAGTTTTCCTTTAGTAAATCCCATACAAACTTTGAACAGCTAGCGCGTAAATATAGTTTCACCGATTGAACTAAAATTTAGCACAATTGTTATGGGACCTAAATGCAATCCAAAAAGTGTTGGAAGAGAGGTAGTGCTGCACCTCAGGTAGAAGAATCGTCGGTTGAGAAGCATGCGTCGTCGTAGGTAAAAGTGTGGTCCTAGCGGACTAGCTCTTCAACAAAAAGTGGACTGGAGCGAGAATCTAAATTTTGTCCCACACTAATGTACATAGCTGCAAATACATACATGGCAATGGATCATTAAAATAACCAAAACGACCGCAATGGAAAGCATAGATAGCGCCACGGTAGTCTTGTGTGTTTTGACAGGTTTGACTGAACAGCAATGCTGTCACTATATTAAATCCCATATACAGCCCGGATAAAAAATACAATACAAAAACAATATAACGTATTGAAACAGTACCATTCAATATATTGGAAATACAATACAGTATATTGAAAAATGACAATACAATTACAGTACAATATATTGTTTTGAACAGTTCACTGTATGGTATATGAGATTTTTGCAATATGATTGTTAAGTATCGTAACAATACAAATATAGATATTTTTTCATACAAACATTTTGAAAATACAATATGATATATTGCTCATGTATTGTCTTGATAAGCAATTCGTGTATTGTTGTACAATACAAAAACAATTCAACGAACTGTATCATGGTTGCATTCGTCGTAACAGCAAATGTCAAGTGACTTCTAAAAAACTACTTATTTTTACTTTTTGAATATTTTTCACCCAACATTTCTTGCTTTCTGAACTTGTTTTGTTTATTTCTTTCAGCAAAGCTACATAGGAAAAGGCAACAGTTGTTTTACGCAAAAATAGGAATTTGACCAAAATTGTAAGGTATAAAACCAATTAAAAACAATACAATGTTCTGTTACAATATATTATATTGTTTTTGAATTGTATATCCAAACAAGAATAATATTGTTTCGACATTAAATTACAATACGCTGTATTGTATCCAATACGTTATATTGTACATTAATGGTTTATTCCATTCACTGAATGATACGTTTTTATCCGGGAGTGGCGGCGTACAGTGTTTTGATGCGGTGAGCACTGACAAAAACTACCTTAAATTATCCATAGACTTTAGATTGTAAATCATTAAATTGAAAAAAAAAATCTGATATTAACCCTCTCTTTTCATGGAAGCTCTAGAGCTCCACTGTTTTTTGACGAACTTGAGACAACTCGAATAAGATGAATATTTAGCAATTACTAGAATATGATTACACACTCATCAGATTAATCCAAAAGTCGACTAACTGTTTCAATAGTAAAACTATTGATAAACAATTAATTTACTATCGAAAAACAATGTTTTAAACCGATTTCGAAACATTTAGACCATTTGAAACATTGTTCAAGTACTTTTCATAAAAACGATTTTTTCGTAAAGAAATAGGCGGTCAAAGTCGTGGAAAAGAGAGGGTTGATATTTTTGCGTTAGTATCAAGGCAGACGCTACGATACTTCATTCGAAGAAAATTGAGAAAAATTCTCTGCTATTCTGATAATTTCAAGAAAGTTAAAAGAATTTCTCATCCAAATTTCTTTTAACCAGGTAATCCTACTTTTACACAAAAAGTTACTTTTCACCATAAAATCTCTTCAGCATATCGCACTATTCATGCAGACAATTGTCAATTCCTAATATGATCAAGTGTATGAGACTCCCCTAAATATCGCAATCGCGTCCTTACACATCCAAGGTCATAGTTGGCTCGGCGGTAGGCCTATTTGCCTCTTCCGCTTTTAATTTCTGCTCTGCCCATTCGATTGGGTGTTGCTTCTTCATGTGTGAATAGTAGCTGGCGTTGGAATTTGTCGTGGACCCACATATCTTACACGTGTACAACGCCTCTCCGGTGTGGGTCGCTCGGTGTTCCTAAACCAAAAATGCCAATGAATATTGTGCGCTGCACGGAAAATTCTCGCGAAGTATAACTGAAAACGTCTGTAGATCTCCGCAATTTCTTCACATCTTTCTATTTTTTTCCTCACAATCTTTTCAAATTTTCCAAGAAAGAAGACTTCAAATCTAATGAATGTTTAATTCGGAGAACTACAAGCGTTTAAAAAAGCGCGAGAATTCTGGACAAACATTTGAAACATTTAGCCCGTCCACGCCTACAAACACCACTATCAGAAAGGTTAGTGCTAGTCTTCCTGATAGTGGTATTTGTTTGCATGATGGAGCTGAATAGGGCTCAATAGCGTTTTGCAAAGCCATTGTTTACCAATGTCGATATGCCCTTGTCTAATGTTTGTCCAGAAATTCAACAGCTCGCTTAAAGACCGATATCCAAAACCCTTCTCTTACCTTCAAAGCAACTGATTTCCTAAATTTCTTGCCGCAAAACTCGCATTCGAATTTCAGCTCTCCGTGTACAAAGCGCTTGTGCCGGGTCAGTGCTCTCGAGTGTGGATAGTTTTGATTGCAAATGTTGCAAATATGCGGAAGGCCTACCTCGCTGTGTAGTTGCATGTGCACCGTCAAACAACGCTTTCCCAGCAGCCACTTCTGGCAAAGGGGACACTGGTGTTTCGTTTTGTCGCCCAGCTTCAAATGAACCCCTTCGATGTGTTGCTTGAGGCCACTTCGTGCGCTTGGCCCCGAAAACGACTTTCCGCATCGATCGCAAACCCTGGTCAAATGCGCATTGCCATGGGCCGTCTTCAAGTGCTCATTCAAGAATCGTGAATTGGGAAACTCTTGATTACATTGAGAGCAGTGCACCTTTCTGTGATTGGAAATATGCGTTTTAAGGAGCGATTCCTTCGCAAAATATCGGTCACATTTCTCGCACTTGTACGGGCGCTCCTCGATGCTTCCATGTACATTTTCCAGGTGCTCTTGCAGGTACCTCTTGCCTTTAAAGGTTTTATCACATGGCTCGCAACGGTACGTCTTGGGATCCACATGAATCAAAATGTGATCAACCATAGTTCCCCGTCTCATCAGCTTCTTATTGCAGCACTTGATATATGCTGCCTTGTCATGTTCCGCCCGGAAGTGTTTCCGCAAGGAGGACATATCTGGCAGCTTATCATTACAAAGATCGCACACCATTTCATAAAATTCCTGTATACGGATATCATCTTGTTGTCGTTGCTCTTTGCTTGAAGATTCGTTTTTCTTGGTTTGTTTCTTCTGCCTTGCCGAATCGTGCTTTGGATTCCTTCTTTGTGTTTTTGCTTTATTTTGGTCTGGTTCATATTCATCCTCCAGTGAGTCCTCATCGTCTGTACTACTCTGTGCGGACATTTCCTCTTTCATTTCATCTAAATGATCTTCTTCTTTTTCTACTTTTAGTTCTTCTGTGCGTTTCCGTTCAGTCTTACTCTTTTGTCTTTTATCCTTTTTAGATTTCACTTCATTGTCATTTTCCGTGAGTTTCTGCTGAGATCTGGTTTTTCGCTTGTTTGGTGGTTCCGCTTTGATCTCTATCGCTACGAAAGATTCCACAAAAACGTCATCGGTACAGTCGTTGTCAAATGTGTTATCATTGCATAGCTCGTCAATGGAGCCTTCCTTGATATCTAGCTCATCTAGTGTTTCAGATTTGATCGGATGGTTCTCACCCACCGGGGGTTTAAGGCGGGCGGCCAGTTTGTCCTGATTGCATCGGACCCGCTCCGAGTATAGGTAGAACTCTTCGACCATTGTCAAACAGGCGATGCAAATGTCGGTGGGAAACCCGGCCTGGATTTCGATCTGTAATATTTAGAAGAATCATTGAGTTTGAGTGATGGATATGAGGTCTCAGTAATTTAATCATTAGATTTTTTGGCAGGTACTTGTTTATAGTAAAATTCATATAAGTTAAAGAATGAGCCCCTATCTCTATATAGTATAAATCTTGCGGACATTTTGACGATACAAAGGACAAAGTCAGCATCTGCAGCGTGTTCATATTATAATCAATTATACAAGTAAGTATACAAACGAGGAGAAAGTACGTTAGTTGTTGGTTGCAGATTCCCTCTTCGTAAAAAAAACGATGTACGATGTACAAATACAACTGAAATCTTCTTGAGTCGATATCGACTCATGGAACCACACTAAAACAAATTTCTTGGTTATTATGATGATCTCTGAAATCAGCTTTTTAAAGCATTTCTGTTTCATGACTCGATACTTCCATGAGTCAATGGTCCCTTCATATATCTACTCATGAACTGTAATAACATTGAAAAAAAAAATCTTAGCCTATAACTGGGAAAATGCTTATTGAACACATTCAGATTTTGTCCCTAGAAAAGATAGTAGCAGCGATTATCCCTCCCCTTGGTTATGCGATCTTGCCGCGGTGGGAGGGCATGATCCATTACCCCATTAGTTGGAAACTAAAGGCGTAACCTGTAGTGGTGGTATCACATTTTGGCATTTTTGCTTACAGCCGCGTCTTAATTTATATGGCATATACCTTGGCATAGACGCACTAATCTCTCGGATGTGATCCAACGGACATTCTGCGTCGTTGATAGCATTGATGTCCATTTCAAATAATTAATCTATTCGAAGTGGACCTTGGTATCCAAATTTCTACAAACAAGGTCAAGTAAACTACCTGTGTAACTAATCATACAGTCTGAAATGATTTGTTTACGCCCAAAGTTTGTTTTACTCATAATTCCTTGCTTTTTTGAAAAGGAAACATTGTAAAAATAAGCCATCCCGAATTCAGTGCGCATCGTACCTTCGTGCTGTGCGTACACGAATTCTCTCTGCTCTTGGAAGTTTTCTTAAAAACTACCTAAAGCAATAAAACAGTACTTTTCAGTGCTACAAAAACAGTACTTTTCAGTGCTAAAATTAAAAACGGTACTTTTCAGTGCTACTAAAACAGTACTTTTCAGTACTATTTTTTCTACTATTGATCCCTTTACGATCCTTGTTTGGACCCGTGCCTTCGATTTTTCGTTGGACCCGTTGGCGAAAGCTAGCGGTGGTAATCCTTCTTGGACACCGTCTTGGGAAAAAACCTCTCGAAGGTCACGTCTTCTTTCGTTTATTAACTAAACATGGTATCAACAACAAACAAAAGAAAGGGTGAATCTCTGAATTCACTACTTCCTTCCAAAAAAGTGGGTTTTAAAACTGTCACTACACGTGGCAAGAATGGAAGGAAGGACGTTTCCCCGGAATGCGAACTTTCTTCTAAGGGTGAAATGAATAATTGTATCGAAATGAGCAATCAGTTTGATGCTCTAGACAAATTTTCCGAACACCAAATCGAAGCAGCCTCTAGCCCAGGCTCTTTGATTCAAGTGAGGAAGCAAAGAGTGCCGCCTATCGTGGTCAGTTGTTCCGAATTTGGGGGATTTAGGCAGGAGATCTTGAACTCCATTAGGGGAATCAAGGTTTCCTTCCAAATCGCAAAGAAAGGAGACTGTCGCGTTTTTTCGAAAACTCTTAAAGATCGTGAACTTCTTCTCAAACATCTTGAAGAGAAGAAGCACAAATTTTTTACTTATGACGACAAAACTGAACGTTTGTTCAAAGTTGTATTGAAAGGTCTCTCAAGTGACTATAAATCACCTGAAGAGATCAAAAATGGAATAAATGATATACTTGGATTTTCCCCAGTCCAAGTAATAATTATGAAAAAGAGAATCCAATCTGGCATTGTTCGGAAAGAGCTTTCTCAAGAATTTTATTTAGTTCACTTTAACAAAAAAAGAACTAAATAATATTAAAGCTTTAGAAAAAGCAAAACTTTTGTTTGATGTCCGTGTGACATGGGAACATTTCCAAAAACCTGGAGGAAATTACCAGAACCCCACTCAGTGCCGTCGGTGCCAAAAGTGGGGTCATGGTACAAAAAATTGTCGCATGGATGCTAAATGCATGATTTGCGGAAGTTCTTCTCACGCCAAAGACGTCTGTCCAGTGAAGGAAGATACCACCAAATTCATATGCTGTAATTGCGGGGCTAACCATAAGTCCAATTTTTGGAATTGTCCTTCACGCAAAAGGGTCATTGAGGCTCGTGCCAGGCAGATGAAAGATAATATCCGTTACGATAACGGTCGTTTCCGGAATTTGCCTGGTAGAGTATCGAACAATGCTCATTTTTCAGTTAACGATCGCTTGATCATGAATCATACCCATCAGGAAGATCATAATCATGCTCATTCACAAACTAATTTTAATCCGTCGGGTAGCCGTTAGAATCTTTCAATTTCGAATGTATCTACCCACGGCAAATCCTTTGCCGATATCGTAGCAGGAAATTCGAACTCCTCCCCTGTTCGATCCATGGGTACCCATTCTACTTGTTTCAAATCAAATGGAAAAAACCCTACCGCCACAGGTAACTCCGCTTCTTCGTCTACCGGAAATTCCAATGGGAAATCACATGACATGTCTGCCTCTGATTTTAATTTTCTAACTGAACAATTAAATCTAATGATTGATGCAATGTTCAAAGCCACCACTATGACTGAAGCAGTCCAAGTAGGTGTAAAATTTACAAATCAAATTGTTATTGGATTACGTTTTTTCTAATGGATCCAAATAATTATTTAAATATTTTATATTGGAATGCTCGTTCTCTGAATGGTAAAGAGGACGAGCTGATTAATTTTCTTACAGCTAATATCGTGCATATAGCAGTTATTACCGAAACTTATTTGAAACCTGGATTAAAACTCAAAAGAGATCCCAACTTTTTTGTTTATCGTAATGATCGACTTGATGGGGCATGTGGGGGAGTAGCAATCATCATTCATAGGCGTATAAAACATCAACTGTTTTCGTCATTTGAAACTAAAGTTTTTGAAACTTTAGGTGTTTCTGTTGAAACACAGTTTGGTAAATATTTTCATAGCTGCCTATTTGCCTTTTCAATGCTCTGGGCAGCAAGTTAATTTGCTCCAAACTGACTTGCGTAAATTGACTCGCAATAAGTCAAAAATTTTTGTCATTGGTGACTTTAATGCCAAACATCGGTCATGGAATAATTCTCAAAGTAATTCCAACGGCAGAATTTTATTTGATTAGTGCTTTTCAGGATATTTCTCAATTCAATACCCTGATAGCCCCACATGTTTTTCCTCTTCTAGAAATCCATCTACGATTGATTTGGTCTTAACCGACTCTAGTCATCTTTGTAGCCAACTGATTACTCATGCTGATTTTGATTCTGATCATGTCCCTGTTACATTTCAAATATCCCAAAAAGCGATTCTCAATCCTATCAGGTCCACTTTCAATTATTTACGAGCCGACTGGAATATATATATAAAACACAGACAAACAGACGTCACACTCTCATCATTGTCCATCGACCACCTTTTTAACGGTCGATTCAAAAATATGGTAGGTGGCCAATCCGCCACCCGCAGCGCTCGCATCGTTTTTGTTCGCGTTTGACGTTTGCACACTACCGCCATCTGTTGGCCCGTCGGCCAAATACAATAATTTTAGCATTGGGCGCACATGTCCTCGTGACTATGATTTTGATCGAGATTTGTTATAAGTGTTACGTCTGTTTGTCTGTGTATAAAACGTATTTTGACTCTAATCTTGATGTTAACATTTCTTTAGAAACTAAACTTGATATTGACAATGCTCTTGAAACTTTAACAAATTCCATTGTTGAAGCCCGGAGCATTGCAATTCCAAAATGTGAAGTAAAATTTGAATCCGTGATTATAGACGATGATCTTAAACTCTTGATCCGTCTTAAAAACGTGAGGAGAAGGCAATTTCAACGCACTCGCGATCCTGCTATGAAAATTATATGGCAGGATTTGCAGAAAGAAATCAAGAAACGTTTTGCTCAATTAAGAAACAAAAATTTTGAAAATAAAATTTCTCAATTGGACCCTGGCTCTAAGCCCTTTTGGAAATTATCTAAAACTTGAAAAAACCTCAGAAGCCAATACCGGCATTGAAAGAGGAAAACAAATTATTACTAACCAATTGCGAAAAAGCTCAAAACCTTGCTATGCAGTTTGAAAGTGCGCACAATTTTAATTTAGGACTTACTAGTCCAATTGAAAATGAAGTTACTCAGGAGTTCGAAAACATTCGCAATCAAGAGAACGTTTTCGAAAATGCCTGGGAGACTGATTTGGAAGAAGTGAGAACTATTATTAAAAAATTCAAAAACATGAAAGCTCCTGGCGATGATGGAATTTTCTACATCCTCATCAAGAAACTTCCAGAAAGTAGCTTATCATTTTTAGTTGATATATTTAACAAATGTTTTCAATTAGCATATTTTCCTGACAAATGGAAAAATGCTAAGGTTGTTCCAATTTTAAAACCAGACAAAAATCCTGCAGAAGCTTCTAGCTATCGTCCAATCAGTTTGCTTTCCTCCATCAGTAAACTTTTTGAAAAGGTTATTTTGAACAGAATGATGGCCCACATCAACGAAAATTCAATTTTTGTCAATGAACAGTTCGGATTCCGCCATGGACATTCGACCACTCATCAACTTTTACGTGTAACAAATTTGATCCGTTCCAACAAATCTAAAGGCTATTCTACTGGTCTTGCTCTTCTAGACATAGAAAAAGCATTCGACAGTGTTTGGCATGAAGGTTTGATCGTAAAATTAAAAAAACTTTAATTTTCCAACATACATTGTTAGAATAATTCAAAGTTATCTGTCAAATCGTACATTTCAAGTTAATTATCAGAACTCCAGATCTGAAAGACTTCCTGTAAGAGCTGGTGTTCCTCAAGGCAGCATTTTGGGACCAATATTATACAATATTTTCACATCTGACTTACCTGAGCTACCTCAGGGATGTCAAAAATATTTGTTTGCGGATGACACAGGCCTCTCCGCCAAAGGACGAAGCCTGTGTGTCATCTGTAGTCGATTGCAAAAAAGTTTGGATATTTTTTCTTCATACTTGCAAAAATGGAAGATTTCTCCTAATGCTTCCAAAACTCAACTAATAATATTCCCGCATAAACCAAAAGCTCTTTATTTGAAGGTGGGGATTGCTCATCAAACCTTCCGGTCCGCCTCATAGTTACGTACTATTTGGTGCTGGGTGTAGTTCTTGTTTTTCCAGCTGTATTGAAAAGCATGAGCCATAGTCTTTGGCATACAATCGGATCTATCTTTAGCAGAAAAGAACCGAAATGTCTATCGACGACCGGTGATTGCTAGCAGATATAGTGGAGAGCTTGTCTTGAAACGTTCATCGCTTCAAGCTAGTTGAAAAACTGAATACACTGATTGCCTGTCGATCAGAGCCGAACTAGGCATAGATCGTATACATACATCTGAATCTACATGTCTCCGATGTATTACATCGTTCCAGGTGGGAGTTATCTGATATGTGAATATGGTACCATAACAGAATTTTCCATCTGAACGAAGTGATAAATCATAATATTCCGCAAACTGTATCACACATCTACAGAATGTATTGCGTGAAGTTAAGACACAGCAGAGTATTGGGTACATAGGACCAAGTCCCTGCCGGGTGGCGCGAAACTGATGAGCGATAGACAATAGAATCAACAACACTGCCATAAGGGATAGTAAGCATGTGACTATTGTCGAAACTATGATTAGGAGGCAAATCAACATCCCAAGATCAAATTTTTGTTACAACCCAATGTAGGTATTATTAAATTAGGCTGTAGAAAATGATAAATATCTGATCACTTAGGAACCTTGCAACAGGTAATAAATGCTCGTAGTCTGTTTTCTTCGAATACACATGTATAAATTGTTAAAATTGCCGAATCATACGCGGAATTTATTAAACGGATCATGAAATTAGGACTGAAATCATAATGATGATAGATTATCAACTTTCCTTTCGTCTTGCTATTTGTTACCGTTAGAATCACCAAACTGATTGGTTTCCCACTACTTACACCAATACAACAGCACGAAAACTGAAGTATTATAATCGCGCGTTGGAACTTTCAATATCCATATATTACATCAATAGTGAATTCTTGTATGTAGCCAGTATAAATAACAGAATCATCAACTTCTTGAACATTCTTTAACTGAAAACAGGATGCTTGTTTTATCAAACATGCTCAATCTGCACCTAAAATCTCGGATCCAAATAGTTTTCTAAATAAAAATTGTGTCTAAATAAAACGTGTAGGCCAACAAAACATAATTGAGTAGGAGTTTACAAGTTACTTAGCACATGAAAAGCAGTTTAAATTAATCTATTACTAGATCAACACTAATGCTCACATTTTTATATTCTCATTTCATCATGGTCCTCATTGCTCGAGCGGAGACGAACACCCTGGAGATGGAAAAAATCGACAGCGCTACGATAAGGAAACGTAACAGATGAGAAACTATCGATACATTTGTCAATTATAAAACCCCGTTTTAATGTTAACACTTTGTTTCTGTTTTTTTTCTGTTTTTTTCGTTTCAGCAATCAAATAACCGAACCAACTCTACTATCTTTTCATTTCTTCTTCGTTATACTTATAGTCCTTCTGGCACTGAACCGAGTGGTGCGCCTTCCGCTTTCTTACTGGTGCTGTTTTTCCTGTACATTTGGCATAGTGTCGGAGGTGGTGTACTGTATTTGCTATACAACGCGCTACTTTCGATATTGTGCTTGGCGTGTGGGGAAGCAGTACTAGTGGTGAAGCGGAGGGCGCCATTCGGTTTAGTGCCAGAGGGACTATATCTATTTAATGTATCTGAAGCTTGTGGGACCGCTTTAATTCCGGCGCCTGCTTGTGGAAGATCCCGGTGTGCTAAACGGTATAGGACATGTTAACGGGGGAGGCTTGGTAGGTCCTCACCCAGCCCGTGTCTAGATGGGCGGATAATTGTCTGCCAGGGTGTGGATTGAGCAATTACAATTACAAATAAACCAAAAGCTCTTTATTTGAAACCTTCAAGTAGACATGTTGTCACGATGAGAGGGGTTCCAATAAATTGGTCAGATGAAGTTAAGTATCTAGGGCTCATGCTAGATAAGAATTTAACTTTCAAAAATCACATTGAGGGCATTCAAGCCAAATGTAATAAATATGTAAAATGTCTCTATCCCCTTATTAATAGAAAATCAAAACTTTGTCTTAAGAACAAGCTTTTGATATTCAAACAAATTTTCAGGCCAGCCATGTTGTATGCTGTACCAATATGGACTAGCTGTTGTAATACCAGGAAGAAAGCTCTGCAGAGAATTCAAAATAAAATTTTGAAAATGATTCTGAGGCTTCCTCCCTGGTATAGTACCAATGAGTTACATATAATATCCAATGTTGAAACATTGGAACAAATGTCAAATAAAATAATTAATAATTTCAGGCAAAAATCGTTACAATTTTCTATTGCCACGATTAATGCGTTATATGTTTAGGTTAAGTTAGGTTAAGTATATTGTTTTTTTTTCTCTTATAAGCAGGTGAAATCAACTCACCTGTAAAAAAAACTGAACTGCTACGGCAAATGAAATGTAATATGTTGTTAACAAAATGTTAATTAAATCTTAAATTTGTTTTACCAAATTAGGATGATAGTGTTGTCTAATAACACAGAACACCTAGATATAAGAAATGAATGTAATGTTTTGGAATGATACTAATAAAGAAATAAAAAAAAAAAACCATCCCGAATTTGTTTGAAAAAGTAGTGTCATTATTGTATTATTACTGTCTAGTCAAAATATTTTTTTTTGTCATTTAAGTGTATTTTTAGGTATGCTACTGGGATTACCCTTGTCTTTTACGTTAGATTGTAGTCTTAAATGTCAAGGGTAAAATGTGATTTAGGTCTGAACCAAATTAGACTGTTATATCGGATACTTGTCCCATTTAGCTGGAGGTTAATGCGATCCTTCGTTGATCCGTTGATTCCGACGGTCGTTCCCATATCCGCGTTTCCTCTGCCATTGAGCAGAATTAGAAAAGAAGTGTTGTGACCTTATTAACATTTTAGTCGTTCTAGAGTAAAAACTCATTGCATCTGAATTCTAACATTGGTGATATCAGCCCCCGTTAAATAGTAAATGTAAAACAGATAAGAAGCTGAAAAACTTGATTTTAAAAGCCAAATCTGCTCTTTATAGGGTAGATTAGTGATCCTTTATGAAGGATCACTAGGGTAGATGTACTAAGAGCTGGGAAAGTGCTTTGAGGGCAGATAACAGCATATTAATAATAGGTATTCAATATCAAAAAAAATATTGGAGAAGATTTGAAACTTTCCATAAAAATATCGAGTTAGAGAGGAAACTGAAACAGATAGCATCGAGTTAAACGGCTCGACTTACAGTGATACCTAAGTAATTGTAGGGACCGCGCATTCCATCGGGTTAGGGGAAATATCGAGTAAGGGAGAGTTTACTGTACATGATTTACACTAACCATAAGTTCCAACAAGAAAGGATAGCTTTTTATGACATTATTCAAAGGATTCAAACCATCATTTAAAGCTAAGACATACCTATTGTTTCCCAACGTAAAGTTCGTTTGCACTTACCACAAAACGGAACACCTGGCCAAGTTGTTGCTTGAGCTCCGGTTGTTCGATTGACCATTTGGGTTCCGAAAGCGCTTCCAGACACAGCCGACATTCCATACTGGTGGTGCTCTCCATGACAAATAGGCAGCTGTTTCCGGTTGTTGATACCTTTAATGTTCTCTAGACTGGAGCTAGGATATCGCGTCTTATAATAAAACTTGTAGTTTAAACATTATCGTAATATTGCAAGCACTAAGTCTTAATATTTTGTTTGTGGCTGACAAATCGAGACGAAGACACAAGCGTAATCAAAACAAAAACAATCTGAACGTTTAAGTGTGCACTGCTATTTTGATTGAACTAAATTGAGTTTATTTTGTTGGAGTAATGTAGTGTCAGCCCCCTGGTAATGTTGTTGACAAAGAAGTGGAATGACGATGACAACTGATCCTAAGTGTATGTATGTGTATTGAACTGACGAAACATATTTGTTGTGATTATTAGTCCGTACTAATTTTGTTGTCCTGAATAGATGTTAAGAAACCGCAATCCGTAGTTTACTTTCTTTGCTATCACGCGAATCCCGGGATGTTGGTAAATCGGATCGTCTTCTGTTCCGCTGTGCCCTGGGTATCCAACAGGTTATGGGCCCAGATTTCGTAAAGAAAGTGCTTTGAAAAGTGTCTGATCGAAGAGACATTTTGTGTAGTGCGTTTATATGACGTCTCGAATGAAGTGAATTATTGAATTTTTTAGCTCTCGGTAGGAGCAAGTGCTGTGGTTGTTTTATAGTGAGAAGATAGTTCCAAGTTGAATACCGTTGGCGGAAAAGTTTGGCCAACTACGGGAAAACGTACGGACGGATTGATATTGAAGGCGTAGCATTAGCAACAGTGAAATTGCCGGTTACACTGATCGCCGAGTAGAACGCTCCTATGTTGTTGAGGAAGCGGTTGTGTGTGTGACTGTATGTACTTGATAGTTGTACAGTGAAAGCGATTGTTGTGGAGTCAGAAAGAAAGTTGCACAGTGGTTCAAAATAGTAGATTTTCGTGCGACGGTTCAACTATTAGAAAAATGACTGAGGCAAAAATTACTTTTGATCGGTTGAACGACTTGAACTGGGCGACTTGGCGGTTTAGGATGGAGCTGATGTTAATGAAAGAAGATTTGTGGTCAACGGTGAAGGATTCCAAACCAATGCCAGTAGATATTACATCAGCGTGGACGAG
Source organism: Aedes aegypti (assembly GCF_002204515.2). NCBI lineage: Eukaryota > Metazoa > Arthropoda > Insecta > Diptera > Culicidae > Aedes > Aedes aegypti. Next base: position 29,367,401 of record NC_035108.1, read on the forward strand.
GAAGGATGAGAAGGCTAGAGCAATGATAGGATTGGCGCTTGAGGATGGTCAGTTGAGTCACATCATGGACGCTGTTAGTGCTAATGACATGTGGGAGAGGCTCAAGAGCTACCATGAGCGTGGGTCGTTGTCGAATAAGGTTCATGTTTTGCGAAGACTTTGTTCGATGCGGCTTGATGAAGGCGGAAATGTGTCGAATCATTTGATGGAAGCTTCGGAGTTAGTACATCGTTTGACAAGGTTGGGAGAGTCCCTGAAAGAGCATTTAGTTGTAGCGATTCTGCTGTCAAGCTTGCCTGAATCATATAACCCGCTTATAACCGCTCTTGAAGGTCGTCCGGAAGAAGATCTAAAATTAGACTATGTGAAAGGAAAACTACTGGATGAATGGAGAAGGAAAAGCGAGATCCGGAAACAGGAAGATGAGAGAGCGATGAAATTAACAGTGCACTATGAAGGCCGGAGAAATGTAGCTCGGACCTGCTACAACTGTGGACGAGCTGGTCATTTAAAAAGGAATTGTGCAGAATGGTTGGAAGAAATAAGAAGAAAAGAGAAGAAGAAACGTGACAAGGAAGAAGTGTTGACAGTGCAGCATCCGGATCCGGGGAGCAATAGAAGTAGAGGAGTGTGTTTTGCGACGACTACGGGTAGTGATGTTTTGAACAAGGGAAGCTGGATCATCGACACGGGATGCACGCAGCATATGACTGGTTCAGTACGAAATTTCATCGATAGGATTCCATGGAATGAGAAGATTTTGTTAGCGGATGGAAGAACGGTTACGGCCAGATGTACTGGACAGGGGAGAATTTTTGGAAGAGGATCAGAAGATAAGACTGTGGAAATAAAACTGAAGGGGTTGCTGTACGTGCCTGGTTTGGCTGGAAGTGTCTTATCTGTCAGTAGAATAACCGATGAAGGGTATGCCGTGGTGTTTGGACCGAAAGACTGCCAAATCTCAAAGGACGGTGTAGTGGTGATCGTAGGAAAGAAAATCGATGGTTTGTATTATCTGACGCAGTAGGACGCAGTCTGTAGCTTTCACGTCGGTCTTGGCATTAGGCCAGGAGGAGCAAGAAAGATTGAGTGGGCTGCACTAAGGAGGAGTGTTGGAGTAATGTAGTGTCAGCCCCCTGGTAATGTTGTTGACAAAGAAGTGGAATGACGATGACAACTGATCCTAAGTGTATGTATGTGTATTGAACTGACGAAACATATTTGTTGTGATTATTAGTCCGTACTAATTTTGTTGTCCTGAATAGATGTTAAGAAACCGCAATCCGTAGTTTACTTTCTTTGCTATCACGCGAATCCCGGGATGTTGGTAAATCGGATCGTCTTCTGTTCCGCTGTGCCCTGGGTATCCAACATATTTAGGTATTGATTTTTTTTTTTTTGAATATATGAAAAGTAATCAAACAAAGATCACACAGAAGTGAGTTAATGGGTTATATGCATGGCCTGACTCGCTACTAACCACATAATGGAAAACCTGTTTGCATCCGTTGATCCACTACTGGAACATGACGGCAACTGGTGCAAGGGAGCAAAATTTTTGCGAAAACTTAATTAATTATACTCTTTTTTCTTTTCTCTTTATATTACTCTTTGATACAATAAAAAGCTGAAATTTGGCACATCGACTAAACTAGAGGCAATCTATCCATTAAAAATAGAACATGTCGTTTTTATCGAAAAATGTACGTTTCATTCCATAGTCCAATCTACTGGTACATTACAACCATTGGTACCGGCACCCTACTAGAAAATTATGAGAAATTGTGTGAGACATACTTTAAACTTCTTGTGCTTTTCTCTCAATGCTTACTTTTTTCATGTGGGACAGATATGCCTTTTAGGGGCAACACTGCACTACATAGAGCGAAAAGTGCGGTCTTGGGAGGATCCCGCATCGAACAATGTTTCCATAAAAAGCCAATCGGATACATCACTAGACTGGAGGGCACAGTTTGTTGTGCGAATTACGACACACGATGGTGGTGTTTAGAAAGCATCTAGATAATTTCCCATTTTTGTGACAGTGGTGCAAATAGTTAGTAACTGGAGCTTGAATGGGTACAAAATCGCAATGAAGAGTAAAGAGTGAAGACTGGATGAAAAACTACGAGGCTAGTGGGTGCCACTATCCCAAGGAAAGCGACGCCACTCGGATAGGTGAGAGTGGCCTTCAGGGAATAACGGTTAGCATTTCTGGTTTTATAAGAAAGACATTATGCACTCACTACGCTTTGCCAGTGGGCATCTGGTTTTGCGGAAGGTTGTTTTGCGAAAAACGAGTTGGTTTGATAGAGTAAAAAGAAAAGTTGATTAGACGGAGAAATGCATCAGCGCGGGTGCACCAGCATCATGCATTGGGGTCTAATTTAATGCCACGGCCACATAATGGGTCACTGGGTTGCGATGAATGTTTTGGTGGTAAAAAGGAAATAAATGTATTCAATCCTAGTGATAGTGGTAGATAAAATAAACTTGCAATAGCAACCTAGTTTGACAACCTAAGGGGCATGTTGTGGAACTCTTTTGTTAATATGTTTATAAGTATCATATCAAGCATTAGAGTAATTCTCGCTGAGACCAGCCCACTATTTACACTTGATCTTTCAAATTATTCAAATTCATGCTTATTCAAAAGTTCCTGTCTGTTGGGCAGAGGTGGACACACCACAACGCAGAACAGGGTCACCGAAGCGGAACGCGGAACCAGGATTTCGGTAGGAAAGAAAACAACTACAAATCAACTACTGTACGCTACGAGAACTTTAATAAACACACGTCTGAACGGATCGAACATCACATTACGGATGAATGGTAAAACTTTCCATTCTCCATTTCGCTCACATTTGGCGCACTCGCCGCCTGCCCTACTGGCGCATGCGTCGCAGCTTCATTCTCCAAATTCTACACATTCAGTGTTGCCGCTTTGCATACGAGGCACAATCATTGCATACTCCAACACTCCTCCTCAATGTTGTCCTCGTACTCGTCCTTCTCATCTCTGCCTTCCATGCCGGGTTGATCTCCTCCTGCTTCAAGCATCGAAAACGTAATCTACCAACCGGCTGGGTCGTACTCCTCGATTATTCCTCCTGGATCGCCGAACTTCCCTCCAGTTATCAGCATCCGAATCTGGGCTTCCACTGTTGGACTCCGCCACATGCAGCGGCTCCACTTCCTCGCTTGAAGTGTTCGCATCGAAGTATTCTTCTTCTTCACGTTCTTTGGCTCTATTCTGCTTCTTCTCCGAATACCAGCTCACCACACTGACTGGTGAACTTCTTCCCTTCGTTGTCTTCTTCTCGCCCATTATCGGCCGCTGGCCCTCTACTTTCTTCTCAACCTTCGTTAGCTTCAGCCGATACAACGAACCCGACTTTTCTCCAATAACCACTTTCTTCCCGAATATATCGCAAATGTCGCAACCATCTTTCTTAAATTTCACTGAGAACTCTTTCGCCGTCAATCTGTCCACTGACACAAGTCCACTCGCCAACGACGGAACGTACAACACGTCGGTTAGTTTCACTTCAACTTTACTTCCGGTTCCGTCCACACCGTACACAACACCTTCGCCACATCCAGCGGCGGTAACCACTTTACCGGTCGCTAACACTACACTTGGGCCTTTCTCTTCTTTCAGCGATTTGAAAAAGTTTCTATCGCTCGTCATGTGCCGACTTGCTCCACTGTCAATGTACCAGCACTTTTGCTGATCCACTCCAGCCATAAAACACACACTGGCACCACAATTTTCGTCCTTCGCTTGTCTCGCGTTTTGCCACACACGCACTCTGTCGTTCGGCGTATTCTTCTCTTCGTACTCACTTTCTAGCTCCTGCTTCGCTAGCAAAAACGAACGACAGTTGCGACGCAAATGACCGGGTTTATCACAAAAGTAGCATTTCCTCACTGGCGCTCTATTGCCGAGTCCACCCACGCTTTGCACTTCGTTTCGCACTACCACACTTTTCAACGCTTTCGTTTCACACATTTCACCGGAACGCTCCCTCCGACGTTCGAACTCATCGATCAGCTTCGACTTTACAAGCTGCATCGTGATGTCCGCATCGGCACGACTCTCTAGGGCCGTCACAAATGTTCCGTAGGAGTCGGGCAAGCTACGCAGGATCATCGCAATCCGCAGCGACTCTTCCAGCGGTTGCCCCGCATTCGACAAACGATCGAATAAATCCTCCAACGCTACCAAATGGCACTCGAGATCACCACCTTCCACGAGATTCAAACTGCAAAGCTTCTTTAACAAAGACACACGCGACGTTACCGTGTTCTTCTCGTGATAACTACGCAACTGGTCCCAAAACGCTTTCGCACTGTTTGCTTCCTTCACCAGTGCAAACTGGTTATCGTCTATACATAGTCCGATAGTGGCACGAGCCTTCCGATCGTCCTTCGTCCACTGATCGGTCACTACAGCCGGCCTCGCATCACCGATCACATACCACAGCTCGTCCCTGGTCAGGAGCATCTCCATCCGGAACTTCCATATTTGCCAATTATGATTATTTAATCTGGCAAACGCAAACTTGTTCACATCCGCCATTTTGTCCACACAAAATCACCACCGCGGAGAAACACACACACACTCACACACGGCGTGATCTCTTTCGCTCTCTCGGAACCTTTTTCCTACGCAATCCGGAACCTTCCCTTCGGCACTGCTGGGCCAATAACCTGTTGGGCAGAGGTGGACACACCACAACGCAGAACAGGGTCACCGAAGCGGAACGCGGAACCAGGATTTCGGTAGGAAAGAAAACAACTACAAATCAACTACTGTACGCTACGAGAACTTTAATAAACACACGTCTGAACGGATCGAACATCACATTACGGATGAATGGTAAAACTTTCCATTCTCCATTTCGCTCACATTTGGCGCACTCGCCGCCTGCCCTACTGGCGCATGCGTCGCAGCTTCATTCTCCAAATTCTACACATTCAGTGTTGCCGCTTTGCATACGAGGCACAATCATTGCATACTCCAACACTGTCGAGTAAGGTAAAAAAACTGCATTCAGTTGGTTAAATTGATGGATCCCTCGGTAGTTTTAATTAAACAGTTTTTGAGGACTCCTCGATTTTTGACTATTCTTGGCTCACGCAAACTACCAAAACCCAAATTTTTTCAACAACCTTTTAACAATAACATGGTTTTGAAAAGAGAAAACATATGAGTTTCAATTGCAAAAATTATAATATTTGGTGGTCATTGAATTTGGCCACTTTATTGGTTATTATCGGAAGAACTGCAAGTTAGAAGGAAGTAGATTTGTGAGCATGATTTGAAATCTAGGGATGTGAACGTTTTCGGTTAGTGCTAATTATCAAGTTTATAACTAATATAAGTACAAGTGGATAGCTAAATCAATGAAGTGTGTGTATTTGATTTGACGTAAATTTAGTGTTGGTATTAGTTAAAAGTACTTTGGAACAACTATTTGTAAAAGTAATTATCAGGTTTGTAATCTCAACATAAATAAATTCTTCTACGTGAATGGTACCTAGAGTTTGACTGGAAAACTGTTTGTCTCACCTCATCCAGACAGAATAAAATGACATCGTATTATGATAGAAACCTAGTGATGTAATCGTTAGTTAGAAATGGAAAACCACTTATGTGGCAAATTTGCTGAGAAAATGTCTTCAATGACAGTTCACGTCTCCAGGAGCTGGAGCCATTTCTCAGCATAGTACCGCGATTAACGAATGTGTTCATTAAAACATTCCGTGCGACACACCGGTAACGACCGTAACTACCGCTAGAGATGGTAGCAAGATCGTGGCTTCCGAGTTCGATGCCATCACGATGCTATAAGTACGCGTATATACTTAGATGCAACGAATTTGCACAAACTTACCCTTTTCCTGCTGCCAACTAATGTTATTGGCTCGGTGACATGTAGAAATTGGTCGCGAATATACGAGCAAAACTTTGGTTTCACTTTCATCCCCCTGCGACAGACGGGTAAGCAACTCGTCAGCCGTACCAACATGCAACAGCAATGCACAGTGGTCCGATATAGAACCAATGTTAGACTCATGAGACTCTCATATGTAAATATTATTGCAATTATGCTTCACTTATATATTTGACTTATTCCCTGCCATATTTAAGCGTAAAGGCCCAAACGCAATGATAGCGGAACGGCAACGGAATGCGGTACCGGTTCGCCAGGATGAACCTCGACTGAGCTGACAACGAATGAAATTGAACTAACACTGAGTCGACAAGCTTGTTGTAGTCCATGCTGGCGAACCGGTTCCGCTTTCCGCTGCCGTTCCGCTATCATTGCGTTTGGGCCTTAAAGGTGATTATAGAACGAAGCCACACTTCAAATTTTCAAGAGCACAAGACTCGAAAACCAAACAGCGCCCTTCGTTGAAAATTTATCCCATTGGTCACCACCAGCAAGCAAGCAGTCTGATTGATTTTCAACGCGAACTGTTGTAAGATTCTCCAGTCTTGTGTTCTTAAAAATTCAAAGTTTGGCTTCGTTTTATAATCACCTTAACGCACATGCGCTAATATCTATGCACAAAAAATCGCTAAAAGATAACGCGAAAAATAATTGTATGGCGAAATGCATCTAACGAATTATTTATCGAAATTGGGAACTATTTTCGAAAAATATTTGGTACCGGTCATATTTTTACGATTAATGACTTCATTTATGAGAAATTTTAAGTTAAATACCTTTCCCCATACAAAATAAAATGAGAAAACTCCTGTTTATCAACTGTGGCCAAGAGCAAAGCAGGTAATCCATTAATGAAAACCCGTCAATTTTTTTCATGTTTTTTATATACACAGAGTAATCATTCGATTCAATCACACAAATTAAGTTCACCAAAATTTAATTCATAGGGAGACTTCGAAAGTTAACGCTATAGTGAAAACAAAACCTTGCACTAAGTTGGATTTTTTCGTTGATGTCAAACGAAAACTTCCTATTCGCGATCAAACGTCGACATCCCACCGCAAAATCGCTAGTGTTTGGAAGTGATTTTAACCTCCAAATTGCCAAATAACCTCCAAATCATCACCTCCAAGTTAGTTCTAATAACCTCCGTTATATGAAATATGGTGGCGCGTCGATCGTCGCAAGTTTATTGTTAAACAGGAAGCAGCTGTATGCTGTGTATGCCAGTTTAACACAAATTTGTATTTACCCACTGAGGAGCTGATTTGAGTGAAAAGTAGTCAATTTAGGTTGATTTGTGGCCTCGTGTACAATGCCGGAATCATTTTACCCTAATTTGGGTATATACTTACCATATAGATTGTTTTTCCTCAGTGTGTAACTAAACTTCGATGTCAGATTTGTGGTGATGGAAAAAGTTTGTTTTCAGTTTAATTCGTTCATCAAACTAAAGATAATTTTCTCTAAATTGATTGAGCTAGGTAGTTGAAAAATACAGGGCAATCAAATCCAACTAAAGATCGGATAATGGATGAAACCGTGGCGGACTCTGCCAGTAACACCCTGGAACCCAAGATGTCCAAGCTGGAAAATCTAGCTGGAGAATGTCGGCTTTGTTTGGATCCATTTGCCGTGAATGTAGTTTCGATCGCTGATCCCCAACTAAAGGGTCAAATGGATAAAGTTTTCCCGTTTTCGGTAAGTACCTTCTTACAGATACCTTAAACTATTTGGTGCAAGTCGGATTGGCCAGTGGGATGGAATTTGCCATACTGGAACCAAATTGTGATCTTACAAGAAATCTCTTCTCCTTTCTCGCGTTTACGTCCTATATGGGGCAGAGCCCCAGCTTCTTAGCTTAGAGCACTTCCGCAGTTATCAACTGAGATAATTCTTTACAATTTTCGCATTCATATATCGTGTGGTAGGCACGAGGATACTTTATGTCCGTGTAAGCCAAGGAAATTTCCATTACGAAAAGATTCTGGATTGACCTGGAATCGAACCTTGACGCCTTCAGCATGGCTTGAGACTCCTGGGATATCTGCCAAGGATCTATCCAAGAAGAGTACTAGTCATCTCAAAGTACAACCATTTAAAGACACCTCCACAAATTTTATCAGGAATTTCTCGAAGGATTTTTCCTAACATTCCTGTAGGTATTTTGTTTCCTGAAATTGCTATGAGCAATATCTGTTGTTATAGCACTTCCTTTTACAAAGCAGTTTTTCAAATTGTTTCTTCTCGCATCCTACAATTGAGAACGGCTGCAGGTCTATAGCAATATTTCAGTGCTCTTTCCTAATTCGAGCAGCTATTACCTTAGCAATGAAGCATTAATAATGCTAAAGTTGACCATTTATTACTCCTCTCTCCTTTATCACGTATTTTGTATGAATCTTGAAGAAATTTTATAAGACTTGTCACACTTTCCGTGACCCCCTCCCCCCAGAACAAATCAAGAAATATATTTCGTCATGGGTACATTCAACCACTCCATTCTAATCCTATTATTTGCTACGGCATGCCTGCGTAATTATACACCCGACGTTCAAACACTCATTGCTAGAGATGCTACGCAAAGCTACTTGGCATAAAGTTTCTTGCTAGCAAAGTCCTGTCCTCAGCAATTCTGATTTTGTTACTACCTACAGTCGACCAATAACAAATTATTGCGTAATCAGTTGGGTGTCATTCCTTACTAACGCCAATAGTACGCTGAGTTTCAAAATTATCTTACGTGATAACGCGTTACACAACGTGAAACTATTCACTCATTATCATTTACCAAAATTTCGCTTTCAAAATTGATGCTATGCAAAAAATAACAGAATTTAATCTATTACAGTGCCCGTTAAATTTTGGCCACGAAATAATAGATAATAATAAAAAATAAGAACATCAAGACACTTTTATTTTGCGGATATCTTAGTACTTTGACCACTTAGAAAGATGACGTCTTCGGCAAAGTTGTTTATTAGCTCAAGGGCTGTTATTGTTCGAGCTAGTCTAATCAGAATGTTGCCACAAGGTGGCGCTAGTGAGCACGAAACCATGGCTTTTTAAACAACTTTAGGCTCCTGAGATATCAGCAAAACAAGAGTTTTATGCTCACCACGCCACCTGGTGGAAAAATCTCGAATTTATTGACTCGAACAATGGTATCCCTTGAGCTACTGAACAAGTTTGCCGAAGACGCCATCTTTCTAATTGGTGGGGATCCTGAGATATCTGCAAAACAAAACTTTCATGCTCATTAGCGCAGCCTAATTGAAAAATCTCTAATTTCTTGGCTCCAATAGTGATAGCTACTGAACTACTTTGCCGAGGACGCCATCTTTCTAAGCAGTGCTGGGAATGGTAATAGTAGTAGGCTTGAATTTTCGCGAAAATCACGTGGCTCTCCAGTACAGTTGTTCAAAAACGTGAATCTCATCAAGTAGCCTATGTTGGGTGCACGAATTTTCTAAATCATGAGTGTCATTGAAGGCTCTAAATGCGGGAAATGCAGCGGGAAATAGAACATTTTTCTACAGTAATTCTGGGTTGCCCTTAGCAACGGGTGTTTTGCTATTTTCAAGTCTTTTTGCCTACAGCAGCGATGGGCGTGAGTTTCACTGGCTTCGCTGACTGTGATTGGCTTTGCTTGGCTAATGTAGAGTGAATTTCAAGATTTTTCCCAAAAAAAATTCTAAGTGGTATGAATACTGAGCTATCTACAAAACAAAGCTTTCATGCTCACTAGCGCCCCCTGGTGGCGGACATGCGTATCTGAATGACCACCTCATGTTAGCCCTTGACCTCCTAAAAAACTTTGCCGAAGATGGTTTTTCTATATTTAATCTAGATCTCGAGGTCACGGTGCCCCGACAGACCGTTATTATGTAAAAAAATTGTCCATCAAATCTGAGCACATGGCTCAATTCCTGAGGTCATTCTGCACCTCTGGGCCAATTTTCAAAAAAATCCCTAGGAGGAATCTCGAGAAATCTTGATTTGAAGTTTTTTACTTAAAAATTCAATATAATCCATATTAAAATTTTGCAATTGGGTCCTAAAAAGTTTGATAAAATCTTGTTTTTATTCAACAACACGAAAGAGCATGTTACTTCAACTACTTTAGCAATTTTTCCCGCTCAAATAACGGCTATATCATGTTTAAACATTAATTTGAAAATTGTGTCCATAAATGAACCTTGACACTTAAGATCATGTTTGACGTTCGCTTAGTTGACAAAAATACCACAGGGGTTTTAGTTTTAACACTGGGGTTGTTCCTATCTGACATTTCGGAAGGGACACGGAAAACAAAATTCACCCAAAATTTGAGTTTAAGCCAAGGGGTGTGACAAAATCTAAAATAACATAAAAAATGTTTTTCGGACTTAAACCAGAAAACATTGGAAATTTGAGTAAGCATGTGTTTTTGGCCTAAACTTAAGCGTTTGGCACTAAAATCGAGACAGGGCTTTAGGACCCTATAGCACTGAAAAACGCTTAAATAGTTGGCCAAACTGTTCTCAACTAGTATACAATTGTTACTTTTGTTACAATTAGAAATATTTACAACTGGCTTAGCTTACCAGAGTGGCTTAAGTATATTTTACATGGCTTAAACCAGTAAGCTTAGCTTAATAGAATGAAATCTTAGAAATAAATGTCAATATACAATTGCTGTCACGTTCCAAAAACGTGAAACATTCAATGCAGAATATTATTAATGAACAGCTTATTTTACGACTTCCATACTAAAATACCAGCCCACTGAAGTCTGCCGTATTTATTTTGCTTAATAAAAATTGCTTTTTGTACATCTGGTATTACTCTTGATGTTTACGTCCAGTTTTATACCGAGTATTGCCCTCAGCACTTAACATAAAAAAAGTTTTGTTCAAAATTCTCAGCCACTACAGGATTATAACTACACGAGAAACATGATTGTCATATGGTCGGTGTTCAGACAGACTGGACCAAGTGTTCTTTAATGGTTTCAGGAAAACGTACCCCAAGCATTCGGTATAAGTATAAAATTCGTGCATTATTTGCTGTAAGAAGGGAACTTATCTATTTGAAGCAACATCAATAGAATTGGAAATATTGTAATTTATAGAGTCCTTGACTCATCTTTGCAAGGCCAAAATGTCATCTAGTCAGATCTGTCTGAACTCCGACCATATGTGGCAAGTGTTCGACGATTAACAACTTCAAACAAATTCCCAATAAGTACTATTTAAGTATCAACTTCACTAGGACGTTCACTCTATATACCTGCAACCATTCACTTCGTTTTTTTTCGGGATTCATCGTCAATCTGTTTATTGACTTCTAAGTCGCGTTCGACTCAGTAACAAAAAAATAGCTGTTGCAGGTAAAATCAAAGACTTAACAATAAGACTTAAAGCTGATTAAGCTGACAAATGCAACAGGTGTAAGAATTATAGACGAGGAGCTCATTTTTGTTTTGAAAACTACATGGAATAAGAACAGATGAGTTTGAATTTACTACTGTTCAATATTGCGTTTTGTCGCATATACTCCTTGATTTTGCAGACAATGAGTTTATTGGAATCGATCGCAGTTCAGTAAAAAAGGGTTTCACTATTTCAAAGATGGACAACTAGGATAAGCTTGTAATGCCATTTACTCTACCCAAACGTATATGGTTGCATGTAGAGAAAGAAGCAGGTTCAGATGTGCTGAAGCAGTGCTTGATTGAGATGTGGATGAATTTGTTGAAGAGCCATATAACAATTGTGACGTATGATAATAATGTTTCCCTTGGAGGAAAAACACGTATTCTGGCTGCGAATATTTCCTTTACGGATTACGTAACCAGTTTAGGGACCCGAAACTTGCAAAGGGAAACAACATTTCTACACTGTTGCTTGATAAAGGCTTATCTGAGTTCATAGATCAATTATTTAATTGACAACTTTGCCAAAACATCTCGCGACCCTTATTGTACAACACTGAAAAGTGTTTCGAAAACCAAATCAGTTTTCAATTATAATGCAAAGAGAACAACGATGAATGCAAGCATGCCTAAAAGAAACATCACTATGATTTGTCATGTATAAAACGCTTATTCTTGGCTCCCTTAACACATTTATTTGAGAACAGGAGCGAAAACTATTGAGCGAACAAAATAGGCAAACTTCAGTGAGCTGGTCATTTAGTGCGAATGCCGGAAGAAAAAGTTGCATCAATCAGGTGAAGCTCAGCGAGCCAGCTAAAAAGACATCGGCGTATGATCATCCTGTTATTGACTAGAGCGTACCAGAGTAACCAAATCATTCAAAATTTGAAACAACCGGTAATACTAGCTCTAATTGACTATAAAAGTATTCACATGACTTATCTGCTAACTATTATTGTGCAACATTTATTCTCAGATCATTTTTTCTAATAACAACATTGTTAATCATTGATTTATTTGGTTTACTTTTCAATCGGTTTAATATGGAAAACAACATTCAATGGAATTTAAACCAGTAAACTATGAAAAAATAAGTTAAATCGAAGCCAAACATTTGTTTTCAAGATCATGAATCTTGAAAACCAAAAATCCGTTTAAGCTGAAAACCTAATAGACTGGTCACTAACTGGTGGTGACCAATCGATTAAATCCTCTGCTCAAACGGGTATTCGGTTCTCCAGATTTGTGCTCTTCAAAATTTGATGTTTGGCTTCGATTTAACTTTTTTCATTCATCTTCACCTTAAGGAGTGGATTAAGTTAAGCCAGTTGTAAATATTTCTAATTTTAACCACGGTAACAATTGTATACTAGTTAAGAACAGTTTGGCCAACTTTCTAAGCGTTTTTGTAGGTTTTTGCAGTGCTATTGCAAAATTTTAATATGGATTATATTGAATTTTTAAGTAAAAGACTTCAAATAAAGATTTCTCGAGATTCCTCCTAGGGTTTTTTTAAAAATTGGCCCAGAGGTGCAGAATGACCTCAGGAATCGAGCCCTGTGCTCAGATTTGATGGACATTTTTTTTACATAATAACGGTCTGTCGGGGCACCGTGGAGGTACCTAACCATAATCGTTCAGCAATTTTTCAAAAACAGAAGCTTCAAAAAATTGAAGCAACAGCCATTAAAATCTATCATTGCATTTCAATTGCTATCTGTAATGCAATGATAGATTTTTATGGGAATTTTCGTAATTTTGTACGAAAAAACTGGTTTTCAATTTTTAATGATTGCTGATGATTGGATGATGGATTCTTGAACCTTAAACATAGTTGCTACACTCAAAAAAATCCAAACGTCATTGCTACGTGAAAAATCACGTAGATCATTCCAAATTCATTTTGCCTTCACTTCACCTGACTAAGATAAAGATCACTGAGCCATTCATAATCAGCAAATAGCGACTCGGTAATTGTTACTGAGGTTACCTATCGCACTTACGTGAAATTCACGTAGGTGCTTAAGTTCATTTTGACATCTGCATATTGTACGTACATTCGGTGTTGAGCGCAAATCCCAAGATGGCGCCCGCTTGATTTTTGAAGAACTTCAGAAGCTGCTGAATTTTAAACCCTGTGTTAGATTGATTTCAAGGTAAATATGCTTTGAATATCAAAGAATCCCTGCATTACTTCATATTTTATACCTGATTTATAACCTCTATCAATTGTAGCACGCGAAGGCTACAACAAGACAGAAAAAACTCACAACATTTGGGAAACAGGATTCAAAATGCTCAGATTAAATATAAAAGTATCACAATCTTTTAGGTTTGTTTACATTTTCCAATTGGAAATTAGTTTTCTTCCAAAGCCTGTTAGAGATAAGGTTGGCCTTTATTCCAGTTAATTTTTCTTTTATGGTGTACTCAGCGGGAGCTATATGACAGCTTCGTTGTCTGTGCTGGACCCCGTAGTGCAAATTTTTACCTCTACTTTTGCCAATATTTAGACGGAATAGGCTATGTTGCCCGCTTTAACACTATTTTGTTTGAATATTGTGCAGAAGTAGTTTTATTAAATTGTTTTTGCTTCAGTTTTCCTCCCTTAGTCATGACTATACAAACATCCTTTCGTTCTGAGCATTCGGATTCTTGTTTACGCATGGAGAAGCGACATGAAAATATATGTTATTAATTAATGCATTTCTTGGAAATAACATACAGAGCTATGTTGTAGTAGTCTATGTTGACAAATTGTAGCACAGATGTCATCTCCAAGCATCTTTTGACAATGATAGACAGAAATTGTTAATTATACAGAATGCGATCGTATTATTATTGTTCTGAGGTCTTCTCAAAATGAGAATTCAATTGAATAATGTCTCAAGTTAGTTTACAGTTTGGATCCGTGTCCGTGCTGATCTATGTGCTTCGGCTCCTAACACGACGTTTGATACATACGACAGACCACTTGCTCCCTCGTGATGGTGTTGTTGTTAGTTGTTATACATGAAAAGAAAGAAAGAAAGAAAGCTATTAGTATTAGGAATAAACAGGATTTAGTGAGTTTTCATTGAATTACATTTGACTACATCACTGATTATAGTCAACGACATCGGAAACTTTATGTGTTGACTGTTGATCTAGTTTTTCCTCAGTCTCGTTGGTCAGTATTGCTAAAGGTCCTTTTTAACATGTTTATTAGTACTTGGACAAGTTGAATATTTTAAGTTTACTACTTTTGTCATGTTGGTCAATAATGATTTTGATCAGTTTGTTTTATACATCTATTCATATTCAAATCTGGTCTCATCTGTTTTCATTTAGAATCGTCGTAAATACATTTATATGTGTTAAAAACTATGTATACTAGAAATAATTAAGAAATAGAAAGTCATTTTTTATTGTCTGGATCCACTTTTCTGTGACAAAATAAAGCTTCATCGCGCCTAAGCCCTATCTATTTATTATAATTTTGCGAGAATGAAGTTGTTGTAGTTTTATGATACCAAAATAATAAATGTGGTTTTTTATTATGATTCTAATGAGAGAAGCATAACAAATTAACATTTGTGTCACATTCTATTCGATGGATCCTTAGTCATTCTCCTCATTAGTCAATATTATAACCATTTAAACAAAATCTAACCTATCTGCATTAAAGCGTGGCTACGGCTCCTGTTACCCCGATGCCTGGTAACAGGATAACCGTAAGATTGATGCATCTATGCCAGATGGTTGATGACGCGGCATTAAACAAATATTTCCTGATGTGATACCACCACGACTGGACATGTCTTTGGTTCCCATATAAGTGCTAATGGGGTAAGCCCACCCATCGCGGCAAGATTACACGTCCTAGGGGAGGGAGGTTGGCCTTTATTCCAGTTAAATTTAATACAAAACCATCTAGGTCCTATTGAACCGCTTCGTAAAGGCTACCGGAAAATCCACGTAGCTCTTACGTGTAGCGCCGGTGAAAAAGACAAAGTTCAAAAGTTCATGCGTTCATTCTGGGCTACCTATGGTTAACGTAAGAGCTACGTGAAAAGTGCGATGGAAAAAAAACCACGTATGTTTTCACGTAACAATGACGTTTGGATTATTTTGAGTGTAAGAATAGCCGAGAGGCGTCGAAACCAAATTATCACATTTCACATGAAACTCAAATAAAATAACTATGCTTACCTGTCTTACAGATCGAACCAGCGGACAAACTCCCCATCGGAGTGTGTCAAACATGCTTCTCAGTCATCACGGAGTTCTACTATTACACAGAAAAAGTACAGTCCAACCAATGCCAATTGAAGGCCCGGATAGCCGATCAAAAGCAGAACCTAGAAAACATCAAAGTAGAGCTCTCCCTAGAACCATCGGTAGAAATGATCGAATCGCAAGAATCGCTAGTGTTCAAAGATGAACCTTCACAACGTTCCGACGAGGACGAATCGTCCGACTCTAAACCGCTTGAAGTGTACGCGGAGCAGTGCGCTCCTCCGAAGAAACGTACCTACAGAAAACGGAAGAAACTCATTCCCACCGTTTCAAAGGACGAATCAGGCTCAGACGAACCTGAATCAAAACCCACAAGAAAGTACAACATAAAGCCCAAGGAAGAACAGTGGAAGGATGAGAAGCTCATATCGGAGTTCTACCGCATGGCTTGCGATCTGTGCGGCAATGTGCTAGATAACATTAAATCCCTCAATTCTCACTTTCGCAAGGAGCACCAACAGAGAGGGTACGTGGTGTGCTGCAACAAAAAATTATACAAAAAATGTATCATGCTGGAGCATATAAAATTCCACACCAACCCTTCGGCTTACCGATGCGAAATTTGCAACAAGAACTACAAAAACAAAGTCTATCTATCGTTGCATCAGATAAAGTTACACGGTAAGGAAGAGGATCGACCCTACAAATGTGACCGCTGCAAGCAATCCTTCGCGAAGAACTACCAACTGCAAGCGCACATAGTCACACACGAGAAAGTCAAGTGTCCAATATGTGACCGTCTTATGGCTAACAAGATGGCAATGGCCACCCATATAACCAATCAGCATTCCGGCAAAGATCGCAAAATGATCTGCGACACCTGCGGAAAAGAATTCCTCAACAAGACATGCTTCGAGCGACATGTCAAGGAACATCTAGGGATCGAAGTGCATCCGATGATGCAGTGTCAAATTTGTCACAAATGGCTCAAAGGGGAGCGATGTTTACAGAAGCACCTGCGCTACACGCACTACGAAACGGAACAGGTGCACACTTGCGATATCTGCCAACAGAACTATCCCAACTCCAGGGCGCTCTGGAGTCACAAGAAAGTGGTACACGTGGAGGAAAAGTTCGAGTGTGAGTTCTGTGGGAAACGGTTCAAACGGGCGATCAACTTGAAAGAACATCGCACTGTTCACACGGGAGAGCGACTGTACTCTTGTGAGTATTGCGGCGCATCCATGAACTCGAACGCCAATTTGTACACGCACGTCAAGAAAAGTCATCCGGTAGAGCACGCACAGAAACGACAGCAAGCGCCTATCATCAGCGGTCCAAAAGCTTAACGAAGGTAGGCACTTAAATTCGACATTTGTAAGAAAATATTTAAAAATACAACTAATGTTTGTTATTTATGCCGAAATATTGACTGTCAAAGTGTGCTTAGTGCTCCAACTCCTATGACCAACATACAAGGTCATATATCTACTTCCTTCAAAAAGTTTTCATATTTTTGATTGCCATTATGTTTTAGATCAAATCATAAAAAAAATGTAGTCTTCTAAAAAAATCATACAAATCTGTTAAGTATTCTTGGAGATATCCAAAAATCACGTTTTTTTTTTCAAGTTATCAAGACCTTTATTTGGCCAGCGTAGTATCAGAAACCTAAATGCTCATTACTCAAAGATAGCTGCACCAAACTGCCTCATTTTTTCACTAATACTCTCATCAATGTATTGTTCCGACGAGTGAATATCCGAATACGATAAAAAATCTGTAGCCTGAGAAATTTACGTGGGTTATGGCAACGCGTCGGCTCCGGTTGGAATCTCTTTGGATCCAGATGACTAATGATCAATATCGACACAGATTCTAAAACTAGAATAGTTTTTTTCAGAACTTGCGACAAAATGGTGCATAAATATCAAACACCAAAAAAATATTTCGCGATTTGATTTTTTTTGTGATAAAATTGTAGCTGCTATTAGAGGGGTTGATTCATTTCATTTATTTAGTTAACATCTAAACAGATAACACTGAATCAACAATTTTACGCCACAATACTCGGTTCGGTACCCCAGTAGAGGGGTTGACTGAGAGCTTAAAAATAATAATGCTGGCTATATTATTCGATTTTATACATATATTCGTTCTTAGCTGATCGGCTTTTGCTACACCGTCCCTAGGGCTAGGCAGGGCATAGTGAGCATACCAAGCATTGGATCATGAATAGCCATTAGGCGCGCAAAATAAATGTATTTTTTCATCACACACTTTTTGTATGGTAATCAATTATTGATTACTGTTAAAAACTTTTCCGGAAATTCTTCAATAAATTCGACTTTGGAATCATCATTTGATTCCTCCATAAATTTATCTAGAATTTTTTTCCAATGCTGCTTCCACGAATCGTTCCTGCAGTTTTTCCAAACAATTCTCGAGTAAGTTTTCAAATAAAATCTCCATGGATTCTTCAGAAAGTTGAACAGCTGCCATTATGCTGTAATCTGGCGGGGGTTAGACTGTAACACTTGATTGTTTGGATTTAACGGTTGCGCCTAGCATGTAAAGCCGTAGTCACAAAAGGCCGCATATGGTGTCTTAAATCGGCAAATTTGCCGATAGTCCGTAAGTTCAGAGAAACCATCCAAGTCATGTACCAACAAGCAATGTACAAGAAAATTACAGTTAGACAAACTTGAGACCAAAAACGACAAAATTAATTCCTTCCTGAAAAAGACACCAAGCCCGTGTCAAAATAAAATTGCAAGTAATAAACCTCGTAGTATTCCCTTATAAGACTGCTAGCAGTTAAATTCGAACGATTCTTTAGAATTTTATTTGAGTTTCCACACCCGACCATTTATACACAAGTTTTTTCAGAATTTTTGTTACTTTCAGAAATTCCTACAGTTTACCTACGGCGCTATCTAGGGCCGGGGTTGAATTCTGAGAAAATTTAGAGTATCTCTTACTTATCGCTCTCTGTAACAAACATGAGAGTCTGTTTATCGTTCACTGTTACACTGCCCATAACTGCATATTTGTAACATTCGACAAAAGTAGGCATTGAGTAAATGGAATACCAAGTGTGCATTTTATGGCAGTATGCTGCCGTGAATCGTAAGTCAGTCCCATCTGTAAAAAGTAGGCATCGAGAAAATGGGGTGTGAAGTTTCCAAACTCGTTTTTCATACGAATATTAAAAAAAAATCCAGAGGATTTAAACATGTTCAAATCTTAATGAAACTTTCACATATTACTTTTCTCTACGATATCTTTCTGAGAAAAATATAAAAATGATCAGAACACAGTTCATTTTTGTGTTGCACGGTGCGGAAATCTGTAGTGGGACTGATATGCGATTACTTTTCATTATGGGACAATTTGTCTTGCTGTTGTTTCCTATTTTTTCCGAACAAATCTTATTATCTCATTACGGCAGCTGAAAGAGGACTGGAAGATATGTTGAAAACTGAACTCAACTCAATTTTGACGAAAATGCAGATGGGACTGACTTGCGATTCACGGCAGTATGGGAGGAAACTAAAATTTCTAAAAATTACCAGGAACTCAAAAGTGCTTATTTGAGGCTGATATTTTGTACAACTCATATCAAATACTAGTTGAGTAGTCAAAAAATAATTCTGATAGAAATTTCATTGCTATTATATCACGAGGCTCTTTTATAATCTCAATGTGACGGTTATGCGGTTATAATTACCAATGCGACAAAACAACTTGGTATTTTTTTCGAATTTTCTAGAACAATCTCACAGGTTTCAGTAAGTTGATCGAAAATATTTATCATTTTTCAAAAATGTCGAATGTGACTGTTATGCAGTTATGGGCAGTACAGTTCTGATATGGGGGAATAACAGTTCATGATAAAACCCATCTAAACAAGCTTTTAACCTAGAGAACGCCATTGCTATCAGATGTTCGGGGATTGTTTATCATACCAGTAAAATATAACACGGAGTTTTCCAGAGATTCTCGCTAGAGTAGTAACTTCTATTGAAGTATCATCAGATTTTACTATAAGATTTGGTTGAGCATTACTTTCTTGATTTTTTCAGAGATACCATCAATAAACTCCTTAAAAATGTCGTTGAAATTTTCCTGGAGACATCCTTGGACATTTCCTCGAGAACTTCTATGAGAAATTTCTCAAATAATTTCGGCTGGTATTTCTTTAGAATTCATAATAGGAATCTATGAAATAATTTCTAAAGGCATCCCTCAAGAAATTCTTGGTGTAGGTCTTGAGAAAATGGAACGACAATTCTGGAACAAATCCTACGAAATCGGTGAAGCCATCTCTGGAGAAATTATTGCTTGAGTTCTTGAAAATGTGTTAAACGGAAATCTTGGACAAACCCCTAACGAAATTAATAGAAGAATGACAGGATAAACTCCAAGATTTTCTGTAAAAAAAACGTTTAAAGAATTTATTTAAAAAAACAGGTTGGATTCATGAAGGCATTTTGAACTAATATAATTAGAGAATTGCTTAAGAAAGCCATTAAATAATCAATAAATTAATTATTTGGCAATTACCTAAATACGTTTCTAATGAAATTTATGAAAAAAAAATCTTGAAAAAAATGCATCTAATAATACGAGTAGTTACTAAAAATATTAAAAATGTTCATAGAAAAATGTCTGATTAGATTTTCTTAGAAATTCTTATTAAACGCTTTTAGCTACTGATCCTTTTCAAACGCTTCGTAAAGGCTACCGGAAAATCCACGTAGCTCTTACGTGTAGCGCCGGTGGAATGGACGAAGTTCAAAAGTTCATGCGTTCATTCTGGGCTACCTATGATTCACGTAGGAGCTACGTGGAAAGCGTGATGGAAAAAAACACATATGTTTTCACGTAACAATGACGTTTGGATTATTTTGAGTGATGGATTTTCCGGTATACACTGAAATAAATCGAACCGAATGTTTTATTTGAAATTCCATATCCATTCAACTGTATCTATGTTGCATAAAATTCATATGGATTCATATCCGTGTCATCTGTCAAACATTTCTGATTCAACAGCGGCTTAGTGAATATTATCGTCACTGGCTAACATTGTTGTTATATGCATTGAATATATAACCGGTACATGTTTCGTACATAGTTTCGACGGATTCAATGGCATTGTGATTGTCATATGCGTATTCTTCATATCACCAGTATGATTTTATTCAGTCGTCGCAACAGATGGAGAGTAGCTTACGAACAGGCAAAATTACTGAAGAATCAGGAAATTCTCTCTTTGCCTTTTGAAAATAATAAATGGTAAGTTTTGCTGTTCATATTGAATTGACACCGTAGTTTCAATGTTACAGAAAGTTCTTCTCTTTCCTCTCTTTGCAGCATGTTTGACCCAAGCGCTCGTTCAGAAACTGTATCCTGAAAATTGTTAGGATCAAACCTGAACAGATGTCAAAATGAACTTAGGCGCCTACGTGAATTTAACGTAAGTGCGATAGGTAACCTCAGTAACAATTACCGAGTCAATGTTTGGTGGTTATGAATGGCATAGTGATCTTTATCTTTGTCTTTGGTAAAATGAGTTTGGAATGATCTACGTGATTTTTCACGTAGCAATGATGTTTGGATTATTTTGAGTGTATAAAAGGCATGGGTGGGTGTCAAAAGTAATAATGTTGGCGTTATGAAATTTGTGAATAAACTCTTTGAAGTTTTGCTCTGACAAGGGAAGGTCACGATGGTGTTATGCAGCCCACAGACGCTCAGACGGTTTGACCAACATTGACTCCGCCCCCAAGTTAGTCAAACCGATTTATGTTTCTGCAACCGTTTGACCGACTGTCAAAGTTTGTTGCAGCAGAATCTATGACAAAAGGAAGGAATTTCTTCAGCGATTCTTTCTTGTAATTTTCTCTAAAGAGTCCTCCAGAGATTTACCCAAAAACTTCCAAGGGATTTATTCATCCAATGCTTCCTTCAAGATTTCTTCCAAAATATTCTCCACAGATGTATTTAGGAATTCCTTCATCAAAACTTCAAGAAATTCTATACAGATTATATAAGGATTTTTTTTTCCTGCGCTTTTACTAGGAATTCATCTAGAAATTTTTATAGAGATTGCTCAAGAAATTATTACACGAATTCCATCAATAATTCCACCAGGAATTTCTCCTATGTATCAAAAACCTTTCCCTAGGAATACCTCCAAAAAATCCTCCAGTGATTAACCCAAACATTCTTCCAGAGATTCCTACGCGATTTTTGCTAGAATTTCCTTCAAAAAACTCCTACAGAAATACATGTAGAGATTCACTTCAGGAACTCTTACAGTGATTCCACCCAAAATTTCTCCAAGGATTCATTAAGGAATTCCTCTTGAGATTTCACCAGGAAGCTTTCGGGAATTCAGCAAGAAATACTGCAAAAGAATTCGCGCAGGTTACTTTCAGGGGATTCTTCAATAAATTATTTTATGAATTCTTCCAATGTTTCCTTAAAAGATTTTTCTTTGTATCCCTTAGAGGAACCTACGAGGCATTCGACCCCGAATTTTTGAAGGAATTACTTTAAGAATCTACCGGATATTTCTCCGAGGATTCCTAAAGGAATTTATCCAGCAATTCCTTCCAGTATATCTTGGAGATTTTTTTCCAAGGAATCCACCAGGAATTGCCTTAGAGAATCCTGTAGAAACTCCTTCAGGGATTGCTTTAAAAGTTCTTACGGAGATGTATTAAGGAATTTCCCCAGTGAATTTCTCCTGTGTTTTCTATGGTGATTCCTCCAATGATTTCAGTAAATTATTCCATGATTTTTTCCAGAAATTTTCCAAAAAATCCTTCAAGGGATTCAACATGAAGTTCAACCCTTCGTGGAATTGCTGGTCGATTCTCTCGCGGTTTTCCAGAAAAAAAAGTCATTTGAACTTGCGTTTTTTTATTAATACCCTGGAGGAATTTCTGATAATCCTGAAAAATTCGAAGAAGGAAAATCCTAGTCAAATCATTAAAGTATTTTCTGGTAGAACTTCTGGCGAAGCTGTATTAGATTTTTCTGGTAAAGAATTTCTAGCGAAACTCTATTGATATTCTTAACCCTGGAAGAACTCATGGCGAAATTTCTTAAAAAACACCATTCCGGAAGAAATAGTTAGAGAAAATACTGGTGAAATCTCTGAAGGAACCGAAAGATTTTTTTCCAGAATGTTTTGGAAGAACTTTCAGAAGATTTTCTTGAATTTCCGGTGAAATCACCGGAAAAATATTGGTGAAGCTTCTGAAAGAATTTTTAGTGGAACCCCTATGAGAATTTCAGCTCATTCCTTGAAGATTTTCCTGATGGAAATCATAGAGAATTACCTGGGCGAATTTCAGATCCAATCCATGGATGAACCTCTGGTGGAATCCTTAGGAAATTCCTGGACGGTTTTTAGTTGGAATACCTAAAGGAAATCCTAACGAAATTTTCGAAGCAATTCCTGGTGGATTCAATGAACGAATTCTCAGAGGAATCGCTGAAGGAATTCCTTTTTTGAATCCTAGGAGGAACTCCTCATAGAGTCACTTGAGGGTATACTGATGGATTCCCTAATTACTTGTGAAATCTTTATAAGACATTTGTGATAAAATTGCTGAAATAATTTCTGAAAACCCCCAAGAATCTCTGAAGATATTTTATGAGAAATTTCTTGAGAAATTCCCGATGGAATCTGTAGAGTTATTCCGGTGATAAAATCCTGAGACATTTCCGGAAAAATTTTAGGAGTAATTCCTGATAACCCTTGAGTATCCTTGGATATATTTATTCCTTGAAGAATTTTGGGAGACATCTCATCTGAGTGGTTAGAGTCCGCGGCTACAAAGCAACGCCATGCTGAAGGTGTCTGGGTTCGATTCCCGGTCAGTCAAGGATTTTTTCGTAAAGGAAATTTCCTTGACTTCCCTGGGCATAGAGTATCATCGTACTTGCCACACGATATACGAATGTGAAAATGGCAACTTTGGCAAAGAAAGCTCTCAGTTAATAACTGTGGAAGTGCTCATAAGAACACTAAGCTGAGAAGCCGGCTCTGTCCCAGTGGGGACGTTAATGCCAAGAAGAAGAAGAATTCTTGCAGGAACTCCAGATGAAATCATAGGAGGAACTCCTGATGAAATCCCTTGAAGAATTCCCTATGGGATCACTACAGGAACTCCTGATGAAATCCCTGGAGGAATTCCTGATATAATTCCTGCTAGAACTCCTGATAGAATGCCTAGAGAAATTTCTTATGATATCCCTAGAAGATCCTGATGGAATTCGTAGGTGACCTCTTGATATAAACTCTGGAGGAACTCCTAATAGAATCTCGGAAGAAATGCTAGTTGGAATCTCTGAAGGAACTCTTGATGGAATTCCTGGAGGAACTCGTGATGAAATCCTCAGAAGAACTCTAATGGTAGCCCTAAAGGTACTCCTTATAGAATCCGTATTGGAATTCCTTATAGATTCCCTAGAGGAACTCTTGATGGAATCCTTGGATGAATCAGTGGCGAATCGTAACCTCATTTTCTACCTGTTCTATGATTCTGACAATGACTTTTTCGACAAATTTAAAATATAAATCAAAAAGTAATCAATGAGTAAATTATTCAAATCGTCCTTTCTAACAAATCTCTGCTCATTGCATGCAAATTTGTTGCTGAAATTCAAGAATTTATATTCGTGGGACAATCTACCTAGGTTAGGGAATCGCCACTGGGAGGAATATAAAGATATTGTAAGAGGAACTCCTGATAGAATCAGGAGTCCCGATGAAATCTCTAGATGAACTCCACATGAAATTTCTGGAGGAATTCCTGATAAGTTTCCTGAAGGAACTCCTGATAGAATCTCTTGAGGAATTCCGGGTGAAATCTCAGAAGAAACCCTGGAGGAATTCCTTGGAAGAAATCCTAAACATATTGTTGAAGGAGCTCCTGATGGAGGAATTTCTGATGAAATTCGTAGATTAACTAGTGATGGAATCCCTAGAGGAACCACTGATAGAATCTCTGGAAGAATTCAAGGTGGAATCTCTGAAGGAACTACTGATGGAATTGCTGGAGAAACTTCTAATGGAATTGCTAGATATATTCCTGATGGAATCCCTGGAGAAGTTCCAGTTGCAATCGCTGAAGGAACTCCTGATGGAATCCTTGGAGAAATTTCTGATGAAACTCCTGTAAGAATCTAGAAGAATTCTTCATGATATTCCTAGAAGGAGTCCTGATGGAATTCCTCAAGGAATTCCTGATATAATCTCTGGAGGAAATCTTGATTGAATCTTTGGAGGCAATTCAGGTGGAATCTCTGGAAGAACTCTGGAGGAACTCCTGATGCAGTCCCCAGAAGAAATCTGATGGAAGCCCTAAAGGTATTCCTGATAGTATCCCTTTAGGAACTCCTGATGGAATCCTTGGATTAACTCCTGTTGGAATCCTTGGAAGAACTCCTATATCTATATTCTAGAAGGAACTCCTAATCATTGGAGGGACTTCTGATGAAATCCCTTTAGGAACTCCTGATAAAATCCCTGGTAGAATTCCTGATAAGTTTCCAGATAGAACTCCTGATAGAATCCCTAGAGGAACTCCTCATAATATTTCTAGAAGAAAAATTTATGGAATTCCTCGAGGAACATTTGATTTAATCTCTTGAAAAAATCCGGGTGAAATCTCAGAAGGAACTCCTGATGGAATCCCTGGAGGAACTCCTGATGAAATTTCCAGAAGAACTCTGATAAAAGCCCCAAAGGTACTCCCGGTAGAATACAGATGCAGATACATAAATACAGATAATATAGATACAGGAGCCCCTGATGAAATCCCTGGGGGAACTCCTGAAGGAATCCTTGGAAGAATTTGTAAAGATATTCTTGAAGGAACTCTGTATGGAATCATTGAAAGAAATCCTGTTGAAATCACGAGAAGAACTCCTAGAACTAGAGCAGCGACGGACAGTCCATGGAGGAATTCCAGGTGGAATCTCTAAAACATCTCCTGATAGAATCCCTGGAGAAACTTCTGATGAAATCCCTAGTTGAGTTCTAGGTGCAATCCCTGAAAGAATTCCTGATCGAATCTCTGGAGGAATTTCAGATGGAATCCCTAGCCGAACACCTGATGATACCCCCAGAAAAATCCTTGATGGTATTCCTAGAGAATAAGAATCCCTAGAGCTAGTCCTGATAAAAACCCTGAAGGAACTGCTAAATGAAACCTTCGTGAAATTTATGATTGAATCTTTAGAAGTTCTCCTGATGGAATGCCTGGATGAAATTGTGTTTAATTTCCTAGAATAACTCCTGATTCTAGAGGCCTTCCTTAGCCGAGTGGTCAGAGTCCGCGGCTACAAAGCAAAACCATGCTGAAGGTTTCTGGGTTAAATTTCCGGTCGGTCTAGGATCTTTTCGTAATGGAAATTTCCTTGACTTCCCTGGGCATAGAGTATCATCGTACCTGCTACACGATATAAGTTGAGAAGCAGGCTATGTCCCAGTGAAGACGTTACGCCAAGAAGAAGAAGAACTCCTCATTCTCAGAGGAATCACTGATGGAATATTTGTAGGAACTCCTGATAGAATCCCATGAGGAATTTCAGTTGAACTTTCGGTGGGAATTTATAAAGGAATTCTTACCGAAATTTCTTGTTATCACTAGACAAAATCTTGATTGGAGTTCCTCCAGAAATCCAATCAAGATTTTGTGTAGTGATAACAAGAAATTTCAGTAAGAATTCCTTTATAAATTCCTACCGAAAGTTCAACTGGTGGAATCATGAAGGAGTTTTGGAAGAATTCCTAAAGATATTACAAGAGAATTGCCTGGAGAAATTGCTGGTAAAATTTTTGATGGAATCTCTGTAGTACAAATCCAAATACAAGCCATGGATGGATTTTTTTTTTGAATCACAGGTAAAACTGCTGATGGTTTCTTTGAAGATATTTCTGGAGAAATTGGTTCAGGAATAATTAAAGATTGCTTGATGAATTTGCTAAAGAAAACGGTTAGAGATAGTTGGAAACGATATTTCACTATCTATATAGAACCAACTCAAGAGCGCGCATTTGATGAATCACTATGGCACCGACGCTGCGTAAATTCACGCATTTTGACTTTACACCCATATGCATGGGTAGTTCATGTGACGTCGAAGCTTCAATTTGACATGATGACGTCGATGTTCGTGCAACATTCCTACAGACGGTACGATCGGTTCGTCAAACATTTGACTCCGCCCACCGGTAGTTTGAGCAAAATCAAACTCGTTTGATTTTAGCCGACCGATTCGTCAACCGTCAAATTGGTTTCACAAACTGTCAAATTGGTTCGTCAAGCAACATCACACACGGTCAAACATAGCACCAACATGAGCATCAACCTGGGGGGCGGAGTCAATGTTGGTCAAACCGTCTGAGCGTCTGTGGGGTGCATTACACGGGATTTTCAACCGGACTATTTTTGTTATGCACCCCACAGACGCTCAGATGGTTTGACCAACATTGACTCCGCCCCCCAGGTTGATGCTCATGTTGGTGCTATGTTTGACCGTGTGTGATGCTGCATGACGAACCAATTTGACAGTTTGTGAAACCGATTTGACGGTTGACGAATCGGTCGGCCAAAATCAAACGGGTTTGATTTTTCTCAAACCACTGGTGGGCGGAGCCAAATGTTTGACGAACCGATCGTATCGTCTGTAGGTATGTTGCACGAAAATCGACGTCATCATGTTAAATTGATGCTTCGACGTCCCATGAACTGCCGATGCAAATGGGTGGAAAGTCAAAACGCGTGAATTTGCGCATCGTAGGTGCCATATAGTGATCTATCAAATGCGCGCTCTTGAGTTGTTTGTATATATCAAGCGTGTGCTAGAATAAGGGCGTAAGTCGCTTGATCGATTTCTCTTCATCGATCCTCTCTTCTGTGAATAAAGGTGACAAGATGCGGGTTTATCAGCATTTTTTCACTTCATACCGCTTGGCAGCGATGCAATCTTGCGTCCTGAGGTGAAAAAATGCTGATAAACCCGCATCTTGTCACATTTATTCACAGAAGAGAGGATCGATGAAGAGAAATCGATCAAGCGACTTACGCCCTTATTCTAGCACAGGCTTGATATTTCACAATCGTTTCCAACCGTTTTCTTTAGAAAATTCACCAGGGATTCTTTAATTATTCCTCAACAAATTTTTCAAGAAATATCTTCAGAATATCCATCAGCAGTTTTACCTGTGGTTCAAAAAATCCATCCAGGGATTGTACCAGGACGTGTACTACAGGGATTCCATCAGTAATTTTACCAGGAATATCTCCAGGCAATCCTCTTGGAATATCTTTAGAAATTCTACCAAAATTCCTTCATGATTTCACCAGGTGTTCCTCCAAAAAATTATTCAAGATTTGTCCAGTGATTTCACAAGAAATTCCTGTAAAAAATCCTTCATAAATTCCTTCCGTAAGATCACCTGGAATTCCTCATGGGATTCAATCAGGAGTTTCTACAGGGATTCCATCAGTGATTCCTCTGAGAATCAGGAGCTTTTCTTCTTCTTGGCATTACGTTCTCACTAGGACAGAGCCCGCTTCTCAGCTTAGTGTTCAATGAGTACTTCCACAGTTTTTAACTAAGAGCTTTCTTTGCCAAAGTAGCCATTTTCGCATTCGTATATCGTGTGGCAGGTACGATGATACTCTATGCCCAGGGAAGTCAAGGAAATTTCCATTGCGAAAAGATCCTGGACCGACTAAACTCAGAAACCTTCAGCATGGCTTTGCTTTGTAGCCGCGGAAGAATCAGGAGTTATTCTAGGGAATTAAACACAATTTCTTCCAGGCATTCCATCAGGAGAACTTCTAAAGATTCAACCATAAATTTCACAAAGGATTCATTCAGGAGTTCCTTCAGGGTTTTTATCAGGACTCCCTGTAGAGTTTACATCGGAAGTTTCTCTATAAATTCCATTTGAACTTCCTCTAGGAATTCTATCAAGAGTTTTTCCGGGGATTTCATCAGATGTTCGTCTAGGGATTCCATCAGGAATTCTTTCAGGGTGTTCTGGCAGCACGGGTGAATACGTACTGCAGAATCCGAACGAGAGTGAGGCATACAACAAGGGTTGAATGCCGTGACAATGGCTATTGTTAACGGCATAAGATTGATGGAATGTGCGCCACGATAGTTTAGCTTTTATTAATTCTGCGTTCATTAGTTATATTACGATTGTTAATTGCTCTAAATGTGGACTTTTTCTTCAAAGCTGCTAATCAAGTGAATTACATATTATATATTATCGGCATAAAGGTTTTCTAATTATTGCTAAATTGGACCTAAAATAACGAATAATTGATTTTCCTATTAAGTAGTGCCAGACAGTACTACATACGGTACAATAGCGTCAATCGGTAGGGTTCTGAACCGGTAGGCAAAACTAAATCTTTGAGCTGCGCCAAACTAACGCTGCTGAGAGATTTTTTCCTGCCCTAACAAACTCAAAGATTTAAGCCGAGATGCGAGCAGAAAGCGACGCCCACGATTGCGGTGCTTGTGATGAGCCGAATTCCGCCGACGTAGGCATGGTGGCATGCGACGGATGCAGTGTATGGTACCACTACACTTGTGCTAAAGTGTCACCGGGAGTCCAACAACGATCGTGGAGATGTTGTAAGTGCCCACCCGAAGTGCATCCAGAAGTTGCCGGAGCGAAAAAGAAAGGAGGTAAGAAACAGCTGGCGAGTTTGGCCGTCCTCGGTGCTGCATCGAGTGAGAATCCGAAGTCAAATAATGCCAGCCAGAAAAGGACCTCGGAGAAGTCGAAGAACTCCGAAAAATCAAAAACCTTGGTCGTTCCCAATCTTGCGGCTAGTGACAACCCTACTCCAAAGAAACATCTAGAAGTTCTCGCTTTAGAGAAATCGACCCGCGGGGAGATGCGATCTTCCAAATCCAGCACTTCTACCGCCAGAGCTCGAGCGCAACTAGCATTGCAGCGATTGGAAGACGAGCGACGTTTGGAGGAACAGAAGTTAAAGGAAGAACGGGAGCGATTGGAAGAAGAGCGGATTCGTCTGGAGAAAGAGAGACAGTTGAAGGAACAGGAGCACGCTATCAAAGCCAAGGAGCTTGCTATGCAGGAGAAATACTTGAGGGAGAAATTCGAGCTGGAGGAACAGATAGCCGACGATGATAGCAGTCGCAAATCTAGCGTGCTCAGTAGGAAAGATAGGACAAGCGCCTGGTTGAAAAGCCAGCATGAACTGAGCAAGCAGGAAGACAAAAGCCTGTCGCAGTATTCGGAGTGGCCCAATTTGGCGGGGCCGAATCACCATCAGCGTCCTTCGGAATTGGAAGTGGATCGGAGACAGCAAGAGGATCCAGTCAATCCAGAAATAGTTCCGAATCTTCGGACCCACGGTGACACTATCGCTATCAACCATAACCAGTCTGACGGTAATCGTTTCAGACATTCCTATGATACAGCTAGATCCAATGCTAGCCAGTCACCGTCGTTGCATGAGATGGCGGGTGTGGCGATTCAACCTGTTTCACATGGGGCGGGGCCGAATAGTGAACAGATAGCTGCGAGACAGATCTGGCCTAAGAAGCTACCCGTATTCTCGGGTGACCCTGAAGAGTGGCCGATTTTCGTCCACAGCTTCGAGTCAGCCAACGTCGCATGTGGTTTTTCAGACGTTGAAAACATCATTCGTCTTCGGGAGTGTCTGCGTGGCCCAGCGCGAGATGCTGTCGTTACAAAACTGATATTTCCCCAGAGCGTGAAAGCGATAATGGAAACGCTGCGG
The DNA here is from genome assembly GCF_002204515.2 of Aedes aegypti. NCBI lineage: Eukaryota > Metazoa > Arthropoda > Insecta > Diptera > Culicidae > Aedes > Aedes aegypti. The sequence continues at coordinate 29,397,820 of NC_035108.1, forward strand.
CGATTGTACGGAAGACCTGAGCTCCTAGTGAAGAATTTGCTTAACAAAGTGCGGCGAGCAGAAGCACCGAAACCAGAACGTTTGGAATCGTTGATCAACTTTGGGTTAACGGTACAACAGCTGTGTGATCATTTAGAGGCCGCGAACCTCAAAGGCCACCTGTCCAATCCCACGCTACTTAGTGAGCTAGTGGAAAAGCTGCCTGCGTCAATAAAGCTCGAGTGGGCGAGATTCAAGCGAGCGTACGCGGAACCTACTCTCAAACACTTCGGAGCATTTATGGAAGAACTAGTGTATGACGCTAGTGAAGTCACGTCGACAATCCAGCAGAAGACCGCGGTTTCGAGAACCGAAAAGGATAAGCCGAAAGAGAAGGGACACGTCCTTTCCCACGAAGATGCTGTCGAAGTACAAAACCGCAGAGAGGAAAGACAACCTTGTCCAATATGCGGTAAAACCGATCATCGCGTTCGGAACTGCGAACGCTTTTAGCAACTGGATCTACAAGCTCGCCTTAAGGCCGTTGATCGTTATAAATTGTGTGAGGTTTGTTTATTTGACCACGGCCAATGGAGATGCCGTTCAAGAATCCGATGCAATGTAGGAAACTGTCGTGATCGCCATCACCCACTACTCCACAGTTCAGGGCGCGGTCCAATACAAGAGCAGCGTCAGCGACAATTTCGAGCCTCGGAATGCAACGCTCATGAGCGATCGCAAAGATCGGTCCTGTTTAGGATAATTCCGGTTACCCTGTTCAATGGGAACCGCAAATGCGAAACTTTCGCCTTCTTAGACGAAGGCTCCTCCTTGACACTAATCAAATCGAGTTTAGCGCGGCAGCTTGGAGCAATTGGCGTTCCAGAACCATTGGAGCTAAGATGGACGTCAAGTGTGAAGAGGAACGAGGACAGTTCTAAAAGAGTGGATTTTGAAATTTCCGGAAGAGGACAGCTCCAGCGTTACGTTTTGAAAAATGCGCACACTGTTGGAGAACTAAACCGCAGACAGACGTTTAAGCAGGAACAAATTTATTCAAAATTCCTGTGTAAATTCTACCGTGGTGTCACCTAGGGAGCAAATTGCTGCAGTACAGTGACAGTTTGTAAAAGCACGTGGCTTCATCTTCTCGCTTACCACCCAGTCCACCACCCACTGAACAAAACTATCAAAACAATCACTTCAAAAATGATTCACACAATTGTGATACTTTCACGCCAATTTATTTTACATGAGTAACGATCATTTAAGGGTGTTATACTAGCATGAATCTGTGAGTAAATTGAATGCCAACTTGTGGTAAAAATTACAATGGATTTTATTGATTTTTACATGAGAAATTGGATCCAAAAGGGAACATCACCCACCCAGCCCAAAACAAAGGTACATAGTTTTTAGCGTTGAGCACGCCGGCTGTGGGAGCGGTTGTGTGTCGTGCTGTCAACGAAATGTGATCGGGGTGGTGGCGGGACGCATACGCCACTAACGCCATCTGTTAGCTGATTGCCACTTGGCGATTTGTGGCGGCCATGTTTTTACACAAGTGGCTGAGTCTAACTTGAACGTCTGTCTGCGACTAAACCTTCCGAGCCAGAGCTTGGTCATCAACGATCTGTCCGAGAGATTCCCACACCTCCGTAACCTCTCTGTTTCGCCATATACCGAGGCTGTCCCCAGGATTCTTCTAGGTTTGGAAAATCTTAGTCTGTTTGCACCACTGGATAGTTGCATCGGTCAACCAGGAGAACCCATTGCGGTGAAATCGCTCCTTGGCTGGTCAGTCTATGGTCCGGAAGCAAATACACAACCTAGGAAAGGATTTGTGAACCTGCACGAGTGCAACTGCGGTGCGGACAAGGAACTGAACGATCTAGTTCGGCAGCAGTTCATTATGGAGGACACGATGATTTCAACAATTCCCTTGCTCGAGTCAGACGACGAAAAACGCGCCCGCGAATTGCTAGAAAACACCACCAAATTTGTCGACGGGAGATACGAAACCGCTCTGCTTTGGAAAGCCGACGACATCGATCTTCCTGATAGCCTTCCCATGGCAATGAAGCGGTTGAAAAGCTTTGAGGCCCAATTAGCTAAGGATTCCGATCTGCGAGAAAGTGTGAATGAACAAATCGTTGACTACATACAGAAGGGCTACGTCCACAAGGCCACCGAAGAAGAGCTGAGAGAGATAAACAGAAGGCAAGTGTGGTATCTACCGTTGGGTTTGGTGACACATCCGAAGAAGCGGAAGAAGAGGCTCGTGTGGGACGGAAAGGCACAAGTTAATGGAATTTCCCTCAACTCCCAGCTATTAAAAGGTCCCGATCTACTAGTGTCCCTTCCATCGGTGATCTGCAAATTCCGTGAAAAGCGCATCGGATTTGGAGGTGACATCCAAGAAATGTTTCTACAGCTTCGGATGAGAACTGCGGACAAATATTTCCAGTGCTTCTTGTTTCGCTTCGATCCACGACAACCCCCAGAAGTGTACATCGCAGATGTAGCGATGTTCGGCGCCACATGCTCACCGTGCGTCGCTCAACATGTGTTGCGAGTAAACGCCGATAAGTGGGCAGACGAATTTCCATTGGCAGCGGCAGCGATTAAAAATAAGACCTATATGGACGATTATTACGACAGCGCCGATACTCCCGAAGAAGCGGCTGCGCTGGCTGTACAAGTAAAAACCGTCCACGCCCGTGGAGGGTTTGAAATGAGAAACTGGGTAAGCAACTGTAAAGAAGTGTTGAAGAAGCTCGGAGAAAGTGCCACTGTTGAACCGCGTCCTCTGCAGTCTACTACTGAAGCGAGATGGGAACGAGTTTTGGGAATGTTGTGGCACCCGGAATCGGACACACTGACATTTTCAACGGATTTGGGGGAACAGTTGCTACCCTACACATTAGGTGAACAACGCCCAACGAAGCGCATTGCTCTAAAAATCATAATGAGCCTGTTTGATCCTCTTGGATTATTAGCACCGTATCTAATCCACGGGCGTGCTTTGATCCAAGATCTATGGAGAAGTGGGGTGCAATGGGACGAGCGAATGAGAGATGAAGAGTTTGAGAAATGGACCAGATGGGTGGAGTTGCTGCACCGTATCTAATCCACGGGCGTGCTTTGATCCAAGATCTATGGAGAAGTGGGGTGCAATGGGACGAGCGAATGAGAGATGAAGAGTTTGAGAAATGGACCAGATGGGTGGAGTTGCTGCCCGCTATAAGCAAGCTGAACATTCCACGCTACTATTTCAGCGAAGCCGATCGTCTTCCCCACTTCACGCTGCAATGTCACGTTTTTACTGATGCCAGCGAAGTTTGCTATGGTGCCGCCGCAGACAGACGTTCAAGTTAGACTCAGCCACTTGTGTAAAAACATGGCCGCCACAAATCGCCAAGTGGCAATCAGCTAACAGATGGCGTTAGTGGCGTATGCGTCCCGCCACCACCCCGATCACATTTCGTTGACAGCACGACACACAACCGCTCCCACAGCCGGCGTGCTCAACGCTAAAAACTATGTACCTTTGTTTTGGGCTGGGTGGGTGATGTTCCCTTTTGGATCCAATTTCTCATGTAAAAATCAATAAAATCCATTGTAATTTTTACCACAAGTTGGCATTCAATTTACTCACAGATTCATGCTAGTATAACACCCTTAAATGATCGTTACTCATGTAAAATAAATTGGCGGGAAAGTATCACAATTGTGTGAATCATTTTTGAAGTGATTGTTTTGATAGTTTTGTTCAGTGGGTGGTGGACTGGGTGGTAAGCGAGAAGATGAAGCCACGTGCTTTTACAAACTGTCACTGTACTGCAGCAATTTGCTCCCTAGGTGACACCACGGTAGAATTTACACACACTGATAAAAATCCACACGCTCGATCTGTGTGTTTAAAATTATGGATCGATTCATGAACATCCATATCGATTTGCTATGATTTTCTTGCAAACTTCGTGTGTGTTACACATTAAATTCCTGTGTTTTGCTTCATGAATTGATTCATCAACCGACAACAGGGATTCCATATTTTTTCCACATAAGTTCCCGAAGCTTTCTCTTCAGATTCGTATGTGTCAACCTATGGACGCATAGATCATCACTCCAACACGGATTCAGTGTGTTTTGCTTATGGTTATCTTGTGTCATAATCATCATGTTCAAGTTGGTCGATTCATTGATTTGCGCAATGAGATTGTTATGATGAAATCCATGAGCTATGCTATCGATTTCCATGTTCAAAGCTTATAGATTGTTTGTGATCAACCCCTGGGATGCATAGTGAACTGAATTGCGGTTGGACCTCGTGTCGAACGACAGTCATCATCATGCTTCCAAAGAGAAGAAGCAAATTTTGAAGCTGAAAGTGTTAGATGAAAATTTGTGAATTCGATTTTTCTTTTATTAGTGAAGTTGACCGATGTACGAGAGTTCTACCTTTCTATAAGAAAACATTGATTATAATGTATAGTTTAGTAGAAAAATCGGATTCCACTAACAGATTTTCCTGGCTTTCAGTTTCGAAAAAAATGGAATATGCTTATCCCTGGCTTCCCAAATTATGGATTTGCGGCGCCCCGCTTGTTGCTAACTCACGGGTTTGAACAAAAATCAACACTGAGAAAAATCTACACGTCAAGGTCGTGTGTTTTACTTATAGATTTGCGCAATGAGGAAAACCACATGATTTGAGTGTGGTAGCCATATGGATTTCATCATTGATTTCACGGTATGATAGCATGTGTATCAACATTAGGTTGTCATGTGAAACAAACATGAATTTCCAAATATTAAATCATGAAAACCAACTGATTTGCTTACTGAATTCGAAATGTAGTAGCTTTAGATAGTCATGTGTGATAGAACATAAATGTCAAGGGACTGAAAGAAGAAATTTGGTAAAAAAACTTTTGCTCCCCAAAATATGGATCTGAGGCTCCTCTGCTTGTCGCAAGCTCTCTTGATTTTTGTTCAAACCCGTGAGTTAGCAACAAGCGGGGCGCCGCAAATCCATAATTTGGGAAGCCAGGGATAAGCATATTCCATTTTTTTCGAAACTGAAAGCCAGGAAAATCTGTTAGTGGAATCCGATTTTTCTACTAAACTATACATTATAATCAATGTTTTCTTATAGAAAGGTAGAACTCTCGTACATCGGTCAACTTCACTAATAAAAGAAAAATCGAATTCACAAATTTTCATCTAACACTTTCAGCTTCAAAATTTGCTTCTTCTCTTTGGAAGCATGATGATGACTGTCGTTCGACACGAGGTCCAACCGCAATTCAGTTCACTATGCATCCCAGGGGTTGATCACAAACAATCTATAAGCTTTGAACATGGAAATCGATAGCATAGCTCATGGATTTCATCATAACAATCTCATTGCGCAAATCAATGAATCGACCAACTTGAACATGATGATTATGACACAAGATAACCATAAGCAAAACACACTGAATCCGTGTTGGAGTGATGATCTATGCGTCCATAGGTTGACACATACGAATCTGAAGAGAAAGCTTCGGGAACTTATGTGGAAAAAATATGGAATCCCTGTTGTCGGTTGATGAATCAATTCATGAAGCAAAACACAGGAATTTAATGTGTAACACACACGAAGTTTGCAAGAAAATCATAGCAAATCGATATGGATGTTCATGAATCGATCCATAATTTTAAACACACAGATCGAGCGTGTGGATTTTTATCAGTGAAGAGAGCTTGCGACAAGCAGAGGAGCCTCAGATCCATATTTTGGGGAGCAAAAGTTTTTTTACCAAATTTCTTCTTTCAGTCCCTTGACATTTATGTTCTATCACACATGACTATCTAAAGCTACTACATTTCGAATTCAGTAAGCAAATCAGTTGGTTTTCATGATTTAATATTTGGAAATTCATGTTTGTTTCACATGACAACCTAATGTTGATACACATGCTATCATACCGTGAAATCAATGATGAAATCCATATGGCTACCACACTCAAATCATGTGGTTTTCCTCATTGCGCAAATCTATAAGTAAAACACACGACCTTGACGTGTAGATTTTTCTCAGTGCAGGAATTTTGAATAAATTTGTTCCTGCTTAAACGTCTGTCTGCGGTGCCGCGGTGTATTTTCGTACTGTAGACGGCTCCGGACAAGTGCGGTGCTCCCTAGTGATGGCAAAGAGTAAAGTTGCTCCTCTTAAACATTTGTCGATCCCACGGTTGGAATTAGAGGCAGCTGTATTAGGTGCGAAATTGCTTCACACCGTTCAAACAAATCACTCTTTACAACCTCACGAAGTTTATTTATGGACCGATTCTTCGACCGTGCTTTCATGGATACGCTCGGACCACAGACGTTATAAGCAGTTCGTCGCTCATCGTATCGGAGAAATTCTGTCTTTGACCGAAACGGAAAGCTGGCGATGGGTACCGTCAAAAGACAACGTAGCTGATTGCTTGACGAAATGGGTGCGCGACACTGAGCCTGACTGTAACAGTAGATGGTTCAAGGGTCCAGCGTTTTTGTACAACTCCGAAGAGATGTGGCCGCGTCAGCGCGTGAAGACGAACACTACGGAAGAACTGCGTTCAAGCTACCTTCTCGCTCATATCTTTCTACCCGGTAAAATGATAGACGTTCGTAGATTTTCAAAGTGGAGTGTGCTATTGCGAACGGTGGCATACGTTTACCGATTCATTGGCAACTGCCGTTTACGCATCGCAAGAAGTCCGATAGAAACCATTCGGGCGACGCAGAATCAGGAGAAGTTGTTGAAATGTTCACTGACCGTTTCTATTGTACCATTGAAACAAGAGGAGTTTCTACGGGCAGAGCAGTTTCTTTGGAGAATGGTGCAGGGCGAGCACTATCCTGACGAAGTACGGATTCTGCTGAAGAACCGGAATCAACCGATCGAAAAATGGATAGCTGTTGAGAGAAACAGCCCTCTGTATAGACTTTCACCATTCGCCGATGAACTCGGAGTCATACGAATGGAAGGGAGAACCGTCGATGCCGTTTATGCCGATTTCGACGCAAGATGCCCGATTATTCTCCCCAAAGATAGTGACATCACACGCCTGCTACTAGACGAGTATCATCGTCGTTACGGTCATGCGAACAAAGAAACCGTGGTAAACGAAGTCCGTCAACGGTTTCAGATTTCGCAGTTACGGTCGGCCATAAACAGCACCTCACGCAACTGCCAGTTTTGCAAGGTAAATAAGTGTAAACCTCGCCCTCCTAGAATGGCTCCCCTTCCCGAGCAACGATTGACACCGAACGTGCGACCCTTCAGTTACGTCGGTATCGACTACATGGGCCCGCTGGAAGTAACCATTGGTCGGCGCAAGGAGAAGCGGTACGTGGCCGTATTCACGTGTCTTGTCATACGAGCCGTGCACTTAGAGGTTTCGTACGATCTCTCTAGCGAATCATGCATAATGGCGATCCGAAGATTCACCCGCAGGCGTGGATCTCCCGTTCAAATCTTCTCCGACAACGGGACTAATTTTGTCGGTGCCAGTCGTGAGTTGCAGACGCAAATAGATCTGGAGTGCGCCGGTACGTTCACTGATGCCCGGACGAAATGGTCGTTCAATCCCCCCTCCGCTCCACATATGGGCGGAGTGTGGGAGCGCATGGTGCGGAGTGTGAAAGAAGCAATGGCTATGTTGGACGATGGTCGAAAACTTACCGACGAAATCTTGTGGACTACGTTGGTCGAAGTGGAAGGATTGATCAATTCAAGGCCGCTTACTTATATGCCTCAAGACTTGGATAGTCCAGAGGCCTTAACACCCAATCATTTTATCTTCGGTCGTTCGTCTGGTGCTCACGAACCGCTGGAACCACCAATAGATTTGGGACAGACACTTCGCAGCAGTTTTTTACGCTCACAACAACTAGCGGACGTCGCCTGGAAGCGGTGGTCAAAGGAATATTTCCCGACAATCAACAGAAGAAGCAAGTGGTTAGATGAAATAAAGTCCCTGAAGATTGGTGACATGGTTTACGTGGCGGAAGGCAAAAGAAGGTCCTGGACCAGAGGCATCGTGGATCCAGTCATCTGCGTTAAGGACGGAAGAGTACGACAAGCGATCGTGCGGACGGCGTCTGGTATGCTAAAACGACCAGTCGTAAAGTTAGCGGTGATGGAGTTGGGTGGATCAACGGAAGACCCTCCCCTCGATCCACGGGGCGGGGGATGTTCTGGCAGCACGGGTGAATACGTACTGCAGAATCCGAACGAGAGTGAGGCATACAACAAGGGTTGAATGCCGTGACAATGGCTATTGTTAACGGCATAAGATTGATGGAATGTGCGCCACGATAGTTTAGCTTTTATTAATTCTGCGTTCATTAGTTATATTACGATTGTTAATTGCTCTAAATGTGGACTTTTTCTTCAAAGCTGCTAATCAAGTGAATTACATATTATATATTATCGGCATAAAGGTTTTCTAATTATTGCTAAATTGGACCTAAAATAACGAATAATTGATTTTCCTATTAAGTAGTGCCAGACAGTACTACATACGGTACAATAGCGTCAATCGGTAGGGTTCTGAACCGGTAGGCAAAACTAAATCTTTGAGCTGCGCCAAACTAACGCTGCTGAGAGATTTTTTCCTGCCCTAACACAGGGATTCTATCTAAAATTCCTTCAGAGATTCGATCAGGAGTTCTTTCAGGCATTGCACCTGGAACTTAACTAGGAATTTCACCAGAAGTTTCTCCAGGGATTCTATCAGGAGTAATTCCTCCAGGGTTTCATAAGGAGTTCCTCCAACGATTTCATCTGGAGTTCCTGCAAGAATATCTTTAGGAATTTCTACTAGGGGGGTTCCATTAGGAGTTCCTCCGGATTCCATCAGGAATTCCTTCAGGAATCGTCATTAAATTCTCCAGAAATATCAACAAGAGCTCCCTTAGAGATTCTATCAGGAGTTCCTCTAGAGATTATATCAGAAGTTTATTCGAAGATTTCACCAGGATCCTCCAGGGATTACATCAGTAGTTTGTTCTAGGGATAACATCAGGATCTCTTCTCTTCTTACATCAGGAGTTATTTTAGGGATTTCAAGAAGATTTACTTCTGGGGTTTCATTAGCATTTTCTTTAAACATTCCACCTGGAATTCCTACTGGGATTCTATTAAGAGTTTTTTCCATCAGGAGTTCCCCTGAGTCTTTCAATAGAAGTTCCGAAGGGATTCCAGCAGGAGTTCTTCTAAGGATTTTAATTTCTGAAAAAAATCCATGGAGAAATTTCTTAAGAAATCCTATCACCAAAGAAATCAATGGAGAAATTCCCAGAGAATTTCATGGAGAGATTCCTTGATATATCTCTGGAAGAACTTTTAAAACAATCCCTGAAGGAGTTTCTGAAAGATTCTCTAAGGTAATTCCTGACAGATTTCTTGGAAAATAAAATCCTTCTAGAAATACTGGACGGAATTGACGGATATATTCCTTCAGGAATCCTTGGAGAAACTTATATTAGATTACACAGCGTAACAAAAATGACATTTTTGCGTGTCTCAAGAATCAAATTATGTGTCTCTAGTAGATTTAGGGTTGCTGAATTTGATGCCGTTCTCAGAAATGTTCCAGCACGTCACAATTTGTAGCTACAGGTCGCCAAAGTTGTATAAAACACTGTTTTCATTGATGTTTACATTAAATTTAAACAATGATTTATCAAGAAATATTATGATCTAATCTACCAAGCATGCAAAATAGGACTTTAACTTTCATTTCAGATATAATTTGATTGAAATTGCACCACTAAATTGAGGCTAAATCGATTTTTTCAACATGCTTGTAGTCTCCATACGAAATTCTTCGTTTTTCTTATATGGCAAAATACAATACTTTTCTAAACCAACAAAAAATAATTTTTGAGCATCGGAAATATTATGAACTTTGTTGATAAATATTGTTATACACATGAAGATTGAGTTCTGAGGCAAATTAAGCAAATAAATTGCCATACAAGCATAAAAACTTGCATGCAAGTTGGCTATAATAGTCAAATTTAGCATTTTCAACAGCCAATATCTCAAAAACTAGACGTGCTACGATATTTCTGTAAATGGCAAGAGATTCAGCAACTCTTAATTTAGTAAATAGCGATATTTTGGTGCTTGAGACAAAATCGTGTTCCGCAGTGTTATTGAAGTAATTCCTGCGAAAATCCCAGGACGAATGCCTCATAGGGTCCCTTCAGAGATATAAGGAAGAATCTTTGGAGGAAACACTGGTGGAGTTTATAAAAGAGTTTATTGAAGATTCCCTAGAGGAATACCGGAAGATAACCTGGGGGATCCTCTCAAAAAATTGCGAGTGGAATCTCTAAAGAAATTCCTGCTGATATCCCGTGTACAAAGTGTTGATGAATTCTTTTGCAGTATTTCTCTTGGAATCTTTGAAGGCTTTCTGGTGGAATCCTTCGAGGAATTCTTAGTGGAATTCCTGGAGGAACTTGATTAATCCTTGGATAAATTGTGGGTGGTATCTGTATAGAAATGCCTGAAGTTTTGCTGGAGGAATTCTTAAATAAATCTTTGGAAGATTTTTTGGTGAAATTCTTGAAGGAAGCATTGGATGAAGTAGTATTTGTATAGATCCCTGGAGAAATTACTAGAAAGAATCGCTGAAGAAATTCCTGGTGGATTTTCTGAAGTAACTCCTTGTGGAATTTAAGCAGGATTCATAGGAGCAAGCCTCTAAAAAAGTCCTGGTGAAATCCTTGGGGGAATTTCTGGTGATGAATTTCTTGAGAAGTCCCTTGAGATGTATCTGAAAGAATTCGTGATATGATTCGTTACCGTGATGGAATCCTTGGAACCAATTTCTAGAGAAATTTCTGAAGAAATTTTTGAAAATATGCTATAACAATCTCTGGAGGAGTTCTAGGGGGGAGCCAGAATAACTGAAGAAATTCCTTAAGGATTTTTTGACAGATCTTTGAAGGAATCATTGGAGGAAATTCACAATAATTTGTAGAAGAACCTCTGAAGGAATCCGTGGAAATAAATCCACCTGAAAGTATGCCTGAAGAATGTTCCCCGGAGGAATTGCGTGGTAGGAAAAACTTTTGGTGGAATCCTTAGTGGTATAACTTATGGATTCTTGGAAAAACTTCAATGCAGAATAACTAGAAGAAACCACTTAAAGATTCTGGATAGAACATTTGAAAAAAAAAAAACAAACCCCTTAGCCATTCCATATCAATGACTGCTCGGAATATTTCCTGAAAGAGACCCCTCATGATTTCAGAGTTTTGCCGGAATATTTGGTACGAATTATAACTGGAATTCCTCATAAATATTTATTTCTTCCGGTACTTAAATATGGAAAGTTCTTCTCTTCCTTACTGCGATTATTGCCAGAAAATCGCTAAAAGATTCTCTCTCACAGCCACAGCATTCGAAAAAAAAGCAATCACATATTCACTAGACTCTCGGCAAGTCTAAAAATATGCGAAGAAATATCGTGTTGCTGCAACTAACTTTAACAGTCGGTCAAACGGTTGTATCAACACAAATCGGTTTGACTAACTTGGGGGCGGAGTCAATGTTGGTCAAACCGTCTGAGCGTCTGTGGGCTGCATTAGATTCTACCTACACACTCAAAATAATCCAAACGTCATTGTTACGTGAAAACATACGTGATTTTTTTCCATCGCACTTTTCACGTAGCTCCTACGCAAATCATAGGTAGCCCAGAATGAACGCATGAACTTTGGAAGTTCGTCCATTCCACCGTCGCTAAACGTAAGAGCTACGTGGATTTTCAGGTAGCCTTTACGAAGCGTTTCAATAGGACCTAGATGGTTTTGCATTAAATTTAACTGTAATAAAGACCAATCTTATTTCTAATAGGCTTTGGAAGAAAACTAATTCCCATTTAGAAAATGTATACAAACTTTAAAGATTGTGATATTTTTATTGTCAATTTGAGCATTTTGACTTCTGTTTCCCCAATTTTGTGAGTTTGGTCTGTCTTGTTGCTGCCTTCGCGTGCTATAATTGATAGAGGTTATAAATCACGTATAAAATATGAAGTAATGCAGGGATTATTTGGTATTCAAAGCATATTTACCTTGAAATCAATCTTACACAGTGTTTAAAGCAGCAGCAGCTTCTGAAGTTCTTCAAAAATCAAGCGGACGCCATCTTAGAATTTGAGCTCAACACCGAATGTACGTACAATATGCAGATGTCAAAATGAACTTAGGCACCTACGTGAATTCCACGTAAGTGTGATAGATAACCTCAGTAAACATTACCGAGTCACTATTTGGTGGTTATGAATGGTTTAGTGATTCTTATCTTAGTCAGGTGAAGTGAAGGTAAAATGAATTTGGAATAGGCCAGGGGAAGTGGTTCACCTAGAGTGAATTTATGTCAAAGAAAAAGTAGATTTTGTATGAGAATTGACAGAAAAATGAATGACAAGTTCATCCACTTCTCCTGGCCTATGATCTACGTGATTTTTCACGTAGCAATGACGTTTGGATTTTTTTGAGTGCATGACAAAATTTGAAAAACCCCAAAGCCTTTTGGGTGATGGACCAGTGGTGTAGCCAGAAGGGGCTTTGAAAGGGTCGATTTTGTACGAATATAATATTATTGAGTCATTTGAAAATTTGTCAAAAAGATTTTTCTCAGTATTAATTACGATATTAATGATCAGAATTGACATTAATGTATGTTTGTAATGTATTTTTATGCCATTGGCGTAACTAACATGAAATATGGACACCAAAACGAATACGGTTTTATTAGAATAGTATAACAAGGAGAAACCCATCCAGATTGCGCCTATGGCATGAAAGAAATAGCTTTCAAACATACATTAATGTCAATTCTGTTCTCAACCATCACAATAAATACTAAAAAAATATATTTTTCAAATTTCCAATTAGCTTAGTATTATAATACACGTACAAAATTGCCCCTTTAAGAGCCCCTCCTGGCTGCACCACTGGTTCATCACTTGAAAAGCTTTGGGCTTTTTCATATTTCGACATGTAGAATCTAGCAAAAATAGTCCGGTTTAACGGGGCAGGATCCGTCATTGATTTCGGAATTTTCAAAAGCAGTTTTTTCGTTCAAAAACAAGAAAATTTACAGGAAAATGTGTTCACTGTATTCTATTCTTCAACCGAAACACAGTGAACACATTTTCATCGAATAATTTTTAGATTTGAACAGAAAAACTGCTTTTGAAGTTTCGATGATGACGATGATTACGATGACGGAGCGTTGAACGTTAAAACCCCGTGTAACACCATCGTGACCTTCCCTTGTGAGTAACAATTTAAGAGTGTCGTCTCAACAACACTCAGTGGGTGACTGTGGGGGTGAGCACCGTGAGCGTGAGCACCAAAACAAAGCGATGACAGTACTTTGAGTGAAAAGCAGGCGGTTCGGTCGTTTCGCAATCATGGCTGCAGTAATCAGAAATTTAATTCGGAATAAAACACTTAATAAGCTGACAAACATTGTAAGTAATTACGTTTACTATACTAGAATAGTTAGGTAGTTTTCAGGGCAGGTAATGTTGCGTGCTGTAAAGTAATTTTCCATCCAATAATCACGGTGAAAAGTTATTTGTGTGACAGACTTTGCGACCACGAGTGAGTTTCTTCGCCGAAGGGAAATGTCAAGGGATTTAGTTTCATTCTAGTGATGTTTTTCAATAACTACCTAGGTACCTACACCGCAACCAATAAGCAATGCTCAAAGAATAATTCAAATCTGTAGTCAATGTAAGAAAGAAAGACGAATTTAGTACTATATCATTTAATATTGTTTATTATGTTCATAATGCAGGTATAGTTAATATTCTTCTATGATTATTCGTAGGAGTCAACCCCGATTCGATGTTACGCCAGTGCCAATCGTGTAAAACCTTTCAAGAAGGTCGGCGTTTCCGATAAGGCTAGGAACGATGCGAGGGCAGCTGAAATGCGATCATCTGGGGCGGCCGAAGACGCCACCCTAATGGTGGGTCAGCAGATCAAATCTGTGGGTCAATCTCTGGCTAGTCGAGGTTACCTGCGGCCTAGTAAGCCCTACTCCCCACCGGAAGACGTTAAGCAGACAGTTTTGGAACTGGCCAAATCGAACAATATAGGCAACCCCAAGCAAAAGTTTGCCAGCAATCAGCAAAAGTTCGACTTTTTGGCCGCTTGTTTCAGTACATTCAAGCACGGCGTTCCCAATTCGAGGCTGCATGAGCTCAATTCCGTTGGTACGTATTTTATTTATTTAGTTTGGACTAAATTCAAATGTGTACTTTTTTGCAGAGGATGCAGTGGAGTTTTACAGCACGCCAGTTGATACCACTCTTCCACTGGATGCCATGAAAACAGTGGAACTGCCAGAGAATCTGTACATCCAACACGAGTACATTCGTTTCCACCCAGAGACGGACACCATGTTCGGAGGTAAGTCAGCCTTCCCCAAGAGTTCCACCATCGTTACTGGTTTGAAGTACAAGAACAAATACAAGGGTCATGTGGCGAAAAAATCGTGGCCTTGAACAACGTAAAAATGCAAGTAAGTCATGTGGTAGAGAATAATAATTGTTATATTTAAAACGAAAAAAAAATTCAACTACTATCTTCGAAATTATCCATAAGCCAACTCGATCGCTTTCTTCTTCGCTTCCATCCACTGCTCCGGGTGTTTGCTCTTCTTGTGTGAGTACAGATTTCCGTTGGAATTGGTAGTCATTCCGCACACATCGCACGAGTACAAGATTTGACCCGTATGGGATGCTCGGTGTTCCTTTAAATAGATTTTCCTTTTGAACTTTTTGCCACAAAATTCGCACTCAAACTTTTCCTCAACGTGTACTCTCCGTTTGTGGCTGGCCATTGCCCTCACGTTCGGATAAGTATGTTTACAGATATTACACGTCACCGGTTTGTTCTTCTCAGAGTGCATGATATTTACGTGGGTCTTCAGATTCTGCCGGCCGCTTACCCATTTGCTGCAGATGTGGCACTGAACCCGTTCGATCGTAACCACTCCCTGGTGTCTCAAGATGTGTCGCTCCAGTCCCAACTTGGTACGAAATTCCTGGCCGCATGTTTCACAAACCAGACTTGCACGCTCGCCATGCATTATTTCCATGTGGCATCGCAAAGTGAACGCACTAGCCAGCAACTTGTGACAGATTGTGCACTCCGCTTGGACATGAGTCTGCAAATGGGCCCTCAGAAGAAATGCCTTTGGGAAACTTCGATGGCATTTTTCACATTTGAACGGCTTCTCTTCCGAGCTGCTGTGCGATTTAACGTTGTGTAAATCTAAATAATACTTTGTTTTGTAGCTTTTATTACACAGCTCGCAATGAAACTGATTTGGATTCACATGCGCATCAATGTGTTCAATTATCCTGCACTTCTTATACATCACACGATTGCAACATTTGATGCTAGCACGTACATTGTGCTTCTTCTGGGTATGTTGTTGTAACCGGTACAACTCGTCAAATGTCTCGGAGCACACCTCACAAGTTAGCTTGAAGAATTCCCTAATCTTTATGTTTTCTTCCTTTGTCCTTTGGATCCTCGCCTCATCTGGTTTCTTTTTCTCGACATCTAACGCAGATCGCTTAGTGTACTTCCTTTTAGTTCTTTTTGGTGCTGGTTCTTCACTGCTTTCACTCGAATCAGAATCTACGTTGTAATCATCTTCTTGTTTGATCTCTTCATCGACTTCCTCGGATGCTACTGGATCTTGCTCGTCCTGGTAATTATCGTCATGAATTTCTAGCTTCACCGATTCCAGCGTTATTTCTGATTTGGGCTCCTTTTCCCTGATAGTAGCCTCCTTCAATTGATGCTGATTAAGTTGCACCGTTTCGTGGTAGGAATACCAATCGGAGACTTTGTGAACGCAGTCCGAACATACCACATTCGGTAAGGAGTTCTCGATCGGAAGCTGTGGAAGTTTGGGAAGAATTGTCAACTGCAATAAATTCGTTGTATATATTACAAATACTCACTTCAAACAGAAAAACGGAAGTAAGCTTGGAATGCATTTCCGGATCTTGAATGGAACGACTGGTCCTGACATCCATGGAACATGGTTCCATGCAAAGTCGGCACAGTTCTTTTGCTATTGCAGCCATTTGAGGGTTAATTAGAAACGTATTTGAATCTTCACGCTACACAGAATTATTGAAAGAATCGATACATTTTCAAAAAATACATTAGTTTGGTATTAAGTAGGAAAAAGTAAATGTTTTTTTTTTCAGAATCTTGACGTAAAACGTAGACAGTAAACAAACTAGATACAATAAAAAATGAGAACCCGTATGCCACGGAAAAAAAAAACTACCAGAACACCATAGGGAAGATGGGGGTGAGACGGCCATCCTAGAAAATCAAACAAAATGCCTAGTACCTTGACACATTTGTAGTATATGTACGTACTACGGTACAATCACGTCTAATTATCTTGAAACGAGTTCCTTATCGATAATTTGTTCACTCACTGCCTTGGGATAATTTTACCATGTATAGTAGACTGGCCCTTAAACAAAAAAGTTGTAAAATTCAACGGGGCACCCCCTAGATATGTGCCTTAGGGTAAGAAAAAAGCTCTCTCAAAATTTCAACTCATTTGGTTGCTCCCCCAGCTGGCGCATTCAATTCAAAATTTGTATGGAATATTCGTCTCAAATATATTGAAAATTAACCCTATGTCACTGTTTCGTCTCGTACAGTAGTTATTCGCGTTCAATTGAGCCCAGAATGACAAATTCACTAGTTGATACGCTAATGCACATAGTTGCCGAAGGTTGTATCTGGATTTAAGCTCATTTTCATTAAGCTTTCAGTTGTTGAAAGTTAGGCTTGGATCAGCACTCCCGTACAATCACACATGTGCATGTACCTTGTGCCGCAGCTCGCCCAGCGTCATAGGTGGCTATGATGCGCTTAGTGGCTACCACCCAGCTAAGTTGAAGGAATACTAAGCAATATTGCAAATCTACTTCAGACAGTTAAAACACCAACTTTATTAATTTTAATCATCATACAACCTTCTACAATATTGTTTGCTATAGTATCAAGTAGTGTTTGTGACATTCTGGGTTTAATTGAACGTGATCAACAATTTTCCTGACTCAAACAGGAGATGGTGTGCTGTTTCCTATGTGTTGGAGCTGAAAATCCCATATTAACTTCAATTCAATTGCGCCAGCTCATGGAACTACCAAATGAGCTGAAACTTTCAGGAAGTCTTCCTCTAACCCTAAAGAATAATCCTGGGGGGTGCCCCGTGGAATTATACAACTTTATTTTTCTCCCATACTAAAGTGAGCCAGTCTAATGTATAGGTACTGTCAACTTATGTTCGTTGTATTATGGATCCGACAGAAATAAGGACAAACATTTTTTTTATATATAGGGGAAGATCCCCCAGTGCCGGACAGCACCCAATACCGGACAAAGTCGAAATATTGAGAAAATGTGGTCCAATCAAGATGTTGTATTAGTAGAAAAGAAAGCTATTATGTAGACTAATGTTTGCGTAGAATAACGAATCCTTGAAATATGCATGCCTTTTTAAAAAAGTATAAAAGTTTGAAAATCTTTAAAAAAATGACGTATTCTCTTAATTTTGAGCCTATTTAGTAATTATTTTGAATATGAAAAAATAATTTGGATCACGCAAGCATGATCGAACATGATCCTAATTTGATAGAATGAATGTATTTTGTACCGTAATTGAATTAAATATGGACAAATTACAATTTTCGTTAAGCACCTCCTGTTCCTCAGTTTCGGACAGCTTCATTTGTTATATGATATCTTTGTAATTATTGCGTCAGTGTCTCAAAATACTTTCATTTTTCATGGGTTCCGTCGATCATGGTATCAAACATGCAATAAAATTAAGGTGAAGATGAATCGAAACCAAAGTTCCCTGGCCACGATCACAGGGTTTGACGGTGCCAAAGTAGAAGGTGCACCATAATAATACCCGTCTGTGAAACATATCACCTTCCCAATACTTTGGCACACCTCCAACGGTTCATGATTTATCATGAAACGGCTGCATTCAGGTGGAGGATCTGTTAATATGTTTCGGCATATTATCAGGTCCTCTTCGAACGGAGGGACCGCCAGGGCTCATTAGTTACTTATAAACCAGTGCTGGTTGTTTGATGTTTCAATTCGTTTACACGAGCTGTGGCATCCTTTGTACTAATCCGCAATGGTGGTTAAGTTTCGAAGCCAACGTGTGATCAATCGTTTTATAATGCAACATAAGAATGGGTGTTTGGTGGAACTGTGCGTTACACTCGTCGTTATTAAATTTAGTGATTGTGAAGGTGCTAATAGTGATTTTATAATTAAATCTATAGTGATGAAAATTTGAAAATTAAGGTGGAAGTAATTCTGATAGTTTTGTTAAAAATATAATAATAATGATGTGAACTCTACTAATTTAATAATGGCCATAATACATTGTGCAATCATATTTCTGAATATAAACTTAATTGCCTAGTTCTTTAAACGTGCATGATAAAAGTGTTAATGACAGCGAGTGCAAAAGAATGGATCGAAGTGATTTTGTTTAATGTAACTTTCTTGATCATAGTGCTAAATCGTAGTTTGAATAGTAATGACTCTGCAACAACAAAAATAATGATACATTTAAATTGAATATCTTTTAATTACTTAGTAATGCTAACAGATGGTAATGCTAACAGATTTATATGAAAATGGTGTGATGTGAAAAGTGATATAATAGAATGTATATCTGAAGTGTATTACGAAAGTTGATGAGTGATAATCGGTGATATACGTGATAGTGTCAAAAATAAAAGTGACGATAGTGAGTGATGAAATGAAATGGGGAATGAGGACCTTTTGATAAAACTATTTCGTTCTTCACTTTAACCACTCTAGTAGCATTTCAGGCCTTATCATAGTTTGATAGTAGTCTGAACTACTAGACTGCAAAACTACGGCAAGGGCTGATTGCTGCTAGCGTACACAGTGACCATTTGAGCAACATTGCTTAGGAACGTCTGTGTGATGAACGCAATAGAGGCTGATAAAAGCAAATGCTTAGAAGGAGCTTAGGGCAGATTAAGAGTACCAGTACTACCCCTATCGCTACCGACAAATCACCTTAAGAAGAATGGTCATTCAGAACAACATCGTAAAATGCGCTATTTTCCATCATATATGGAAGAGATTTTTAATGGGCATCTTGCAAATTAAGAAAAATTAAAATTATTCTTGTAAATGTTGCAAATGCATTGAATTGGTAATTATAAACTATTCTTATAGTGTACACATTCAATGATGTTCAAATTTGCAGAATTCGAGGAATTTCCAGATCGTGTCCGGTATTGGGTGCCACATTTCAAGATCGATCAATTTGATACTAAAAAACATAATCAAAATGCATTGTCAAAATTCATATTTATATTTTCAAATTTATTTTTGTACACTATAAAAATGATGATATTTATCACAAATGGGTAACACGAGCCCATAAAATCAATAGTTTACGAATTATGAATTTAGTGGCTTAAGTGTCCGGTACTGGGGGATCTCCCCATATTTTTTCTCAATCTCCAAACGTCTCGACTAATATTTGAATAGTGCGCTGTGTTCATAAACATCGTAAGAATGCAGCGCCGCCACACATGTCATTATGACAGTTATGTCGGGAACGAGTCACACGTCGCGTGTCCCATACGCGCGTTCTGATTTGGTAAGCGCGCGATAATATCATCAAATAAATTAAGAGCTACCAACATTGACATTTTGCTTCTTATATCAGACGTTTTAGGTGGACTATAGCCCACCTAACGGGAGCCTACTTAAAACGTAACCCATTTAAGGACTGTTCATTTTATAACCTTATGCGTGCATTGTACAGTTAACTCTCCCTTACTCGATATTTCGTAACTCGATATCGAGTTAGAGAACCATAGTAAAAGTTGGTTTTCATGGCTACCTCGATGGTCCCTTGGATCGCAGTTGCACTGGTTTTGTGTTCTGTTACTCGATGGTCCCTTCAATATCGAGTTAGGGAGAGTTGACTGTAGATATTGTGGAAATAAAAGAGGGACCAACATAATTTAATTAAATTTTATTGGAATATGCACAAAAGTTTTGAATTGTCGTTTTTTCGAAGGTAAAAAATATAAGTTTGCGAAGAAACTTGACAACCCTTTTTTAATACTGGTACAGTTGACTCTTCATAACTCGATATTCAAGGGACCATCGACTTATAAAATTATCGAGTTATAGAATATACTGACACATAAAATCACAAAATCGAAGGAACAAATTTCTGTATTTCCAATACATATATGATCACTTCTGCAATAAAGCAATATTCTCTTGTTGATAGTATTTTACAAACTTTCATTTGAAAACTTGCTTCCAAATGCTCAACTAATCACGGATAAGGAAGAATAAAATAAAGGATTTTAAAAAAGATATCGAGTTATGGAAATAAACTTACTCCTCACGTGATATCGACTAATACATATATCGAGTTATATAAATATCGACTTATAGAGAGTAGGATGTATGGAAATTTGACGGGACCAATCATCGAGTTATAGAGTATATTGAGTTGTGGAGAGTCGACTGTATTTAAATAGCATCATCAATGAAAAGCTTCCTAAAAAAAATTACGTTTGCTGCAACGGTAAATTTTAAAATATCAAAAAAATAATTTAACTCATTTTTTGAAGGAAAAATATTTAAAACTTGAAAAGAGTATGAAATGAGCAGAGCTTCTAGGTTGAAGCCGGTCTTCACAACCTTTTGAATATTTAAAACAACATTGTATTACGGGCCATGATTACACCAGAATCCATCCCAAGATTCTATTAAAAACTCTGCTGTTCAGGATTTCATAACAATTCTGCTGCGCTGGATTTCATAGAAAACATTCTCATAATTTTATCAGAAATTTTCATAGGATTCTGTTAGAACCTCTTCTACGTACTATTATTTGAAAACATTACCAGAGTTTTCTAAGATCCCCAATCTAGCGCAATGCGCAGGATTCTGTGAAAATTATCCCTAGGATTCCGTCAAGTCTACCCAAAACTCATTTTAAAATGATGTTCTAGACTCTGGAGAAGTCTGTACTGTTTAAAATTATGTAAGAAATTAATTAAATTTTGTGTATAACGATATTGAGGGGCCTTCCTTAACCGTGTGGTTAGAGTACGCGGCTACAAAGCAAAGCCATGCTGCATTCCCGGTCAGTCCAGGATCTTTTCGTAATGGAAATTTCCTTGACATCCCTGGGCACAAGATATACAAATGCGAAAATGGCAACTTTGGCAAAGAAAGCTCTCAGTTAATAACTGTGGAAGTGCTCATTGAATACATACTAAGCAGGCTCTGTCCCAGTAAGGACGTAAAACCAGAAAGATGAAGAAGTATAACGATATTGTTCCAGATAATCATGGCTAGAATTCTGTTAAATGCTACTAACGATTCGGTTACAATCCTGTTGCGCATTTTGTGGAAATCCTGTCTAAGTTTTCCGTGGAATTTATCTGAGAATCTTTTTAAGTTCCATAGGCTATTAATCTGCCTAATATATATGCCTAATACATATATGTTATAATCTTATTCGTGTTTAAAATTCCCTGTCCTTTCGGTTCGGGGTATGGGCGCGTTCTGCCAACTCGGTCGAGGCAGATTTCTTGTGTGAACAAGTTACAACATGGACGTTCTAAAGTGCCAGAATGAAGTGTTGTGCCTGTGGTGAGCACTTGAAGATGGTCAATATTCCACGTTCACGCTTTACTTATACTTCTCTGAAAAGTTCTATACAATAATCGACCATTAGCGTAACTATCTAAATTAACAGTTGCAAATACAATAGCCATTTTGAGCTTACTTATATTCCGTCGCGTTAATTTTATTGTCCCGAATGTCGCGTATGGCGTACAGTGACCATTGCCATGGAGTTTCTCGGAAAGTGCATGGGGATTGTTATCAGGGTTGCGATGGATCTTCTTCGTGAACAATGATCGACGCATCTTCGCGATCCAACATTCGCCAAAATTCATTTTTCAATTTTGCGTCACGAAGAGCATCGCAAAAAGCGAACGGATGCAACGCCGAAGAAGCAAAATGAACACACCGACAATTTGTTATCGTGGGAATCCAAAGAGCGAATTTTGTATGATTCCATTGTAGGCCAAGGCCAATACAGCAATAAAGCATGTAGGGGGACATGGGGCAAGAAGGACACCCGGGGCAACAGTGCCACCTTTAATTTCACGTAGTTCAAATCAATTTTTTGATGTTTAACGCAGGATAAGTATAAATTGAGTACTAATTGAGGGTTCTGTAAATATTACAGTTAAAAATGTTTAGTACAAAATATGCGAAATATTATAAGAATGTAAGACTGGAAAACAAGGTTTGACTCCCAATAAATACAAAACATATTGATTTTTCCGCACAGTATTGATGATTTTCAATTGTTTTATATGACTGTGAGGAATTTTTTTCGAAAAAGTCCTTTTGACATTAAATTTTACATATATAAAAACAGTATGTCTTATGGGGCAAGAGGGACACCGCAATTTTCTCATATAAAATTAAATGAACTTTTATTTTTCTTGTTTAATATTAATTAAATCAATGTTTCCTACTAAATAAAATCAAAATAAACCATTTTGGACATTCAAAATGGTTTCTGAATTTTTTTACTATTATTGTTACAGATATAACTATAAGTCAACTTTTATCCCTCAGTTTTTATCTTTACTTACTCTACAATTTATCCTTTAGGCGGGGAAATAATAATATACAAAATTTGTGGCATTTTGCTCTGGTGGTCTTCTTGCCCCATACGAGTGGCGCTCTTGCCCCGTGCCTCGTTTAAAAACCTCATAAGAAGGGACATTTTCAAAAATCTCAAATCATCATGTGTTTCTTATATTTTTGAAATCTATCGATAACATCATTTAGAACAAGAGCTGAGCTTGCCCCTACACTGGAATAATCTTCAAAAATTGTGCTAATCAACCATGATTTGCACCTATATATCTTAAGGTGTCCTTCTTGCCCCCAGCCCCCCTAACAATCACTAACATTTCTCGCGGAACATTACTAAAGGACCTCTTCTGTTGCGTTTTTTGTATGAAACGCTAGCCAAGGAAATTGACTTTCGATCTATAGTGAAAAACTCCCCAAAATCTTCAGTATTCCACTGTTATAATCGAAAGAGAACGAGAGAGGAGAGAATCTCTCATTTGTACATAGGTCCTTTAGTAATGTTCCGCGAGATTTCTTCTTTCCTTATCCTTGTTTTCATATCTAACCCGCCATTACACCAAGGAAAAAATCATCGGAGAGGGAAGACATGGCAGCGAATTGGCCGAGAAAAGATAAGTATTATATTTCTGTGAATATTCTTATTAGATTGAAAGGTGAATCAGATGAACAAAATTTTTATCTAATACCAAACTTGTTTTACAGAGCTATTTACAAAACACCTCACAAAATCACTCCTTTCTTGTGTCGTTTGCTTTCGTAATTTGAAAAGCAAACCAGCTTCACGATTACCGCATTCCAGAGTTCAATTTTCGCCGATATTCCTCCAATTCTCACCATCTTCTAGGAGTACCGTATGCGCTTATATAATTCCAGATGGCCGTGTAGTCGCCACGTTTCATAAAGTAATTAATCTCTATGAGTATCTCAACTAGACTTCCAACATCTTTTCTCAGGCATTCAAGCTTTATGACCAGCCCACTTGAGTATGCCGTGTATGAGTAACTACCTAGAGAAATAAATGACGCACCAGTTTCTTCTATACGCCATTTATAGCGCCACAATGACAAATGCGAACACAGTCTAACTTTCTCTTTATTCTCAATAAGTGGAATATATTTCTCTCTATATAACGTTTGACTTTTTAAGAAAAGACCCAACATTATATTCCAGTGTTGCTTATGCTAGAGTAAACTGAGTGAAATTTGGGTATTCCTTTCGAATATTAGGGATTTATTGCGAGAATGTATATTGGGGATGCTGTGCGAAATCTGTCGATTCTTTGTAAACTCCTAAAATTTAATAGGCAGCCTTATGATTTTCTAGTGGTATACTGCGGATTCTTAATTGTATTATTTTTTTTTGGCAAGATCTTGAGAGTTCTGAATAGGTTTCCAGCGGAGTGGCAGTCTGGAAAATCTTTATGATTTTTTGAGAATTTCGATCCGAAACTTGAGAACATGCAGCAATATCGTAGCAAAATCTTAAAATTCTAAGCGATATCCTCAAAATTCTAAGCATAGAATTCTTATCTGGCTGCTAAGCAAGATCTTAAGAATTCTAAGGAAGATAGATTCTAAGTGAGCTACTTTACAGCTCTAAGGGATGGTACACAAATTATGTCACGCTAAAATTCAACTTTTTTGACCCCCTCCCCCCCATTTGTCACGTTTTTTGTATGAGTCCTCCAAATTTTTTGTAAGGCTTGTCACGCTTGGCTTGACCGCCTCCCCCCCCTTGAAGCGTGACGTAATTTGTGCATGACCCCTAATGGGTTTCTGTAGTTTCCTAATGGACACCTGGAGATTCTTATCGGGCTCTTGGAGTTTCCTAGCGTTCTTGCACTACTTTAAGGAATTGTACTGTTTTTTAATAAAGGTCACTTATGCGATTATTGTTTCTACGTGACCTAGGTATACAAATAAAATACATAAAGCTTATAAAACAACATCGAAGTTATTTCAATAGTAAAAAGTGCGTAAAACGCCTGTCATATGATAATATGATGGGTCTTCAGATTTATAACATAATCCTAACCTATGGAAATCGAAATGGACCGTTCGGAAGTCTGGCCATCATTTGGTTTCATAATTGGGTCCTAAAATGTTTAATGAATTCTTGTTTTTATTTAATAATACGAAAGAGCATGTTTTTGCAACTACTTTAGCAATTTTTCTAGCTCAAATAACGGCTATAACCTATTTAAAATTCAATTTAAAAAATAGTTCCAAATATGAACCTTGACACTTGTGATCATGTTTGACATTCACTTTTTCTACAAAATTGCCACAGGGCTTATAGTTTTAACACGGGGGTTGTTCCTATCTGACATTTCGGAAGGGACACGGAAAACAAAATATACCCAAAATTTGAGTTTAAACCAAGGGGCGTGACAAAATCTCAAAAATGTAGATAAATGGTTTTTGTACTTAAATCAATGAAAATCATTTAAAAATTGAGTAAACAAGTGTTTCTGCCCTAAACTTAAGCGTTTGATACTAAAATTGGGGCAGGGCTTTAGGACCCTATTATAATGGAACAACGTCCAAATGATATTTTTGAAATTAAAAAAATGGGTTCCGATTTTGGCACGGTTCCGTTTTTGGCAACTGAAAATTTCGACATTGTTGCCAAAAACGGAATCCCACTGTATGTTAATCCGTCAAGTCTATGGACTGTGGAAGTCTGGGTTCTGAACGTTAGGCATCCAGTATTAATAGCAATGAAATCATGTAGGTACTCTAATGTTATTTTTTACGCAGTTTTTTTTTGCGTGTTTTTTCGCGGAACCGCGTAAAAACCGCGTCAATTAATTTAAAAACCGACGTAAAAATAACATTAGTCGAAAAAATGTTTTCTATTTTTTTGAATTGATGCGTTTCTCACATCGTTTGTTTTTAATTCACGAGGTTTTCTTGCGCGGTTTTTTTTTTTGATGCGGGATATCGACCGACGTAAAAAAAACCTTATTGCGCAATCCAGTAATAAGAATGAAAATAATAATGAAGAATAAAGAACACCATCTGCGATAGATAGACATAACAATGCACAGGAGTTTGCGAGAATCCATACGATTCAGTGAAATTAGCTTCAACTGTGTTTGACCTTTTGTCGTTAACTTTTGTTTCTAACTTAACATAAAATCAGCTTTGTCACCATTAAATGTTTAAAAATTTATTGAAAAGATTTCTTGCATTTAATCTTTACAAAATTGAGCTTTTTTTAAGTAAAAATTTGTAGAAATCGGTTTGGCATAGCAGAAAAAGCGACAGATATGGAACTGATCTTCAAGTTCTTGGTGGGCAGCACAAAATAAAGCGGATCGTATGTTAAGCAGCCCTGGTTTAAACTACATCCTGACGGAAATACCTTAATGTGAGAAACAACCTACGCTTTTCCACACTATGTTAGTTTAGTCTCCAGGTTGTATTAAAAGTGATATAGATAAAAATGCGTTATTTTCCCCTTAAATTTTTAAAAAATGTTCATGAATTATATCACTTTTGCAATTAAATCTCATATTTTGGTATGTATTATTTCCTTAGCAAGTTTATTTTAGGAAACCCGATCGAAACATATGAAGAAAACGTTCATGAATTGTAGATCGGTGAATGTGCGTATATGTTTGAAAATGTGAGTTTTTTTTTAATAAAACGACCATAACTAGCAAAAATTATAATTTTGAATGCGCCTAAAACTCACTATTTTGCTCTCTTTCATATAAATATAGTTTTTTAGCTAACTAAACCAATCTCACTCTACTTTTTTCCTGGGCGTTATTCTTCTTTTTCTTGGTTTTTACGTCCTCGCTGTGACAGAGCCTGCTTCTTGGCTTAGTGTTCTTATGAGCACTTCCACAGTGATTAACTGAGAGCTTTCTTTGCCAAAGTTGTCATTTTCACATTCGTACATATATCGTGTGGCAGGTTCGATGATACTCTATGCCCAGGAAAGTCAAGGAAATTTCCTTGACGGAAAGACCGGGAATCGAACCCAAATACTTTTATCATGGCTTTGCTTTGTAGCTGCGGACTCTAGCCACTGCACTGCACTGCAGTGCACTGGGCTAAGGAAGACCCCGGGGCTTTTTTTTTTTTTTTTGTTTTTTTACAAGGGGGAAATCTGCAAACAGATCCCCTGAGAAGATAACTCAGGGAATGCGGGGATGACGCACCAACGACGACCCGCTAAAACCAGCCTATGAACTGTGCATGAGCAATTCATTTAGAATTGCTCAAATGGTGAACAGTGCATCGACATGACCCTTGGACTCAGACCCTCATCTCCCCGGAACCACCTTACGGTATTTCTTCGGGAAGGGACCAGTGCATATAGCACAACACGTGTAGCAGAAGTAGCCTAGGCAAACTGCTTCTCCTAGCCGACTTAAACAATGTTACAAGGGACCAGCCTCGGCAGGGCTAATCCTCTGCAGCCAACTCTTGGTCGGCGCGCCATAGACGCTGCAATTCTAACATAATGTGAGTGACAGCCGTAGTTACTGCATTCCAGCACTCGGCATCCGCACACATTCTCTCTATAATATTGTCGGGGGACGTGTCCCCTCCGCATGTAGTGAGCATGCGACCTCTCACAACAATGAAACGGGGCAATCGAACACGACATGCTCCGCTGTTTCCTCTACACCAGTACAATTGGAGCACGCAGGAGATTCTGAGTGCCCGAACCTATGCAGGTACTGTCTATAGCAACCATGTCCTGACAGAAACTGCGTCAGGTGGAAGTTCACTTCCCCATGGCTTCTACCATACCAATCTGACACATTTGGTATTAGCCGATGGGTCCATCTACCCTTAGTGGAGTTATCCCATTCCTGCTGCCAGCTTCTGAGCGTTTCCTCTTTACACGTGTCGCGGACTCCTCTGGTACCCCTTTGGTTGAAGCATTGAGCATCTTCCTTGATGATGAGCCCGATGGGCGTCATCCCGGCTATGATGCACACGGCCTCTTTAGATACCGTCCGGTATGCACTTGCTACTCTTAAGCACATTATCCTGTACGTGCTTTCCAACCGCTTTAGGTTTCTTCTCGTTATAAGCGCTTTTGACCAGATTGGTCCTCCATACCTTAGTATGGATAGCGCCACGCTTGCCAGCAGCTTGCGTTTGCTGGCAATTACAGCAGAGCTGTTAGACATCATCCTCGAAAGCGCCGCTATAGCCGTAGATGCCCTTTTACAGGCATATTCAACGTGGCTAGCGACCCCGGGGCTGGGCGTTATTATCCGCTGTTATCAAGGATCCAAGGTAGCTAGATGAGTTCGACAACCTCGTAATTGTTTCTGTCTTTCATCATTGACAATGACCAATACCATGTCAATTATTGATCAGTCAGAGAACTCAATTCGTCGATTTTGAGTAATGTTTACACATGTTTTCGGTATTGTAGAATAAGTGTTCTCCATATTAAAGACGAACATTTTAACAGTAGAGTAACTTCATAATTTATTTATAAAATTCTACCTCCAAAACTGTTCGTTTTAGAGAAAAATGTTGTATCGAGAAGTTGTAGGGAACAGTTTGGAATATAAACAACTATATAAACGATATAAACGGTCGATTTCAAAAATTTTGATTTTATTTTTTTGATGAAATTCAGTTTACTTTCCCTAACTCAATATTGGACCAGTAACGCGGGTAGATCACCTTTTTGTGGTGCGTTATGGGGTAAAAATCTGCCAATGAACCCTAGTCCTGTCTGCTTCAAACGAAGAGAACAGGATGTTAAAGTATTCAAAAAAACACTTATTAGTCTTTGTTACATTTTACATTAAAAGTGACAAGTCTCGGTTTTCCCGGGATTTTTTAAAATTTATTTAGTTCTCCAGTATGAAAGAATAATGGCTAGGATTTTGATGCATATGGGTGTAATCAGGGTGGCCACCGAACCGGGAAAAGCGGGAAAAAGACGGGAATTTGAATCCACCGGGAAAAAGACGGGAAAAACCGGGAATTTGAGAAGATCACCGGGAAAATCGTTTTGAACGAACATCTTCAAGCTGTAGTGGGAGATCCCCCAGTGTCGGACAGCACCCAATACCGGACAAAGCCGAAACATTGAGAAATCATGGTCCAATCAAGATGGTGTATTAGTAGAAAAGAAAGCTATTTTGTAGACTAATGATCCTTGAAATCCTTGAAAATTCCAGATCTTGTCCGGTACTGGGTGCCACCTTTCGAGATCGTTCAATTTGATACTAAAACTCATCATCAAAATGCAATATCAAAATTCATATTTATATTTTCAAATTTATTTTTGTACACTATAAAAATGATAATATTTATCATAAATGGGTAACACGAGCCTATAAAATCAATATTTTTCGAATTATGAATTTAGTGGCTTAAGTGTCCGGTACTGGGGGATCTCCCCCTAATCTGCAAACCAACCTCCAAAATAAGTTATAGAATGTAGTTATGTTTAATGACATTTCCATGAGACAGCAGCAATTTTGAACAAGTATCTTTCAAACACCAATGAATTAATTTCTACTATGGTACACCATATTTCTTAAAAATGTTTCACTATTTTCTTGGCAATGTTTCGAAATATTTTTTGTGGATTTTTGTTCTCGAACTACCAGGGCTAAAACTTTTTCAACTTTTCTCTAACTTGTTTTACTAGACGTTTTAAACCAAGGTTTAATTACTTATTGTGGATTGGCTTAGCTCTCTTCTGTAATTGCTGAATACCACAACTAATCTTGAAAACAAGTCTCTATTTATGAAAGCTTTTAATATGTCACTAGTTATCTAATCGACGAAGTTTTAAATATTGGCTTTTTTACGATCTTAATAACGATCAAACCATTACAGCTCATATAAAATTTGTAAAATATCCATACAAAAGGCATTACGAGAGGGTGGGTGGATGTCAAAAATGATAATGTTTGGTGTTATTAAAGTTGTGAGTACTTACTTAGCTTCTACGTGTTTGGCCTTGTTTCATTCATATCTTGAACTTATGTGCTTTATGGAATAAAAATCAAAGGATTAATAGGGTGATTAAAGTATTTTGGACAGACCGTTACGCGTATATAATTTGGCCATTTACGGCAAAATCGAATGGAGGTGGCCAAATTATATACCTACGCGTAACGCTCTGTCCAAAATACATAAAACACCCTAATTCAAATAATTTCAATTACGGCAAAGAACTACTTGGGCATCTTGATGATTTACTTAGGCACCTAGGGCTTTTGTTGGCCAAATTATCTCAAATTCAGCATTAAGATGCATTATAAGATGATTATAAACCTAAGAAATTCCAAGAGCATGAGTCTAGAGAGGCAAACAGAGCTTTGAGCTAAAAATTTTGATCGTTTTATCATCACCAGAATGCAACCAACCCATCAAATTTGTAACGCGAACGGTTGTCAGGTTCTCTAGATCTTAAAACTTGAACTTGAAATTTCTAAGTTTGGCTTAAAGAACATATTGTTGGTAATTATGGTTCAGATAGCATTCAAATTAAACTCCTGACGTGTCAAGAGTAGGATCTATTTTATTAGCACAATCAACCATATCTTTCCCATGATAGATAGCTCCAGAGCTCCATTGATTCTCGATGAACGCGAGACAAATCGATTCAGCTACTATACCAAGCCATAGTTTTCAGAATAAGATTCTATATAGATTAGAACACTCTAATAGTCAACATATTTATCCAATAGTGAAACTATTGATAAACAATCAAATTACTATGGAAAAACAACTAAAAAAAATTAAACCGATTTAAAAAAAATGTTGCGGTGCTTTCCATAGAAAAGGTCAATTAAAGTCGTTGGAAAGAATGGATTAAAAACCGGGAAAATTATGTATAATATACCGGGAAAACCGGAAAAAAAGCGGGAATTTCAAAACCGAAATTTGGTGGTCACCCTGAGTGTCACCTTGACTTTACCAAGAAATCCTATATTGACTGATAAAGGGGCACGCCATTGAATAGTGTGAGCACCTCATACCCTCCGAAGGGTATAAATAGCGGAACCTTTAGAATCTTTTTCTGCGATCAAGTTAGGAATGAAATCTGTAAGGAAACCAATAACTTTATCACCTCACGATAGTCACAAAGTAGCACGACGTGCACTAAACAAAGGACATGGGATAAACAATGGTAGATCAAATAATGGTCGCAATGGTTTATGTTCAGAACAGAAAAAAAAAACTCAATATTGAAGGGACTGTCGAATTGGGAAAATATCACGATACAGAATACATATTTTTCAATTTTAGTGCTTTTCATTATTTTGAAAAAAAAAAAAAAATACATTCAAAACAGTAATTTAAACGCGGAAAATATTAAAATTTTCACATATTTGCATATTTTTTCTGAAACCAATAGTTTTGGAGCTTGAATATTGATCGACACTGTTCATATAATCCTCGAAGCAAACACATTACTGGATCTGTTTAAAATCATACCCTGGCTGTTGAACCTGGCACTCCGCAGCCCGGATAAAAACGTACCCCGATTGTCCCTGTCTTCCGGTTCATACAAATCATCTCCTGGCCCATTTTAGTGATTTCAGCTCCGATACCATTCTTACTACAGTTAACTCTCCCTTACTCGATATTCCGTATCTCGATATCGAGTTAGAGAACCATAGTAAAAGTTAGTTTTCATGGCTAACTCGATGGTCCCTTGGAACGCAGTTGCACCGCTTTTGTGTTCTGTAACTCGATACCTCCCTAACTCGATGGTCCCTCCGATATCGAGTAAGGGAGAGATGACTGTAGCAGCTTTATGGTGAATATCAACTTTAACCTCCTTTAGTGGCTAGGCTAGTAACTTATTGACGCGCCTATTTTTGAACCTCATTCCCTGCGCTCTCAGCATCATTCAAGTGTACATCGAAGTCCAGCTTCCATTTTTCGATCAGCTCACGTTCGTCCGTCAAAATGCTTCCATTCATATCGCTGCACTTCTCGGCCTGCGGCACGAAGCCATTCCGGGTTGCATTGAGCTTCTGGTAGAACTTCCACGTTCTGCTGAGTCCCTTGCTGCAGCATGGCCGTCCACGTTGTCGTTTTGTTTCAGAATCTGTTACAATTCTCGTTGAATCAATCGTTCCGTTTAAATACGGCAAGCTCGCGGCACGCTCTCTCGCAAGCTTTCTATTCAAACTTCATTTTTATTTATCATAATAATTATTAATTTTTATTTTTGTAGTTGACTTCACACTCAATCACGATTTGCTTGTTCGGTAATTTTTAATACTGGGTACGAATTGTAATTCATAAAAAATACCGAACTTTCAGCTTTTTGATTGAAAACTTCTGATGTTCAGTAATAATTTTTACTTTTTACTGAACTACGGTAGCTGTCAGACCCAATTTCGCTACATTACCGAACAGGCCGAAAAGTCAGTAAAAACAATTTCCGACTATTCAGTAGTTGATGTTTTTTACTGACTTGTCGTTAAAATCAAATCAAAACAAACAGATGCGCATGCGGGAAAGTGTCAAATGAAAATCTCCTGCTGTAAAATCGTCCGGCGCCGGGAGACACGGCTATGGCCTAAGATAAGATCGGACAACTGGCTTCTTTTAGTTGTTCTTCTTTTCATCCATGAGCCCAGTTTGAAATTTCCCACCCTTGCGTGTTACGCTAAACAGTGATGCCATTTATGTGGAAGATGATATACAACTTCATTTGAAAAAAAGAAGATGATCCGGATGCAATTTACTATCCCGTACACAATTTAAAGCTTTGCACTTGATTTATTATATTTTCAAGCTGATTTCGCTTCAATATTTTCTTGGATGAACATCAGTCGGCTAGTTGACACGAACTTTTATGAACACCCGCAAATAATAACAAGCTAACAATGTAATCCGGCAACACAGGCAAAACCAAAACAAACGCGTCCGATGGTAATTTTCTACACGCAGCCCTACACTCGGAGACATCAAAATCAACCAATCAGCGACTGGATCACAAATTGGATCAAATTCTATACCCAGTTGTCCGATCTTTATCTTAGGCTATGGCAACCAAACTGTTCCTGCACCGATTTTGCGCTTTCTCGTGGTAAGTAGTCGAAATTTAGTGAGAAACTGAATCATTTTAAGCAATCAAAAGGCTCCGCTAAGGACGATTTAACTGCTTACGTTGGTAAATTCGGTTGGTTTCCATACAAGAGGTAAATTCATCTGCATTATTGAGTTTGCCTCTTGTATGCAAACCAACCAAATAATGATTTTGTCACACATTTTTCGATTACTTCCACTAAGCATACCGTAGATGTTTATTCGCACGAAAAATGCATGTCGATGTCCATGTTCAAGTCGGTTGGGTTTTAATTTGTAATGATTTCTGAAAAAAAAAAACAGAATCCGGAGAAGCAAAGCATGAAGCATTGGAAATTGGAAAGCCAGTAAAAACGCTCTTTTATTTTACTGACTAATAAGCGGTTTCTTCACCACCGCTTAGGCCTTAAACCTGGTTTAATCGTATGGGTAAACGTGGTTTACGGCTTAAGCGAAGGTGAAGAAATCGGCCCTAAGTCAGTAATTTCCATCAATCAAAACATATTTTGATTTACTGGGTTTCTTCGGTAATCGTAAAAATTACCGAAAAAACCGTAGTTCCAAAACCCAGTAAAATTTAACTGGGGTCGGTAATCTGAATTGGCTGTGTTCGACGAGTCCCTAACTGGAGGATTTCAGTTCATCATTCAGTGCACAGAGCCTGGCACCAGTCATATTGTAAGTATGGTCAGTTCTCTTTACAGTGATCCAAAGCAGTCTTTAAATATCATCATTATATTACGATTTGTGCAATTCCAGAGAGCAAGCAACCGTTGCTTTGTTGACCACAGAAGCAGAATATTTCGGTTCGGTTTGGGAAGGAATGGGCTTTTCTACAATAACGAAGCACATCGATGTAAAACATCATTTTGTTCGCGAGTGAGTCTAGACTCTCATCATTAGGGATCAGGATGTATAGATGTATAGAAGTATCGCGGATCGCGTCAGGGATGTTTTGTCCTTTCATCGCATTCTTTTTTTCTGTGTGGGCGACGATCTGGATCAACAGTGTTTGATGTATTTGTACGCGTAGTGTGATGAAAAAAAAACGCGAATCGCCTCTGTAGTGTTTGGTTCTTTGATTATGTTGGTTGCTCCTACGAGGGTAAGCGATGAAGTTAGGATATTTACTTGTTCGGCATATAACGGGTGATCCAGTAATATCACGCATGTGGTGCATTCGATTCGCACGCAGATGTGCGCTCATGCGCCATACTTTTACTAATTATTGACCGAACTTACAATATAAATAAAATCATCAACCATTGGTAAGTACACACTAATCTTATATCTTAGGGTTTATTCGCAAGTTTCATAACGCCAAAAATGGTCATTTTTGACACCCATCATCCCCCTCGTAACGCATTTTGTATGAATATCTTTCGAATTTTGTATGAGCCGTAACATTTCAAGGACACCCACCCCCTTCAGCGTTATGAAATTTGTGAATGGGCCCTTATAATTGTTTGACTAATATTCCTTCCCTTTACAGATGCCGTAAGGACGAGGTAAACGGCGTTATTGACACATTGAGAATGGTCCATATTCATAGGATCTCTGTGCATCTTGAATTGATCACGGAGTAGCAGCTAAGTATTGTAAACAATGCTCATGCTTATACAGTTGATCAAAGACTCTCATCATCAGACAATAATCAATGCCATGATTGTTCCTGGAAATGCACACTTCGAAATATCTGAAAGCACGCTTTTACCATAACTATTGTGCTCTGCAAGAGAAATCCACGGAATGCGTTTATCTGAAAATCTTCGATATTCCCACCGCAAAATCGCTAGTGTTTGGAGGTGATGTTAACCTCCAAATTGCGAAAGCATCACCTCCAAGTAAGTTATAATACCCTCCGTTATATGAATTATGGTGGCGCGTCGATCATCGCACGTCTCTCGTCAAACAGTTGATACCGTCGCAGTGATAATAAAAATCATCAAATGTTTCAGATTTGGCTATTTTGCAACATATACGTCCTTACAGAACGGAACAATCCAAGTCTACTTGGAATTTGACGTTGCGTTTGAATTGCGCGCATATTATCTGCATGTTACCCCCGCCGCTGGATGTGGATTTAAAATAAGCACCGCAATATACCGTCGCAGTGATAATAAAAATCATCAAATGTTTCAGATTTGGAAACTTTGGAACATGTGCGTCATTGCAGAACGGAACAATCGAAGCTTACTTGGAATTTGACGTTGCGTTTGAATTGCGCACATATTATCTGCGCGTTACCGACGCCGCCGCTGGATGTTGATTTAAAATAAGCGCCGCAATACAATCATTCAGACAGGGGAGTAACGCTTCCCCCTAAATACGCATCAGGTTACACCTAACCAGGTATCTCACTTGAACGAATCAGCTCGCCGTATGAATCGCCGACGCGAAGAATCGAGTACTCATTGATTCGATGGAAATACGCAAATCCAGCCGCCCTCGGTGCGAAACGAGCCGTCGCCACCGCTCACTTCTCACATACTGTTAGTCACTGAAGTGCACTCACTCCCACTAGCAGCGCTCATCGTTCCATCATTGCGCTTTCAACCGTTGTCGGAGAAGGACGTTTATCGCAATCGGTTCGTTGTGCTTTTAATAGTGATGTATCTACTCTCTTGTGTGTAGTTCAGAAGAAATATCTGTCTGCAAGCTCTTATTACGTTTTCAAAGAAGAACGTAGCTTACAAGGATCTAGTAGTACCAAGTCTTAGATCAATAGACTTTTTCCAGTGGTGGAAGATTACATTGATGGAACCAAACTCAAATCGATAAAAGTGGTGAAAGTGCGCGGGGCTTAAAAGTGACAACGTCGGCCAATCAGTGGAAGTGAAGGAAAAAAGTGCAATTTCTCTCTTGAGCTAGTGCTGCTCCCATTCGTAGCTGGGCACCCCTCCTACTCTTGTTTTCCCATTATTGAAAACGAGTGAACGGCGAAGGTGTCAGTGGCTGTATGGTGTGGATACCATGGAGATATACAGTTTTAATGACTTTGTGTGAGATACAATCGCATCATCAAAAGTAGCAGTAGCATTTCCATTGAGTCTGAGCAACCTTAAGATCTCCCCGAAATAAAATTCAGTGAGAATGGAGAGAAGTAATAAACATTGGCTGTTACGCACGCTCACACTAAAGCGAAGGTTTGTGTCAAAAAAGCAACATTACATTGTTGCCAGACTTGCTGCTGCCTAGTAATGCGAGAATAGCCGCCGTGAACAGTGTTCCCACCAATATTACCTTAGCAGCAAAACAAGACAAGATTGTGAAGCGCAGGGGTGGAATCGTGTTGGTGAATATTCAGGTTGCTCGTCATTTGCAAAAAGCTGGTGTATGTTGAACCGTCTGTGAAGAACGGAGGCAGAAAAGAGACACAGATATTGAGAGACCTTCGGCTAGAAACGAAACGAGAACCAACACTGTGACATTAGCTTCAATCGAGTGAGATCGAGATCTCAGACTTAACATACTTTCTAAATATAATTGACTCTCGACGTGGGAATCGAACGGACGGATTATTTTTGCGTTCCCGAAGTGAGTAAGAAGTGAAGTTTTTTATTCCACAATATCCCGGTGGCTGTGTAAATTAACGCCGCAGGGTTGTCCTGAAGTGAAGCCTGAGCTCTCAATGTGAAGTTACAAGTGAATCCTGTTGGATAACGGATAACGGATGTTGACCAAGTGGTGAAAGTGGATCGATTCTTCACTTTAAGAAAGTTTTTCACCGAAAAGTAGGAAAAAGGGAAAATTCTTCAATTTTTCTTACACCCCTGTGGGTGTATTAGTGAAAACGCTCGTGTGAGTGCGGAAAAATGCATAAA
Organism: Aedes aegypti; assembly: GCF_002204515.2. Classification (NCBI taxonomy): domain Eukaryota; kingdom Metazoa; phylum Arthropoda; class Insecta; order Diptera; family Culicidae; genus Aedes; species Aedes aegypti. The sequence goes on from NC_035108.1 coordinate 29,434,508, forward strand.
TATAGGCGGTCAAGATCCATCTAGTGCTGCGTGGATACGAATGTATGGAGATCTTCCGCTATCATGCTCGATGTATGTGTGCGTAATTTTCGCAAATGTCAAATATGACAACAGTGTTTTAGCTTGTTTTCCATGTCCGCCATTTTCTACCGTCGCCATCGGATGGTGAAAATTTTCGTCTAGTAAACGGTGTAGCCCGCGGTGATTAGGCGGTATTGACCGCGTAATAAGTGAGCAACGAAAGTACGGTGAAGAATAGAAGGATATCGCTGTGCAGAAGTGAATAATAACCAGTCTCGCTTGGGAAGATTTTTTTTTACTGAGTTGAGAAGAAATCTCGCTCTTGCGAAGCCGAATTACAGGCGAAGAGAAGTAAAGAGAGAGAGGTGTCAGTCTCGAATATAAAAAGAAGTTGATGAATGTGCAACAGTGTTTGTGTATCCCAATATCTGCGAATCTTTGTGTTGGTGCATGAAATGAATCGAAGTAGGGAGAAGCAAAGCGCAATCTTACCCACACAGTAAATAACCGAAGTAGAGTGGCAGCAAAAAGCAGTGTAGAAATTGTTTTTACCTCTCTAGTGAAAATGTTAAGCATAACACAACCATGACGCACCAGAATCACCAAACTAACGGCGCAAGTTTGGAAGATTGCCACACCAACTTTTTCGCCCTGGTAAGTGTCGTTTTTTTTATTAATCGCTGACATTCCGGCTCTAACATTCATCGTTACACAGACAAACTTATTTTTTAATAGATTCAAGAAGAGAATAACTCTCAACATAACAGACTGGTTGTTACATTCGTTCTCATATATTTTTCAATAGTTTTTGTATGAATAAACTATTCAAAAAAATATTAAACTATTCGCTTTCACTATATGTCATTGAAAACAAAAAATAATGTTTTGTTGACATGCTGAACAATGGTCGTGTCCACATCATCATCGCTCATTGAAGAGCTGTGTGACTTACATCACAGTAGGCAACGTAAACACAAAACAACAGCAATAAAAGCGGCTGCAGAGCAGCAGTTTCAAGGCGAAAGCGCGTACACAGCCTGCTGAGTCGGTAACCGAGTGTTGAGGTCATGTCTAATTGAGCCTTATCCGGCGGCTCGTTTAGAACGGAGAGTTTCTGTATGCGTGTGGTGGGGCTTTGCGCCGTACAACTATTTTGCACTGATAACCTTCTGTCGTTACCGCTCGCTCTGGTGTCAACCCCATGCAAACCTTATCAGGCGAAAAATCCAAAAATCGCCCGTAAAATGCGTGAGAGCGATCGAAGGTATTGTGGTGGCGGCGATTTCAACCGTGTCATAAGCCCAACATATCTCTAAGCTATTTTAAAGGAACAGAGCAAATCAGCCCGGTCGCGTGTCCACATATACATATACACACATATATAACAAGCAACGCACGACTGTGACGAGCTGTGCTGGTGCTGCAAAAGAAGCTAGTTGCTCCTCGTTCCGTTCGGCCGTGAAGCGTTTGGGCCAAGGAGCCGAAAGAGAGCGACAAGGAGAAGAATTCCAAATTTGCGCACCACCAGGCAGCAGTACAGACGACCGAACCAGTCAGCCAGCCACTCAGTCAACCGACCTGGTTGAAGATCGTCCAACTAGCATCGCTGGAAAACTGGTTCGCTCGTCTCCTTCTCGTCGATGGTTGTTTTACCAGCGTTGGCGTGTGCAGTTGCGGATTTTTGTTGAAGGGGCTGTGTTCTTTATGTACGAAATTTGATTTTTATAATTCCGTACGAGTATACCCCATTTGGCATAAAGACGTTAGGCATAAGGACGTTAGGCATAAGTATGTAAGGCATAATGGACGTTAGGCAAAAAGACATTAGGCATAATGGACGTTTGTCATAAAATAATTTGCGTGTGTGTCATTCAAAACTCTTCTCATATCGAAAATTGTTCCGGTCCATTTACAAATTCCATTACGGTGATGGAGGTGGGTGGATGTCCTTAAGATGTAACAGCTCATAAAAAAATAATAGAAAGTTCATACAAAAAGCGTTACGAGGGTGTGAATTAATTGGTTGATTATTAATGACTATTTCAGGTGTTATGAAATTTGACAATGAATCCATTACCGGAAGATATGGAAGAAGATTGTTATCATGGACATTGTTATCATTCATAAGTGCAGTTCAATCCATTTTGTATGTATCCATTAATATTTACGACTAGTGATCCCGGAAAACTTCGTCTTGCCATCAAGTAGGCTGTTGTGAAACGTCATGCAATCCCCTATGGACCGATGCACGAGTTCACTATCTGACGTTTGAGCGGTGCCGTGTTATTTACGTGACCATGGCAACGAGTGAATTCGGCACCGCTCAAACGTCAAATTAGTGAACTCGTGCATTGGTCCATACAAAATGACACATAAGTTTTCTTTCGTTTTCCTTATTATTCCGGAGACTTTTCTCAACTTGTTTCTAACACGATCACGTCGCATGCCTTGTCGAGTGAAACAGTGAAAAACTTATATCAATCCGTTCATCCATTCTCAAGTTATTTCGTGACATACAAACACCACTCCATTTTTATTTATATAGATAGATGAGCAAGTGTTATTTATTTCTAGAGATGTTTAGTTTGAAGAGTATATGACATTTTTTGTATAATTTTCTTACATAATTGCGTTAATTCTAAAGAAGGCAAAGAATCCATGTAATTATTAGTACTTATAATGCAAATGATTAACTTGAAGACAACAATCTAGAGTCAAGTCAAAAATTCATGTTATGATAGGTCACATAACCTTCAACAATAAAATTCTGGTAGTGTGACACCGCTAACGCATGACGGCTCACCATAGTAGCATGTCCGAAGGAACTGGAAACTAGTGAGAACCAGAGCTACATGTCCAAAGCCCTGATAAAGGCGCAACCCTGTTTAGGTGACTTATCGAAGACTCTTCACCAACCAAGAAAGGCAAAATAGAGGTAGGTGTGACGCCAATAAAAGCGAATCTGCTCATTAATTTAATGTGATGAAAACAGTTCCTTTGCCTCTTCTGCCAACAGTTTTTGATGATTTTCAAACAATTTTGATCAGCCACATATGCCGAAAGCACCTGGAAAATATTTGAAATTCGTCGAATTTGAAAATTAAACTTTAATTTCAAAGTCAATTTTACAGTCAAGCTCAAATTTAACATAGCATAGTATTCAGCATTTAGCATAGCGTGCATTTTTTTATGGAAATATTGTTCGTTTAGTTGAGGAATAGATTATCGTGCACATCTTCAACGAGGAAAAATAAATACTCACACATCAGTTTATATGGCACTTTCATAGAAGCACGCACCTTGCATTCAAAGTACAATCCAACATAATGCGTTACATGTGCGTTACTTGTTGGTTTTGTTAGCTACGACGCCATCCAATATATGGCAAACATGGTGGGAGAATATTTTGGTGGGACAAAATTATTTAGGTGTGAGTCTATTGGAGGGCAAAATCCTCAATATTTACATCTACAATTCCAACAACTATTAGAACAGCAAGAATCCACAAAACAGCATATAATTGAAAGAAGGTCCCTTTCTTACAGTCATTAGATTAACCGTTTAAGTATGAAGAATAGCCTATGATTCAAAGAAGGGAGAATATATGATGGAAGTATTAAGAGTAGTAGTGACCTGAGAGAGACTCGCGAAGAGGAAAAATATCAACGTCATATGCAGCCCAGATTCCCCTCTCACGAAACGTCAAATGCAGCCCACCGTTTTTATGGCTGAAAAAGTGAAAAGTATTGTGTTCAAAGTAAACTGTTATTAAAAACCTCAGTCGGCGGAGCAGTTTTTTCCAAAGTTGCTGATAAATCTAAGCAGAAGATTAATTATTTCTAATGTCTTCTACGTTTGCTGGCATGAAATTTCACTCAAATGGCTATTTATGATTCGATGTGATGCAAACTTAATCATTTTTTGCTGAGAGGTTCATGTGAGGATTTGAACAGCATGCGTATAATTGGTATGCGCATGCGCATAATTGGTATGCACAAAGTGGAATAAGAAAAAAACTCAGCAATCACAGAAAAAGAAGACCGTCTTCGCGAGTCTCGTCTCAGGTAGTGACATAATATTTTGAATTAGTATGTCTCGAAAGAACACTTTAATTATAAAAAAAGATTTTTTTTCTGATTACAGTAATACCTCCATGAGTCGATGTTCCATAACTCGATATCGACTCATGGAACCATACTAGAAACGAAATTTCATGGTTACTATGATGGTCCCTAGAAACAGCTTTCCAAAGGATTACTGTTCCATGACTCGATATTTCCATGAGTCGATGGTCCCTTCAATATCGACTCATGGAGGTTTCACTGTAAAACATTAGCAGCACTAACTCCAACAGTTTTGTCGACAGTATAGCTATAAAGAACAGCCTTCAATATAAAGAAGGGATAATCTCTGAAGAAAAATTTGCCAATGTGTACAACTAAACTCAAAACATGAGCAGCAATTACAGCGTCGTTCATATTCTTGGCATTACGCCCCAACCCAAGCTCTCAGCTTAGTGTTCTAGGAGCACTTCCACCATTATTAACCAAAGTGGCCATATTGCATTCCTATTTGTGTACGATACATATGGTCAGAGAAATTACCACAAAGCTAATGAAGGTAATTTACAGCATTGTAATGCTTATCATTTAATCAAGTTTTATCCTATAAATTGACCTCAAAGGATTCACAACTATGGGACGATTGATAGGCAATCGTATTTTAAAGTACACACTTTTGATCTTTGAAGCCATCCACAATTGCCAAAAAGTCAGATCACTTTTCGCACAAACATTTTTTTTATTTTGGCAATTATGCCAATCGTCCATTATGCCTAATGTCTATTATGCCAAACATCCATTATGCCAAACGTTTATTCTGCCTATCGTATTTATGCCTATCGTACTTATGCCTATCGTATTTATGCCTAACGTCGTGCACCCATTCCGTACGACCTTGCTTTTTAAACTTGACTTGACCTTGCGTTAGCTTCTTTTCAGACAACAAATTGATAAAACTATCATCAAAACTGTTCTAAGCACTCTATTCTTTGATCATCTATAGTCCGCCTTATAAATATTGTCAGTTTGTGACAGCTGGGCCAAAACCCCAAAGCATCTGAGATTCCGAAGAGCTAATATAAATTTCTGCGGATGATTCTAAACACTTTACTGAAAGCAAAAATTCTCACGTATATAACCTGACTAAAATGCGATTAGTGGCTGTATTAATTGACGAAGGACTTCTGGAAGTGGATTATCGATATTGATCCTTGGACTTGCAAGTAGATCTGACGTTCTATGATTGCATAAATATCGTCATTCTGTGAGAGCTGCGCTAAAATCGCAAAGCATCCGAAATTCTGAAGAGTTTATGCAGATGGTTCTAAACACTTCCCTGAAAGCAAAATCATCTTACGTTCATCGCCTGGCCAAAATTAAACAGCTGAATGTATTGATTACTATAGGACTCCGACTCGTAGATCATCCAGGATTCTCTACGCTGAGGTTGAAAGTATGCTATTTAAAGAAATCTTGCTATTTTACGATTCATCAGAAAGCTATCAAATCTGGTGTGATTGCATCGGTACATCCAATAATCAGAATTGTGATAGTTAGGTAATGTTTGAACACCTCCCATTCGGATGTTTCTGGTCACGCAATTGTCTGCCATCAACACTGTCTAGTTACTAGCTAAACAACCGAGCGAATCCCACCGCTCCGTTGTATATTCATGTCGCTCATGGATCAGTATTGGTAGACAACAACCACGGATCCAACTAAAGTAGACCAACAGCAGAACAGCCAAAAGAGCGAAAAAAAACATTGAACTTCTCTGCGGTACTGCTGTCCGACGACGATGCACCAACACAATGAACCTTCCTACGATAACATCGTATACATACGCGAACAACACACTGTGTATTGGAGAAGCAAAACGAGAAGAACAGAAAAACTGCTTTTAAAAATAAATGAAAATGTTTCAATAATAAGCAACGCGCTCCCTGCGACTAATAGGATGACTACGGTACGGCAACGGCGATGACGATGTCAGTGATTGTGTAGTTGGTATCACATATGAATGTACCCGAAAGTGGAAACGACAGTACGTGAGGAAGCGGAAGGACAGAGTGTGTCGTTCGACATCATCATCGTCGTTGTCGCGGTCTTCGTTACGAAGATCTCTTGTTGTTACTTGGTACCTAAGAAAGAAAGACAATATCCAGAGCGTGTAGACGAACAACGCAAAGAAGCGTTTGTGAAATTCCTTGTCTCGATACAACGCAACATGCTCTACAGAGATTGTCCTAATCTTTTGAACATAGCAGATTTTCGCCATTTGGAAAGCGATTGAAATTTTCTGATAATCAACTGTCACACCATAAAGCATACACTGACATTGACAGTTGTCAGCCCTAAACGTAATCTACGACTTTCGTTGGAGGCATTCGCAGCATCGAGGACAGTCAAATAGACGCCTGGCGCAATACGCCGAAAGTAGTACGGCAGAAGAAAAAAAAATGCAATGTAGCTTCGCGTCGGTGCATGACACAGAGAGCTTCACCACATTGGAATAAATTTGCATTTACTAATAGGATACACCAGCCGTGCAGCCTCAATCGCCAAAGGTTGCAGCAATGTTATGGATGCAATGTAACGACACACGCTGAGAAGCAAACGAATGGAATAAAATGCAGCAGCAAAAAAGAATCGAGCGAGAGAAACAGAATACGAAGGTATAATACTAAAATAGAACCCATACAAAAAAATTGAAGAAAAAAATCCTACATCTACACGTACCACAGAAACAAAGTTCGCTTGTCGGTCGGCGCATGCAGGCAGCCCCGGTTGTCGAATGTATCGCTGCTGGTTCGCTAGCTACAACAAACAGAAACGGTTGGATGCAATCGTCGAAGTCGCCGCACGCCGCAGCTGGTGCAAGTAAGACAGCGCGTTGAACCTCCCAGACCCAGGCAGTTCGTTTGGATTCAGATCAAGAGGTAGTGGGAGGAGCGGAGGTAACAGGCATAGAGTGCTCAATGAGCCTTGGCTGTTGCCTTTATCAGCAATAATTATTTTTTCAAGTTTAAGAATATGTATGCGAATCGTTCGTGGAGCAGCGTAGCTTCATGAAGGTTTGCATGCAAAAATATACAACAACAGAATGGTGCGCGGTGCATTGGTACGACGACTACCACATGCAGCGCGAGCGGGCATCGAAGTTGTAGGGGTTGCATATTTGGGTTGTATGGGAAATTGAAACACGACCCTACACGGATTGCCTGTTGTAATGTCATTGAATCCTTTACGGCAAGGAAGCGTTTAGAATAGGATTGAGTCATAACTTCTTTCCATACTCCAGACGCTTCATCCCAGCTGCTTGATGCTCATGTTAGCTCTGTATTAGCTCTATCAAGTTATTCATATCAAGTGCTTACTGCGACAATGATTTATCTTCCATTCACTGTATTGTGAGTCAAACACAATGGTACACTATGTATATAGAAGTCGTGAACATTTTGATTCCCTAACGATCATCAACCAGTCTGGAATTTGTGCCCAGAGCTGTATGTTTACGAACTTAGTCAGGGTATGCCTCTGCAAAGCTCCGCTTCCAAAAATAATGGCATTATTCATCTTTGACAATTAAATCTTGCAAATTAAAGTAAGACTGTAAGATGCATCGAGACAGGCTTTATAATGTTCTTGCTGAGATAGTGCTCGTTGAGATGTTAGTTTTTTTTAAGACTTTATCTATAAAAAGGAGGAAAAATGTGAGAAATACGTACAATCTACGAAACTCCATAACTTACCAAACGTTTCAGCTCTTGGGGACTTCCTTAGCCGAGTGATTAGAGCCGCGGCAACAAAGCAAAGCCATGCTGAAGGTGTCTGGGTTCGATTGCCGGTTGGTCTAGGGTCTTTTCGTAATTGAAATTTCTTTGACTTCCCTGGGCATAGAGTATCATCGTACCTGTCACACGATTATACAAACGCAAAAATGACAACTTAGGCAATGAAAGCACTCAGTTGGTAAATGTGGAAGTGCTCATAACAACACTAAGCTGAGTAGCCGGCTCTGTTCCAGTGGGAACGTTAATGCCAATAAGAGGAATCTCTTGAAATTTCGGTAAATTCAACGTAATCTCCGAAACCTTGATCTCAAAGGCAAATGCAAAGAGAGACTCTATTCAACTTTTCGATAAATTTCTCCTACTTTTACTTTCAAGAGCTTATTTTGCAATATTTCTATAGTTGTGCAAACAATATCACCGAAAGTTCATTTCAATGTTTTGTTCACAACTTCTTCTTTTTTTCTGGCGTTACGTCCCCACTGGGACAGATCCTGCTTCTCAGCTTAGTGTTCTTATGAGCACTTCCACAGTTATTAACTGAGAGCTTACTATGCCAATGACCATTTTTGCATGCGTATATCGTGTGGCAGGTACGAAGATACTCTATGCCCTGGGAAGTCGAGAAAATTTCCAACCCGAAAAGATCCTCGACCGGTGGGATTTGAACCAAAAATTGGCCGAAAAATGCTACGCCATTTATGGACGCTGCCTAACCAAAACAGAGACAAGAGAGAAAGCTTCATCGCCATTTTCTGATGATTCTCTGATTTTACTGTTTGAAGCTCCTTGAGCCTAAAATATAAGTTAGTCCACGAGTTGAAGTATATAAATAACATACGTTCCGTAAAGTTCGGTAGTGCACAAAAGTCTGAAGGGCCTATTTCATAACTCGACTTAACCTTCCAGTTGTTGTTGTTGTTTGAGAGGGACTTTAACCCGAAGGTCATTCGTCCCTAACCTTCTAGTCGTCGCATGGTTTGCCACCGTCAGAATCACCACGCTGCTGTAGTGAACGAAAAGCGAGATTTTTTCAACAGTATTGTACAAAATACAACAGCGCGACGACTGAAGTGTTAACTCACTGTCGACTAAGAAATCACTCGACACGACTATGTCACATGAATTTTTCGACAGATGTTACTTTGTGTGACTGCATTACTATGCTAGTCGATAGGTGACTTTTGAAATATGAATGCGTATTTTGATCGTCTGCAGACTAGTCACATGCACATGATCCATAAAATTATCCCCTAACACATTTAAAGCGTAATAAAATTACCTAACACCTGAGCTAATGCTACAATGCTACATAGAAGATACTTTTTCTTCATTAAACTACCAAATGTAAGTAGCGTTACGGCACCCTTTTTGATTTTGGATGTTTAGAAAGCTCACATTGAAATTAAAATAAAGGGATTGAAGTTGAACTAAATTATCGCCAAACTGTTCAGTTGATCAATAATTTAAGGTGACACGTTTTGGAATCAACTTCTAAGATTGCATTGAAACTTCAAAGGCACAAATCTCGCGAAGAAAGCATGCAGCAACAGTGAACTTTTTATTTTAGCTTTGTGCACTATCAGAAAGCTTAAAATAAGAATATCAAAAACGTTTGCAAACTATTTATCCAGTTTAGTGCCTGTCAAAACGTGAGTAGGGGCACAAGTCGGCCATCCATAACTCAATACAGAAGGGACCATCGACAAGAACTCAAACCTAAAAAATGGTTTCAGCTCAGGTGGTTTGAGCCTTGCTCAAGTCTAGAGTATATTCCAAACTCAAAACAAACAAAAATAACCTTCGCTGATGAACGCACCTGAAACAGTGCACCTTGGGGTGTGAACACCATAACGATGGAATTCGTTGAACTTTGGTGTGCATTGCAGCGCAGGCAGAGAGTCTCTTCATTGTGGTTTCAATATCGTTGTCGTGGTCATAGCGAAAGGAAATCTCAACATCTGCGTGTTTACGTTTTTATTTTCGCTTTTTCCACTCGAGCCGCGAGCCTCCCTGGCAAACGAAACGATGCCCAATGCGCTAGCTCATAGAGCCAGTGCAAATGAATGTAGTCGGTTTGACTCATCGTATTGTACATGTAATCAGCACCGCGGCGCCCACCTACCCTGGCCCCATTCACAAACGCCTTCGATTCACATTCGTCTAATTACCCAGCAGCTAGAGTAGTGCGGAGAAGCTACATCGTCGTGTAATATTTACGGTTTTTTTTCGGTTCATTCCTCCACATTTTTTTTCTGGGGTTTCGTTTGCTTTCTCATCGACATATACAGTGACTCAATTTCATATTCTAACAGGGCTGCTTTTCACAACGAGTAGGTAGAATACTATTATTCGACAATTAGCAACATTTACTTTTATTTTTGGCATAATGAAATAGTTATGAATTTGTATCTCAAACTGACCAGATTCCATTCTCGTATATGACTGTTCAAGGCCTTCATAAGGTCATTCAGATGTATTAGAGTAGGTACATTTGAACGATTGCTAAGCAGAGATATTTGATACTTAGGGTAAATTTCAAACACCAAATACACAGTATTTTCCTATCAAAACACACCAATGAAAACATTTTCAAAACATCAAAAATTAAAAAGAACATCAAATCACACCAATCAAAACAATTTCACATGAGATGTCATTAACTCAAAAGAATCACGTCTCAAAATGCGATCGATTTGGAGCTACCGAAGAGATTTGCCTGCAGTTCTGATGGGAAAGCTGCCGAAGAGAATGAGGCTGCCGACAATAGCTTTTATTAGGACTGTCGGTGTTAATCGGTAGAGGGTTGGGAAGCGCATAAATGTAAACAGACAAACACGTAATTTGTCTGCCGATTTCAGAGAAAATTACAAAAGAAGCGCGGCATCTGCTTAGACTGCCGAGAATACGTAAATTCCCCTATATCAATTTCTGAAAAAAAAAACTTTGCTTCTATTTTTTTCCATTGGATTGTCCAACAGTAATTTGTATTTTGGACCCCCTAAGAAGTTGAATTGGACACCCCAATACATTTTGGACTCTCAAAGTATATGTTTTGGTCCCCGCACAGTATTATCAATCATTCGAATAACAATGAAAAATGAAAAGAATTTTCGCCTTTTGGGCCAGATATATGAAAAAATAGTTTTTGTTTACGTTTACAAAATTGCTGACGGCTGCAATTTCTGTGTTAAACGTATTGTAATGGTTGTATTGATGAACCGATTAAATTTAATAAATTTAAGTCAAAATAAAAACATTTTTTCATGTACAATCTATTGATGAAAGTGTGAAACAATCCTATCTTTTCAAATGACTTGCGCATTGAGTGGATTTTTATTATTTAATCGTGGAAATTAAAGTAGATGAAAAATCCGAATTTAGTAATATACCATTTAATTCCACTATATGTAGTTTGTATCTTTTGACAGATACGCGTATTTCGATCTCAATTGTAAGGCCGTCTTCAGTGTCGTGTACTAGACACGACTGGGAAATTTGTTGGAAAAAGGCCCAGTGGGTCCAAAATATATAGAGGTCCGAAATGTGTTCAATCTACAGACATCTCAAACAGCTCTTGTCATCTGGAGGCTCAGAAAATTGTTTTGGTGTAACTTCAAAACTTTTCTCAAATGTACTGTTTAACCAAAGCAAACCATTTTTTTTTGTTCTAAACAATAGGAAAAGGTTATTTCCTGCAAAAAGAATCTAAATTACTAATTTCGTTATACAACAAACTACTCTAAACCATGCTCTCCATATTTCCAAATATTCGATGTCATCTTAATATTTAGGTTCATATTCAAATTATATATAAAGCTAGCTGCCACCCGTAATGCCTAAAGTAATGTTTTCTTTTTTATATGTAAAAATGGAATGTATGCAGCACAATTCCCATGTTTTTTACCTCATAAATCATTCTTGCGTTATTTACAACCATGCAAAACAGACCCGGTACCAATCAGGCTATTCGTGCTAAAGCTATATGCGCATTTTGTATGAAAGCATAGATTTCATGTTGTTTTTGAACAATCTACTTGAGGCCAACAAGAAGTTTGTCAGGACCTCTAGTATATCTTCCATCTTCTATATAAATAAAAATAGAATGGTGTTTGTATGGCACGAATTGGCTTGGGAAAGGCTACGTCGATTTAAATAATTCTTTCACGGTTGCGTTCATCCAGAACTCCGACGTATTCGTGTGACGAAAAAGTTGAAAAAAAGTCTGCGGAATAGTCAGAGAAAACAGGAGACAACTGATCTGTCATTTTGTAGGGGATTTTATGGCATTTTTCACCAACCTACTTGACGGCAAGACGAAGTTTGCCGGTACCACTAGTTTATAACAAGAAAAACCTACCACTAAAATACTTTGCAAACATTGTCAACATAATCATAAAACTTATCGTTATGAACTCGATTTTCAAAACGGCCAATAATCGCTTTTTTTTCCAAATCATTCATTGGCCCCCGCTCGAAAAGGCCAATGATCGGTTCTCGCTCCATCAAGGCCAATGACTCTCTCTTGCTCATTCATTGAAAAAGGCCTAGCCTTGGGCCAAGCAACAATCTGAGGTTTGGCCCTTTTGAAATGTTACGCGAGCTGTTATGAATTTATGTAAATTTTTTGGTAAGCTTCAAAGAGAAAAAAAGTGTCGACTTACTGTTCCTTCTTAAGGGCTCTCGTCATCGATCCTCTCTTTCACTGATAACTTCGCCAAATTAAATGATTCTGTAATACTTTTTGGCATCCGGTAAAAATCCGGGAATTGGAAAACAGATTTTGAATGCACACCCTGATATTAGGGAAAGTGTACCAGTTATGGCCATAGTGGTGCCCTATTTGGCCATATGCAAAATGTGGATAACTTTTACATTTTTAATATTTTTGAATGTTTCAACATTAAGATTTATCCTTTATTTTACTGCTAAATCATAAAAGATGTTTCAAAATGTGAAGGCATTCAAGATATCACGTCTGGTGAAATAGGGAACCACTATGGCCATAACTGGTACACCTACCCTATATGAATTAGCAGCAATCAACAAGAACGCGCATACATTTAATTTCAATGACGGCCTACTCCGCCTTAAGAGCCAGCCGAGTAACTTTATGCGAACTGATTATATGTTTTTTTTTTTTGCAATTTCTCATCGTAATATGCTGTTTTTCATCGAGCCAACCTAGCATGCAACGGCCTACTTTTCTGCACTGAATTATGCAGTGTCGTAATAGTCATTATGCAGTGACATAATGACTATTACGATATACTTTTTTCATTACGCAACTGTTTAGAGTTTCGTGTTATATCCTCACACAACAATTTTAAGAAATTGCAGAATAATGGTGAATGCAAACCGATATGATTTCTGATAACTTCAAGTGGAACGAAATTACGAAATTGCAAAAAATGTTGTACCCAACTTTGCACAATTTTAGACACAAATTCATTATTTTTATATTATTCCCAAGATTAAAATAGGTAAATGAAAATTGTTTATTGTCGAATAATGACATCTATGAGCTTTATTATTGATAAAGAACTCCAATTTGTCATTTGACAGCTTTTTAAAATTTTAACGTGAAATCAGTACGGTTATGAACTTGAGTCACTGTTCAATGGTCGTTTCGTTTGCTGAGTTCGTTGGAATGTTCGCCGCGCCTCGCACGCTCTAGCTCTAGCTCAGCTTACAATTGCCAACCGCTCACTCTCTATCCGGATTGCGTTGCGTTGATTTGGTGTGCTCGACTTTGCGCCTGGCAGCGGTTCGGTAAGGCGTAGAAGAGCGACGCGGAAAGTTTGATGAACTCTCAACACTACACAATAGTGAATAGTAGTGCCGCTGGAGTAGTGCGATCCGTTCAAGTTGTCTTATTCCGCTCACTGCACGGTATTCGGGCACCGAAAGCGATGACGAAAGAAATGCATAATGAAGCTATATATTTTGGGGCGGATGATAGGCAAAACGCCAGATGATGGAGATACAGAGAGTGAATAAACGTTGCAAGATTTCAGGATGAAAATTTCATAACACCAATTGCAAGTCGGTTGTTTGACATAATGATATTGTTAGTGATTTGGAAAGCTTTATGTTCTGTACTGCCCATAACTGCATATTAGTCACATTAGACATTTTTGACAATATCGCATTAATATCGGGGAGAGTCATCAAATGATAAATACTTTTGATGAACTGAGATCGGTGGGATTGTTCTAGAAAATTTGAAAAAAATACTTAGTTCTTTTGTCACATTGGTAATTGTAACCGCATAACAGTCATGAGCCTTGAAATGTAGTAGCACTGAAATTTCTATCAGAATTATTTTCTGACTCTTCACCCCGTATGCGATATGAGTTGTACAAAATTTCAGCCTCAAATAAACACTTTTGAGTTCTTACTAATTTTCCAAAAATTTTAGTTGCCTCCCATACTGCCGTAAAAAGCACACCTTGTATTCCATTTGCTCAGTGCTTACTTTTGTCGAATGTTATAAATATGCAGTTATGGGCAGTGAAGTTGCCATGGTAGTTTAATATTTTTCCATGGAAAAATTTATAACATTATTAGTCAACTATTTGAAATAACTATTTGACTACCCAGACCTAGACAAAATTAAAACCATATATTGACTGTAATTTTATCAAATTCCAATGAATTTGCATGGATTAACAGCTCTCTACTCAGTGGAATACGTTGCCAAGAATCATTGAAGGAGTAAGGGCTACATCAGCTGTTGATATCTTTGAGGTAATCCACCAAAGCATTGGCATTGGAATAGTTTTCACATAGTCTGTGAAATATCTTACAAAATTACAAACCAGCCTGGATAACTTTCAAGTCGAGTAGGATCTTCTTTGAGATTGATTTCAGATGCATCTAACAAATCATAGATCATTACAGTTGGATCGCAAACAAGCCGAGCTCTGTTCCTGAACAGTTCATGAATTGCGATAATAATAATTGAGATCGTGTAAGTTTCCATTTTCGGATAGTTTGATATTCAAAATATGACACTGGAGTTAACGTCCACAAGATTTTTTGAGATGTTTGAAGCTACATTCCAAACAGTGAGTGTTGAAGAAGGTTCGCACTATTGTCAAAGTATCGAAATAGATACTTAAATACCAAGACTGTTTAGCTGCGAGTTTGGCACGGTCAGAATCAGTATCTGCGCTCCCGAGACTTCCTAATGAATTAAGTACTTCCGAGTTATTTTCATACGAGTAAGGCATCTCTGAGTTCACGAAGAGATTATTATTATCATTAAAATCAGCACTATTGTATCTATTGTTCGTTTTGTTCATTATTTGATTAGTCATTGTTCGGAACTGTGGAATACAATAGCCTTCTTCTATATATTGCTATTGTTCGTCACTTTAGCCGGGATGACTCAGACCGCTATTCGTGCAACTGCCTTTGAGTGGAATAATGGTACAAACATCGAAAAATGCTGTCAGCAATTTGAAAGTATCCATAAAACTCTTCAACAAGCTCTATCAAAGTTGTGATGTAATGCCACAAAGAAGAACAAGTACTGCTCCCGAAATATGTGGCCTAGATTTCCACTCCAGCTAGACGGCTTCTCGCGCTTTGCATACACGCTTAATGCGTCTAAACAGGTCGTCGTACTTTCTGGCCATTACGCGGGCTCCTCTCTCAACAGCACCGAGTTTCGCTTGCCCGCGCTCAACCTCCAAAGGCTGTCGGGACGGGCTGCTGCACATACCTTCTTGGTATGTAGCTATAGTTGGATAATCAGTTTTCGCTTCTTCCATTCCATTCACCTTTCATCTCGGGTACTCGTTCGCATGTTTCTGTTCGCTTGTGTTGTGCTGTTGTTGCCTTCTTATGTAGGCAGCAGCTTTCTTGTGAATGGCTGGCCACAACAACAACAGGCAACGGGCCTCCAAACGTTCGGTGGGTAGCGAGGCCAAGGATTTCCTTCTTCCATGCGCCAAACGCCCGCCGAAGCAAACACGAAAAATCGGCTGCTCTATGAATGGTCTCCGAGGCGGACCGGAGCATCGCTGGGTATGTGCAAAGTTGTTGTAGGGGAGAGAGGTCTGAAATGTACGGATGGATGGATAATGTTTAAAACATTCAGAAGTTTTCAAGTTATATCTGTGCATGGGTAATTGTGTGGCAAACCCAATGATACAATATGCTCGCTCAAGCATTAAATATTTTTTTTTTTCAGAACTTAGGATCTGATTGAGAATTTGAGAATCGAACCCATTATCTGCGGATTGACAATATAGATCCTGAGCTAGGTTCAAAGAAAACTCTGAAGTACGGAGTTCTATAATTCAGCGAACTAATAATTTATTATCCACCTGTAACGCGTGGAGATACCCTTTTCGTGTGATGCGTTACGGAGTAAGATCTACTAATCTGAACCCAAGTTTCATCATGTTTGTCGGGCTAGAGTAATTATGTTATGTTCTGGCAATTCAAGGATTCATGATTAGTAGTACTAAGCCCCTTTCTTTAGTTTTCGGAGACTAACCCAAAAGCGAAACAAGGATGAGACTAGAGTTCCGATGAATGGTCACCGATTTGACTTCTCAGAAATCAAATCGATTTCGTTTGAAAAGGGGTGTGCCTTCAGTGATATCTAAGTCTCTGTAAAGGGTGTAAAGCGGAATCTTTTCATCACATTCGTTTTTTCCATCAATCTCTGAGGAAATAAAACAAGAACTGTACGGAAATCGATACTTCATTACCTACCAATGGAAATGAGGTAATGCGGCCTACTTTCCTGCACTGAAGTATGCAGTGCGGGAATAGTCATTACGCAACTGAAACCAGTGCTGTAATGATTCATTATGCAACGCTTTCTCATTACGCAACTGTTTTGAGTTGCGTAATGAATCATTACACAACAGTTTTTCAGAAATTGTAAAATAAAGGTGAATGCATTCCGATATCATTTCTGATACCCTCAACCCCTCTGATACCTTCTACGAAATTGCAAAAAATGTTGTACGTCATAATTATCCTAAATTTACGACTCGTGCTGTAAAAATCTTCATTCTGCAACTTGTTCCGTAAACTACTAGTGTGTAACTCTTAAGAGTTGCATAATGGAACATCACGCAACTAAAATCAGTTGCGTAATGAGGTTTACTACGTTGCATTATTCAATGCAAAAATGCTGGCCGTTTCATAACAGATTGGCGTGATGAGAAACAGTTTATTACGATGAGCCATTGCAAAAAAAAAGCATTTTACGCTACCTTCCTCTACATAGTGACCCGTTCGCCACAACAACACACATTCTCTAACAAAATGTTCGTACCCCCGTAAGCCCTTCTCCTGGTAAAATGCGGTGAGAAGCATCGTCAAAGCTAACTGTTTTCTTTGACAGCGCCTACATACTGGGTGCAATTTATGTCAATGTCAACCTCTTTACTAAAATTTGCGCAATGCGTATTTGTATGCGCTTGCGAATGCGATCGAGTTTACATGATCGGTCGCGTACTCCAATCTGTTTCGGCCATGTGCGGGGCATTTTCAGTCACATATTTGGTCTAATAGACGTATGAATTTGGACTTGGATCAAGTACCGGTTTGGCTCGCTAGGAATTACAAACTACCGTGCCGACGACACGTAGAGAAACTTCTCATAATGATGAACTATTGTCTGCCGGAAGGTTGCGGCTAGTAGTGTGGGTAAATACACACCATCAACGTCCAACCGTGTTGTAAAGCAACCCCTCGACCAAATGCGATCGGCGCGGAGCTGTGCGATGTGGGAATAATGATACTATGACAACACGGCATTTATCATCATTTTCTCGGTTGCTTGGTTTGCTCTTTCATTATTCGTTATATTTTCTTTAGTCCGATACAATCTCCTGCTTGCGTTCGAGAGGCGAGTATGATTTTTTCTCCCATTTGAAAACAAACGCTCTAAGACGCAGATAGTTACTTCTAGCAACAGTGTTTATAGCACTGTATGTACATACCAAATTGATTTGTTTACGATTTTCATGTTGAGCTTATGTCGTTTATGATACTTTAACACGGAAGAAATCATGTTTTAAAATTTTCTTATTTCTATGGTTTCAGGTGTCAAACCTTATTATTATTAGTTTTCCCTTAGATTAGAACGGCTCACTTGATTTTTCAGAGCAGTGTGCTAAATGATTCAGCAAATTCTCCTAATCATCTGCAATGTTTTACTGAAATTCAACAAATTGTACTGAA
Source organism: Aedes aegypti (assembly GCF_002204515.2). NCBI lineage: Eukaryota > Metazoa > Arthropoda > Insecta > Diptera > Culicidae > Aedes > Aedes aegypti. The sequence goes on from NC_035108.1 coordinate 29,452,593, forward strand.
ATTTCAGCCATATGCTTTGCTGATGACCAGTGCCGTAGCTTACGGTTGGCCAGATTGGCGACCGCCAAGGGCGCAAGCCTTCAGGGGGCACCAAAATGCGTTACGCATTTGGTAAAATTTACAGAGATGCATATTTAGTAAGGGGGTGCAGGTCGTTAGGCCGAATGCCGTTAGGCCGAAAGGGCCGTTCGGCCGACAGGGCCGTTAGGCCGAAATAACATTTGATCATTTACTACTTTTTCAAATGGCTAACACATTCATCAGTGTTTTTTCCTTCTTTTAATCGGAGGCTGTTCTTTCTAGTTGTATTTCGCAGCGGTTATTGTGGGCTTCCAGGTTCATTAGAACTATCCGCCATTTTCGGCCTGATGACCCTTTCGGCCTAACGACATTCGGTCTAACGGGATAGAACCTTAGTAAGGGTATCTCTTAAGTCAATATCCCGAGAAAACAATCTTTGACAAAACATGAAGAGTTGAAACAGTTCCTGAATCGATTCAAACAAAATATTTTGGAAGCATTCCACAAGATGTTGAATTCATTAAAGACTAGTTGAGCCTTCCTTAGCCGAGTGGATAGAGTCCGCGGCTACAAAGCAAAGCCATGCTGAAGGTGTCTGGGTTCGATTCCCGGTCGGTCCAGGATCTTTTCGTAATGGAAATTTCCTGGATTTCCCTGTGCATAGAGAGTATCATCGTACCTGCCACACGATATACGAATGCGAGATCGAAAAATTTGGCAAAGAAAGCTCTCAGTAAATAACTGTGGAGCTGAGAAGCAGGCTCTGTCCCAGTGAGGACGTAATACCAATAAGAAGAAGAAGTAGAAGAAGAAAGACCAGTTGTCCCGACAAACGTATTGCCAAGTAGTAGGCTGTGAAGTAATTGAGATAAGTCACAAACACGTCGCATCCCTTGTCGTGTTTTTAAACTATTTCGTGACATACAAACGCCATTCTATTTTTATTTATATATAGAAAATAATATTTCTTTAAATGAACTATCTGAAAATAATTTCTAATTCCGCTGTGACAGAAAATATTTTAGAAACTCATACAAATCTTAAAAAAGCCACCAAACGAATGATAATAAGGGGCCTATTTTGTAAATCGAGCAGATTCATGTGACTCGTCTGTTTTCATTGTCGATCAAAGCAAGCATGCATATTTCAGATGTCACCCGTCGACCCTCATAGTAATCCAGTCACATAGAGTGACAACTGTCGAAAAACTCAAGTGACAGAGCTGAGTCGAGCAAATTTTTCGGTCGACAGTGACTCCGGTCGAGTCATTTTGATCGACTCGACTTATAAAATAAGCCCCTAAATCTTCGAGCTGTTTAGTAGAATACCTATAAGTAGATGAAAAAAAAAAACGAATTTAGTACCACAGACAAACAGACGTCACACTCTCATCATTGTCCATCGACCACCTTTTTAACGGTCAATTCAAAAATATGGTAGGTGGCCAATCCACCACCCGCAGCGCTCGCATCGTTTTTGTTCGCGTTTGACGTTTACACATTATCGCCATCTGTTGGCCCGTCGGCCAAACACACTAATTTTAGCATTGGGCGTACATGTCCTCGAGACTATGACTTTGATCGAGATTTGTTCTAAGTGTTACGTCTGTTTGTCTGTGTTAGTACTATACCATTTACACACTTAATCGTAGAATTTCATCTCGGTAAACTTAAATGACGAATTCAGCCGGTAAAACATATTTTTACCGAAATCTCGTTCAATTTTGACAGATGAGCGATATTGACAGATGTAAATTGACGAAAATCGGTAGTTTGCATAAATAACTGAGACTCGGTAATCTATTTTACCAAAACAATCAGCAAACAAATACTTTTACTGAATTTCGGCAAAGTGCACCTGTCAACGCCGAAAAATCAGAGCTGTAGAAACCAACATGAGCTCGAAATGTTTTAAAACGTTCGTGGAAAGTATTCACATGCCTACATGTAAGTATTCACATAACTTATTGTATCATGGCGTACACTTGTGCCCATAAATGATTCATTCAGACGAGTCAGCTCAGTTAATGCTATTTTTATTACACTTTTAGGAATATTCCCCGGGAAGTGCTTGAAACAATCGAAGTGCAGTGAAAGTGGTTGTGATGCTATCATTTGTTCCAAAAAGAAAAGCACGAAATTTCACCAATTTTGTGAAAGTTTAGATGTTTTCTGTGATGGTATTTTGTAACACAATTATATATGTAATTTTAATAAATTTGTTTCGATCATTGAAATTTATGTGGGTTTGTTTCTTCTTATTCTTCTTGCAATAGAAAAAAAAAAAACATTTACCGAATCTCGGTAGTGGTGTGCCGAGATTTTCAGCAAATGATTGCCGATATTTTCGTCAAATTTTGACAGCTGGGTTGATTTAACATTTTGCAGTTCAATCGGCACTTTGAACTTTTACCGAGATTTTAGCCGAAATCTCAGCTGTTTCCCCGTTATCATAAAGGTGAGGATACAATGTTCTAGAGAATATTTTGGGCAAAATTTCTTCAGGCCAGAATCGTCTTTGAGTACTTCCTCATGTATAAAATTTCTTCTATTTTCTTACACAAATTTCCTTGAGCTTTTTTTACGAAAATTCTTAAGAAAAATGTTCGATTCAGGACAAAAATATTCATTATTTTTTATTTATTGAAAGAGTTGCTTAAGAAATCAATTGAGAAACTCCTGCGAGGTCGACTATGTAAGTTGATAAACTATTTGTTTAAGGAACGATATTTCGAAGCCATACCTTTAAATTTATAAAGAACAAATCTAGAGAACCAGCCAGGTTTTCGAGCTGAAAACTCAATTCAACGATTGATCATTCGATCAAGTTTTCAGTCCGTACAATGGTCTGCTTCTGTAGATTTGTGCTCTCGAAGATATGTGGCTTCGATTCATCTTTATCTTACGAAATCTTGTAGATAACTTCAGAGCTATCAAACAGTGCAGATAAATCGATGACACACCTCAGATCTAAATGAGCACAAATCAACAAAATCAGACAGACATTCAAGCTCGAAACTTGATCGATCAGTTACTCGTTAGTGGAGACCGATCGATTACGTTTTCAGCTTGAGCCACTATTTGTTTGTTTACAGTTGTGTTTTTTATTTAGGCAATAGTTTCGATTTATTTCCACTCTAAATAAGTTTTTAAATATTTAATATTCTTTTTTGCAAAGTCACAAATTATTCAATGGATTTGTTTTGTAGTTCATATGCTTTATCATGAATTTACAATAGAATTTTAGAAATTAGCGCCGATGTTTTTCTGCAATATTTCATGTAAACTTGTACAATGTATAAAAAACAGCTGAGCTTTGACTTAGGGGCGCTCAAATATCAGTTCGCCGAGGGTATCATGACCCCACGCTATGGCTCTACTGATGACTTCAGTTTAGCGTAAATTACGACAAATTACTGGTTGAAGTTTTTGAAAAAGTCCTGAGCAAAAATGTTGAATTTCTGAGGAAGGTTTGAACGAAAATGTTGGAGATTTTCTTAAGAAAATCCATTGAAGAATCTCTGGATGAAATCTTTGAAGAAGGAGGATTTCTTTAAGAAAACAATTAGGTTGAATATCCAAAGTAAACAGATATTATTAGAATTCCTAGATGCATTCTTGAAATAAAATCATGCAAAAATTTGAAGGATTATCCCATAAAAGAATCGCTTGAAGAATTCCTGAAAAAATCTGGATTTCAGCCTTAACCAAACTTTGGACAAATATCTGAATAGTTGTTAATGAAATACAATCTGAAGTAACGAATATTCAGAATAATTTTAATTAAAGAATTGTTAGTATTTCATAATTCCTACTTGGTCGCTGATCAAAATTTATTTGAGAGATAATGCTTAGGCTTCTATGTATTTACTGAACAATCCCCACGGGTGTCGAAATCGTCAACCAAACATGTATGGACACAAATTGATTAATCCGATAAAAGTAATGCAAATATTTAGGTTCCAGCGTTTCATGTGAGATTGCTCGGCAAAAAAAGTTGCTCACCGTCCTGTGCATGGAGAGCAGATAACTTTCTCGCTATAAAGCCTATAAATCACACCCACACTTACCACTACCCTCAGCAGCTCACGTACTGGCAACGACACGTGCACCGCTAGCTGCGGGAAACGTGAGCCTAATATGAGGTACTCTTCCCTTCTTTGGCGATGCTTCGTCCACCATGGTTATGTTTCTGTACATAGTCGTTTCATACCCCTCTCATCGCATCTAGGGGGGCAACTGGGACAACGAAACGACATAAACCGCCGGTGCTGAAAACGGCGAAGTTTCCCAAAGATACGCCAACTCGCCACACACCCCCCCTCCTATGACGAAGTCCGGTTTGGTTAGTCTCCTCCATCGGCATAGGATCCCACATATACTCGTTCGTCTTCGTTGTTTTCAGATGGGTTTCACGATTCTCTTTTATTATTTGCAAATTTCTTTATTATAGTTGTTTTCATCGTTTTTATCTATACCCTGTGCCTGCCTCACTGTGCTGCGTTTGAACGTGTTCATGGTTGAACGCGTGACCACTAGGGAGAGCGACGATCTTAGTTCGCCGTCGCTAAGGCACCGATGCTTGTTCCCGACCACGATCAAAGCAGGCGACATCGGTTCGATAAAAAAACCCCCCACAACAATCCCCAACGCAACGTAGTCGGGTATTTGCTCTGCCCGTAGCCCCATAGAGGGGGTTGAATCGGCAATGGTTAATCAAATCAACTAACACCATCTCACTACTGTGAGTATCGTCATCATCTCCTGAGTATACGTACCCAGCATGATAGGAAGAGGAGTGTGATACCAATACAACTGGCAACTCTTGACAGTGATGCGGTTTGTAATAGAATAATAAAAACAGGCCGCTTTGGCGACGGCGAGTGTGTAGTGGCGAAGAGCGAATAAAATTCAATGTAGTTATTTTTATTTATAATACCGAAAATGCCGATCGCTCACTCTCTTCTGCTTCCTGAGCAGAAAAGTGACATTTCAACAAGAATGTATTGGTAGATTGTGAACGTCCTTAACTGCACACGCAATGGTATGTATGTATGCCTAGCTAGCAGAAAACATTCAATACAGATGTTCTTCCGATGATTCCTTCCAGGAATCGTGTGGGTTCCCACACACGAGTGAGACCGTTTCAATTATAAATACTCACTAAAAATATAGGGTGTATCAGGGAGAAACGTTTCACTTCTATCAAGAAAACCAGTTCACCTCAAATGCTCGTAGTATCTTCACTTGTCATACATATTAACGATTATCAACAAACCTGGGTGAACTATATTGCTGCCCACAACAATGTTGTCGCCATTCTCTTATCAGTACAACATTTTTCCACTCTTCAGTGCTCTGGGCTGATATCGCGGTGACTATACGGCGACGACGCCACACGGAGCAGTTCGTCTTAATTGAAAGACACACATAGGCCGCATCCCTTCCGATGATAAGGAAACCTGTTTTCGTTTCATGTGCGGCTTGCTCGAATTGGTTGTTCTTGAAGGTGACGGCGCTGACATCGACCCCCTATCGACGACGCAAAGAACCTACGTTCTCATTGCTCACCGTTCGGCGTTGTAAGGGCAAATCATTGCCACCGCCGTCCAGCACACATTCGACATTCCTGCACATGCGCGTGCACTGCACACGGTATTCGTCCAACAGGATGACCTCCTTCTTGTGCTTTCCGGTTGGGGTGCTATGCGATGTTTTTCGAATAGACAATCTCTGTCTGTTTCGTACATAACTACTTCGGTGATGGTACTTGCTAATGATAGCATTCAATTTTCTCATTTAATGAAGTCTAAATAAACGAGATAATTGAATGGCAACTAAGTAAGTGCTATAAGTGGCTTTCTATTGTATTCGATTTGAAGAGATTTATCATAAGCATTCAAACGGATGTGGCATTTCTAAAGAAGAACTTTAAAGAAATGCAAAAATACGTTAGACGTAGAACTAAGATGGGCCCAACATTCCACCACGAGTTACGCGGGAACCAAAAGAAGAGTACATCACGGGCACTTCTCGGAAACATCCGGAAGGGTTTCTATTGTTCTTGACCAAGGTTAAGTGAGCGGAAGAGTGCGAAACAGACAGGAAAACCAAAAAAACAGATTACACAGGAAGAAGCTGACCAATTTACGATCCAGGACAACGGACTACGGCTCCTGTGGTAAAATCCATTCAAGATTTCGTAGTAAACTAATCAATATTGCAAGTTCACAGTGGAACAATTGACACACCTCAACGAACGGCTAGAATATTCGATGACTCCAGACGTGAAGAAAATCATCATAGACGCATGGAAACAGCGATTACCCAAACCGTATCTGTGAAGGACAAGAATATAGCGAAAAATATGGAAGCAAAGGCCATTAAGACAGGAAACGCAACAAGGCAGACCAGAGCAGGACGAGGAATCTGAAAGAACTGAAATAAACTGGCACGTTTATCAAAGTGAACATAGGCATTGTCATCTTTATCACAGATTAGCCGGAACTATGACGAACAGATGGAGAAAAAGATGAACGGAGACCCTTACCGACATTTGAGAGTAAGATTCAATACCCGGACTTTCGGAAAAAAACGGAAGGGCTGCAAGACGATCACTGGCGAGGCTAGTTTGAAAGAGGCAACATCATACTTCCACTCATCAGAGGACTACCGAAGATTCGCAAACCAGGAGAGGTATTGCGAGAGATCATTTCGACAGAGGGATCCCCCAGTCATAAGCTCAGTCATTCCCTTCAAAGCTCTTCCCCACTTGATCGGTTCAAAATGATTGGGATTTCTCCCAAAAACTATTAAAAGTCAGGAAACATCGAGAATGTTGAGATGATGGCGTTTTTCGATGTAGCGGCTCTGCTCCATAGCGCTCCTGAATCTTTCCAAAAAAACAGTCTTTGGATTACCAAGAAGACGGTTGCAGCATGATGCTATGAAAGATCAAAAAATGTTTGAGCTTGGCAAGGTTGTACATGAACGAGAACTACTTTCAATTAAGATGGTATTTCAACAAGCAGACGAAAGGACCCGTTTTTGTGCGAGATATTCTTTGGAAAATAATTTGAAGAATCAAGGAGTATTATCGGACTAATAGTAAAGAAACGCTGATGGCATAACCAGTCTTCTCAAGAGAGAGGACCTACCCAGAATTATAATACATCAAGTTCAAACACGGGACTATGAATATTAGACCTGTTCACTTTTCGAAAAAAGTTCTCCGAATCTCCGTGCCGCGTCAAATTCCGAACTTATTTATCAAAACAAGTTATCTGTCCAAAAATTAGCCAAATCCATAAAGTTTTAGAGGTGTATCAAATCGATTTTGTGTTTTTATGGACCGTTCTACACAAAGGGATGACGTCCAATTTTTTCACTATGGAATTTGACAGCTGAGCTGCTTGAGCTTATCGGGAGCATAATTTATACTCCAGAATCAAATTCCACTCACAAACGTATATTATTCGGATGTTTACCTCTTCCTACGAGAGAAAACAGTACAAAACGCATTGAGCGCAACGAAATCTGCTATAGCTGTTTGATAGTAATGAGCTACAGAAAAGCCAATGTTTCTTGGATAATCTAACCATAGATAACAGACAAAAAAATGAAGTGTGAATCAATTTATTCAGAACTAGTGGTCCCAGCAAACTTCGTCTTGCCATCAAGTAGGCTGTTGAAAAACGCCACGTCCCATACAAAATGACAGTTATATTCACTCTCGTTTTTTCGTCTTTCCCGGTGTATATTTTGAGTTTCTAAAACACACGAACACATCGGAACACTTCAAGAACCTAACTGTGAAAGAATCATTCAAATCCGATGACCCGTTCTTAAGCCATTTCGTGACATGCAAACACCATTCCATTTTTATTTATATAGATGAAACGCAAGTAATGCGTTGAATATGGGTGCCGTGATTCATTTACCCACATTCGCATCAGCAACTTTGTTTGGGTAAGCTCCGCCATCGTTTTATAAGAGGCAACAGAAAAAGATCCTCGTGGCAATCCCTTGGTTCTACAGGAATGCCATCATGAAACACCAAAATTACTTTGAAAATGATTCGAAAATAAAACTAGCCTTTTGCTAACACCAATGACCTATCACTTTGTCCAAGACACTAGGGTGTTTTGACCGCTTCTTCATTATGCTTTTAAGGTAATTATTCCAAAAATATCGAAAAAAGCAGTATATGTTTCCAGTTTGACACATGAATTCCAATAAAAATCTTATTATATTGTGTATCCAATTCATCTATCTATTTCTTCCAAATATTACAAACATATTGTTCATACATCATTTTTATGTAGGAATCGATTTTCAATGTGAAATAATTGAAAATGTATCACTCTATACCCTAATTTCTCAAAGGATTGTCAACAAGATTGCAGTCTATGAAAACCTCAATTACCCATGATTTAGACGTCATATCTTTAAACCCTACAGAGTTCATCACCATCGGCTCAAAATAGAGTGAATGATAAGGTTTGCGCCTGAGGATTAGAAAACCCACTGTTCTAATACAAGAGCCAATTTTTTTTTCTTCATACCAATCAAGCTAACGTTTGTAATTATTTAACCTAATTTGGAACATATTCTTCGAGTTTTTTTTATTTCACTCACATGGAATGAAATCTTTTGTTTCTCAATAGAACACCGTTCTCAAAAAGGATTCTACAGCAAGAATTATATTGTAATATGCAAGGGCAACTGTAAGTGATGACTCAAGTTTAATCAGCGTAGCAACAGCCTTGAGAACTAGAGCCCACCCCAAAACGCCCAGCAACGAGGAAGCATTTATTGAGTACTAATTACGTAATGAGTGAACCAGCATCGTACTGAAAACCGAAAAGATGCTAATAATTATAATCTATAAACCATCGCACTTATGACCAATCACCAAATTGCATGAAGGGGTGGGTGGATGACCTTATGATACAAAACTTGTAGTATATTCATACAAAAAGCGTTACAAGGGGGTGGATGCCGAAAATGCAGTTATGAAATATGTGAATGAGCCCTACCCACACATTGTTAAAACCGTTCAAAAAACTTTCATGTTTGGCATGTATTACTCAAAATACCAAAATACCCAGTAGTAATGTTCATTCACTAATTAGTCATGATATGCTACGATTACTGTTGATTATGTCAAAAAAAAGATGAATGTACTTGAACCGAGGACCTTCTGATCCTTATGCCCAAACATCTACTTTAAGACGATGGTGATGGACTATAGGGTTCAAATATATGACGTTTAAATCATGGGTAAATGTGATTTTCACACAGTGTACTCGTGTTGGCAACCCTATGAGATTTAAGGGTGTAGAGTGATACACTTTCAATTATTTCGCAGTTAAAATCAATTCCCACATGAAAATGATGCTTGAACGATATGTTCGTTACACTTAGATAAAATAGGAATACAAAAAAAATATGATTTTTATCGGAATTTGTATGGCAAACTGGAAAAATATATTGCTTTTTTCGAGATCAAAACACCCTAGTGTCTTCGGCAAAGTGATAGGCTATTGCGTTAGCAAAAAACTAGTGGTATTTTCGAATAATTTTCAATGATATTTTTAGGTTTCAGGAATGCATTTTGGTGAAAAGGTCCAATAAACCACAACATCGATTTGATACACCAAACAATAAACTTTACCGAATTGACTCATGTTTGTATAGATAACTTGTTTTGATAAATATTTAAATATGGATTTTAATGTGGCAAGGGTACCTTAGAAAAAGCGAACAGGTCTAATGAATATGTTCTTTGGACGGCAAGTGTCAAGCAAAGGAAAAAGTTTTGTCATGACGTTTTTTGTTTTACATTTTTGAAAAAGGACCGGTATGTCAGCTATCAATAGTAGACGGAGAATTGACCAACGATGGCTATTCGGTTGAGTTAATTTAAAACCCATGAGTTCGTATAACATAGTTAACATCTGCTCAGTTCAATCATGGTTAGAGAATGTTTGTGATGGGTGATGAGAACATTATGTAGTGAAAAATTAAATTTGAAGGAAAATAGTATTTTAGGTGTTTTTAGTTGAAGAACCTATGGGCCTCCCTTAGCCGAGTGGTTAGAGTTTGCAGCTACAAAGCAAAGCCATGTTGAAGGTGATTTTTTCGTAATCGAAATTTTGTTGACTTCCCTGGGCATAAAGAATGATCGTTTCTGCAACACGATATACGAATGCGAAAATGGCAACTTTGGCAAAGAAAGCTCTCAGTTAATAACTGTGGAAGCAAAGGTAAACACTAATCTGAGAGCAGGCTCTGTCCCAGTGAGGAGGTAATGCCAAGAAAGGAGGCTACACGAGAATCGACGAACGACGAAAAGCGGGTTTCCTCAAGTACGGCAGTTATTTACCTTTTGCCGTCTCCCGCCAGGCCCTTCTACCCAGTACACCCATGTCATTCCGGTTTCACCCTATTCGGGCCCAACGACGACAGTCAGTGGCTCTTTTTGCTTGCATTACTAATACATGAACAAATAACCACCACCGCAACACCCCAACGAAGACAACGACGACAACCGGCCTGATTTGGTCTGCTGGTTGTGCTGGCCGCTCTACTGCTGTTCGCCTCGAAGCACCATGAGAGATGAAAACAACAAAAAGCGAACATTCACCACCACTAGGGTTCCTCATCCCGGTGCGGCCGTGGTCGATGCCTCCCTATTAGGCAGCTTTCCCGTGGAGGTATTTGAGATCGCATACGACGACGAGGTGGGAAATAACGCACACTTTCGACCTTATGTACCGTAGATTCCGCTGTGCTCAAACGTAGATACACAGAAACAGAACTGCTGCACGTGTGGCTTCATTGAGCGCATCGCGCAAAGCCCCGTTCCGGATTCGTATTGGGCAGTCAGTGGGTGCGACCTGCACCAGCATCAATCACTTCATCATCTAATGACCGCCGCAGTTCAGTTGCGTCGCAGGAAACCATGATTATGTGAAGGCTAGCCTGCCTGCTTGGATGTTTTGGATTTCCCTGCGGAAAAAGCGTTATTTCGATTAAAGGAACATTAGCATTTTCACGACTGCGAAATAGCGGAGCATATAGCGAGACTAAACAACAGCCCGGTCGATGACTTCCAGCGTTGATTGGGGGGATGCTCGGCGCCTCCTCAGCCAGCAGAAGCAGTAGGAAATTACGAACAGCTTTTGCAGGTGACTGAAACGGGTGCGAAAGAGAATCACGTGAACGACGCTTCAGAGGGGATATAGCCTACTGCGGATCTCCACAGCAATTTTCGAAAAATGTACATAACCAATGGACTATTTTATATAAGCTTTTGCTTTCCCAACGTTATTTTTTCATCACTGACTAGACGAACTCGGCCGGAATGTCAGCGACAGACTGTTTTGCCCGCTTGGCGAAAATTGCTTTCATCATTCCCATCAACGCAAACTAATCGATCACTGCTATTTTTTCCTTTTTTTTCAGACCGATCTGTGCGGTATCAAATGGCGTAAGTTGGTACAGGGTGAACGACCGAACGCGTCCAGCTATCCGCTGGACGATCCGGTCCTACGGTCCTACTCGAAATGCCTCGAGGTGGACATTCTGTGCGTGTGGCGGCGGGTGGCCGCCCCCAAGCCCGCCGAACAGGACCAGAATGTGTTTGAAATGAGCATGCCGGGTCCGGTGACGGGCGGGTCGGTCATCCATCCGCCACTGTCGCTGACGGCTGCCAAAGAGCTTTGGATTTTCTGGTACGGCGAGGAGCCGGATCTAACGGAACTGGTCGATCCCGAGCTGCTGAAGTCTTCCGGTAAGTGGGAAAATGCTATGACTTTTACACCTATGCTTTGTAATATGTATTAAAAGATATCGCAAATGACTTCCCCAAACAATCAAATTAAGTATATTTTCCATCTACTCGTTGTGGTTGGTAGTTGCGTTTAACCCCTTCAATTGGGTTCGCTTTCTTGTCGAAGCGTTATCAGTTTGTTCAAGCTGTTGTTGATAGCAATCTATCGGAAAGTCAGTGGTGGTTTATCAACTTTCATTTCGCTTTCGTTGTGCTTTCTCAAGCGATATAAACGCGGTTTTGGCACATCGATAGACTCTTTATTCGTAGCCACAGAAGCGCCACCAAATTATGTCGGAGCGCGATAAACCGCGATAAGGGAGGATAAGAGCTGTTGCTGGAATATGTGTTTTTGTCTACTACATTAATTTGCGGCCTGCGTTGTTTGGTTTGAATGGTGATAGTCTTTTCAATTTAGCTTCGCAAATAATGCAACGCTGCTTAATTGGGTCGGTCTATCGCTCTTTGTAATATTATCGCTGCAAGTTATTGGAATCCCGATGAAATGCATGTTGATCAGTTTTGATTGATTGATTTAGGATCTGTGGCTTTTAATTTGTCATATGATCCGATCACAACAATCATACCTTTCTTCTTTTCTCCCAAGCTAACACATATTTCATTCCACATATAAGTTACGTACAATTGTTCGTTGAGAATATGCTAGTATTCTTTACACCCTTTTCCTTTTTAATTATGGAATCTTCCATGGCTCAGTAGTTAAAGTAGAGCCGCTATACAATATCATGCTGAAGAACAGAATGTTTTCAGCTTTTCTGACCGTAATGAATCCTGTTATGTTTTTTGACTGCATCAACACATACTAATGTATGACTGATAACTTTTTCAAAGACAACACTCCATGATTTACTGTGGATAGCTCATAAATCATAGCCTGTGCTCCTAATGGAACGTAATACGAAAGATATTTTCTTGATTATCCGTGGCCTGAGAAAGTAGATGAAAGAGCCTTCATAAACTATTTTTGCGTCATATTCCTGTCGTTGGTATAGTGCGAACATTGGCCCCATACAAGGCGAACTTTGGCCCCCATTATGTGGCTGAGGTTCGCATTTGACTTGTAATGCTAAATATGATATTTCTTGAAATACAAATGAAACATTTAAATTCTCGCACATCGTTTTGAAGGTAGGTATAATCTGTCTTACAAGCCGCAGCATAACTGCTTTCAATTCAATATATATCTATGAAAAGTTAGGTGCGAACCTTTGCCCCGCAATACTCTAAGCAATTAAGGTGAGATTGAGAGGTACTATTTACCTGAAAAATCTGCTCTTGATTCTCATTATAAATTAAGAATTTTAAAATCGTTTGATTTGCAAAGAATTCAATAGATATGCTGTCAGAAACTCCTTTAAGATTTTCTCTCGAAATTGCTCCAGTAATGTTGCTACAAGTGTTAACACAAATTTCAGTGGGTGTCTGTACCAGTACCAGGTAGTAGTTATGGGTTGAGAAATAAAAAAATGTCTTAAAATAAGGCAAGCTCGCTTTTTCATATCTAAAGATGTCATTCGAAAGCTTTTCTGTACTACACACTTTTGTTTTTGCACGAGCTCGGATGTGCGAATCTCGGTTTTTCAATTTTAACCGACATTCAGCTAAGAAATCACCAGGTTGCTTATGAAACATGATTTACTGGATCTATGCTTTTATTTCCTGAGATCTAGTTAAATTTGTTTGACGACTAACTGGGCTGTATGAATCTTGGTAAAAACTAGCCATGATGTGGCATTCTAAATTATGTATATATTCCATGTAACGATTAATCTCTGAAGATTTATCTATAAACCTGAGCATTGTGATCCATTGGAGATTCCTCCATGCATGTTCCAAGGGTTCTTCCGGGGATCGCTGCATACTAATTCTGAAAATCACATTGAAAATAATCGACGAATCCCTCCAGGGACTTCAATTGATATTTCTTCAGCAATTCCTGTAGAAGATAATATTTCTGGGAATTCCTACAATATTTCTATCATATTAATAGTGACAGATCGATGTGTTATATTCTGCTTGCACAACAATCCGTATAATGTACACAAAAAATCAGTGCTCGATTATACAATACCGACAAGAACTTCTCTAAGGATGATTAAGACTGTTTCCAGAGATTTCTTCAGGAATTCATCGAAAAGTTCCGCCAGTAATTAATGCAAGATTTTCGTTATAGAAGTTCCTTTTGAGAAATTCTTCCATGGATTTCTACAGGAACTTCTCTATGGATTCTTTCATAAATTCTTCGGAGTATTCTTATGGAACGTCTTCAGGCATGACTGAAATTTACCGTGGATTTTTCCGATAATTGCTTTGTGTATTCCATCTGAAATTGCTCTAGAGAATGCTTCAAGGATTCCCCTACGTTTTTTTTTTCAAATATTCAACCAAGAATTTCTGTATTAGCTGCACAATGGATTCTTCTAAGAATTGTCAAAAAATGTCATATCCCATTTTCTCCGGGTATTTTGTAATGAAAGTAATTTTTTTAGGTTTTTTTCGGACAGAGATTTCGAATTGATTCTACAGCTTCTTCAGAATCCTTCTGAGTCATGAAAGCAACAAGTTACTGTTGAAGTATTTATTGAATATAGTAAGCTGAAATTAGAATCCTTAAATTGTCCAAGTTTGTCCAAAAACCAAAAGATGTTGCACAAAGCTATTGTGTAATAAATCTACTCAAATGGACCCACCATCAGCATTTCTTTCCAGCGATGGTGCATCCTACCTTCTTCATTTTCCTACGTTGTTGTCCGAGCAAAATGCAAAGAAACGAAACCAGTCCACCAACCCGCAAACCATCCAACTACAATCCAAAAACCACATTCCAGAATTTGCAATCACAAATTTTTGCACGCTTCTTCAACTCTTCAGCCACGCGCTTCAATCTCTCGCTCACTATTGATGATAACTCTTACATAGGGGGTAATATTCCCCAACCCCCGGGTATCGATTTGGGTTCTCTCCATTCTGGAGCGCACACGGATAGCAATGTACAGAAGGAGCGAGTAGAACAACGCGTGCTGAGCATGAATCCTTTTTCCAAGGCGCGCATGTGTCCTCCACGAAAGCATGTCTGGCAGGTTTGTCGTTTACAGACCGACAACGACGACGACCGGCTTCGGCTATGTTGACGTTGGCAACCGCTCACGCGACCTTCCCGGATTAGGTACTTGATGCTTTGGCTCTCATCGCGAAAGCAATCTCCGATTCCGTTTCGCGCTCCCTCGTGGGAGTCTCAGTGCAATTCGAGCATCTCTGTCTGTCTGTGGATGCGAGAGAGTCGCGGGAAGTTCAATGCACAGGGAGCGAATCCAAGCTCCGGACAGCAGCAACAACTTCATCATCATTAATGCTTGACTTTTTCCTTGTAGAATGGTATTGGAGGTGCCTACAATTTGGGGTTTCTCATCGTAGCGGCCGGTGTGTTTGGGGATGGACGAAACAACAGTATCGTTACTGATGGTATGCAGGGCTAGTAGCAGGTCTCTTTATATAGACTTGCTCACTATTTCAATACAAGTCTCTAGTGTTTAGCAAAATGGTCTTCAAAGTCACCTTTTTCCACTTCTGTCTGCAGTAAAAACTGGTGTGGAATTCTTGAGTTTGTTCCACAGATTCCTACAATAATGGTTCTTATCTATTTGATGAAAGGAAGCATAGCATAGGAAAAACCATAATTGATGAAGTCTTAAACGTTATTCGCCTTGAAATGGATACTTAGATAAATCTATATAAATAAAAATAGAATGATGTTTGTATGTCACGAAATGGTTATTGGATTTTGAATTTTTTCATTTAGATATGATCCTGCATGTTGTCGCTTCTAACCGCCGAACGTAACGCCGCTTGAATTGCCTTCGATTTAGTTGAAAATTTGAACGTTTCTCAGTTATTTAAATCACCTGCGCTATTCGATCAAGCCGTTGAAACCTCTCCATCGAATATTTTGGTGATATTTGAAGTTTACGTCGTGATATTTGTGCGTAATCGATATTCTAGAATCGGGTTTTGGTTAAAAGTACAGTGGCTGCCATTCCCGCTTCAACATGGATGAAGAAAAAAATTGCAAAAAGTGCTCTCTGAGAATCAATTTCAAAGCCGACCTCTATACCGTTTGCGAAGGATATTGTGCCGGCTTCTTCCATGCTAGCTGCGTTGGATTGATTGAAGATGTGTTGTGTTTGTTGTCCTCGTCTAACATTATATGGATGTGTGACAAGTGTATGAGCAAGTTTCGGAAATTGAGAGATGAAATTCACTATGATCCTGCCAATGATGCGACCAGCGTAAACAAGACTGTAGCTGACGAAGTAAAACTCCTGAAAACAGTTGTGGCTGGAATTCAACACACGTTGTCGAGTATCGTAAATGCAGCATCTAACAACGAAAAATCACCTCTACATTCGACTCCGATGTCAATGCATTCAAGCAAACTTTTTGATGGAACCGATGCATACGTATTAAACGTAGAGAGTAATGATAATAGAACCGAAACAAATGAAGATGAGTTCTCGTTATTTCTAACAAATATCGATGTGAGTGCTACCGAACGGGACATTCGTATGATGGTCACTCGTGCACTGAACATTCTTGAACCCGAGCACATCGAAGTTGTAAAACTGGTGTCTAAATGGAATCTCAGGCAGTCATGGGATTATATTTCTTTCAAAGTGAATTTGAATAGAAAGTGGAAATCCCGCGCAATGAATCCAACTACTTGGCCAAAAAGTATCAAATTTAGAGAATTTGTTAATTCGGATAGACAAAACGAAACATGGAAACCATTATGATTTATATATGTTCAAATTGTTCTATTTTAAATGTTTGATTGCTCGATCCTGAATGATGTAAAGATTATTTGTAGCTCTAAGATGTGAAGAAATGTAGATGGCTGTGTTGTTATGTTTTCTTTGAAGTAGTCTAAAATGCATTTGTGTGTCAATGATGTGTTATGAATTGCATATAAAATGGATTGTATTTAATGTTTTTAGTTTTAAGTCATTCAATAAGACCTAAGTGGTCAGTTGAATTATCTGAATAAATAAATAAATAAATAAATAAATAAATAAATAAAACTGAAGTGTTTGTGTGTATAAAAAGCTCAGGATATTCACCGGGAAAGTTAGAAAAAACAGGAGTGAACGGAGCAGCCAGTTTTGTATGGGACGTTTCATGACGTTTTTCAGCAGCCTACTTGATAGCAAGACGAAGTTTGCCGGGACCACTAAATTCGTTCAAAAAATCCTACAGTAATTGCTCGAGGAGTTCCTACACGGGTAGTATTGCAATTTTAGGGAAAAATTTCCGTTTTACGGTTCAACGAAAAGCTACCGCAGCAATCACATCACTTGTAAATCATCAGTAGGCTTCAATGATACCTGGGATACCGTCTTGATGATTGTTGTTTATTGCTTTTTTCCATAGCGTTTTGTCTTTCAAGCATACTATGATTGAATTGTTTGTTTCAATGATAGAATGATTTCGAAGCCTGCGGTAGAACTTTGACAGCTGCGGTAGAACTCTGCGGCTACCGCAAACCGGAAATTTTGTTTAATAACCGTAATAATCAGTATTCCATAATCATGATTCGTCGTCATGATTCGGTCGTGTTGAATTTGATGGTGACCGATAGGAATGCTTAGTGTTATAACTCTGTATGTTGAGTCATGATTATGACTCCAAAAATCATTATTTCTAGTTCAATTTATGAATTTCTCGACTTGTTTATCATGATTTTAGAATCAGATTTTTAACAGTGTATAGTGTTTTTTTTCATTGATTTTTCCAGTCATTTTCATAGGAATTGATTCATGAAATACGTCAGGGATTATTTTTCGCCAAATCTATTAGAAACTGTTTTGCACGAATTGCTGTTTTTTTTTTCAACCAGGAATTCGTCATGAAGCTTCTTCTGTACTTTTCTGCAGAGATTTCGTTTGGGATTCCTCCAGCATATCATCCAGAGATTTTTCCTGCAGTCTCTTCCAAAGATTCATTGAGTAATTTTTCCATTAATTTTTTTATGGGTTCTTTAAAAGCTTATATAAGATAAGCTCGATATTCGCATGTACTTTTTCAAATTGAAGACTTTGCAAAACATTTTTTATTCTGTGCGGTTCTGCTAATATCAGTAAAATCTATTAAAAATACCAGGATCCAGTAAAAAATACTAAGTTTATTCATTTAGTGTCTCAAATCAGAAAATGCTATAATGTACAGTAAGTAATGGAAATCGTATAGTTGAGATTTTTAAAATTCTAAAGACTTTGAATTGAAATAAATGGTGTCGTGTATATTTTTTAGCTTGACTCCTCTGGTGGGAGTAGTATGCTGAAATTAATTTTTATGAATTAAAGAAAAAATACAGAAAAAGTTTTTGAAAAATGTATCCTGCTTGAGGGGCAAGTGAAAAGTTTGTCATTTTGAACAATGAATTGAAAAACTAACAGTTATATTTACGATTTTTATTAACTTTAATACATAAAGAGTAAACACTAAATCAATCTCTAATGACTAACTTTTCACTTGCCCCACGTGATTGAAAAATTGACGGTGTTTTGATTTTAATTATTTTAGGTTTACGTCAAATTAATTCCAAAACTTTTTTTATTTTAGTTTGAAACTGTGTAAGTGTTGGTTATTTTATGTTGTGAGAGTCACCATGTTTAGCGTTTTTAGAATTTAATTTGTCAAATGTCAGGAAAACTTGTACTTCGTTATGTTTTCACCGTTCAAACTCCCGAGCAGCCTTAGATATACTCCACCACCCTAGACTACTCTACGCAGCCACTTACCCACCGCAGTGAATAAACCCACCACCAGAGGGCTTGGTTACCATCTTCTGGGTAGTCTTGAGGGGTGGCGTAATGGGGTCGTTGAGTTCATGGAGAGGGCAATGACCGAGCAACGAGGTCAGGAACCGCAAGACAGTCGACGACTCCTTAATTCCTTCACTTGCCCAGAGTTCGTCGACTGAAATAGTCAACAGTTAAAGGCTATACCAAAAAGTTTAAAGTGAAGAATTGAAAAGGATAGAGAGAAGAAAGGGAGTTAAGACGTTGAAGAAGTGAAGGCGAAGTGGACTGCACCTGACGGCATATTTTTCCATGCAGAACCCCGCCGTTTTAAAATACCATTTGTAGACCGTCCCTGCGGTGTCCCGGTGTCCATCTGGGTAACATTCCGGCAACGAACCCGCCGAAGGCCTATCCGTTACCATATCGGCAGGACCAGGACACGCAGTGGATCTACAGTCAAATGCTGTTTTTCCATACAAAATGCCCAAGTTTGGGGTGCTGTATCTCAGCTTCTGGTAGTCGGAATTAGCTGAAATTTGGATGACGAACTACAAATATCTTGAAATGTTGCCTGTGAGGGAATTATTACATTGCAATCATTTTACAAAGAGTTTTAGAGGGTTGTTCAAAGACAAAAGTAAGTAACCGCGAGACTTTGTAATTTAATTATAAAACGGTAAGTCGTGGAAAGTTGGTGTGTGACTTTAGGAAAAAAGGCTGTTATCCGTTGTCTGACAAAATTATAATTTCCTTAAAGAATTTTCGGGAAAAGTTTTCTAGAATTTATCGGGAAGAACCTAATAATGTATTGACAAAATTCTGGAGTTTTTCTTAAAAGTATCCTCAGAGCAATTTCTGGTTGAAATATTGAAGAAATACTGATTTTTTTAAGTAAAACACTTGAGAAATTTCTGAGTAATCTTGAGACAAATTACTGGTTGAATTTTTCAAGAGCTCCTAGGCGAAAATGTTAAAGAAAATCTTAGCCCTAAGATAAATTTCATGAAGGCTGAAAACTTGATTGACAAATTTCTGGAATAAACTGTGGAGGAATTCTCTGAAGAAGTTTCTGTAGTAATTTTTTGAGATATTCTTGGGATAATTTCTGATTGAATTCGTTGAGGAACCTTGAACGACAATCTTGGGAGGATGCTCGTGATAAAAAATCACTGAAACTAGGAGTTGTCTTCAAAGTAATGTGTCAAGGAAATTTTGAGAAAATACTTAAATTGCATACTGTTCAAATGTCTGGAAAAAAATAATGAAAAATACATAGAGTAATATTTAGCGTCAAGTTACGAGGAATCTAAAATGACATTCTTAGAGGTTTTGTGAGGAATTTTAATTAAAATATTTTAAAAGTTTTTTCGGGTCTATGTCCGTTCTCTTTTGAGTTCTTGTTCAGTCTCTTCTTGGTCTTTTTTGGTCTCTTAAGTTCATATTTAAGACACTTGGTCGTCACCAGCCCTGTGGTATGCAATCATTATGCATGCTCGAGTTTCGTTCGCTGCTTCATACAGTGGAAATGCACCAAACGTTCAAAACAAGCGTCCTCCAGAACCATTGGGACAGCTAAACTTCTGCTGGACGTGTGTGATAGGACGGTGGTATTGATTTTTCCATTTATACCATGGAACCGAATAAAACGAGCAATGTTTTCGCACCCACCACTCGGAAGGTCGGACCAAAAAAGCAGCCAAGCGCCAACGCTATGCAATGCAATTGTGCGTTTTTGCGTCATCTATATTTGCATGTACATTGCACAGCCAGCGAAACACGTTGTTGGCTGAGAAATGACGCGAATCACAATGCAACAGCAGAGGAGGGGTATCGAAGCTAAACGTGATAAATTATACCGGCTGCTGCGTGAAAGAGGATCATCAATCGCAGTTCGAACGTCACCGGTTGTACTTATAGTGTGGGAATGCTACCATCATCGGTGCACAAAAGGATTGTAAAACTTTGAGAGTGTCTATTATGGCAATTAACGGGTTCTATTCGATCTATATCACTGTGCTCAAAAAGCTTTAATTTATTTGAGCGTTCATTTTCTAAAAAAATTGTAAGAGAATTTATTGGAAGTGTTCCGCCAGAATCCGAAAAAAATCTACATTAAGGAATTGAGGCCTTCCTTAGCTTATCCGATTGATAAAGTCGGCGGCTACAAAGCAAAGCTATGCTGAAGGTGTCTGGGTTCGATTCCCGATCGGTCGAGTATCTTTTAGTTATGGAAATTTCTTTGACTTCCCTAGGCATAGAGTATCGCCACACGATATACGGATGTTAAAATGGTAACTTTGGCAAAGGAAGCTCTCAGTTAATAACTGTGGAAGTGCTCACATGGACATTAAGCTGAGAAGCAGATTCTGTCCCAGTTAAGACGTAATGCCAAGAAGAAGAATATATTAAGGAACTGTAAAAATAATGAGAAATACCAAATGTAAAGCGATATCATTATGTTCACGAAAGACTAAAAGTATGATTGAACTGTAAAAAAATCAAAAAGCAGCATTACAAAAACTTAAAAGTTCTATATAACCTGGAACAAAAAATTACTTTCAAGAAAGTAGTTGATTGCAGCAGAGTAACATCAAATCATTTGGTTTCGTAACTAAAAATTGGGTCATGCATCATTGATTTATAGAAGCCCCAACATCAATTTGGCACAAAACATTCTGCATTAAAGTTTCCATAACATTTCAGTACACATACAAATGCCTTCACTGTTCACAGCAAAATCGATACCCCACCTCCGCAGCGTCATTAATTTCACTCACAGTAAAACACCCAAATCGGTGCGTTTATTGCATGTTTATTGCCAGGCAAAGCATCCACACGAGACCTGTCTTCTCTGCCTCGAAAGACACCCGATCCTTTCATCGGATAGGCCACGAGCCACTTCCACTTGGGTACGGGGTGGCATTATGTCATAAATACCAATACCTAGCCTAAATCCGGACTCTTGAGGGTTGCTGCAGATTCGAGTTTGGCTACGGCTAGGAAAATTCTCGAACCAAGAGCCGCCTCTCGGTCAGGACCAACCAAGCTGGTGCAGAGCAAAGCGCAAAGCTTCACCGTTTGTTGTCGGTCGGTCCGGTCGTCAGCATGCACTAAACCGAGACCGAGAAAGGCAAAAACTTGACCTGGAGTGGGTGGAACGAACGTGCTGGCCGGCACATAGACGAATGTTGCCTGCTGCTGCGCTGGGTCGTTCCATACCAAGTGTCCACAAAAAACCTGCAAAGGTGTAATCGACCATCACCGATTTGAGCTAAATTTTGGTCAAATGTTGATTCACTTGATATGTACGAAAAGTCAAATTTGTATGCATATCGGACCACCCCTCGGCCTATGGGACCACTTCCCATGATTGTAAATTTGATTTTTTTATCTTTATTAGAGATTTTCATCCAGAGGCTGGTTCATCTCTTTGTAAATTTGACAAAAATCCCAAATTTTGCTTATAATCTTAAATTTATATCTACGAAACTATCAGATATAGAGAATATTACATATATTTGGCAACACTACAACTTAATATTAAACTCGTTACTTTCAAATATAATATGAAATTACAAGAGCTTTCAATCTACCTATTTCATGTTTTCTTAGCTTGATATTATTTTCCATAATTCAATTAAAATATAATCTGGCAACACTGTTGTATAAAATTTGGGCTTTTTTGCATGTTTAAAATTAAATAACATGAAGTTGGTGATGGTACTGTGGCCACTTGGTATGGAACGACCCTGCTGCTGTTGGCATAGTGAGGTTACTGCTAGGGTCAGAGAAGCCCTACATAATGGCTAATATTGTATAGGCGCTGTTTCACCGATCGTCAGTTGGAGGTGTACGTAGTTGCTGTCGTCTGGCTGTGGTTGTTGGCGGGGTATCCATTCCGATGCACATGGGGTAACGACAGTATGGTAAACAACAACCAATAATAGCACAATGATGACCGATGACTAGAAATGACTACTCCCCCAAGACCAATGACTGTTACTTGCAGGGCATGGAAGTGGTTGGCTGCAACCAACACCGAGTGGCACACACCTTTTAATCTGTACCATTATTACTATTATTACTTTTTATTACTGGTTCACCGTAATGACCCCTCTTGAACGGGGCACTATTTCTGGTCGAACATAATGAGATGGGGGAGCAGGAGTTTACAAAACAACCGATCGCGCTCGAATTGGTTTGGATTGTGAGTGGGTGGACAAAGTGAACCACCCACATACCCCTTGCTGGGGAACCAAATTCGATGGCTTCATGTTGGACTTTGTATGATCGCTTTCGTAGCTGTAACAGCTACGTACCAATAATATTGAAAGGTCAATGGTTTGGGATATGGCCGTCACAAAAGCACATTCTATGTATACATTGGCACAATGATTGTAATTTCTGTTCCACATATGGTGGTATCAGGTCTTTTTGGAGACTACGAAACTTCCTAGAAGTCTTTTCATAGTTTCTTCAGCAAACCTTCTCACAGATTTCTTGAGGGAAAGCTTCGGGGATTCTCCAGAGATTTGTTCAGAAATATATTTAAAGACTGCTCCAAAATCCCTCCAGAAATTTTTCAAAAGATTCCTTTTGAATTCTTTTAGAAAGGAAAGACATCCAGTAATATCTGCTTTGATTAATTCCTCCAGAGCTCTCTTAAGGTAATCCTACAGCAGTCCAATGCTGATACCCCTAATATGTTTGCAGGAATGACACAAAAATTCTCACAGATTTTTTTAAAGCTTCTTCCAGTAATTCTTCTTCTGGATATTTTCCAAATAATCTCACAGAAATTTTTTAATGAAAATCTATTCCCTTGGTTATGCGACCTAGCCACGTTAGGAGGGCCTAATCCATCAGCCCATTAGATGGAACTCGAGAGCATAGCCTATAGTGGTGGTATAACATTTTAATACGCACTAATCTCTCGGATGTGATCCAACCGACATTCTGCGCCACAGATTGAATTGGTACTAGTTTCGATCAACCAGTCCATTTGAAGTGGACATCAACACATTTTTCGACGATCAGTTTGACTAGCTAGATACAACTATTGACTAGCTAGATACAACGTTATAACATTCGTATTACATAAGGTAAAGAACTACTCAGGCACTTCTATGATTTAATTTGACATGGGAAGTTTTCTCGGCCGAATTTTCTAAAATTTCACAATAAGATGCACTTCAATACGACGCAAATATTAGCTCTGTACTTCAGTAATGTTCGCCATTGTTATGGTTTTTTTTATTTACTCAGCAAATGTTGATACGTCTAGAGCAGGACTGCCTAACCTTTTTGAACCTGGCCCGCGGTCTCAACAACAAAATTTGGTGGTGGGCCAAATTTTTCGTTGTCTGTAAAAAAAAATCTTTCGACGTTGGATAACGTCTTACGGCAACATGCTGGGGTACAATTTCGAACAACGAAAATCGCTCGCGTCATGAAAAGTGATTAGATTTTGACTGTTAATAACATTTTAACGCCAGGATAGATTTTCGAGATTCTTGCACCAATCGATTGTAAATCTTTCTACGAATCGACTCCAATAATGAAAACTATTGATTTTCATGACTAAACTACTAATAAATGGGTAAATATCGAGGCATGTCTTATTTTCCATAGAAGAGCACATTTTTCTTGCTGTTATAAGGTTTTAACGTTTTGAAGTTTACATGTACCGTAATTTCGAGTGAAATTGATCATTCTTCACGTTTTTTCTTATCTGTTTTCAATAATGTTGAAAATGCCAAACAACTGAATACAAGTACGATGGTCAGTCTCTTTGGCTCATGTGCCAAAATTTTCTGACAAATGTGTTTTTAGTGGTAAAAATCATCCTTTAAATAAAAAATCGGAGAATCCCATTTCGGGGTGAAATAGACCGCTTGTCAATGCGATTATTGTTATTTTTTAAACGACTCTACATAATGAATATGAGCTCCCTGAATCCGAATATGCTTGCCAAATTCTTAATAATGCAACATTTAAAGAAATCTATCTATCTATATAAATAAAAATGGAATGATGTTTGTATGTCACGAAATGGCTTGAGAACGGGCTAACGGATTTTGAAAATTCTTCCATAGTTATGTTCCTGAAGTGTTCCGACGTGTTTGTGTATATAAAAAGCAAAGGATATTTAACGGAAAAGTAGAAAAAACAGGAGTGAACGGAACTTCCATTTTGCACGGGGCGTTCCATGGCGTTTTTCAACAGCCTACTTGATGGCAAGACGAAGTTTGCCGGGACCACTAGTAATGAATAGTTATTTTCAAGAATTGCAATGAAAACGCCTAAATGTAGGCAGTTTCCTAATGAAATCTCCGATATCTAACAGAAATTCAATTATTTCAACCGTATGAGCTAATTGGTGCGAGTTTATACGATGAAATCGGGCTCGGGGATATAATTTAAGCATCCTTACAAATTTTACTTACTTTGAATAATTCCGTTGTCATCGCCGCTACCTATGTAAATGCATGCTAGAGCGATCAGAGTATCAACTTATCAAACAAAGAGCTAAAACTAATCAGCAACAGCTTTGTTGATGTTTTGATTTGGTAAGAAATTGTCTATCGAATCGAAATACGCACACAGAGAAGACTGCAAAAATGCTACCGCCGCCCGACCCAAGCGACGGGAACCTGGGTAAAACTTTGTTTGCCATTTATCTCCGTTGAAAACTAATCAACCAAAATTATAATTGATAAATAAATGAATTAATTAATCAATTAATGGTAATAGATGAAATATCTCTGGGTGTAACTATTTTACGTCGAATTCAATGTTGTGACCCTGAAAAAGGGCGTTTTGTATGAAATTGTGCTGCAATTCAATTTAAGCGCTTTCTCCACGAATACGACGAGTCAGTTGGATGTGCCGAGCGCTAGAATCGTAGATTTGCCTCTACATTTCCCCGGATACCACGACGAAGCAGAAGAAGTTCTTCATGGTGCGGAACTTCTTCGAGTATCAAAAGGAGATCATGCCAATTATCGTGACTGACAACTTTAACATTGTTGTTTGGGGAGCAAGAGTTGCCGCTCGACCGATTCTATCGGTGTCGAAGTGTTAACCGAATCAATCAAATAATAACACACAATGTTCATAATAGGTCAAAATTGACATGCAACATATAGTGTGAAAATTGATTAGATTTTTATCAGTAGAAATTTTTCATAAGTTCATAGGAAGAAATGCCTATGTCCCAACCCAGGAGAACAACAATGGAGTGTGCATTAACTTTCTTTGCAACGCCACTCCCGATATTAACATTAACCCTGAATTGAAACGGTTGGTACGGTTGTCCCCGTTTCTTCTTTTTTCGAATTAAATTTTTTTTGTCTATTAGTTTATTCATGCTTGGATAACCTAATTGTCATGATTGTTTCAATTGTCTTCAACCCCCAAGTCTGCACAGTGGGCCTGACCATTTTAATATTTGTATCATATCGCTGATATTCTGCAAATATTAATACTGACAAGAAAATATTTGAATAATTTTAGATATTTCCAGGATGCTTTTGGCTGTGCAAGCGCTTAGATTAGATTAGTAGAAATCTTTCATAAGTTCGTGACGGTCTCAAGCTAGGAAATAGAAGAAGCTAACGTTATCCAACGTCAATTTGGCGGTTATAACTCGGAAACAACCTCTTACTTTTTCATTAAAATCGTACCAAATCAGCCAATTTTTTTTTTGAAATGTTGAAAAATATATTTGCAGCTCAGTACTTTTTCCGAGTTTTATTTTTTTTAGTATCTTGTCTTGAATTTTATGACAATGAAATCCAAGTTTTATTTTATAAGGAAACAAGTTTTTTCTTCAGAATTCTTTTAGCGTCCAACCTATCTCTGAAAATCCTGCCCAGGATTCTAAAAAACATCAAATTTTTTTGAGATATTTCTCGATAACTTTTTCAAATCGACGTAAGTAACTTTCATACGGATTTGAGAAAATTAATTAGGAAGAATCACAACCTGTCTAAAACTGTTTTAAAATGAATCACCTTTCTAACATTTTTTCGCCGTGTACATCGCTTATATTTTGCAAACAATTAGCGTTTCCACAAAAATAATTGTAACAAAATGATAAGCCGTTTCGAGTTACTTTCGACGTTTTTCTATCAGTGTAAAATCGGCTCAAGTAGTGTTTTGTTTTGATTCGTGGTTAAGTCACTTTGTCTCTCCATACAACGGAGCGGTGAAAGTAGCAGTTGGGTTGCGAAAGTTGAAATTACTACTTACGCCGTTTTGTATTTCCGTTCTAAAACTATAAAATATAGTTGGGTAAGAGCGGAACATGTGGAATTTCGTCTACGAAACACGTAGGATCAATAAAGTAAGATTGTTCACTTTTCTGTTCACTTGAGACTATTTGAATAAGTTTTCGAGATTTGACCGGAGATTAAATGAGGATTTGAGATATTGTGCGTAGCCCTGTGTCAGAATCTAGCTCCCGATTTGATTTGTAATCCTGGTCATGAATATGTAAAATTTCTATCAAGAATTTTATTTGAATCCAGGTTTAAATTCTATTAGATTTCCCCTTCTCATGGTTATGTTCCAGATGCGAGGATACTGTCAAAGATCCTATAAGAATCCTACCATACGCACATGGAAATGCTGCAGAAGTTTTCCATAAAATTCATGTAAGTGATTTTGTGAGAATCATACCCGAGATTTTTCGATAAATCTT
Source organism: Aedes aegypti (assembly GCF_002204515.2). NCBI lineage: Eukaryota > Metazoa > Arthropoda > Insecta > Diptera > Culicidae > Aedes > Aedes aegypti. The sequence goes on from NC_035108.1 coordinate 29,479,971, forward strand.
ACTAAAATAATCCTGTCCAGGGATTTGCATAAAGTATTTCCAAAATTCACCAATTGGATTTATAACTTATGTTGAAGTTCGAGAAAAATTCAGTTTATTTTTATATCAAGAAGTGACAAATAAGAACGCCCTTTTACGAACTTGAAAACTTAAATTTCAAGCTAAACTTTAGTGAAGAACATTGTGCATAGGAACCAGCTACTGAACATACATTCATTTTCAAAAAATTAAAATTGTAGTTAATTTTTTTGAAAAATAAATGAATGAGAATAAAAAAAACTTTATATGCTCCAACTTAAAGTTGGTAAAACATTCGACGGGCCAGATTTGACAAGAATCTTAAATATTTTCGCGAGCCGTACGTTGAGCAGCCCTGATCTAGAGGAAGTACAAAATATTCTTTTTGAAATTACGTTGCATATAAGCCTACTTTATATAAAGGAAATGAACCACATAACGGCCTACTTTTCCTGACAACAAAAACAGTACTGAAAAGTGCTACTTTTCGGTGCTGAAAAATAGCACTTTTCAGTTCTGTTTTGGGAGTCACCAACTAAATATCTGCGTCTCTTCAAACCCCATTTATTGAACGGCCCTGTGAATCTCAATGACTAGTTCGACAATGCTTCTGCTTCTGCAACCATTTGGCAATGTGTATCCGTCTAAAGGGAGCCCAGGGAGCCATTCTCATTTAGAATAAGGTCACCCAGTGTTCGCGAAGGTTACATTCCAAAATGTCCGGAACCTAACTTCACGGTTCGTGCAGGCAGAAAATAGCACATGAGGAATAATTTAAATAATTCGAAAATTGATTCCGGCATCTTACTTGGGCCGTCGTCGAAATCAGATCAATGGACCGATGCACGAGTTCACTAATTTGACGTTTGAGCGGTGCCGAATTCACTGGTTTTCATGGTCACATAAATAACACGGCACCGCTAAAACGTCAAATAGTGAGCCCGTGCATAGGTCCATAGAAAATCGATTGAAGCGTGAACTTTTGTGAATGTCATTCGCAAGATCAGGCTGCTGTGTCACAGCCTACCTGATCAAAAACTACTGAGACTATGCGTCGCATGGAGGGTCATGTGGATACTTTTGAAATAGGTATGTTTGTGCTGTTTTTCAATAATCAATGGAACGGCATTTTTCGTAATAGCAAAAATTGTTGTATTAATCCAACTCGTGCTGAAAAAATCATCATTTTGCAACTTGTTGCTTAAATAACTATTATTATGCATCACCAAAACAAACAAAAATTGGACATGACATCAGTACTATAATTTGTCAACATAGACTATAAATTGGTTCTATGTGTTATTTCAGAACAAACATTTCTAATAGTGCCGAATGCGTAAACCAGAATCCTTCGACGAAATAAACAAGACTAAAGCATGGACTAAAAGTTGATTGTATAAAACTGCCTGCAAAAGATATTTTTTGATACCTCACACAAAAAATAATTCTAAAAAATGATTCTGGGGCATGGTAAACATGATAAATTATCCGCAGATAGACTCATGAAATTGAAACTCAAATATACTGACTTAACTGTTGTTTTTTTCTCTTTTCTCTTCCAGGTATGTATCGATTACATCTTCATGGAATTATCATCATTTTTATCTTCATGGTATGAAATTTATTCCTAAAGCACTCGAAGAAGTCCAAAAAACGCCAAGTGTGCAGCGCACTATGCATACAAGGACAGTGCTCCTGTGCGTCGCGAGTTTCACGCCATTCAGCATTATTGCCTCGTCGTCTAATCAAGTTTAACAACCCCGCTTTGCCGAAACTCGTGCATTGAAATTATGCTTACGTTGGCTTCACGTGTGTACGATCTGCCAATTGCGTTGCCGTTGCTCTGGGGTTTGTCGAATCGTGTAAAGATATTCCGCACCCCTTTGCAGTTCACTGTGCCATTCTTGAAGGTGGGACCGGAATCAACCATTCTCGCGACTGCGTTTCGCTGTTATTGTCGCGAGAACGCGCGAAACTGGCTTCCGAATACAGTTGTTTTTCGTTTTGTCTTACACAGCGCCCACACTTCAACACACATAAAGAGAAAATGCAACTGGGATAATTAGCGCGGTAACAACACAACGAGAGAAGACGGGTTTCGTGCTGTGCAACAAAGAGAGTTCATTTTCGGACCAATTTTGTCAACTACGCGCGCGCTTGGTATATTAGGCAAGTTTCGTAGGATGCACTGTGCTACAGAACCATTATAATAGCTGGTGAAGCAAAAAGTGTGGATCTTGTAGCTACGCCGCGCTACTTGCAGCTAGATAGAGCGTCAGTGGTGGTAATTAAATTAATAGAGCGTTACGACCTTGACGCTCGCGAGTTCTTAACGACTTTACCAGCCAGCGTAAGCAATGCTACTTGCTGCCGTAGGTTGAATTTAATACTACATTACATGCATTTTGAATATGAAAATGCATTTGACTGTTGTTGGAAAAAAGTAAATAGCTGGTGTTGGGTAGAGTGGCTTTGCGTGAAAGATTTTCGCCTAGTTTTGTTAGATCTCCTACTTATTTGGAACAGGGATGCAAATTATTCTCAATCCAATTTTGACATGAACAATGTTATTGCTTTCGGGTTGAGAACTATTCAATCACGAAGCCCTATGGGGACCCATTTTACATTTTTCTTCACACGTACACTTTTGTAATAAAAGACTGACAACATAGATGAAGTGCATTTATCGGACTTGTAATGGTCAAAAATTATAATCAAAAGACATAACCTCACAAAGCGGAAATAACTTAATGTCAGTACATATAATCAAATGCTAGCTGTACAACAAAGCAGAAACCACAAAAGCACCGACCGGAAAAAAGATAATAAGCAGAAGGAGACATAAAACATTAAGCGCAGAAAGAAAAACATACCAGACAAGAACGAAATAAGTACCAACTGGTAGAACATTATGGAAAGCAAAACATACCAAAAGACACAGAAGGACAGAAAACATTAAAATGTACAAAAGGAGGCACATAGTATCGAAAGACTCAAAACAGAATTGATCACAACGCAGAAAGTATTGAAAGGTGACAGAGCCAAAAAAGGAAAGTGATTGACAGATAAGTAAGAACCAAAAGAAAACAACAGTGAAGAGCAACGTTGTTCATTTACGATAAATCTTCCTTCATATTTGGTATAGGTCTATATCAGTATATTCACTATATTTGATCAACCAAGTTGCAATTCAACATTATCGACTAGTTCGATAAAATCTTTTACACCAAATATAAATATTCTATTATTTCTTGGTGATAATGCTCAATCACAACAGACAGTAGCTCAATCGACGAGCAAGAAACGAAACATAACTAGCTCGTTCCAGTTTCCTGTATTGAATAAAAATAAACAAACGAACGAAAGTCAACAATCACGACCCGATCGCTGAGAAGAGCCACACCACAAACGCGGTGCTGTCGACACAAATCACACCACCTATACATAGGTATAACAATCTGAGTACCCAAGCAAATTGCCGCAAACCAGTAGAAAGGAAAACGAGTGTGCAAACAAATCTCGCTCTCGTTGACGGACAGCAACTATTGGATTAGTGATTTGTGTAGATATAATGTTTATTGTCCTTTTTCGATTGAGTTCAACTTTTATAATTTTTCACTCTTGATTGAAAAAAAAAATCGGGGTAGCGGACTTTTCGGTATAATGTGTTTTGAGATTATGATTCTTAAAAAACCTTCCGAAAACCATTAATCCGAATTGTGTAGTATTCAGTTTTGTTGTTTTCGAAGAAATTTTGTAGGATCTGAACATTTTTAAATTTTAAATAAATTATTTTAAAATTATAAACATTGAAGATTGAAATACTTATTTGAATGTGTATCGCATTATATCCCTTTTATAGAGATATATAATATATCTTTAGTATTATGTCAAATGACCCAAATGATAGTTTCTGCCTCCTCATAGACTGGTCTAGGCCAAGCCACCGCTTCGTCCGTTTTACAATTCTTATTACGGTGACCTTGAATGGTGTGCGAACATCGAAAACTTAACGACAAATAGTTTTTCAACTGCATTTTGCATGTTGGCACGCACCCGAAAACGTTCTAATCGTTACTCCTTTGGGCTTGGGGCTGTTCATAAAATTCATGAACCAAAAGCATAGACTTTGATCGTCCACCGCTATTTTCCTCCTAAAATATCCACATGGATTATGAACGACAACCGTGTACCGCACATTGGTCGAAAGTCAACACCAGCAGAATGTGCACAACCTACCCACCAAGTGAAAATCACCGGATCGATGCAGCAATTTCCCCAACTTCATTGATCCATCTCGTGTTGTCGTCAGCGCTTGAACGTCGCCGATACTGGAAGGACTAGCTTCTACAGCACAGAGAGGACCAACGATGACAAGTCCACGCGGGAGGTTCTGCCTTGCCTGGATATTTATGATGGGAATGGGTATTTCACCCTGTCCAAAGTTTCTACCGCTTCCAGCTTGGTTGGTGCACATCAAAAACGCTTCGCCTCCTCAATTCCGCCACCATCTCAGCGTCATCGTCATCATCATCATCATTACCATCACAGCTCACTCGGCTGGCTGTTGTATGCTATGTACTGCTCTGCAGTACTCTAGGCGGTAATTCGATGTACGGTTTCCGTATGTACTCCCTACATAGCGTGAAAGATAGGCAGCTATCACGAGCAGGCAGCCAACAGCAGCACCCCTTGAACGCTTTCTGGAAAATGGGGAGGGAGACAAAGCTTCGCCACCGTACCGGTAGCTTTTTCCTAGAATCTGTCCGTCGGTTGCTGGTGCTGTGTGAAGACAGGAATGTGGTTTGGGTTAGTTAGGTCAAAGAATGCAGTTGCTGTGATTTGAATCCTTCAATACAATGAGATCAAAGTCAAAAGGATAAATCTATATTCATCTTCAAACAATATCAATCGAGAAAATGACGCATTTGTTCTACATTTAATCAGGCCCCTTTCAGAACCGCACCGGCCTAGTACCATGTGTTCAAGAGCACATACCTAATACAACTGTTCTGTGCACACATTTAGCACCATCGCAAGCACGCTTCTGGTCTGCTTCCGAACGAGGAATCAGACCGGGATTATACACAGGACGAAAATTTACGATCATATTTTCCATTTTCGCCCGGTTCCTATTCATTTTCATTCCCTCCTACTTGGAAAGCGGAGAACACAGCCAGCTACAGCAAGAGAGCGTAGGAGGACGATGGATGTCCTGTCTGCCTTCAGCAGCAACCCAATTTCCATTGATGGAGTGGTTGAGATTTCGAGAGCTTTTCCCTGCTCTCCATCCCGGCCAGGGGGAGAAGGTCCCATTCAAATCCCATAAAATATGTCTTGTCACACGCTGGCTGGCGGTTTCAGCTTTGGTTGAACGAAGAAAACTGTACCTAGTTCTTGTTGCCCATGTGAAGGAAGAGGGCACCACCAGAGGTCCATTATTTCATTTTCTTTCTCCAGCCTGTGTCTGTGTTCTATCCGAACCATCAGAAGAGCAGTCAGGTACGAAAAAATAGACTCGTGTGTGCTTCCCAGCTCGTCTCTAATCTGTTTATATGTACGTTGAGTAGGTTTTGTGCTGTTGAGCTTAACCTGATGATAAGAAGATACCTTCTCGTGGCGAACAACCTTCCGCAGCTACTGCGTTGGGAGAGTTGAGCATAGAGAATAGAAAGTCAAGCATAAATAATGCAAACATCGTCGCTGGGCATTGCCATCTATATTCTATGACACGTTCGCAGATGAATATATGGATGCCGTCCTTATTGTGCTTTCCGGAATAGTGATTTTTTTTGGCTTCCTTATTTACTTTTTCTCTCGGACACTTGGATCTATGCATTGTTTGCAGTGTTTTTTTTTTAATGTTGCATATTATATGTTAAAATTGACTAATTTCAAAATGAATTCGTATGGTTTAATGAAAAGCTAGCGACGGTTTTGAAAAATGTCCATTCCGTGAGTTATACTACCAACCATTTAACTTCGATCCAAGGAGTATGCGTTCGATTCCCGCTCGCCATGAACGTTTTCCGACTGTGCCACTGGGCGTTGCATGCTAGTCCATTGTCTAGTTTGGTGCTTCCATCAATGGACTATTTATCGTGCACTGGAAGCATTAACGTATCGGTGTCTCTTAATGTAACATGTGCAGTAACTCACCTCTTTCAAAGTACCAAAGCCGTGCAGCTAGCGGCAGCATTCGTTTAGGCGTTTTGTGCTACGGAGTGTGAGTTCGACTCCCGCTCCAGCCGGAGGAAACTAATCGTCAATTGAATAATCCTTCACCGGTCCACTGGTTGTGGCTTGTGTCCGTTATCTAATGTAAGGTATGTTCAGTATGCGCGCTGAACATGAAAGTTCTTAAAATCAAAGTGCATTGATAATAAGATTTAAATTAAATTGAAGAACATTAGAAAAAAAAAATTGATATCTAAAACAAAACATTTTTCGAAAATAACTGAAAGATCACATCTAAAATCCATATCAGATAAACTAGTAAGGTATGATTCACTGCCGCTTTGAACATTTAGTCAAAATCCAACTTAAATCTAGTAGGTCTGAAAATCTTCTAGGGTAGATTTCAATATCTCATAAGAAATTCATTCCAAAAATGCTCTGGAATCGCTCCTAATAAACATAAAACAAAATTATAGATTACCTCCAGAGATTAATAATCGAGGTATTTCATCAGAAATTCATAATGATCATAATAACGTCGAGCTAGGGGTCTTTCAATCTAGGTTTAATTTCATTTTTTATTAGGTATCTTAATTGATTATGTTGTCTTTTTGTAATAATTTGGCTCATTCTGGAGCGCTGGTATTTTTAGACATAATGATCTAGTCAGAATTGCAACAGAAATATTTTCAAGGAAACCACTAAGCATTACCTCTGAAAGCTGTTACGAATATTTTAAGCATCTTGATTATGGATTTTAAGAGCTTACTGTGAGAAATGATGCGACCAAGGAATCTCCGAGAGGTTTGCCGCAAATCTGTCGAGATGCTACCAATAATTATTACGACAGGTATCTGTTAATCATCTCACCAGGAATACTTCTTAGGCGGCGTTAACATCCGATTAGACTTTTAATAAGGAGTCTATAGATAACTTCAAAAAGGTTCCTCCAATCAAACGTTTGATTGGGAACGTCAAAGTTTTGAAAGGAATCTGTCTTGAATTAACTAGCGATTGCCAAGGCAGTCCTCCAGACATTTTCAACATATCTACAACAATAAATCTGCAATCAGGCTCCTGAGAAGGTAACTCTTGGCCGCAAACCCGGCAACCCACTAAAACCAGCACATACACTATAGGTGAGCAATACTCGCTGAATTGTTCAAGTGATGTACAGAATGCATAGACATTATCCTTGACCATAGACCCTTTTCTCCCCGAAACCACCTTACGGTATTTCTTCATGGAGGGGCCAATGCATATAGCCTAGGTAAATTGTTGCTCTTAGTCGAATTATACAATGTTAAAAGAGACCACTGCAGCCGACTCTTGGTTGGCACTGCAATTCTAGCATAATGTGGGAGACAACCGTTGTTACTGCGTTCTAACACTCGGCATCCGAACACGCGTTGTCTCTTCCCAGTAAACACACGATTGTATATTATTATATAAGAGTATAAATGGATATAAGAGTACAAATCGCCTCCATTTTGATACTCTTATACACTATTGTATACAAGTTTGTGTTTACTGGGTTTACACGCGTTGCGGACTACTCTGGTACCTTTTTGGTTGAAACATAGAACATCTTTTTTGATGATTAGCCCGATGGGCGTCATCCCAACTATAATGCACACGGCCTCTTTCGAAACCGTTCGCAGGATATCCATCCATCCGAGAAATCCGGGAAAAGCGGGAAAAAACCCGGGAATTACACATGACCGGGAAAAATACGGGGAATACCCGGAAATTTAAAGAACACCCCGGGAAAATATGTATTTCAAACATAAAACTACTGGTTTCATTCACTATGGGCGAAATTTCTTCCAGAAGGTGCACGACTGCCTACCACTCGTACTTCCCACTAACATTTGGTGAGTTGGTAGAAAGATAGTTAACGATTAAGATCTATGAAACATTTCTAGAAGGGTACTTAATAATTCATGGCAAGGTTCTTGGCAAGATTCTTGTTAGATTTCTATTCAAATTCATGACAAATTTTCAATGAGATCTACGCTGGAATCCTAACGGGAATCGAAACGATAATTGACCAGTTTGTTAAAAGATTTTTCTGAGAGATCACTGAAATTGTTATTGATAGATTGCTAATAAAATTTTTAGTGGATTCTAGGATTCTTTGCTGATTCTGCTCGAAATTTTTAGTAGATTCGTAGAGGTTAATGAAAAGTTAAGCGAAAAACATAAATGGCTTGTTTCTTGAGAGACCTTTGGCAATCCTGGACAGATTTATGAAAAGTTGACAACCAACTTCGGGCTGAAAATCTCTCGAATAAAAATAAGTAATAAAAAAGTTCCATTTGGCGGATTTCTGGGGTTATTTAGGAAATTGATTCTTGATGAAGCCTTTTATGCATTCGTTTATAGTTTGACTATGACAAAGTTCTTATGAGGCCCCTGACAAGATTTTGTATGGATTTCTGAAGGTTCACTACGAATTCTTCCAATCATTCTCAACAAGCTTATTGGCAAGATATTCGTTAAATAAATAAGCAGCGAGATCCTTTAAGTACTTTTAGGCCTTGGGCAGTTTTTGACTAGATTTTTGATCAAATCTTGTATCTCCAAAGATTACAATTTTATCGAAAGTATTGATCATTTCATGACTCTCCATAGTATTAACCCCTCTACCGGCAGCTTCATTTTTTACCGCAGGAAATTCAAATCGCCATAACTTTTTTGTTTCTCGGTATTTTTGCACCATTTTTTCACAAGTTCTCAAAAAACTCTTCTAGTTTGAGGATCCGTGTCGATATTGATCATTGGTCATCTGGATCCAGAGATATTCCGAAATTCCTTGGGGGACCGACGCTTAATCATAACCCACGTATATATCTTAGGCTACAGATTTTTTAACGTATTCAGAAGTCCACTCTTTGGAACAATACATTAATGAGAGTATGTTGTGAAAATATGAAGCAATTTGGAGCAGCCGTCTTTGAGTAATGAGCATTTAAGTTGCTGGTACCAAGCTGACCAAATAAAGATCTTGAAAACTTCAAAAAACCTCATATCGTAATTTTCAGATATCTCTAAGAATTCTTAACCAATTTGTATGATTTTTTCAGAGTAGCTCCTTATTACATAGCATTTTATAGCCCACATTTTACTTTTTCGATAAGTTGACGTAAAACAAAATGGCCGCCTAAGACATTTTGTATGGAAAATGTCGGTCCCCCAAGGAACATTGGAATATCTTTAAAACCAGATCACCAATAATCAATATCGACACGGATCCTCAAACTAGAAGAGTTTTTTTGAAGACTTGTGAAAAAATGGTGCAAAAATACCGAGAAACAAAAAAGTTATCGCGATTTGAATTTTTTTCTTGCGGTAAAAAAAGAAGCTGCCGGTAGAGGGGTTAACTCCATTTTGTCAAATATGTCAAATGTGACTGTTTTGCAGTTATGGGCAGTGTGCTCTAAGCGCCATTCAGATGTTCACCGTAATGTTTCTTCCACCTTTCGATCCCCTAACGTTCATTCGAGAAAACATGTTCCAATTCTTATAGTTGCATATTTCAGCTAGCGGCATGAAGTCTTTGCGGAATGCATTCAGTGGTTGATAAAACTTCCGTATATTTTTTGTGCGGTTCAACTAATCCCTTTCTTCAAACTTCGTTTTCTTCTGAAAATGTATCTTCATGATCGCGGCTTGACGTTCCTTGTAGTATCTAACTGTCTAAACGCTAAAGCTATATACCCTAAATGTGGCAAACTGCTAATTACGTTGACGGCGGCTGCGGTGTTAGAATCCGCGAGCGACAATAATCGTGTGAGAGCCGACTGTTCGTGTGCCGCACGCACGACACAGCTCGCTCCTCATTCCACACACATCCTGCTGAATCCAACGGCTCTTGATGGGTAGGGAAGACCGCCCGAACTACAATAGGAACAACCACAGTGCGGGTGGTGGAATCTGAGACCGAGCGCGAAAGAGAATCGCTGATGGGCGCTTTGCAATTAATATGGGTAACGCGCGCGTGATTTGGCCGCGTGCGGCACTCTCGTGTTTTGCGTGAACGTTATATTTAGAACCGCACCGCGTGCGGTGTACTGAAGGTCTTTCCTCCTTCCTTTGGATCCAAAACGAAAATAGACCCCATTCGGTGGTGTGTGATTTCTCTCGCAACACAACACCCACCATCATCAGCACACATCACAATCTAAGGCCTCTTTATAGATTGTGTATAGCCCTTTCCGAATCATCTAAGGGTGTATTTAATTGAGGAAAGTTTTCTGTGTCGTTTGCTTCGGTGGTGTTAGTATTCGACGACAAAGATTATTGTCGGTGCCGGTTGCCTGATTGCTACGCAATAGAAGTGCTTCCATAGCGGGTGCGTGCATTCACGCGCCCGTGATCATTCACGATTCACGTTGCGATCGAGTGATTCATACTTAAATAGCATATCGATCAAAACTGAGACGGGATGAATCACTTTCGCCATATTACATAGTATCTTTTTTCCGGTTTTGTGGGGGATTTTCTCTTGTTTGTGATTATTGATTAATATTTGAGTTTTGGGTTCGCTTGTCTTCTTCATTTTCACAGTGTACTAGGCAAACTACGGGTCGTTCGGTGTCATATTCCGTGAAAACATTCTGGGTATCGTCTCTCCTCGCTTGAGTGGTAACCTACTAGTACCGTACTACTCCTCTAGTCGATGTGGTGTTAGTATTGCAGGGCTGGTAGTAAATCTCTTTTGAGAGACTTCGCTTTACTAATGCAAATTGCGTTGTGTGGTAACGGAGTATTTCGTAGATTGCATACTGAAAACTGTCATGTTATTCACTTTACCACTTTTATTCCAGTTACTTATGAAAAACTATTTTGGATGAAATAGTTGTTCAATCGAAAATGCGTCATGGAAAGACATGAAAATGTCCATTGCCGGCCACGCCCATCTTCTCTGTTACGAGGAAAGGGAAGGATAATGATGGTATGACATCTATTTAAAAAGAGGCCAGCGACTTACCGACGCCCTCATAGATGTCAAGGAGTTGGATAATAAGGAATGAAATGGTCTAGGATGCACTATAAGCGAGTGGAGCAAATTGTTGGGAGTGACGCAGCTAAGAAGATTAATGTCACTCCATGCGCTTGTATTCCAGGGAATGGGGCACAGGTATTTCCCCCTTGTGTCCTAGCTAAAGAGCTTTGGTGTAAGCGCCATTGTTCGCTCTCTGGAACGAGAAAAAAACATTACCCTAGCCTTTGAAATAGACCTAGTTTCATTGAAAATAAGTACATTAATTGGAACAAACTCACCAAATCCGATCTAAGCAAATGATTCGATTCATCACGCAAATGGTCATCACAAAAAGCAGTGCCAAGAGTTTGCCACATGTGTTGTACGAACTACAACAGCGCGACCAATAAAGTGTGACCATCGAAATGCTTTCCACCATGATTTTTAACCACTTTGGACGGTATTAGAAAAACTTGACAGTTGAGCACTAAATGTCACTATCAGGGTTGGGAAAAATTCTGAAATTCACTCTACAGTAGCCAAACAAAGCAAATCAAAGTCAGCGAAGCCAGTGAATTTCACGCCCATCGCTCTGTAGGCAAAAATACTTGTAAATAGCAAAACACCCTTAGCAACCCAAAATTACTTTAAAAAATGTTCTATTTCGAGCTGCATTTCCCGCATTTAGAGCCTTCAGTGACACTAACTATTTATAAAATTCATGCACGCAACATAGGCTACTTGATAAGATTCACGTTTTTAAATTACTGTACTGGGAAGAGCCACGTGACTTTCTCGAAATTCAAGCCTACTACTATTACCATTCCCAGCACTGGTCACTATCATATGTTACAACTAAAAAACTTTTGTTTTATCAGAATCACACTTATTACCAACGAAAGAAAAACTATCCGGGTGGCGTAGCACCGGCCGTATCACCAGTGGAATCGCGTAAAACTTATCATGCAGAACGCGAAAAAAACGTGACAGGCAGTTGACAACACAACCGCTCGCGGCGCGGCCTATTGCGTTTCTCACTTCGCTATATTAATGCAAGTCTTCAAAAAGTCTCTTTTTTCAATGGATTATCTCTCTATCTCTCTCTGTACTGAGAAAATTGATCTCCAAAGTCACTTTTTTATGTTCTTATATTTAGCAGGCAAAATTAAGAGCGTTTTTGTATTTTCCACACACAAACACTATTTTTGATACCTTTCTAACCTGCCAAGAGCGTCCTAGCGTTTTTCGAAAGAATATTTCAGGTTTTTAAGCTAGAATGCTTTTTGAGCTTCTGTAAAGATAAAATGGATTTTTTTGCAGTATTTTTGGAATAATCCCTGAACGAAGGTTTTTGGACGAATAAAAAATGTGTCATGATTGTGATCCCTTGCAGATATTACAAACGAATATCTGGTCGAGTTTTGTTAAAGAAATTTTTCCGTAGCTGTAGCTTGAAATATTACATAATTACTAATGGTTTTTAATGTTGGTTAGTTAAACCCATTAAGTAGTCAATTTGCAATTTCTGCAAAAAATCGTGTAGTATTAATTAAGTGTAGTGAATTTTGATGTAAATACTCAGTCGCTACCAGCCATGGTACTGAAGAGAACAGACGCATGCACTCACACTTGGAGTAATTCGCCCACGGTACATAAACAGAAGAAACAAGAAATTCAAGTTTATCAGCCTTCCCGGCTAAGTTGGGGAGGGAGATGACAAGCCGTAGTGCCACCCCTTCCCCCCCGAAAGCTTTGAAAATCTCCCTCACCAATACCTGTTCGTGGTGGCATATGACGTCACAAACATTCTAATTTATTCCATACAGCAACAATAATTCGCCGCGCTCTTCATTTGCTATGCTTTTTCGTTCACGCCATCTCTCACAGTTAAAACGTGCTGCTTCCAGACGACGTCGTCGTAGTGATGATGATGACGTGCGTGTTTCGAAACTCGAAACCAGTTGTTACCTTTTCCCCCCTGTGAGCGAGAGATGGAGAGAACGGGGCAAACTTTATTCGCATATCCCGTTACTATTTCTCATGTGGAGAAACCCCACATTTGCCAAAATTTATTCCATTACTACAATGCTGTGCGTTGGTACTTGGTAGTGCAAATTTATTACACTCCCGTCGACGACCGACCTCCTTTTCGTCACATTTTCCCATGAACCGACTCAAGCCTGGAGAGGAACCGAAGACGGCATTCCGTCATCGTCGTCACGATTTCATTACCCCGTTGTCGACGCTCGTCGTGGGAGATTCCGCTCTCACAGTGCATCCCCTGAGCAAGAGTCCACTAGGGTGCCTTCTATCTACTAAGCGCTGAACGACGTTCATGAATGAACCAATTCTCGATTTTTTCGCCGTGTACATCGCTCAAATTTCGCATACAATCAGATCGCGTTCAAAAACTAGGTAGTTTCTATTAATTTCAACAAAAATAATTATAACAAAATGATAAGCCGTTTCATACAGTTACTTTCGACGTTTTTCTACCAGTGTAAAATCGGCTCAAGTAGTGTTTTGTTTTGATTCGTGGTTAATTCACTTTGTCTCTCTATACAGCGAGGCGACGAAAGTAGTGGTTAGGTTGCGAAAGTTGAAAATCTTACTTTCGTCGTTTTGTAAATCCGGAAATTAAACGTTCTAAAAGTGAAAAGTTGAGTTGGTACAGAGCGCTACGTGTAGAATTCCGCCTGCTTAACACGTAGGATCGATAAAGTAAGTTTGTATACTTTTTTAACTTGAGTCTGTATGAATAAGTTTTCGAGAATTAGTGAATGTGGAAAGTTCCCGCATTTCGGTCCAGCTTGTTCAGTGAGATACTGCGGTGGGCGATATAGACGCAACTACATTGTTGGACGGAAACGTGATTCGACTATGACGAACGATGCGATGTCGGCGATTTCTTGATTTCTTGAAATAACAAGTAAACTCGAGCTGAGCCATCTCTTCAATTTGTGTGTTATAAGTCCTTCCATGGCTGTGTTTTATGAATCAATAGGGTAATTTGCCCATTATTGCGGTATTCCCTATTATTGCGGTATAAGAATTAAACCCTCATTATTAATCGAAAACTCTTTTTTCTATGGATATTATTGATGATGATGAAAGTTTATAGTATTCCCAAGCTGTACCAGATGAATGCTTTAAAAATTAAACGATTTTGATCGTTGGAAGAACAGTTTTAGATGATGCATCAAGCAAAGCCTATATTTTTAACCAGTCTCTCTATCTACGGGCCTGTTTTCATAAGCTTAAATTTTTAAGTTTAGAATCAAAACAATTATATGTAGCGGGTATATCAGTTCAGTATAGATGTAGTTACATGATAGGTATTGAATTTTGAATAAAAGTTCTATATTTTTGAGAAAAAGCATATACCGCAATAATAGGATAATGAAAATAGCTTTTTGCCTATTATTGCGGTATCTGTAAATCTCATTCAAAAATTCGATATTTCAATAGTCATTTTAAATGTAATTGCTGGAAACATTAATTATATTATTAGGATACTAATTTGGGACATAATTTTGAGTTATTCATACATTTATTTATTCAAACAAAAGGGAGTTAGTAGTGTTTGATCCTTTGGTCGCGTTGCTTGCTCTTGCGAGGGCGAACGATGGACATTTGTTCGGCATACAATTCATTTATCGAATAATACCGCGAATCCGGTCAGGCGTGAATATATCAAGGATCGCATCATCGACTAAAGATGACTCCCAGATCCTTACCTTATCCCACTAACCCAATATCCTTTCCATGACAACTATGGAGATGCAGAAGATTCTTCGGTCTCTAAAACCAATGGTTGTCTAACTAACATTCCTTCCCTTCCCCGATGACCGTAAGGACGTGGCCGGCGCCGTTATTGACTTCTTAAGTTTGAGCTCTCGATTTGTGCACATTGATGAATGGTAAGCTAATCCCAAGCCCCATTCACTAAATCCCTGTGCAACTTCGATTGTTCTGGTCAATCACGGAGTAGCAACTACGAATTGTACGGTCATTTATGCTCATGCTCATTTATTTATTCAAACAAAAGGTTTATGTTTATTTTTACCCTGTAATTCCGCTTATTTACAAATATTTTGCAAATAAATACAATGTTTTACCAAAAAATAACGTAAACTGAGTGAAAATCGGAGCAAATGCTAAAAATATGTTAAAAAACTATGATATAAGATGATCGCAAGGAAGCAATTCTTTAAAATTGTGTTGCTAGTGGAAAATATTTTTAAAAGCATCAAAATTGTAGGTTAAACTTAAGTCAACAAATTCATTTCTTATATAGCGACTAGTGGTCTCAGATGGAAGAACCTTGTCTATTCACTTTAACATTGTCCACCTACGACAAAAGAGGAGACGAAACCGGCAGAAAATCATTAGATTCTGTTGATTTGTTTTCGAATCGTGACATAAAGTAATGAATTAGTTTCCCTCATAGATATGTCCAAAGTCACACAAACTGACAGTACCGTGCAATGTCATCAACATGGAGGGAGCATAATTTCAATGCTCGAACATTGTGTGATATTGAATGTATCTTGAATGTAATAAAATCTATGATTTTTGGTATACCGCAATAATAGGACAGTACTACCGCAATAATAGGACAAAATACCGCAATAATAGGACAGATGAAGAGCTTCAGATTTATGTCAAAAATATGTATGTATGATTCCAAAAATTACTTTTTTACTTCACTATACTCCAGATAAAGGATAGTTTTACCACTTAACATTGCAAAATACTATAATAATTAGATTTTGGACACTGCAATACGATTTTAATTTCAACACCGTGCTTAAGTCCTCCATAATAGGACGGATACCCTAGCTCTTATTCTTATCTTCAATTACGTCCAGAACAAAGATTGCTTCTCAGTATGATATTCTAGGAGAACTTGATTAGAAATCAAGCTCTTCAGGTCCTGATACATCCATCCACCTAGCTGATGAGTCCATCCGCCACTCATTGTTCCAACCGGCGTGACTATAACACCATTTATAGAAAATTACAACAACGTTCAGCGTAACTTTCCAACTCAAGCCAGCTTCATGATTCACTGTAGACTTGAGCGAGTTCATGGTTCGTTCTTCGCCTCCCTCGCCGTGCACCGCCAAATATCATTCTAAGCACTTGTTGCTTGAAGACTCCCAAGTTTTGCAAGTCCTTCTCCAGCATGGTCCAGGTCTATGTCTTGCGTGACACCTTCCAGCACAACATGAAAGTCCATCACTCTGTCGTAGTCTCTGGCGAACACTCCATGCAGTTTTGTACATCTTTATTGTTGATTTAATTAATCTCGCGAATTTGACGGAAAAGCTGTTTCCATTATTCAATTACTCCAGTTCAAATAAAAAAAATGAAATTGATGGACAGGTGGTGCGTAAGAAACTGGTGCCCATGGCATTTCTGGCGGATTCGCCGTATGGCAAAGATCGGGTCCATTGACGAGCAGCCATCGATGAAACCCACTTGATAACTTTCCACGCGATCATTAGCTATAAATGATAGACGATGGAAGATAATCTAGGTTAGTACTTTATAGGCGGCGTTCAGGATGGTTATTGCACGATAGTTTTCACAATTCGTTTTGTCGCCTTTTTTTAGATAGTAGTCATTCTTCAAATTCTCCGGTAGCTATCTATCTTCCAATTCTGAGTACCGGTCAAACTTACCTGGTCAATATTGGGCTATTGAATGGGGTCCTCAACTTCCCCCATCATGGGAGCTGGTTGGTTTCCCGCTGTCCTCTGTGCTGATGTAAGCATCATCTTCTATGCTGAATTCTGATCCACTGTGCCGGTGTCCTCTGCGGCTTGAGGTGATCGTGGTACTTGCCCGAGCAGGTGGAAAAAGCTGACCAAGATCATAATTTGTTGTTCTAAAATAATTAGAGTAAAGTGGGGCAAAAGTTCGAGTGGGGTAAGAGTTTCTTTTCAAGATTTCTAGCTCATTTCAAAACAAATTTTATAAATGTCATGGTGGTTCGAATGCTATTCAAGTTAGAGACTTTTACTCCAAATATCATAAAAATCGATTGAGATTTGGAAAAGTTATGGCTATTTGTTGTTTTTTGACGTGAATGTTGTAATTTTTGGTCAAACTTTCGTTGCATGGAACCAATTGTAGATAAAATCTTTTTCAATATTTTATGTAAGGGCGTTTCTAGGCCTATCATAAGGTTGCTTTGAGGTGTATTAGTTTTTGCATAAATGCTTGAAAACAATGTTTGGCCCATAGTGGGGCAAAAGTTCGAATCAGCGGGGCAAAAGTTCGACCCATGTATAAAATCACGAAAAAAATTGCAAATTACCTAAAATCCACATATTATCTTCAAATTTATTTAAATTTGTCTGATCGTGTGAAAACTGTCACCAAAATTTTACATTTCCACTAAGTTTTGTGAAAAACTGCTTTTTTTTAATATATTACAATTAACCCGGTTTTGGGCAATTGTTTGATGAAAATTTAGTGTGTATTTTTCGGCAAACTTAAGTTTACGGCTAGAGTAAAGTATGCCTGTCATAAAAGGATCGATATTTTGTGTTTTAGTCAGCGAACTTTTGCCCCACACTAGATTCGAACTCTTTCCCCACCGGTGGGGCAAAAGTTCGAATAAGACAATCAATTTTGAAACTGTTATAACTAAAAATGAGTAAATATTTTGACACAAGTTTGTTCAGCAAAGTTATAGCCAATATGTCGAAGGTTCACTTTGTTTTGTTTTAACTGCTATTGTTTTCCTGGAAACTTTGATCACAGACAAACAGACGTCACACTCTCACCATTCTCCATCGACCACCTTTTTAACGGTCGATTCAAAAATATAGTAGGTGGCCAATCGGCCACCCGCAGCGCTTGCATCGGTTTTGTTCGCGTTTGACGTTTAAACACTACCGCCATCTGTTGGCCTGTTGGCCAAACACTCTAATTTTAGCATTGGGCGTACATGTCCTCGTGACTATGATTTTTATTGAGATTTGTTCTAAGTGTTACGTCTGTTTGTCTGTGCTTTGATTATACCACTAAGGTCGAACTTTTGCCCCACCTTACTCTACTGACGATCATAATTAGCTTTTGGTTTGTTGGAGATAAGAGATAAAATATCAAAAATTATATCAAAAATTAGTATGGAGAAGTATTGAACAATATCTTGTTAAGATATTATTGTCGCACCGCTTTTGTTCCTAGAAGTTGTCCCGACGTCACTCTGTTCAGTCCGGCCATTTTGCTGTTGAATGTGTTTTGTGTCATGTCAAAGAACAAATGTTGATCTGTTGATCTTGTTTACATATTTTCAGATGTTGAGCTATTGTGCTGAGATCAGGGAGTGAAATTATCGCTTCACGAAATCTGTTTCTCCGAGATAAAGGCGGCAACTAATTTTCGGGTTGCTTGAAAAATGTCTATTTTCGTCTTATTTCCGCGATAATTTCATTCACTGGCTGAGATTTATAAAATTTTGGAACATCTTTTCAATTTCAAATTGATCATAATTTGAGTTCGTTTCGAGATCAAGATGTGATTTTGATTTTTACGTCTGCCCGGGTCTTCCATCTTTTGATCGCCTCGCGTCCTTCCATCAAGATGTTTACGTTCTTATCCCTGCACTCTTGACACAAATCTCTCTTATGGCGAATTCGGTTTTAAACCTGGGGTCAGAGCTGACCCGACTCGCAATAAACGAACGAAAACGGATCCAGGTTCGAGTCAAATCGAATGTGTTATACCTACATTCGAACTGTCAGTCACACAGTTTCATAAAATTTCGCTTCTCTGAGTGCAAAATCACAAAAGAAAGTCTCAATATTAATGCAATAAATATTGCCGAATGCTTTCGTTAACATCTCTTGTTGTTAAATCTATGCTTTAATCGTTAATTTTGATAATAATAAAAATGTAAACAATCAATGTTTGACAGTTGAACCCCGCTCAGGTTGGATCGCAAAAAATCGACAGAGCGAATCTCGTTGTGTTTGGGTCGAACCTGGGGCGGATCCGGGTTCGACCCGATCCAATAAAAAAACGTTTTGACAGCTGTTAGAGCAGATCCAGGGCGAACCTAGGTTCGCCCCAGCAATAAACGAAATCGCCATTAGAGTTCTTCGCTGGAACTCGGACGATGATTAGCTGTCTCTAAAATGGGGAATCATGAAGAACAGACATTCCAGGTTTACTTTACGATATAAAAATAAAAAAGCGCTCTATTCGCAAAGACGGTTATGACGAATTCCATGTCGAATCGGTCAGATACAGATTTCGACCATCTGCGATCTGCAGTAAATTTTGCACATGTTTTGGTATGCTAAAATAAGTGTTTTCCATAAAAAATCCATCGTTTCGATTCGAGAATAACTTTTGAAAATGGCCAATAAATCTTTGCATACATTTTTTTTTAAATTCTAACACCGAAAATGTTGATTTTAGAGAAAAATGTTGTATGAAGAAGCTGTAGTGAACCGTTTGGGCCTACAAGAAAAAATATATACACTAAAAAAATATGTTATGTTTTTTCATGAAAAATTCAAAAATTAAACTTAAATTTTAAATTACACAAAAACCCCACATTTAATATTTTTTTAAATTTTCACCATAGAATCTTGATAGTAAACAGATGTTTGGGACAAAATTTCACGATGGAGAAATTTTTTATAGAAAAGTTTTTCTAAGAACAACTTTCGGTCTATTTTCAATGTTTTATGTTTTTAATTAATCATAATTAAACGATTTCAATTATGGTAAATATCATTTTCCCAAAATTTGGAATTATTTGTCATGTTTGTTTACATCAGTAGCTAATACCATACCATGAATTGCTTTGTTTTCTTCTTGACAATGGAATGCATCCTCGGCTGTACATTTCATCGCATGTCAAAGCTCGCACGTCACGAATGTCACCCACTACGCTGTTATCGCTGCTGTTGATTATGTTGATAAACGGGATTTGATGGGCGTGGCTTCCAATTCGGGAGCCATCAGTGAAGTGTACGTAAACACCAGATAAACACAGTTATCATTCGTCATCTCATTGCTGTGCAACAGTCGAAGCCTAGCCTACTGTGATGCGAAATGAAAACCATCACGCACTGCTACAGACACACATATACAAACGCACTAATCATAGTACACCGTAAACACTACACCCCCATTCCATATTATTATTCCACTCGGATAAGGAAACCTCACGACACGATTATATGAAAGTGTTTTCAACATGCATTACTCCACTTGTGGGGGGCGAGTTCTCTTCGTCTTGTGTAATGGGGACACAAATACAAAGGAGAGCGGGGCTTCAATGCCACCGGCGCGATCCCCCTCAACCCCATACGGTGGCGATGGTGTGCAAATTTGAGATAAAGATTCTTCGTTGGTCAGATAGGCCATGTGTGCCAAAGTAATAATACAATTTCATTACGTCCAATTAAATGTTAATAAAAAATTTACATACAACTAATCGAGTCTGTTCGCTATTCGGCGGCGACAATGAGCATACACATACAAACAAACATTTTAAAGTGCGAAGCGAAGAGAGGCAAAAGAAATGAGAATGAGCGGAAAGAGAGAATAATTTGCGCGGACGCACACAATGAAATTTTCTTGTGAAGTACAGCCGTACTCACAACCACAAACGCAGATAAATGTCAAAAATCTTTTGGAATTTTGTCAACAATAATTTTAATGATGTGTGGATTGCGCAGGGGGTGATACTGGTAGAAGAGAGATATACCAAATTCACGAATACTGACTCGAGGATTGATTACTACTCGAACACCGTCGTCAGACCAGAAAACCACCGCAAAGAGAATACTCTGTACGAAAATGGGACACAATAAAATGTGGAATAACTAAAAACATACCGTGTGTGCGGTGGGCATCCTATACACACAGGAGATTTACAGCAAATTAAAATGAATACTTTCGAACGGGTCTGCATGTTCGGCGCGCATGCTGCTTGAACGATTCCTGCGAATGTAAACGCGCAATGGCTCTCACACATGTATGTGACATGAATCAGTATAGCAGGCTGTGTACGGAACGGAACGGTCTATGGTGCAAGTGAGTACCGTTCAATTGAGTGATCACTCTTGCACATCAGACTCAGAAGAGCAGCGATGGGAAAGATTTGAAGGAATATACTTATAAAGCGATTAACGATTATTACCTGCTTGGTTGATTGTTTGCGTTAGTTGAATATTGTTTATGCATTGATGATGTCGGGAAGAATATTTTTCTTCTATAGCATTCGTAGTAAATTAACACCTTATTCAAACATTTCATTTATTTATTATTATGAACTTAATGCTTCATACTAAAAAATAAATAAAATACTTGAATAAGCCAATGAACTGATTATGTTTTATTTGAGATACAATCGAAGACACGATTGTTAGAATCCAAAGATGTCTATCATAATAACCGCCTTCTTTGTTAAAAAGCACAAATCTCATCATCTAAGACGTTCAATAGATTATCTGATTTGTACTCGAAAAAATGCAATGCAAAAAGTAGAAAGTTGAAATATTAATGAGTCAATATTGGAAATCAAAATACTTACCAGGCACCCCCGTTAATTTGACTACATTTAATCTGGACACTTTAATTTGCACCACGCTAATCCGCACATCATTCAGGTCAAAAATGGTTCAATCGTCAATTAGCTCATGGAATGGAGTTAAAAGAAGCTTTGTGGAACGAAACGCATAATCAAAACTAAACAGCCAAAAAGGTAATCAGAAGTACCGTGTACCCCCGCTAATTTGAACGGTACCTCATGCAAACCATCGGGGTTCATTTTTAATTTGAACATCTAGTCACCCTAGAATCGTGTTTCTGGTAACCTTTTCACTGTTTTGTTTTGGTTTTGCGTTCCATTCCACAGCGTTCCATTTCACTTTACTCCGTTCCAGAAGCTAAATGACGTTTGAACCATTTTTAATCTGAACGATGTGCAAATTAGCGGGGTACAAATTAAAAAGTGTTCAGATTAAATGTGGTCAAACTAACGGGGGTACCCGGTACTATTTCTGTTGTTCGTAGGGTGGCTAGTAGTTCTAATTGAAAATGAACCTAGATGGTTTGCATGAGGTACTGTTCGAATTATCGGGGGTGCTTCAATACAGAAAACTACGAAATGCGAAACTATGTCGAGGGTATGAAGGTTTTATTGTGTATAAAGATAAACCTTGCGTTTTTAAATTATATCTACTCAATCAA
The DNA here is from genome assembly GCF_002204515.2 of Aedes aegypti. Taxonomy (NCBI): domain Eukaryota; kingdom Metazoa; phylum Arthropoda; class Insecta; order Diptera; family Culicidae; genus Aedes; species Aedes aegypti. Next base: position 29,502,379 of record NC_035108.1, read on the forward strand.
TTGGTTTGTATTGAGGGACTGTCCATAAATGACTAAGCATTTTCATAGAAGGAGAAAAGTTTGCATAATGATCCCTCAACTACTGATCTCATCACACAACGACTACCCACTTGCACTTTCGATCGAGCGTTTCGCACTTTATATCGTGGCACGTGCCACCTTCCGAAGGGAATTTGCCTTGTCATATTATTATCGATGTCACCTACGAAGGCTCGCGATGATGATGATGATGCACACTTAAGAACTTGTTGCTTTTGTGCGAGCTTGGGACAGGTGTTTGAACAAAGAAAGCGCCACTATTTATACTTATGACACGAGACGATAATTGGTTTTAATTTTATATCTACCAATAGCTTCATCTACTGTTAATTAATCTCCAAGTAGGCGGTGCAATTCAGCGAATAAATCTTACAGCAAATTAATTCATATAAATTTATATTTTCATTAAATCATACAAATTCAATTTATAATTTTATTGTGGAAAACACATTTTTTTATATGAACATGATTGCTATTATTATTATTCTGATTATCGGGTTGAGGAATAAAAGAATTAAAACTATTATACATTTTGTGCATTGCGCGATTATTTATCGCGACGACCATCTTGGAAATCTCTAAAAATGCTTATAGATTGGCTTGGTTACTTGATACTGATTATTGTACTTACATATCGAAACATTAGTTGTTCAACTTTAGGAATCCATAAATACCAAACAAACCTGTATCTAATATTTTATATCGAAGCTATTGACTTCACTATAATTACATACATAACGCATTCCTTATAGGTATCGCTGAATGTCAACCGGGTAATTAACGCACTCGTTGTTTCAGCTGATTGTGAGCTGTAATTAGCGATAGAATAAAAACTGCTTAGCTGGAGTGTTTCTTGATCGACATTGAAGATAAATCGATACGTGCCAAAGACATTCGTCGATTAATGTGAAGAAATTACGATGCTAATCAGATATTAGGAATCCTCATGATACAGATTTTAGAACACATTAACATTCTTACAGATTTCTTTGAATTCCACATTTCAACAGTCAACAAATCTAATATTCCTTTCCTTTTTTTTCTCTGAATTTCTTTACAGAAGGCGACAAAGGATCCTGGGAGGGTGGCCTATCGTACGAGTGCCGGTCACTGCTGTTCAAGGCGCTGCATAATGTTATCGAACGGTAAGTTAATTGATACGCAAAGGTTTCGGTCTTTTTTCCAAAGGAGTTTATTTAGTAGTGGATATGTAGTTGAGGGATTTTGAACTCTGAGGTGTTGCAATATTCAGTATGAAGTATGACGTGTTGCCATACGGGTTCCATACTTCAGGCAGGTTGTCTGTTCATTCGTAAAATGTCCATAGGATATCGTCAATCAATGGTGAACATGGAATTAGGGATTGAAATGATATTTGATATCTTCCACTTGTAGTAAACGAGTACGTTTGTAGGAAGTTATCAAGCCTGTTTCGTTGACCAGAACTTTACTGTACGGCAAATCCAACAAAAATACCGTAAACACTAAGTCCTAAAGCATCATCTTCTGATAACCGAAGAACAATTTTCAACAGATTCAGTCTGTTTGATTGCTTCGCGGATGATATGGATATTTCCAGTCGAATATCGCACAAGCATACTTGAACACTCGCCTGAGACGAAAGGTATTGAAAGTGAACGAATGCGTTAGAGGTAAAGTATGTGTTGGTAACGTGACAGGGCTTGCCTATTGTAGGAAGCAGTGTTACGATAGACGGAAACGCTTTTGAGGTGGTGGATGGATTCGTCAAGCTCGCCCAACAATACGACAAACCCAGTATTCACAAGATTGGAGAAAGATTGATGGATACAGTAGACAGATCATATTGTCGAAATCCCTGACAGCAACCCGTCGAAGATGGAATGAAATCGTGGTACTGTGGCATTTGTTTAGATTTCAACTAAATTAATGATATGATAATGGTAACAGGGTGTCGATTACCAGGAAAAAACCTGATAAGTCAGGGAATTCAAGTTTTGGACCTGGGAATCAGGGAATTTCACTAGAGGTGCGGGAGAAACGCGTTGATTGTATGCATCGGTCTCGTATAGCTAGGTGACAATACTCGAGGTGGTTTGCACGGCGAATCACTTCACTTGAGTCGAGTATTATCACCTCGCTATACGACCTCTACCTTACGCCACCATACGCCATTCGCAGAATAAGGCCAACAGTTTGGATTTCTAGACTTGTGCTCCTGAAAATTTTGGGGAAAATTAAATATGAGGGCATGGGCAGAATATTTCCTTATTTTATTTCTGGTTAAAACTGATGTTTGTCCATTTCGCTACCAGTGGAAATTGTACTGCACATTAATGTTATAAAACATATTTTAATTTTAAAATTTGTAGACATTTCTGAAAATGCGCTGGATTGGGGTTAAAGCCTTACTTCAGGATTTTTATCAGGAGCCAGTTTTAGTATTTTTTTTAGTTTGAGTAAATTCTCCACAAATTATTAAAACGCTACATACAATTTTTCGAAAAATTTAAAGGATATTGTTCGATAATCCATCGAAATATTGTGGGATCATTTGGAGATACTCATAGAAGAATTATTTGAGGATTTCCTCTGAGCATTACTGAAGGCACGACGTATTAAAAAAATAGATTTATAGTTTGGAATATTTATATGTAATTCCTGAAAAAAAATCTTTCGAAATATCCCTGAATTATTCCTAGGAAATCCAAAGGCTAATCAGAAACACGAAGATGTTATAAAAAAAACAGAGAAATCTTTAGATTTTTTATGGAGGAATAATGTAAGAGCATTAGCGTAACTTGAACTCCAAGTTAGAGGGATCATGATCAATTTAATCGAAAAAAATCTTATAAACCAATACATGCTTAGCATAGGGTTCCTAATTTTGTAGAGGGGGCTAAAAGTTTTCTAATAGGGGCTTTGAATCCCCTTAAATCCCACCCCTTATTGACGCCAATGTTCATTGTGGTATTTAAGATATATAATTGGAAAAAATGAGGAGCTTCTGGAGTAAATCTTAGAAGAATTATTGGAGAAGTATTGAAAGAATATCTGGAAAAATACGTCTAAAAATTTCAAGGTGAATTTCTGAGAAATCTATTGAATTCCTCAAATCAAATCTCCAAAAAAATTCTTTGGCAATAGCTAGAATTTTACATGGGAAATTTACTTGCTCTCATCTCGTGTGACCTGATCAAATGGGAGCGATTCGACAATTACCACCTCATAAGACTCGTCTCATCTCACAAGAAGCGCAGAATAAGCACAAGTGTTGCATATTGTATAAAAATTGTTAAATCAGATAGTGTAAAGTGTAAAGTCATTGTCGTTTATGCCTGAATTTATGAAATTATGTTTTAGGTAATTCACTATCCGAGTACTTCCTTCTTTTTTCAATTTTAAATATAATTTTGCGCTTGAAGATTTCAATTGAGTATAGTCAATAGGTGACGCAGCTATTTTATTTATATGAATTTACAAGTTTGATAAGTAAATACTCAAGAGCTCAGTTTTACCATGTCAACATAAATAAACGCTTAAAAAAGTTATACAGTCAAACCTCCATGAGTCGATGTTCCATGAGTCGATAGTTTCCATTACTCGATGATCTCTGCGGTCCCTTTGATTTTCCATACACTTTTGCCCCCAGTAGTCGATATTTCCTTTACTCAATGCCTCCTTTGCTCGATGGTCCCACCAGATTAACATGGCTGTGTTTGGTTTCTATGACTCGATGTCATTCAATATTCGATTCCTGCATCGTGAAGGTCGTGGCACATTCGCTCCGAAAATGGAAAAAGTTGAGAAATGGAAAATCAAGGTGCTGACCGTTGCACAACGGAACACCATAATTGACGAGTACGAGGCAAAAGGTGCAAAGGTAACAGAAATTGCGAAGAGATTCCAGGTACCTCAAAGTTTCAACAATTCTGAAGAACCGGGAGAAATGGCGATCAAAGAAGCTTCAAAATAAAAATCTCAAAGTCAAAAAAGTGAAGGCACCGATTGACGAGCGACTGGAACGGGCACTTCAAGTCTTTATAAGTCAAGCCAGGGAGAAAAGTGTTGCGTTGTCGGGATTGATTATTTGCGAGAAGGCATGCTAGCTAGCAAAAAAGCTTGGAGTCCATGAATTCCAAGGTAGCAGTGGCTGGCTCTTCAAATTTTTAAAACGACATAACATATCGATTAAAAAAGTTTGTGGAGAAAGCACTGCGGTTAACTTTCAATGGCTGGAAACTGGATGACCAACGTTTTGCCAGGTTTCATCCAAGAGTATGAACCGAAGGACATTTACAATGCGAATGAGACCGGCTTATTCTGAATGTGCCTGCCGGATAGAACATACGCATTCAAGTCGAAATCTTGCCATGGCGGAAACATTTGTTCTATGAGTCGATATTTTCATGAGTCGATGTTCCTTTCAATATCGACTCATGGAGGTTTCACTGTATGATAGGTGTATTTTAGTGAAGCAAAACCTTTTGTTCGGTTTATTCAAATAACCTAAAACATAAACTATACTTTATTCAAATACATAGTCGGATATGTATGTTCTTGTACAAATCGTACTTATGTCGGTTCAAATGAAGAAATTCAGTGGTCTGATTTATTTTCTGGAAAATGACTGGAAGATTAGGGAAAGCCAGGGAATTTTATTTTCTAAATTGAGTAGACAGTAGAATCGAAGAACGTGAACTAGCAGTGTTCCCGTACTGATTCGGGCCATTTGGTATCGGACAAAATTAATCGATCGAGGAATTCTTTAATTAGTCAGAATGCCTGAAATGAATGAAATATGCAGAGCTATGAACTGCCCATACTCGCAATACAGTCCCATTAGGAAAATCATCATGTCGAGAAAAACGCAACTGAACATTATGGCAAAAAAAATCATAAAGCCGCTGCCCGCAGCAGAAAATTTTAGTGTCATCCATCAACACATTATCATTAGAGTATAAGAAAATGATCAGTAACCAAAATATTGTTAATACATTTGTTTTGTATGTACAAATCCAAGATACTTGCAAGTGGGACTCATTATCCGAGTACTTTTCTCATCATATTCAAATATACCCGCATACCAGTCCCATTGCTTGGGACTCGCTTACTTTGTTATAGCGCACCTTGACACATTTAAAGCCAAGTTTACTGTAGATTCCATGGCACTTTTACTTTTGCTACTATTAGGGTTCTCATCTCCTAGTTACAATACTTCTTGTAAAATATTAGACTTAACGGTGAATAGTGACAGTCCTGAAGACATTCCTGGATTTGATGAAAGCGTTGCGACTGGCCGATAGGAAAGGTAATCTGGATTCACCTGCAGCACGTTTATATTGGATTTGAAACTCAGTACTCAGGCGGGCAAGTATTATTTAGCTTGATTTCGGCAGAGCTATTCGACAGTTCTTAGAAACCCATAATGCAGGCTTCTTATTGGATCTACTCATTTATCAGCATTGGATATGGCTCATGCATAGTTTGACCACTTGACGATACCAGTGCGCTGCAATGGTAATTTGCGTATTCCCATGTTGGCCCAAAAAGCCTTTCCCTCGTCGTTGGAATATGAATGTACCAAAGATTTTGTGATAATTGGTCAGGAGACGAGGGCAATCACAGCAGTAAGTTTGACTTGGAGGGTTGCTACTTATCTTATTTTTAGTTTAGACTCTCATAAGGTTTAACATTTAGATATTTTTCCTATCACTTAGCGCACCATAAGTCATTTAAGTCATTTCAAGCAATAACAATATTTGTTATGGAATAAAGATGGTTAAAAATACTGTAATTTGTAGTATTTATTTCTCTTATGGAATGAAAAGTACGAGCCAAAATTATAGAAATCATAACAGGAAGAGGTTTGCTTGAATTTCATCGTAAACTACTAGTGGGACTGTTATGCGGGTACTTTCAATATGGGACGCACCTGATTTGATATTTTTTTCACATTTCGTCCATACAAAAATACAATTTTAGGTATGATACCTAGAAGTACACTAATAATAAACATGATTCACGAAGAAATCTCAAAAGTGATGGAAATTCAAATGGGACTGTTATGCGAGTATGGGCAGTGAACTGATGAACTAAACAATGAATATAAGTGAAGAACATCCAGGAACGATGAAGATTTACCAAAGCGGAGGGCAGCTGCAGCTTGATATTGCGTCGGATATCAGCATTATATCCGAGCAGACAAGGCAGAAAATCGGGTGCGTCAAGTACAAGAACAGTGAAGCTGCAATGTAACCATCAGGAAAAGGTGCAGACGGATTCGCTGTAAAGTGTCTTGCGTGGATAACATCTCATCTAAGATTACAACCATACCGAAGAGCACGATTGGTATCGGAAAAAGAAAGGATACAGCATGTACTATTTTAAAACAAAACGATCTAAATATTAGAGTTGCTTGTCTCGTCGACAAAAAAAAATGACAATGATTGAGAAATTGCAATCGATTCATGGTTACTAGAGCTTTTTAAGCAAGAAATTCTGCGTTGTAAGAAGCAAATTAGTGTAACCTCAAATCAAAATTCACAAAGTTTGTCTGTTCAAAAAAGGATTGAATCTCCAACGTTATCGAATGTCATAAAGCTTAAACCAGACGATCTATATAAATGAAATCTGGATAAATGATGTTCAGGGTTTAGGTAGTTGAACAATATGAATTAAAGTAGCAGCAGTTTCGAAGATGTTTTTTTTTATTATCGACAAAATTTCAGTTTTGGAAATTGAGCACTTGAAAGAAGACTGTAGAATTTTTTCGCAGTGTTTGAGTTGATCAACATAATGGAAGCTGAAAAGGATCATGCAGAATCCTAGTTTTTTAAGGCTAACAAAAGTACTTACGTAAAGAGGTTGATTAAAGTATTTCATTGGAAGCTAAAGTTAGGAAAACTACATCGAATTCAGGATACATCAGAAGAATGGAATCAGCAAATATCAAAATGTTGGTCGGAAAACTGTTACTCTATGATGTCGGATATTGCAACTGCTGTATCAATACGATTTGGAAGACAAATCAACTCGCAGAAAATGAGTAAGACAAAGGGGATGAACCTGGTGTAGTAGTTAAAATAGCGGAATTTGGGGCAAGTGTGCCACCTTAAGCAAATTGTTCTCTAACTTTGCCTAAAGCTTATAAAATCCACTAATTTAGCCTCATGATGTTAGTTTCACATCTTTTCATAACCACTGTGCCATTTAAAAAGAAAATAATTTCAAAAAGTATATGTTTTGGAGCTTCTCAAATTTCATCCAAAATAACCTATTTTTCGACACTGTGGGGCAAGTGTGCCACCCATATGGGGCAAGACGACCACCGAATGAACATCGCATGTAGTTTTACTTTTAATGAAATTTTCTCTATTTCCTATTAATAAAGAAAATCGGGTGCTTCAAGTACAAGAGGCTCAAACCATGCGTAACTCCCTATTACTCAATTCGAATAACTAAAATGGTTATTTTTGTCTCCATTCAATACAATATATGTATTACCCATTAGCGTAACTTCAACTTAAATCTAGAGGGGGCTTGACTCACACGATAAACAAAATCTCTTTAGCAAGGTGCATACTTAGTATAAGAGCTTAAATTTTCTAGGGGGGGCTTGAGCTTTTCTGGGGGGGGGGGCTAAGACCTCCCTAGACCCCCCGTATTTACGCCAATGGTCTTACCCTTATATTACGGCGAAAATGTAAAATATTAAACTAGATCAGCACTAAATAACGGTAAAATATTGATGTAGATATGTAAAACGATACCTAATAAGCCGAAAAACATGTCATTATTCAATATTTTGAGAAAAAATCACTCTGTTATTCCCCTAAATGTCAGTTATTCCCTTACTATACTTCAGAAACTACTACTAGTGCCTCATTTTGGTTTATTATGATGATTTTGTTGATGATGTTTACATTTTTATAAATTTCACTCGAACAATTTTTATTTACCAAATAGGTGGCACACTTGCCCCAATAAGTATACATTTCAACCAAACTGGATTTCGTATGTAAAACTAAATACATTTTTTTTCAAATGCCACAATAACTGACAGATTGGAATAGTTTAACGATGTACAGTACGTTAGAAAATTCTGTTAATAATTCACCTTTCACCATGCTATTTATAAACAACAAAATCTTATAAAAATCCTCTCAAATTTGATTGCACAAGTCGATGTAAATACGTGAAAAATAGAGCAATTTTCATCATATTTTGACCATTGTATTGTGAACTATAAGGGAACGTATTGTTAAGCTCAAAGAGAAAATATATACTGTAGTTTTTATTAAAAGCAGGGGTGGCACACTTGCCCCTATGGCTACACGCTACTCCCATCGAGGTCGAATTGCATCCCCAAGAAAGTCACTAATGAAGATTGTAAGTTATAGTGTCGACTTCCTTCGGAACGTTAGTAGACATCAAGTCGATCAAAAATCACAAGGGATTTATGATCGATCGTTAAGTTCAGGAGAAGTCGATTCTATAACATTTGTAAATGTTGCAGCAAAGGAGGTTCTTTTTGTTGAATTTACCTTCTTTATAAGAATTGAACGTTCAGCGAGTTTCCATCCACATAGATTATCGTAGAATACTTAAAAAACATGTCGAACAAAAGAATACGTACACATATTGCTTATGCCTACAAAACTTAAATCTAGCTCACCTTGTCCATAACCCAGCAACTTATTCCATTTTCTTCCCTTTTTCTTCTGTTTCATCCTCCGTCCGACCGACAAATACACACACGCATCCCGTCCCGCAATGGTGGCCCTGACGACGATGATGACGATGGCGATCGAATGCCGGCTGCTGTGGCTCTTTCTACGTTCATTCATCACATCCGCGACCGGTAAAACAACAACATCTCAACAGATGTCTACTCTCGCGGGATGTCGTTCGCTTGGGCAGGTGGTTCGTCCAACCGAGCTCCAACAGCGAGCGAGTATTTGGCAAAAGGTAAGTAAGTGGTTGCCGGCTGTCCCAAATTTAGCCAATGTTGCTACCGCTAATGACCACAGCGTGGATGTGAGAGATCATGTTCAAATTTGCGTGTCCGCTTTTCGAGGCATGCGGAAGCGCCATTCCCACTGTTAGCAAAATGGGTGTCGCCTGGTGCTGAGACTCCTAGTGCAGGCGACACTCGTGGGAAAACCAGGGCCACTTCCAACAGCAAACTAAGGTGGAATTCTGGGACATTTTCGTTAAGCAGGTAGAAAAGTCTTCGTTCCCCCACCAACAGAGTAATTAAGATAGACAACGGGGTGGTCATTAGTCGTAGCTATTTGTTTGTTTCAAAACATATGATCATCAATCTAATCCATTCGTATCTTCCGAGCAGCTCTCTCCATCTGTCGTTTTCCTTCGCGTTCTTCGTACATGGCGATAGTACGGTGTGTGCCTCGATGGATATCCGGGAACATCCTCCGGTGCGACCATTGATGATCAAACACCTTGAGGAAGCTCTAGCCCAGCAGGGTAGCAATGGATCCACCAACGCCACTAGTAACAGCAACAACAACTGCAGTAACCAAACGGGCAGCTCCGGTGACGCCAAACCTCGATCAGTCATACTGGCTCCATTTGGACTCGCCGCAACGCTCACTGGCCAGAGCTACAAGGCCAGCGATCCTCAGACCCAGAAGGTGCTCGATGACTGGAGCGCTTTCTACCCGATCTCGAACAAAAATATCCACCTTTCGGAGAGTGCCGATACAGTGCCGCCCATAGTGGAAATTATGACCGGTATGTACCATGTTCATCATTGATGTTGGATCGTAATAATCATCGTTCTCTTATTTCCAGGCGGTGTCAAAATGCGCTATCCGTCCAAGTATGTGCTGGTAACTGATATCGACGATTGGTCGCCACCGTCCAGCAATGGTTCCAATAGCTTAAGCCAAACATCGGTGGCCAAGTCGGCCACCGCTCAACCGACAGCTTCTCTCACGGCAGCTGTATCCAGTGCCCTGGGTGCTCCCAACAATGATCTTACCACGAACAACAGCAAACAACAGTCGTCCCATCCGGACATGAGTAGCAAACCGCTCATGAACCCACCGCTCACGGTACCGGAATCTCCCTCGAACGATCTCGGCAACCAATACAGCATGTCGTCGACACTCATCAACAACTCACCGGCCGTTCTGCTGCCGGAACGTGTTTGGCAGGATTGCATAATGCACGCTGCTCCCACTATTCCACCGCCACAGCAATCTCCGTTGGGCGAGAGCTCCGGTGGGGGCGGTACGACCGTTAAAACCGAACCCTCCTCGAATGCATCCTCAACTCCAACATCTTCATCCTCGTCGGGTTCGTCGTCCGGTAGCAGCAGCAGCAACAATGAGAACAACTCGTCGATGGCAGTGGCGGCAGCCGCAGCCTTGGTCGATGCCAACGCCAACTCCGTGTGGGAAATTACCGATCCCACCGTCAAGGTGCCCTGTTCGTGCATCAAGTGAGTATGATTTCAGGGCGGGCGCTGATTAGATTTTAGGCCATCTGCGTCGCCTGTGCGGCATCATCTTTGCCCTATTGCCCTATTTTCAGTTTTGTATGCGGATGATCTTCCGAGCTGTTTTAGTGTTTGCAGTTTACTTACTTCGCATTACCTCTACACCTTCGTTTGTGTTCGTAAACCAACCGCTGTGCTAATAACTCAACCTATCTATCGTCTTTTAGTGTATGCCGTTTTGACTAAAACGTAGATCATTTTATTGAATGATTATGAATGATCTAACTTTGAGCATGCTGAGTTCTGTTAAGCCTTAAGTATTATGTTTTTTTTTTGTTTTCTGCAACTACATTGCTTGTTAGTTTACATTATTTCAAATAATTCTAGTAACTTCTTCATTTCTCGCGTTGAGTATCATACAGGCGTATCTGCAGTGATCGATTTCTCTTCGTCGATTTTCTCTTTGCATTATAACGCGAAATTCAATAGGTTTTCGAAACATTTTACGATGCAGTAAGACAAAGGATGATGAGTACTATCTACTAAGTCAAAAATAGCAGTCGAAAACAGTCGCTCGGCTAAATATTCAACTAAAGAGAAAATCGATTAAGAGAAATCGATCACTGCAGTTACGCCCTTATGATACTAAACGCGAGATTTGTTTCTTATTTTTCGGAACTTTACTGTTCCGTTTCGAATGTCCACCAACTAAAATGTAATACAGTCACCTCTCCATAACTCGTTATCGAGGTATAGAATCATAGTCATGGCTACCTTGATGGTTCCTTTACCCGCAGTTGTAATGAGTTAGTGTTCCATGACTTGATACGATCCCTTAAATATCGAGTTATAGAGAATTGACGGAACACTTGTCATACTTTAAACTTTGACGACTGTACCAAAATAGGATAGGATCCTTAAACTTATCACAGATTAGAAGTAGCATTCAGGAAAGCTTCGCACATCATATTCAGATCAAGAATTTCCCTCGGTTTTTGTGTAGAATTATCAATACAATCAAGTTTGTTGTACAAAGTTTTTGAACATTGAACAACGATTCAAACACTCCATTTAAAACCCATCCAAAAACATGTCAGTTTAGTGTTGTTTAGTTCATGTTTTTTAACAGATACATTTTTAAATTAGGTACAGTATGTAATATAAATGATAAACATCTGTGACCTACAAACTGATCGTTGATATACGTTAGTATGCCTCACAACGAATAACATAATAACAGCCTTTTTCCAATCAGAAAACAATTAAATTATGTGTTTAGCGGATAACAAACATTTAGTACGCAGCTTTGAGAGCAAACAATAGAGCGTGGCAGTAATCTTTGTCTTGTCATGTTTACTAATGCAATTTTGTATATTACTGCCTGCCAAAAAGTCATCCGATTGTCGTTTTTAACTACTGATCGTATTTGAGCTAACACGTGTCTGTTCAAAATCACGTGTCAGATGTAAGTTAATAATTAGTGCTATATAAAATGAGTCCCGCTGATTGGTAAATCTCTTCACCCTCTTTAAAAAACCCACCATTTGCGAGTCCAACTGAGCTGAGCTGTTATGTGGCTCTTTCAGGTGTAAGAAGCCGATCAGCACTGGAACGGCAACGAGCGGTTCTTCCGGTGCCCGGAGCAGCCAAGTGCAGCAGCCCACCCTGTCCGGATCCACTCCCGGGCGAGATCCGACTATTGCGGGCTGCTCGCAGTCTTCGCCCTTACCGTCATCCGGCAAGACTAGTTCCGGCAAGCAGCCCCGATCGCACCGGATACCGTTCCACAAGCGACCACCTCTTTCGCAGCAGTTCCCGTTTTGCCGGTCGTCGTCGACTGCAGTTGCGACAGCTGGGGCCGCATCGTTCGTACCTTCGTCCTCGTCCTCTTCGTCAGGAGTTTCTCCACCCGGCGACAGTCCTGAATATCTCGAGTCGACCCAAAGGTGCGTTTTTGTCTACACCCCGAAAACTCCCACGCAAACAGTTTCTAAAAATCACATCACGTTCGGTACCGCAGAACAGTCAAACCAAACACATGCTCTCCTCCCATTGAAATGGTTTTTTCGTTGGTGTTAGTAATAACAGTCTGATATCTGTTGATATTAGAATTTGAGTTTCTGTAAATAAGAGTCATCAATATCTACGTTCACTTTCGATTTTACACTACTGATTCGCATAATTGTTTTCAATACAAAATTCATCACTAACTTAAATATAGTTTTAATGTAATTCACCTAATCAAATATACATAAACATCTGCTTTCAATAGCTACTGGTGGTAACACGTAATTCAAACAGCTGTATTGTTCAATGGCGATTCATATACCGGAGTTCATTGTGAATTAGCTTGAACAACTTCAAAATTTCAATATCATAATGAGATCGTGTTCAGTTGTTTCCCTTCATAGGACCTTTTCCAGCGACGCTATTTTTACTAGCGTAGTACCATTATTTAGCTTATTCATTTAACCTGCTGACTCCACGCTTACCCCTTTCCCTGCGGGCGAAGAATTTTATTAGTCTATTAAACTTTTCATTTGGCGGAATTCAAATGCCCGCTTCACATGCAATGCCGTAATTCATTGTATCAACAAACGACAGGATCTGCGGCATCTAGGAGCTAATACGGAGTGGGTGTAGGGGTGATGGTTCGATATACTCAACTCTTCTACAAGTTACTACCAGTTGCTACTATTAAAATCCATTATTTCTTTCACCTCCTTCGCCAAATCTATTCGTTCGAGTTCATGTGCATCTAAGTGATTGAAGTGATTGCATGTCGTGCCGCTGTTCTCTGTTTTATTGTCTTCTGCTTTCTACCTGCACTGCATTTTCCTTAGTATTGCTCTTTTCCTTCTTCATATTAGCTGGTAGTGCAATTGATTTACGCGTGGTGAATGGGTTTTTACGATTATTATTGTTTTACTTTTACGAGGTTTGGTTGTTGCTTTAATTGTGTGTGGTACATACTCTTCCCAGCTTTACGATGTTTGTTTGGGGTAACGAATCAATTTGTTCTAATGGTTTTCTTTTTCCGTTGCTTTCGTCGCTGCAGGTCCAATCAAAATTGCGGAGCCGGCGGAAGTACGCCGTATGGTGGTCCTCCGTCCTACTGTCGGAACCCACTCTCGATAGGCGACTCGCATCCGCTGCCCTCGGAAGGATCTCCGGCCAGTGCGGCCCCTTCACCGATGCAACCATCCTCGGTGTCGCAGCCAATGTCGGTTCCATCTGGCGATCAGGTAGGTTCTAAGAAAAGAATATCAATCAAAGGCAAAACTATTTTTATTGTTTTTTGTGAAGTGGGAAATGTGCTGGTGTTTTAGCTTTTCGAGAAATTTGGAGAAGTATTGCTAAGAAATCCATTATAAAATTCCTGGTGGATTATCTAGAGTTAAGCCAGGAACTCGCGTTTAGATTTTTTGTGTACTCTTATAGCAATCCATTGAGAAAACCTTGAAGCAAATTTCTGGAAGTATTCCCTTAACAAAATCTCAAATAAGTTCATAGATAATGTACTAGACCTTGCTAAATTCCTCCATAAATTCTTAGAGGATTTCTGTAGAAATTTCTAGTGGAATTGCCTATAGATTTTCTGAAGAAATATCTGAATAAAATTCCTAGAATATTTTCTGAAAATCTTTTGAGGATTTCCAAACACATCTTAAGCAACTGCTACAGAACATTATTTAGAGAAATTTTAGTAGAAACCCTTGGGAGAATTGCTTGATGAAATCCGTAATGAATAACTTAAACTCAAGCACAATTGGAGGAAACCCTCAAGAATTCTCAGCAGAAAACTTCAACGAAATTCCGGATAAAATTTCTTATTATCACACAAAAATCTCCAAAGGATGTCTAGTAAAATCTCCAAAAGATCGTCTGAATGTAATTTCTAGAGGAAATAAATTAGAGTCCAGCTTACTTACATAAGGTACTAACGTGTGTCTTTTTCTCATCCCACAGTTGATAACCATGTCACCGCATCCACCTGCATCGAACAACCCGCGGAGCGTTCAACCAGGAACACCCACTTGTCTAGACCACCTGGACAAGAACACTCCGGCTCCGACGCCTACCGATCAACACGATAGCAAAAGTATTACCGCTTCGCCGTACCATACACCGTCGCATCCGGGCGGTGTTCTCAGCGTGGAAGCACCTTCCTCTCAACAACCACAGCAGCCTCAGGGGCAGCAACAGCAACAACTGCACCAGGGTCAGCAGCAACAGCAATCACATCAATCATCACAACCACTGTTAGGAAACAATTTGAGCAGCACTAGTAGCAGCAGTAGTGGAGGAACGACCAACAGTAGTCCGGGGAATCTCGCCAGCGGAGGCAACGGAATGCTCGGCATGAAAATCAAATCCGAAGGGGCACTGTTTGGAGAAGGTGGTAGCTTAACACTGGGTTCTAGTCCTAGTATATACAGTAGTTTACATCCAATCGCTAGCCAAAATCAGGTTTCCAAACGAGAAGCCATGCTGCAAATCCTGCAGTCGCTCAAAAGGCCTTCTCTGTCCTCCAGGGATTACGAAGGCATGATGGGAGAAGAAAGCCCCAGTACATCTCAGGTCCTGTATGACTATTCGACAGTCGACGCCTGGATGAATCATCCGGTGAAGCGATTCCGATCAAACGAAGAAACCAAACTGTCTCAACAGATGCGAGGTATGGATCTGTACGCAGATCAGAAACATTCGGAAAAGTATCTCCAGTCTTTACAAAACCCCGCATCTGACGGAGCGAATCCCACTCGACAAGATCCACAAGACCCTTTGGCATTACCGGAAGATACGGATCCTTCGACGGGCCTGTTGAACGAAAGCCAAATCAAAACGGAAATAGGTTGCGAGCGAAACGACGATGATAGCCCGATGTTGGGAGCGCACGAGATCAAGAAAGAAAAAGAGGACAAGGATGACTTGTTCACAGAGCAAGGCCTTCAGCCTGGTCTGGATGATCTGGACCAGTTATTCGACGACAGCGCCAACTATCATGACGATTCGGATATGCATGCAAACACGAGCCCAGCATCGACGAAAAGTGGTGGCGGTTGCATGGAAGACATGAAAAGGTTTTCTGGATCGGGTCACACGAACCACGGTATGTTTAGTCCGAAGGAACTGTCGCAAATGTTCCCAACTCCACCCAGTTTAGAGCACCATCCCAATTCCAGCCCGGGCGGTGGTGGTTGCATGTCAGATGGCATTATGATAGATACCATGATAGAACCGGCCGCAGCTATTCCCATTCTGGGAAGTCCCCAGGAAGAGCCCATCTGTGACTGGTCGTTCGTGTTTCTTCCCCCACCATTTTGTAAGTACGTGGGGTCTTCCAAATACGCTCCACTTCTGCAGCTTCCAAGCCAAATGATGCAACCACCAATTCCCCAACCCCCTACGTACAAATCCAGCTCGCAGCTAAGAAAAGAGAAACAGGAACGCGAGAAACTTCTTAAACTACGAGAACTTCAGGAACAGCAAGAAGTCCTCCAACAGCAACAAGCTCAGTTGGAAAACATTCCTCCAAACGCCGGACCTGCCGGCAACCTGATTCCCAAACAGGAAACCCCACTAACCGTACCGCAACCACTCAGCACACCAAATTCTCTTAGTTTCAATGGCGCTAGCCATCCGTACTCGAACCCACCTTCACAGGGACCACAACCCCTATCGAGGCCACCCTCAGTAAATTCTCTTCCTGGTGGAATGATCGGTTCCGGAGGTAACATGATGAGTCCTTCGCCGATTCATAACGGACTCATGAACAACACTTTGTTCCATCCGGGCATGGGAATGAACGTTCCTCTCCGACAAGGAATGTCCCCAATATCTCCAGCAACTCCTGGAGGTGCTACACCGGGAAGTAGTTCAATGCGTGTACCCACTCCTCAAGGTTCCTGCCCTCTTCCGTATCCATCACCCATTGGTGCCAGCGGAGGGTCAATGCCCATCAACAACATCGGCAGTCCTTTCCGGCGGACGCCAATTCTTCCACCTCCACCGTACGATGTTGCTGTGGCATCTCCAGCTACCTCTACCACCTCATCCTACAATAACAAACAATTCGGAATGGATGACGGACCAGCAACGCCGTCAGCCGCTGGCAATAGTGCTCCTGCTCAACGGATAACCATCGAAACCAGTGCCCTCCTGGTGAACGTGCTCCTGTACGACACCTCGCTCAATATCTTCCGCGATCATAATTTCAACAGTTGCACGCTGTGCGTGTGTAACGCGGGTCAAAAGTGTGTGGGAAACATCCGTGGAGCCGATTCGGGTCCTTATCTGGCGCTTCCGGGTACGAGCTTCCTCGGTAGTGGGAAAGGTGGTGGTTCAGCTAGCGGTAATAGCAGTGAACGAGAGGCCGCCAAATCGACGCCTTCATCATTATCGCAGTTTAACGGGAACAATCACAACAACAACGGTGCCTTTGGAATGGTGGATTCGCCGGCCGGTGCTGGCAGTGGTGGTAATTCGTCAGGTGTAGTGGCCATCAACACGAACAACTTACAAAATGGATATCTCGACGAGGATCCAATCAAGTGTACGTGTGGTTTCAGTGCGTTGGTGAACCGAAGGCTTGCCCACAGGGCAGGTCTGTTCTATGAAGACGAGCTGGAGATCACCGGTATGGCGGAAGATCCAGCGGTGCATAAGAAGAACTCGCTGCTACAGTTCTTGCTTGGCAAGAGTGACTACAACAGCAGCGGTATCAACTGTGATATTTCCCCTCTGCCGCTTCGGATCATAGATCTACTGCGGCAGCACTGTGCAGTCATTCAGAGTTCCAGCAACTCTATCCACCGAGCAGTGGCTCGGTTCCAAAGTGCAATGCCAGCCAAAAGCTTGGCCAACGCTACCGTACATATATTAGAGTACACCGATGCCAACGATGTAATCAGTTTGGCACTGGAACAAAGTAGATTGCAGGCAATTAACGAAATAAAGATAGAAGACAGTGCTCTGGTCAAATCAGGACTTCTGCGAGGGGTGATGAATGTACATAAATGGCCGTACCTTAGAGCGGGAGGACCTAAGAGCAATCAGGATATTGTACGAATAATGAAATCCATGCAACCGCTTCTACAGGATGCCTTCCATAAAAAGTGTACAACTCGATTGTGGGACGCCCCGTACACGATACAGGGACCACTGACTTGGCGTCAGTTCCATCGACTGGCTGGACGAGGTACCGGCCAATGCGAACCTCAACCCGTTCCTTCGTTGGTCGTCGGCTACGAAAAAGACTGGCTTTCACTATCACCATATGCCATTCATTACTGGGATAAGCTACTTCTCGAACCGTACTCTTACCCGCGAGACATTGCCTATGTAGTTGTCCTTCCGGATAACGATTTCGTCGTATCCAAAGTCAAAACCTATTTCAAAGAACTTAGTACAACCTACGAGATGTGCAAACTTGGCCGGCACAATCCCATCAAGGGATGGGACGGAATCCTCCGTGTGGGCTCAAATCGAGTTCTCAAAGAAACACAAAATTCAAACATGGACGAATGGTTTACCAGTTTAGGGGACACGCGGTTGAGTGAAATGCTTCGACTGTATGCACAAACCTGTCAGCAGCAGTTGGCTCCATACCTATCGAAAGTTCCGACGGACAAAAGTTTACTCGATCCACCAGAGAACCATAACATCTCCGCTTCGGCGCACGCCTTGTCCTTAGCACAAGCCAGTTCCACGCCTAATCGGGATGGACCAGGACAAAGTCCAATGCCGCCTCCACCTCCCAGCACGCCGGATCCATCACAGCCGGGAGACAAGGCTCCCAGCACACCAAAGTCCGATAATGGTGAGTATTTTTACGGCTGCATATCTATAAACTTTTGTTCAATTTCATATGTATTTTCTCTTTAACCTAGATCAAGAAAACCGTGATACCCTCAACACCTCGAGTACAAGTCCGGCCGACCGGATGCAGCACGATGATGACGGCAAGGAACCGCCGCATATCGTTCTGTACATGGTGGAACCATTTACCTGCGGAACAGATGCGCCGGAAATCGAACGACTTGCTTGCTTGTCGCTTCTCCGCTGCTATTCGAACATCCTCAACACGGTGCCAGACTCCATCCGAAGTAACATCAGCGTACAGGTGAGTTTTTGTTTGTGTAAGTGAATCTTTTCTGAATAATAATTCATGGTAAATTATCTACAGCTCATCTCGCTGGAGAGCATCATGGAGCTTGGGCGAAGTCGGAATCGGTTACGGCTGAGTGATCACATGCGCAGTCAGGCGTTGAGTATATTTTCACAGAGCCGACGCTACATGCAGCATCTGAATAACGTGAAGAGCCTAACCGGTTTCGGAACGGCCGCCAATGCCGAACAGTTTATGAAGAACAAGGATGAGAAGAACCGAGCGCCGTACAAACTGTACACTCCACCGTACGTGTTGGCTAAGCTGTGCGAAAAGAAGGAAAGCTCGGAATCGTTTGGTCAAACCAGCATCAAACAGCAATGCTCGATTATGTACTG
Source organism: Aedes aegypti (assembly GCF_002204515.2). NCBI lineage: Eukaryota > Metazoa > Arthropoda > Insecta > Diptera > Culicidae > Aedes > Aedes aegypti. The sequence goes on from NC_035108.1 coordinate 29,521,370, forward strand.
CAACTACTGTTTGAGCGAAGATCAATGTTGGCTTCTGGCGGTGGCAACTGACGATCGGGGGGAGTTCTTGGAAACGACTACCATCAATATCGACATTCCGAATCGCGTTCGACGGAAACGTGCATCTGCGCGGCGGTTGGGACTTCAAAAACTGATGGACTTTATCTTAGGTCTAATCTCACAAACAGTGCAACCCTGGCGAATCGTTATCGGCCGCATCGGTCGGATAGGGCACGGGGAATTGAAGGGCTGGAGTTGGCTGCTAGGCAAAGAGAATCTGCGGAAAGTCTCCAAACATCTCAAGGACATTTGCCAGCAGTGTTCGCTGCTACATCCGGTTTCAGTACCGAGCATCTTGAGTGCCTGCTTGGTAACACTGGAACCGGACTCGGAATTGCGCGTGATGCCCGATCAGTTCACACCGGACGAGCGGTTCAGTCAGTTGTCGATGCAGTCTCCGTTGACGACCCCACAGGATGTGACGTGCACGCACATTCTGGTGTTCCCGACCAGTGCGAGAACGCAGGTAAGATTTGATTTTCACTGCGCTCGTTAGACAGTGGCTGACCAATGGAATTTCATCGTTACAGTCTGCCCAGTCGGCGTTCGTGGCGGAGCACATCAACGATGAATTGGAGTTGACACTCGGAGGAAATCTCGACGATTTGGGTCTCGGAGATGAAGGCGATGGAGACGGTATAGACGGGTTCGACGATTTGTTCAACAATTGGGGTAAATTCCAAAAGGGTGTGGACCACTTGTAGTTTCAGATGACTAATAATTTCCTCTTCCAGAAGATATAGAGATGCCACAGAGAATGCCGCAGGATTCCCGACAGGGCAGTCCGGTGGGACAGTTTGAGACACAGCGACAGACTCCGGGCGACAGTGGTTCAAACTGTGCGCAGAATCTCAATGGCTACGCGGCACAGGAGGCGGAAGATGTAAGTTATCTTTATGCATAGATATTCGCTTATAAAATTTGAGATGTTCTCATGTGTATACTTGAGCTGTTGAACGGCATCCTTAACTTCCCTCAAAGTGGAAGCTGATGGGTTGCTATTGTCAGACATCCCGACGTAGTCATTTCTCAGCGCCATTCAAGTGTTCATCGTTGTGCTGCTTCCACCTTTCGATCACCTCGCGTGCGTCCGACAAAATGTTCCCATCTTTTCCCTGCACATTGCGGCAAGAAGCCTATGCGGTTTACCATTACCAAGTAGTGGTCGGAGTCTATGTTAGCGCCACGATAGATAATGTCGGAGAAGTACCGTCCATCAATCAAAACGTGGTCGATTTGCGATTCTGTTTGCTGTGGAGATCTCCAGGTGTATCGGTACGGAAGGCTATGTTGGGAATAGGTGCTACGAAAGGCCATATTATTGGAGGGTGCGAAATCAATCAGTCGTAGGCCGTTCCCGTTCGTCAGCCGGTGGCCGCTGAACTTCCCAATCGTCGGTCTGAACTCCTCCTCCTGGCCAACCTGAACGTTTAAAACTCCTATGATGATCTTGATATCGTGGTTTGGGCAGCGATCGAATTCACGTTCAAGCTGCACGTGAAACGCTTCTTCATTATTATTAGTGGTTCCGGAGTGTGTCAATGAGTACAGCCGTTGATTATGCTAATGTTGAAAAATCGGCCCTTGACCTCAACCATCATGGATCGGCCTCTAATCGTTAGTCCTTTTTCGTCGCATTAGTCTATGCCGATTGTTTCAGTCCGTATTATTCTGTTGACGTGCCTGTGCTTGTTATTTTTTACGGTTGGCTTGCAGGGCCTGACACCAACCCCCTAGAATTCCGGAGGACCATTCCCCTTAAATGTTCGGAGGACCATAGTGCACAGTTTAGTTTAGAGTCCTTCTCTGGCATTCGGACGATTATCAGCCGCTCCCGACATGCGGAACAGACGCTGTTGTGAGCCGCTCCTAACATGGAGTACAGACGCCCCAGGCTTGCAGAAGCAAAAACCGGGCCCCCCTGTTCCTGTCAGCATATGACCAATGTTCCCACCGGTATTGGTTACCCGATCTTCCCTAAGGTTGCTAGTACTCCGGCCAGTATCACGAGAAGGTATAGCGATATGAGTTGCCGGTCAGGAGGCTTAGGATTCCACTAAAGGGTCTATTATATTCCTGCGAGTACGTAAAATACCCATGGTACGCTTTGCCCAGCATCTACCAACCAGACCGCTGGGAAGGATGATATCGAAGTGGAACTTATTAAGCTGGGCCAGGAGAAGTTGGTCGCTTGTCTGCATCAGCTGATAGTCAGAATGTGGGAAACAGAGCAGCTACCGGAGAAGTGGAAGCAAGGGGTTATACAATCTTCAATCAGAATGTCAGAAAGTTCATTTTATTATTTATTTATTTATTTATTTATTTATTTATTTATTTATTTATTTATTCGATTCTACCTAATGTTGTTACAAATTCGTTTTTTTTGGCAGAGATTTGTGTCACTTACAGCTGCGAGTAATGTCAAAAACTATTTCAGGAGGTCGATTATTATTTCCAAAATTCAACCCACAGGGAAAAATTTAAAAAAAACCCTCGAATTCAATTTTATTCTATTCTTATATCTAATAGTATCACAGCTATGCTTGAGGAAAAATGGCAACAATTAGTGTATTATTAGACATTTCGCAAGATAATCTGAATCTTTCTGCAGCTTTTTCTACGAATCTGAAAATTGTTTCAATTTCAGCTATTTCATGCACTTCTTCTGTACAATACCAAGGGCTTAAATCAAGCATCATTTTCAGAAGCTTGTTCTGTTTAACTTGAAGCCGTATGTGGGACAGCGCACAATTTCCCCAAACTGGGCAGCCATATGTGAGGACAGGCCTAAACACACATTTGTAGAGAAGGAGTTTGTTGGCTATCTGGAGTGGTGATCGACGATTTATCAATGAGTAAAGGGAGCGAGATAAACAGTTGGCTTTGTTGATGGCCCGATTTATGTGCTTATCGAACAATAGTTTTTGATCTAGGGTTAGGCCCAAATATTCTACTTCCGCCTTCCAGGGGATGTTCGATCCATTGACGTTTATTTCTGCTGTTGGTAGAAATCTCGGTGATCGCCTTCTGGTGAAAAATATTGCTTGAGATTTTGTAGCATTGGTTTTGATTCACCATTTATGTTGAAATTCCTGTAATTTTTTCTGGGCATGTTGGAGTTTACAGGTCACAATTTCGGGGTCATCATCAGTCGCTAGAAACGCAGTGTCGTCGGCAAAAAATGCGTAGGTGACGCCGTCCACTATCAGCACATCACTGGGGAATATGTGCTAGAGTGTAGGACTCAGTACGGATCCTTGAGGTACTCCACATGGAATACGATGGACACCTGATGTGCAACCGTTGACAGATACAGCAAAGGACCTCCCCAAAAGGAACGACTTTATCAACTTCACCAGGTATAGCGGGCAGTTTGCTTTTTGGAGTTTGAAAATTATCGCTTCCTGCCAAACGGAGTCGTAAGCCTTTTCTACATCTAGCAATATCATACCAGATGACTTTTTAGCCGAAAATCCTTGTTTAACAAGCCTCGTGATTCTGGCGAGTTGATGGTTAGTTGAATGACCGTTCTTGAAGCAGAATTGTTCGTTGGGAACTACAGGATTTGCTTCCAGGTGGCGATTCAAGCGATTTGGAATTAGCCGTTCTAAGATCTTACTCGGGCTGCTCAGCAAACTAATTGGACGATAGTTTGTAGGAAGGGTAACGTCTTTGTTGGCTTTTGGAATGGCTACACCATTTGCATGCTTCCACTTCTCAGGAAAGTACGTGAGTTTCAGGCAAGCGTTGAAGACTTAAACCAAACCTTTTCGAGGAAGCCGCTTGAGCATAGCATTACGAATCCCGTCTTGTCCTGGTGCTCTTTTGCTTTTTAGTCTCTGGATGATTTTCTTTATTTCGCTAGGTTTAGTGAAAGTGGCAACGTCGATATTATGGAGAGCGTGACTTTCCAAATCCTCCATTGCTCGATGTACTTCTGAGGTAGTTTCTGGATCACTGAGAAGTTGGTTGTTGTGTGAGTTTGCAAAGTGCTCTGCTAATGTATTCGCCTTTTTCGCGTCAGACACCATGAGCCGGTTTCCGCATCGAAGAGGTGGTAGGTATTTGATTTTATTCCGGAGATTTTTGCTGATTTTCCAAAATTTGCTGCTACCATTTGCTAGATTACGGATGGTTGTAACAAAATTTCGAAACTTGTAGGTGGCACTTTCGTTGCGGATTTGGAGATTGAGATTTTCAACAATTGTTCGCAGCAAGGGATCTCTAGTTCGGCAATATTGCCTTCTTCGTACGTTCCTCAAACGAATCAGAAGTTTGATCCGATCTGGAAGGTCGCGCTTCTGAGGATTACCGTTGACAACTGGCACCGAAACTCTTTCAGCCTCAACTAATGTGGTAACAAGCGTTTCAATGGCAGTATCGATTTTGTCTTCAGTATCCAGGTTATTTATGACGTCAGATGTTTGATCCAGACTTCTGGAGACTGAGTTCACATAAACGGTCCAGTTTGCGCGTTTATAGTTCCTGTACTGACGGAACTCATTTTTGAAGGGAGTATCAGCATTGATAGTAAACATCACTGGAAAATGATCCGATGAAAGATCTTGAATTGTTTCTGGGACTGACATATCCATGGAATTTCCCGACAGTACTAGATCAAGTGTAAACGTACTTCTACCGTTTGGAGCCATTCGAGTAAAACCAGCTGGGAAATGAATGAAGAAGCCAGATGTTTCGTATTCCCGGAAAAGTATTTCACCCGCCTTGTTCATTTTTTTGGCAATTCCAGTACCGGTGTCTGGCATTAAAATCATCAATTACGAAAAATGGCTCAGAGAACCCTGTTATGGTACGAAGATCACGTTTGAATTTGTTGAGCGTACTTAGGTTGGATGATCCAGGGAAATAAGCAACAACTAGATGAATTGGAGTAGCGTCGGTGTGAACGGTTACTCGTAAGGCCTCGATGACGTTAGTATTCAGTCCACCAGATTGGGTGAATTTAATTCCTTTTCGAATAAATATTGCCACGCCTCCTACTCAGGTTGCCTCCGATGAAGAACGATCTAAACGATTGCATGTGTAGTCATGATGGTAGATGGAGATATCTGGACGTAACCAGGTTTCTGTCACAACTGCAATATCGATATTCTGGTTGTCCAGTAGATTGAAGAATTCGCTTTCCTTATTACGAATAGAACGACTGTTCCAATTAATTATGTTCAAGCTGGTTGTGTTATCCATTGTACACATACTTGATCATCAATTCCGACAAGGCGAGAAATTGCTGTGCCTTCGTTTTACACGAAGAGAGACGAGTGAATAAATCGCTAGCAAGATTCATAAACTCGTGTAGCGAAAATAGTTCCGATTGATCGGGACCAGCATAACCACCACCACCAGCAGCACCATCAACAGCAACAGCAACAGCAGCAGCAGCAACAACAGTAGCAGAAGACCCATCTTTGATAGCGTCAGCGAATGATTTACTCGGAGTAACAAACGTGGAACGAAAGCTGCGACCTCCCGGGGCATGGGACAAAGCAGGTGCATCCATTCTTCGTGAGCTTTGCATCTTTTTCTTCTCTTCATTTTCCTGGATGTGGTTTTTTCTTGCTGGACATCCTTTGTAACTAGAAGTATGATTCTGGCTGCAATTGGCGCAACGAATTTTTGAACGATCATCCGTTGCTCTACGAGGCGGTAATGTACAGTCCTTCGTGAGATGCAGTTCCCCACATTTGACACACTTTGCATCCATATTACAGTTGCGCATTCCGTGGCCGAACTTTTGACACCGATAACACTGGATAACTTCTCCAATCCTCCTTGAGAAAAAGCGCCAACTGACAACTACATTGAACAGCATTTTTATTTTTTGCAGTTCCTTCAATTTCACGGCACCCTTCGGGAATTTGAGCAGGTACAGAGCTGAATCTTCATCTTTCGATGAGTACAGTAACTTGACCTCTACTGGGAGAACATTTGCTTGCTTCAGTTCTTCTCGCACTTCCTCCAAATCGAGCACCGGCAGACCAGCTAGCACTATTCTGATCGGAACTTCGTCGCTTGTACCGTGGATGAAAAATTTAACATTTTCCGATTTGAGGGCAGCAACAACAACGGTAAATTTCGTCTTTTCTTTAACGTGAAGACGAATGCCGCCTTTGATGATTTTCTGTGCGTAATTTTTCTCGCCTACTTCTAGGGAGGACATTAGTTTATTTATGTCCTTCACAGTACCGTTTTGCACGAAAATTGGAGGGCAGTGAATCTTCGATGCTGATTGTTGTGGTGTTACTCTTTCTTGCAACTCTTCATTGTCCATGAGCGTATCGAAAGGATTTTCTGTCGGTACGTTTGGAACCGCAATCGAAACATTGTTGGCATTGCTGCAGCCTGCTATCGGTTGAGATGAAAACTGGTGACCACTATCGCTGCTCTGGTTTCGAGGCCGCATACTGTTTTCGTCAGTCGAGTTATGACGACGCCTTTGCTGGACATTGGGGTCAAGAGATCATTATCAACCATGGTACTAATCTCTGTTTGCGTTGAGGTTATGCGGACTTTACTTTTATCGTAATTTTTACGAATCATTATGGAACACGGTCCTCCATTGGGGCTACATTCCGAACTCGCGACGTTAGACGACACGCCCGGGGTACGTTTACCCAAAGTTTTTGATTTTTCGGACTGTATTTTGAGAAATTATTCAGTAACGAATATACGTATGAACAAATCGATCTAGCCTTGTTGACGTTTCGGCATGAACTGAGAAAGTTCATTTGCTAACGTCTTTGCAAAAGTGATGTTTGGTGTCATCGGCACCCAACGGTGCTTCTATGAAAAAACTTGCGGATCTCCGTAAAAGAATGAAAATTAGTCGAGCTCAACTGAGTGTGTATGCCCTTATCTACAAAAAAGGCGACAAGCTAGAATGTGAGAACTACCTAGCGATCTCTATTCTAAATGCCGACTACAAAGTACTATCCAATATCATCTTTCGTCGTCTATCATCAATAGCAAATGGGTCTGGGTCATTTGGCATAAAGCCATTTGGCATAAGGTCATTTGGCATAACGCCATTTGGCATAAAGGACATTTGGCATAACAGCCATTTGGCATAACGGTCATTTGGCATAATTTTGAACAATGTGAAAATAAAGGGTCATTTGGCATAACGGACATTTGGCATAATATCAAGCCATATGTAAAGTAAGAATCAATTGGCATAATATCAAACCATATGTGAAGTAAAGGTCATTTGGCATGTCGGACATTTGGCATAATATCAAACCATCTGAAAAGTAAGGGTTATTTAGTATTTATGATTTATTGGTATTTTATATTTTATTCAGATACTCCTTCTTCTATGTGAAAAAACTGTTGTAATAAATATTACGCAAAAGAAAAAGTCATGTTAGAAAGAAGGGCAAATTCCTATATAATAAAATAACGCGTCGAATCGCTATAGCAATAACCCTCGAAAGAATACCTTATGTTTAAAAGAAGGGTAAATCTCTAGATAAATATCATGACTAAACAGGATAACAGAAGATGAACTAGGGTGTCAATCAGTGACGCAATATTTCTTAATTTGAAATTAAAAACGAATCCGATCAAGCACTGCACACTGGTTCAGGAAGCTAGTTTAGGCGGACATGAGGTTTTCGTCTCGATTTATTGATTTTAGAGCCATAGTTGCTTCTGATAATATGTTCAGCATTTTCGGTTCCGGGTCATTTGGCCGAATGCCGTTCGGCCGAAATTGAAAACAAAAGTGAACTACTGTTAGCATGGATTTATAATGAATTTCAAAGAACTTTTTCAGCTTATTCATGAAGAAAGTTACACCATCATTGATATACACATAATTAGCTTTTGAGTAGTAGCTCAAGAAACAGTTCGTGCTGAAAAAAGTACATCCTAAATGTAAGCACTTATTCACTTCTCTGCTAGCGGTGATAGCCACCTACAGATGTTTGTAGTTAGATTTTGACAGTAACCAAAAAGGTTTAACACTTTTTCGTCCTTCTGCTAGATCGGGTTGCTTTGATCCCTCGGATCGTACTAAGTAATATATGTCATAGCTCTAGCAACCACAAGTCTTGGTTTCTTTGACTTAAATATTCCCCGAGTAGTTTATTGCTATACGCAAGCAACGATGCAGAGTTCAGTTCACAAGTTGCAATCTTAAACTTGGAGGAGAATGACATCTCACCCAAGTTGAGGAAAAAAAAATTGAATAAGACGTAAGGCATTCTGGGGTAATATGCACTCTTGAGGCAAAACAACCCCACGGTGCCTTTTATGAGTATTTGTAAAACAATTGGAAAAGATTCGTCAAGGGCGGATAGGAGTGACCCACAACCAGTGCCGTAGCGTGCGGTTGGCCAGGTTGGCACCCGCCAAGGGCGCCAGCCTTAAGGGGGCGCCAACACGCGTGACACAAATGGTAAAGTTTGAAAATACATATTGAATTCAAACACAATCTCTATGAATCACAATATGGATCCTGAAAGAAATTTTCATGAAATACTGAGCATGAATCTAACATAGTATTTGACTGGATTCAACCAAAAAATTGTCGAGATTCTCAAATAATCAAGGTCTTCTATATAAACTATGTGTGGTTATGATAGAACGCTTTGCGGTTCACCGACACTTTTGAACTTTTTAAAACATCTTGATGACATATTCAATCCAGGGTGTGGTTTTCTAAGAATTTAACTCCGGCCAAATCCGCACAGCATTCTGCGAATTATTCTTCCCAAATCAGTGGTACATTTTTAATAACACCTAAAAATATTGTACGCTAGCTGATAGCCATTTGATTTTACAAAAAAAAATGGAATCAGTAGGATTGATATACTCATTTTTGGTTTTCAGAAAGCTATAGATGACGTAACCCATCGTACCTTTCCTTAAAAATTCATTTAAAATTACTTTTTTAAATGATACTTTATGAAAATGTCTTGGCCAAGACAACGTGAATTGAAAAAAAATCTTTTTAGCACTAATTTTTTTTTATGAAAAATGATTTTTTTTTATTTACGTTTTTAACACTTCAGTAGTCGTGCTGTTGTATTTTGTACAACACTGTTAAGAAAAGCTCGCAAGCCTTATACGGCAGCAGTGTGGTGAAAAGTGTAACACATAAGCGTATGGCTTTGGTTTTTTTTTCAAGGTTGTACTATTAGTGTCATATGATATAAATATCGGATAAAGAAGCTTTTATTTTTTTTAATCAATATTTTTAAAATGTTTAGAAGAATTTTTCTTCAAATAAACATTTTACTAAAATTGGCACCAAAAAATTGTTAGAACACCGATTTTTCATATTTGTTTCTTATTATATAAATTGTAATATTCTTGGGAATTTTTCAAATAACATTTAGGATAAATAGCAAAATATAGCATAGACTAAAAATACTCCAATTATTGCACATCCATAAGGAATACACGGGTTGTTCAATAATTGGCACGTTTTTAGTCTGTGCAATAGTTGGCAATCTGCCCTAATAGATAAAAGAATTTGCGTTTTGTCCAGCAGGAATTAACTCAATAATCAAATATGTTCTAAATTTCTAGCATCCTACGATTCTTTTCTAATGAATTCTAATGATATAGTTCACGTTAACTCTCACCATGTTAAATAGATGTGTACAGTTTTGATTGAGAGGCGCTTAAATGGAAGTTCGCCAAGGGCGCCATGAACCCACGCTACGGCTCTGCCCACAACATGCGATTTTACAAATTCAACTTCCAGGAAAATGTCTAAATTTTTCTAAAATATTCATAGAATCCCCAAAAAGTAGTTTTACTCCTGGGGTGCATATTACCCCTGATACCCTTATTATAAGCTTTAACATCAATAACTATGAGAATTACTTCACTCTTGAAAGAACAGCCTATGATCAAAAGAAGGAAAAATCTCTTATGAAAATTTAGGCAAGTTTAATGCATATAATAGTTTTATCAGGACAACTACAAAGAACTTCCGATTATTTAAAGAAGGTAAAATTCCCAATTAAAATATAAGCTGAACTATTTTCAATAGTAATGAAACCAGTATAACTCGAATGAATAGTCTATGTGCAAAAGAAGGAAAAAATCTGATGAGATCAATAAAACACTTGAAACCTTATTATATCTTTGGTAATCCAGAGGCGAATTAACCGTCACCTCAGAGTCTTGACGCGATGTAAAGAGTTCACAACTTCGTCCTGAATTAACGGGTTGATTTTATCATTCTCTTAGAGCTCTTACAGAGCATATAAAATCAAATATAAAACGTGTATTTATATAGAAAGAAAAAGTGCATCGTTTTTTAGTGGTTTTTGATTAACTTGGAAGCTTCTGAAAGAAATTCACCATCTTTTTCTTTATCGGTATTTCGTCTATTAGTAAGCGATATCACCGGATTGGAAGTCAACATAAGTCGTATAAAATACATCTACAAAGTTTACAGTCCGATTGAATTCGGTGGTATGATTTAACCGGATTCTTCTGATGGATTCATATCGCACTTATTGGCTTCTTCGGCGGCTTGCCAGAGAAGAGAATAAATAAATTATTATTGAACAGATTCAGCTGTTACTAAAAAAAACAGTAATAAAATGCTAAAATCTTCAATTTAAGTATGTACAGAAAATATATTGAAATTATGCCAAATGTCCGTTATGCCAAATGACCCTCATCTTTCACTTAGTTAAAAATTATGCCAAATGTCCGTTATGCCAAATGACCGTTATGCCAAATGTCCTTTATGCCAAATGGCGTTATGCCAAATGACCTTATGCCAAATGGCTTTATGCCAAATGGCCCGCTCCCAAAAAAATCCGTTCTCGTATCCGTGAACAGCAGGCGTGAACTCGTCAACAAGCAAAAATACACCGTGAACTAGATCATGTATACGAGAACTTTCTTGGTAGTTTACGGTGTACTTTTGACAGTTCACGTTTTCCAGAACGCTTTTTTGAGCGTGCATAAACCAAATAGAATTATTAGTAGTAGAACGCTAGAAGCGTTGTTCTCACAAAATTGATTTTAATAATTATTACCTTAAATTATGGGTTTTCATTGTTTGTTCAATACCATGTTGTTGTTTTGGTTTTGAAAATTAATCTGACACTTTGAGGCCCGGTACTCACGCTGTCAGTTCGTGGCAAACTAGATGTTGGTAACACGAACAGCAGCGACATTAGCATTCTTAGGTTAATGCTTCTACTATAAACCACGACGCGGTTTTATCGTTATAACATTGTAATAAATATCAATAAATGAATGAATGAATTGGTATACTTGAATGCATTGAAATTGTTACAAAAAGTTTCTCAAAACTGAGGCATTAAACTTATTTAAAAAAATCTTTCTTCTTCTCCCTCTCCAGGTCGGTTCCCTGGCGCAACAGCCGATGGCCATCGGGTACCTAGTGTCCACCGCCCCAACTGGCCGCATGCCGCCATGGTTCTGGTCGTCCTGTCCGCATCTGGAAAACGTCTGTCCGGTGTTCCTACGGATAGCGCTGCACCTCAACAGTTTCCAAATCCTGCAGAACAACGACGATCCGATGGTGCAGTCGCAGTCCACCACCGAGCACCCGCTGGACTCGAACATGACCGCCGATGTGTTGCGCTTCGTCCTGGAAGGGTACAACGTCCTCTCCTGGCTGGCCATGGATTCGAACACTCACGATCGGTTGTCCTGTTTGCCGATGCACGTGCAAGTGCTGATGCAGCTGTACCACATGATGGCCTCGTTGGCGTAAGGTCTTTCCCGATTGGAGGACTACGAACCCTCCTCATTGCTCTGTCTGTGATATTAGGTAAAATGGTGGGTGTATGTGTGTTTATGGAGGGGTTGCTTTAGGAGAGATTGGTTTTCTTATGTGATTGAACGATGAACCGACATGGAGCCAAGATCTGGTTTTATACAAGTTTATAAGTTGTATTAATTTATTGATTTTATAATATTTTTTTTTGTTTAGGCAGTTTCCCAATTGCAAGTATTTGTCCGCTTGGTTAGTGCAAGCGGATGAACTGCACTTAAGTAAAAGTTTACATTGAAAGTGAGATTGTTCGAGATACTTTTGAACAGTATTTTAATTTGTTTACTTTTTATATAGCAACAGCAAAGCATACAACCTGAAGAGATTAAAAAGTTAAAATATTAACTGAGCTATTAGGGAACATTGCAATCATAATCTTTCAATTGTGTTTTGTATACCCCTTAGTGTAAATTCGAAATCTTGTGTATGTAAATATAGTAAAATGTCAATTTAGGACGCGAGGAAAAGAGGCTGCAGGGAATAGTTAATGAATGAGGATGGTTTTGAAAGTGCAAGCTGTTCTAACATTTAATAGATTTTTTTTAGCTACAACAACCTAGATTTGTGCAGCGTAAATTTCCATCATCATTTTGCGTTCCTGCGGTCTCGAGAGATGAGTCTCTAGGGCATGCTAGTTAATTTATCAATAACCATAAGTGTTATTCACTTGCAGTAGGAACAAGTATAAAATGCACTTCTGAATTTATAGATTGACTTTGTAGGGTTAAAATAATATTGTATAGGTAAGTTTAACTCAGTTTCTTCAAGTAGGAGGAATTGTCATGAAACAAAAACACTTGTAAATGTTGTAGATATTTTCTAAATTTAGAAAAAGAAATTTTAGCCAATAAAACGAAACAAAATCTGAATCAGACATACAACTAGTGCTAGTAAGGTTATTTTTAAGCTGACCAGCATAAGCCATGATATGGCACAACTTACGCAAAAAGAGACCAAAACTAAGCTCATGTAAATAGTTAAATTTAAGTGTGATATTATTTCTTTAGAATCGTCTTTACCAAGACACATTCAACTAAATAAATAAAAGAAATAGCTCGTAAGTGAGTAACACTGCAGTTGCAATCTATAGCAAAACATGATCTTTTACTCAAAGTACTAAAGCAGCAGAAATGTGGCAGGCAGGAATCGAATCGAAATCAAAACTAGCATGAACTACGCACTCTATTTGTAGGAAATGGCCAAGTTTTGAACAATTTTGACAAGGATAGGAAGTAAAGTATTAGGTGAACTGCAAAGACAGAAAAGTATAGAAATGGAAATCAAACCTAGATTCGTCAAGAAGTGTAGATATGTATAAAAAGGAATCATCAATTTACTTGTAAGGAAACAAAAACTGAAATTACACATATTTAATATGAGAAACACTAGACAAAGGAAGGAAAACAGTAGTAATTCTAACATAAGTTTAGGCCAAATTGTATTGAAACAAAAAGAAAAGAAACTAAATGAAACAGAGAAACCATAGTTCTAAACTGAGTAGTTATAAAGAGAACGTAAATTTAAGAAACACGAAACACCGAAAAATGAAACATGTAGAAAAAGAAATAACAATGAATGGTAGAGCAACAGAGAGAAAAAAGAACACAGAAAACAAGCATATACATTTAAGAGAGGAACACTAATACTTACACTAACACCTTTGAAGGGCGTGTCTTGTGAGTGTGTCTGGTTTACACGATTGGATTGGATTATTTAAAAGGCAGAAAATATTGTATGTACCAGTTTGCGCGTGTGAGTGAGCGTGTGTGGATGTGATTTCGAACAAATGACCTAGATAAAGCAAAGCAAAACAAGATGGAAAAACAAGTGTACGAATTGAGAATATTACTATTACAATTATTATTCGACACACACACATACACACAACAAAAAACAAAACAACCTATAGACAGTAAGGAGAACAAAACAAGAATGAACGCTGTAAAGAAAAACGTAAATTAATTACTGTACAATTGAATGAATTATTATATAAACTATTAATACTTGTATATGTTAAGGTTTCGTTTACAAAAAAAAAAAACATGAAAATAAATGGAACATTATTGAATTACATCGTGTACGCTCAAGACAGCATAAGCAATATAGAACGAAAAAGAACTCAGTCCTGAAAATATCCTGAAATCGAGTGGTGCTTCTTATACCGTAAAGCTGCCGCACATTTAAGAGCAGTTCAAACTCCTATTCAAACTAATGATAGAACTTTTTTAAACACTGAAGATATTACCGTGACCTGCTCTAATTCCGTGTGTTGCCTAATACCGTGTATTTGGGAATTATGTGGATTTTTAGCATATTATATTATTTATTTTTCTAAATGATTTACACAAACGTTACTGTATTAACTAGTGTTCAGGAAGCCATGTCAAATTCTAACTAAAGTTGCATATACAAAAGAACAAAAATAATGTTAGAATTCAATCGACTTGTGCCAACACACGGTATTAGGGCACGGTTGCCCCTGAGTTCCAAATACCGTGTTTCAGTTATAATTGCATAATGGCTGAGTAAATGATATATTTTATTCCCCAATTTAATCACACAAACCTCAAGACGTTGCTTGACACAAAAGTTTTAATTATGATGCGCTTTGTTCGTTTAATTGAGAGATGTTTCAAAATGACACCCGGTAGTCGGGGTCAGATGCACGGTATTTGGAACAATGATATGTTTAACAACAGCAACTGTAACTATGGTTAAAATTTTTAAAATAGTACAAATCATATTTTTTGTGCAAAATATATAAAACGGTCTACTATATAAAACATAAAAAAACTTGAAAATAATCTTGCATTATTTTTTTTCGGATTGATTGAAACTTGAGATTTTTCAACCTCACGGTAATAGGGCATGTCACGATATGCGATTATGGGCAGCATACAATAACATAAAAAATCAGTCATTAATCAATCTTTTTAAGAGCTGTCCGTCCACATTTTCAGAAAAGATCAATTTTAGCCATTTGCCTACACTGCCCATAAATGCATGACAGTCCCATGTTTGCTGGATTTCCTATTCACATGGGACAATTATGCGTTTATGGACAGTACAGTATTGAACAATGGTCAACTTTGGAGGATTAGATCTAAGTTGTTCACGGACCGTTATGAATTAACTTTTTAAAGCTTTTCAAACATGAATTACAACATATATTTGCGGTGTGTGTGGTTTACGCTTGAGTGTAACGTTTTTATCCCTCCGTGATTGGATTGTGTTTTTTTTTCGTAGAACAATACTTAAAATTATTTGATTAAGTTCCTCGTTTCGTGGTATTGCTGTTTTGACCACCGTACTTATGGAAATGTAATTATTTGAACTACGAAAATAATCGAAAACCTGTTCGGGATATAGCATAAGCCAGAAGTGGATTACATTCAACAATTGCAATGGATACACAATGCAAGAAATGCTCCGCAGACATCGATATGATGAACCGCTTATACACTGTTTGCGAAGGAAGATGTGCCCAAAAATTCCACTCTACGTGTGTTGATGTAACCGAAAATGGTTTATGTGCCCTCTCAAGAAACATCGTTTGGATATGCGATGATTGCATGATAGAGTTCTGTAAAGCTAGAGACTCGATTGCAGAATCTTTCAAGGATAATGGACCCGACAATAATGCAATCACCGCTGACCTAGAGGAATTCAAGTCACAAATCGATGGCATAAATAATTAATTCGCCAAACTTTCCATTGCTATTGCTTCATCATCGTCTTCCAAATCAACGCATCAACAACAGCTACACTCAACTCCAATTGATTCACCGGAACCAAGCTCTAGTGTGTGTATGTCCGAATTCCTGCGATCGCCTATTCCCAACTGTGATGGTCGTGATGGTACGTTCTCGCTGCTTTTTGTTAGCAGTGTATAAGTGGGGGCAATATTTTTACCCGGCGCCACTACACTGCAATCATTACTGCAGTAGAGAAAAAGTGCAATCAAAACTCCTGTGAATTTTCATTCCCGTGTAACAGTCCGATCATTAAACACGTTCTAGAGTAGTCGGTACGAGTTGCGTTTTATTTCCTCGTTATCGCAAGTTCCCCGGGTTAATTCCGTCCGCTTTCGGTGTTGGCCTGTCCACTTCGCTACCTGCTGGGTGTCCGCCGGTGAATCCCACAGGTTATGGGCTCCAGGCCTTGCGGGAACTGGAACATAAAGTGTTTTTTTTTTTTGCGAAAGTGAATCGTTTCGGCGATTGAGGTTATGTCGCTTGGCGAATAACCACCAGTGATGCGACTGTGTGCGTTGTTTCATCGATGCGAGTGCGAACAAGTCAAGACAAGTTTGCGTACGACTCTCTCGGTGCGGGTGCGCGAAAGTGAAAACAAACTTTGCGAGTGTTTTGCTTGATCACGGGCGTGCGAACAGTGAACCGAAAATGAGCGAGAAATATTTGTTTTCCCGGTTGAGTAACCAGAACTATCCCGTCTGGAAGAAGCGCATGGAGATGCTTCTTAAGCGCGAAGATTTGTGGTCGGTAGTGTCGGAGGCGAAGCCGGAACCGGCAACCGATGTGTGGTCTAAACGTGATCAGAAAGCGCTAGCTACTATCGTTCTGTACGTTGAAGATAGTCAGCTGAATTTAGTGCGGGATGCGGTTACAGCGGCTGATGTGTGGAAAGTGCTCCGGGATTTCCACGAAAAAGCGACAATGACGTCGCGGGTGGCATTGCTCCGGCGGATTTGCAGTCTCAACATGGCTGAAGGAGGAGACATCGAGAAACATCTCTACGATCTCGAAGAGCTTTTTGACCGACTAGCCACTGCTGGTCAAGCTCTGGAAACACCACTCAAGATTGCGATGATTTATCGCAGTCTCCCTGAATCGTATGGAGGTCTGATAACAGCATTGGAAAGCAGACCCGATGCAGATCAGACGCTCCAGCTGGTGAAGCAAAAATTACTCGACGAGCACCAGCGGCGTGTGGAGCGATCAGGGGAAGTTTCGGAGAAAGCCATGAAGAGTCGGAGTAAGGAAAAGGAGAAGATCTGCTACCATTGTCGGAAGCCAGGGCACTTCCGGCGCGATTGCCGTCTGTTGAAATCGCAGCAGAAGAGTGATACCGAACATAAAGTGAAGCCTTCCGGAAGCAAGGCGAAGAAAGCGGTGGAGAAAGATGTGCCGATTTGTTTCGCTGCCGGGGGCAGTCGGCGCAGAGGCTGCTGGTATGTCGACAGCGGATGTTCTAGTCATATGACTAGCGACAAGGGCTTCTTCGATAAGTTGGATGGAAAAGTAAAGATAAAAGTGATTCTCGCCGATGGTTCGGTGACGACGTCGGCTGGTGTCGGCGAAGGCTCGGTAAAATGCATTGACGGTGAAGGAAAAGTAGTGAACATTCTTTTCAAAGAAGTGCTTTTCATTCCGGCCTTGGAAGGCGGACTGCTATCAGTGCGAAAGCTTACCCAGAAGGGGTTGAGTGTGAACTTTGAAGCGTCACAGTGCAGTGTTGTGAATGAAGAGGGAAAAGTGGTCGCTACGGCTGAGCTGTGTGGCAATTTGTACATCCTGAAGACGGCAGCGGATGCGCGGATGAGCAAGGAGGTTCGGCATCTGCCGGATTGCCAGCATACGTGGCATCGCCGGTTTGGCCACCGGGATCCGGCGGTTTTGGATCGCATTCAGGAGGAGAAACTCTGCGAGGGTTTCAGTATGCACGATTGCGGGATCAGGCATGTATGCGAGCATTGCCTAGCAGGTAAATTATCTAGAATTCCTTTTCCTAAGCAAGCACAGAACCGTGCTGCTCGTATATTGGACGTAGTTCATACGGACGTATGCGGTCCAATGAAG
The DNA here is from genome assembly GCF_002204515.2 of Aedes aegypti. Lineage (NCBI taxonomy): Eukaryota > Metazoa > Arthropoda > Insecta > Diptera > Culicidae > Aedes > Aedes aegypti. The sequence goes on from NC_035108.1 coordinate 29,539,040, forward strand.
AACGTCACGCCGGGAGGGTGCAGGTACCTGATGACCCTCATTGACGACTACAGTCGCTACACTGTGGTCTGCCTGCTCAGGCAGAAATCGGACGCTGCGGGCTGTATCAAGCGTTATGTGGCCCACGTGAAAACGCGATTCGGTCGAGCGCCCGGTGCTATACGTTCTGATGGTGGGGGCGAATACGCTAATAAGGAGTTGAAGGAGTTTATGAGCGAGAGGGCATCCAGGCCCAATTTACGACCGCGTATTCCCCACAACAAAATGGCGTGGCGGAACGTAAAAACCGATCCCTCCAGGAGATGGCAACGTGCATGTTGTTGGACGCAGGACTTCCCAAGAAGTACTGGGGCGAGGCGATTATGACCGCGGGATATCTCCAGAACCGGTTGCCGTCGCGATCTGTCGATTCGACACCGTTTGAGAAATGGTTCGGCAGAAAGCCTTCGTTGAAGAATCTGCGTGTATTCGGAAGTCCGGCGTACGTCCACGTCCCCGACGTGAAGCGAAGCAAGTTCGACCATAAGGCTCGAAAGTTGTTGTTCGTTGGCTATTGCGATGATAGGAAGGCGTTTCGTTTCCTGAACCCGGAAAATGATGAAATCACGATCAGCCGGGATGCTAGATTCATCGAGTTGGGAGATGGTTCGCTGAACCAGCGTGATCCAGTATCCGACGGTAGCGAACAGTTTGTGGAGCTCGATGTTGACAGCGGTGAAGAGCCAACAGCAGAGGAAGATTCGGCCGAACTGGAGTCACAGGAAGATGAAGCAACACTTCAGGAGGAGTCGTGTTCGGACTATTACGATCCGGATGAGGAAGAAGGTGCAGTCGGCGGAGAACTGCCGGTGCCGAAGCGAAGCACCCGCGGAGTACTTCCGAAGCGATTCGAAGATTACGAAGTGGATGCAGCCATAGCAGTTGAAGGAGAACCGGATACCTACGAAGAGGCAGTGAACAGTTCCGAACTGGATTTGTGGAAGGCCGCAATGGCTGAAGAATACGATGCGTTGATGCGGAATGACACCTGGTCGCTGGTTCAGCTGCCGTCCGGCCGTGTTCCCATCGGCTGTAAGTGGATATATAAGAAGAAGGAAGACAGTTCCGGCAATGTATCGCGATTCAAAGCTCGCCTTGTAGCCCAGGGCTTTTCGCAGCGTTATGGGGTCGATTACGACGCTGTATTCGCCCCGGTTGCCAGCCAGGCAACGTTGCGGATTCTCTTGACAGTGGCTGGGTACAAGAAGATGGCGGTACGTCACTTAGACGTGAAGTCAGCATACCTTCACGGAAAGCTGCAGGACGAAATTTATATGCAGCAGCCGAAGGGGTTTGTGGTGCCTGGAAAAGAGAAGTTCGTATGTCGGTTGAAGCGGAGCCTATACGGCTTGAAGCAGGCTGCAAGGATTTGGAACACCACGATTAGCGAGTTGCTGAAAGGATTGGGCTTCGATCAGTCCCGATCAGATCCTTGTTTGTTCATCAAACGTTCGCCAGGAGGAGGTTTCGTCTACCTGATGTTGCATGTCGATGATATGATTGTCGCCGGCATGACCGAGAAGGAGATTGATGCTGTCGAGTTTGAGCTGCGGAAGAAGATTACCTTGTCGTCGTTGGGAGAGATTGGCCATTTTCTGGGCATCCGGATTACGAAGGACAAGAACGGATTCTACTGTCTGGATCAGGAGAATTACATCAAGAAGGTGGCGTCGCGATTCGGACTCGAACACGCCAAAGGTTCGAGCGTGCCGATCGACGTTGGTTACTTCAGAAGTCGTGAGGGAAGTAAGGAGCAGCCAGACAATGAAAGATATCGTAGCCTTGCCGGTGCGCTACTCTACGTCGCTGTCAATACACGTCCCGACGTAGCAGCAAGTGTGTCGCTATTGTGCAGGAGGATCAGCCAGCCGACAGAGGTGGATTGGAACGAGCTGAAGCGTGTGGTGAAATATCTCATGAAGACCAGCAATAGAAAGCTGCGACTGTGTGCAGAACGTGGCAAACCGCTGCGTTTGAGTGGATACTGTGATGCTGACTGGGGCGGAGACACGGCGGATCGCAAGTCCAACACGGGATACCTGTTCTTACTTGGTGAAGCGTCTGTTAGTTGGGCGAGTCGGAAGCAATCTAGCGTTTCGCTCTCCAGTATGGAAGCGGAGTATATCGCAGTGTCAGAGGCGTGCAAAGAACTTGTGTGGCTACGCCGTATGTTGGATGAGATGGGAGCTGAGCAATGCGGCCCCACCGTGCTGTTTGAAGATAACCGAAGCTGTATGGAGTTTGTCGAGATGGAGCGCGTCTCGCGCAGGTCGAAACACATAGACACTCGTATGTTCTACACGAAGGACATGTGTGAGAAAGGTTTGGTGGAACTACGATTCTGCCCTTCGGAGAACATGACGGCCGATCTTCTCACGAAGCCGTTGGGTCCCGTGAAGCAGAAGAAGTTTGCAGAAGCCATGGGGTTGACGGAAGTTGAGAGTTGGGCCGGAAGAAGAGAAAAATATTGAGGAGGAGTGTTAGCAGTGTATAAGTGGGGGCAATATTTTTACCCGGCGCCACTACACTGCAATCATTACTGCAGTAGAGAAAAAGTGCAATCAAAACTCCTGTGAATTTTCATTCCCGTGTAACAGTCCGATCATTAAACACGTTCTAGAGTAGTCGGTACGAGTTGCGTTTTATTTCCTCGTTATCGCAAGTTCCCCGGGTTAATTCCGTCCGCTTTCGGTGTTGGCCTGTCCACTTCGCTACCTGCTGGGTGTCCGCCGGTGAATCCCACACTTTTAACCAACATCGATAGACGTGTGACCGAAAGCGAAATAATCAGCTTGGTATCCCAGCGTCTCTCTGCTCCTGAGTCTGAATGTATGGATGTAACTAAATTGGTCCCGCTTTGGAAAAACTATGATCATCTGGATTACATCTCAATAGTGCTGGCTCAACGATTAAAACTATTAGCCATGACTGCTGGTTGGAGGGTTCTGTAGGTTACGCTTTCGCTTCATAAGCGGAAGGTCATGGATTCGATTCCCAACCCCTCCACAAAAAAAAACCCGTCCAGCCACCAGAAGACGCCTCACGGAGGACTGTGCTTTGGAGAGCACATCGATCCTCCGTCAGTATCAGATGGTGACTGAGACAAACTGACCCTCTTCGCAGGCAGCAAGCCTCACTAACAGCAGAGCTCTCTCCTATCTGCTCGGTGTGAGAGTAAAAGAGTAGGAGAGAGTGAAAGTATTCGTCATCAAACGTCAACATCCCACCGCAAAATCGCTAGTGTTTAGATGGGAATTTAACCACCAAATTGCCAAATGCGTCGATCTTCGCAAGTTTATCGTTAAACAGTCAATATGTAAATATTGACTGTTTAACGATAAACTTGCGACGATCGACGCGCCACCATATTTCATATAACGGAGGATATTAGAACTAACTTGGAGGTGATGACTTGAAGGTTATTTGGAAATTTGGAGGTTAAAATCCCCTCCAAACACTAGCGATTTTGCGGTGGGATGTTGACGTTTGATGACGAATAGATAAGTTGAAAATACATCTGTATCGGTCAAGAAGCTACAGATCAACTGATTCCGGCACAGTAGTGGCCACGAGCACAGAGTGCCTTAAAAAAAATGACTGCTGGTCCCTGACCGCGTGGGATAACTTTTCGTGAAATTATCAATAGATATTGCGACGGTATATCGACATTTTCAGATAATCGCATTACGTGGATTTATATTGCAGAGCACAATACAAGAATCTGTGGAAACCTTCATCGATGAGAAATGAGACAGTGTAGATCCTAAGAGATACTACCCAAGTAACCACAAGCATTATACCATTGCATTAATTTGGTCGAAAGTCAACATTTTTGCATTAATAATGTTATCATGCATTTATTCAATAACTGTCAAGCAATGATGCATTTGATTAACATTGTAAATGCTTTGTAGCATTATTTTAGTATAGCATTATGCTAAGCGTTTAGAGTGAATATACAGTTATGCTGTCATACAAGATAACATAACCTCATTAAACGCACTCGAATCTGTAATAAATAAGTAAGACGATCGAGCACGTTCGCACTCGCTCATTACGTTTTGTGGAATATGGAAGAATAATGAAATGACTTTCTTTCATCTCGAACTCCCATTTCATGATCTAAGCATATAAGTATTCATTCAAAATTGTTGTATTTTATCTATGAGACTCTTTTATTCATAAGGAGCGAGAAGAAATGTCGATCAATTTCTCTCCCCCGAAATCTGTTTAATGCGCTACGGCTTTGTTTTGTGGATTAAGTTCTGTTATTTCCTCTACGAGAAAGAATGGTGATCAAATTATTTCTATTGTGTTTCATTTGGTGAGGAAAGGAAATTAATCGCCGAAGAGAATTCTTTCTAATCGTAATAACTGGGCGAATAGTAATGTTGACACACACAATGGCTTCCTTTATAAGGAACTTTTATCCTACCTTATTACATCAGCAGCTTTAGCACAGGACACCAACGCGCCAGGCATCCAGCACACCATCATCCTAGTTGTGGGTTCGAATCCTGATTCCAACAAAAAAAAATCATTAAGCTGGTAAAGAAACCCAAAGGTAGTCAATGGATTCATTGTTTTGTTTATTTTTAACGCAAGCCCTAAACATACATTGTTTTAAGCTAATATACATCATGAACCCTAAATATACAAACATAAATGCTTTAGTAGGGCTTGTGCATTAAAACTGCTTTACCAAGTATTGCATTAATTTGGTTTTTGTGGGGCCCTTTCCCACTTTAATTATGCTTTATAAAGCTCTTAAAGGTTATGTCTCTTTAAAACAAAATCTGATAGCATACTATAGAGCAAACATAAAGTATTCATATACAGCTTCTTGGTTACTTGGGTATTTTCTTTGTAATAATTTGTTATAGCTATATGTAATGATATTGTATTTGAGCCTGTTTAGTTTGTTATGTATGTTTTTGTATTTTTTTTTGAATATTGTTTTGAGCGCATCCGCACGAACGAATTTGTCCAATGTTTTTTATGTTTTTGTAATGAATTTTAGTTTTAAGTAAAAGCAGTCTGTACAGTATAACTGAAGACGGTGTAACAAGTATCTAAATAAATAAATGTGTGGGCATTTTTTTCCACTTGCGAGGCCAAAAGCAAAAACCGTTTAACCTTAGTGTTTTTTTTACAAATTCCAATTGTTGACATATATTGGGGGAAAAAATGAGGATATCAATTAATGAAGATAAAGAAAGTACAAGTGTGGACATGAACCCTTCCCAAGTAACCAAGAAGCTGTATATGAATACTTTATGTTTGCTCTATAGTATGCTATCAGATTTTGTTTTAAAGAGACATAACCTTTAAGAGCTTTATAAAGCATAATTAAAGTGGGAAAGGGCCCCACAAAAACCAAATTAATGCAATACTTGGTAAAGCAGTTTTAATGCACAAGCCCTACTAAAGCATTTATGTTTGTATATTTAGGGTTCATGATGTATATTAGCTTAAAACAATGTATGTTTAGGGCTTGCGTTAAAAATAAACAAAACAATGAATCCATTGACTACCTTTGGGTTTCTTTACCAGCTTAATGATTTTTTTTTGTTGGAATCAGGATTCGAACCCACAACTAGGATGATGGTGTGCTGGATGCCTGGCGCGTTGGTGTCCTGTGCTAAAGCTGCTGATGTAATAAGGTAGGATAAAAGTTCCTTATAAAGGAAGCCATTGTGTGTGTCAACATTACTATTCGCCCAGTTATTACGATTAGAAAGAATTCTCTTCGGCGATTAATTTCCTTTCCTCACCAAATGAAACACAATAGAAATAATTTGATCACCATTCTTTCTCGTAGAGGAAATAACAGAACTTAATCCACAAAACAAAGCCGTAGCGCATTAAACAGATTTCGGGGGAGAGAAATTGATCGACATTTCTTCTCGCTCCTTATGAATAAAAGAGTCTCATAGATAAAATACAACAATTTTGAATGAATACTTATATGCTTAGATCATGAAATGGGAGTTCGAGATGAAAGAAAGTCATTTCATTATTCTTCCATATTCCACAAAACGTAATGAGCGAGTGCGAACGTGCTCGATCGTCTTACTTATTTATTACAGATTCGAGTGCGTTTAATGAGGTTATGTTATCTTGTATGACAGCATAACTGTATATTCACTCTAAACGCTTAGCATAATGCTATACTAAAATAATGCTACAAAGCATTTACAATGTTAATCAAATGCATCATTGCTTGACAGTTATTGAATAAATGCATGATAACATTATTAATGCAAAAATGTTGACTTTCGACCAAATTAATGCAATGGTATAATGCTTGTGGTTACTTGGGTTATTTCTGTTTCATATAATTTTAATACAAACTTACCTTCCTTTTTCCTGCATTACTATAAACAAACTTTGGATAGTGCGACATAATGAATGTCGGCTTACTGGATAGTGAGTTTATTATTAATAATAGTAAGGATAGTTTTTTTTATTATTAATGAATATTTGATTTGAATGAATTTAATTTCAATGCATGTTGATGGTACACAAATTATGTCACGCTAAATTTCCACTTTTTAAATGTATATTCTAGAAATATCTCGTTATCCTCCGAATTCGGAAGTATTCACCAACCATTCAAAAATAATCTTGCAAATTCAAAGGTTATTTTGAAGTTCTCTGTAATCCTTAATCAGTTCAGAAACAACTAAGGAATTTCGTTATCATTCCAAATTTGTCCAGCCATTCTACGATGTATCTTTAGATCTTACAATAAACGTTTAATTTTTTTTGCACAAATTTGCTGATTCTCAAGTTAGAGTTATTTGAATAATTCAATATTTTACATTGATTTTGACGCAGCATTCCCAATTGGGTCCTAAAATTTGTAATGAAATCTTGTTTTTATTTAATAACACGAAAAAGCATGTTACTGTAATTACTTTAGCAATTTTTCCCGCTCAAATAATGGCTATATCATGTTTAAACTTTAATTTAAAAATTTAGTCCATAAATGAACCTTGACACTTTTGATCATGTTTGACGTTCGCTTAGTCGACAAAAACACCACAGGGGTTTTAGTTCGACCACTGGGGTTGTTCCTATCTGACATTTCGTAAGGGACACGGAAAACAAAATACACCCAAAATTTGAGTTTAAGCCAAAAGATGTGACAAAATCTAAAAAAAATATTTTTGGGCTTAAACCAATGGAAAACATTAGAAAATTGAGTAAACATGTGTTTTTGGCCTAAACTTAAGCGTTTGGCACTAAAATTGGGACAGGGCTTTAGGACCCAATTTATCCAAAATTTCTTCCAGAGTTCCTTAGTTAATGAACAACAGTTCAGAGTTCTTTGTGAACCTCAATTTCAGAAATATATAATGGAAATTTTTCTTTATCAGCAACATACCATATCTGCCTAGAAATTCTTGCAGAATTTAAAAGTATTTACTAACAATTCAGAAATTATCTCAGAGATTTCTGTAATTCTAAATTAGCTTATAAATATTCTAGATATTCTGATAATTCTAAAATATTCCCAAAATTATTCAGACATTCTCTCAGGATCCCAAAGTATTCATCAGAAATTCAGAAATAATCTTTATTTTTGTGATTTTTAATAAATTTTCAAATATTATAGGAATTTTCAGTACTACTCCAAAATTTGTAATTTGTTCAGATATCTAATTCCAAAATGGTCATCAAAAATTGAAAAATAATCTTGCAAATACAAAAATAATTTTAGAATTCTCTGCTTAGTTCAGAATCAAGTTCCGAATCGTCAACATTTCAAATTCCAGGCATTTTCCATGAATTTAAAAATATTTCAGAAAAAAAAACTTATGGAAAGGATAAAGGAATTTTTGTCCATCCTTCAATATATCAAATTTGTTCAGATTTTTTTTCTCAGAATTCAAAGTATCGTAAAATGGGGTATCTTTGATAATGCGGGTAACTTTGATATTGCGTTACCCATCACATACTAAACAAAATATCATAATTTATGCTGATCGGTTAAGCAAAACGAATGCAAAACTGAAGAATATTAGTATGACACTTCATGTAAGAGCTGTTTTCATTTGAATCGAGAACATTTGAGACTTTATATACGGATATTAAAAATCGATACGATTTTAGCATTTTCGAAACGCTTGCAAACAATCCGGTCTACGATCACTATTTGATGTAGTTTTGAATAGTTGGTCACTTGTATTTGACAGCTTAGTTATCAGAGAACTAGAATATACTTTAAAATAGCTTAGCGAAAAGCATTTTCACAAACTGGGACCATTTTTGTGATCTAAGTCAGAAATTTCCGTATAACGTCAAACGCCTAGAGGTATGCAATGCCCTATAAATGTTGCGTAATTCATTCAATGCTGTTCGATTTATACTCCATTATCAAAGTTACCCCAAAACAGAAAAACGATCTTCGATTCTGTTCCGACGGTAGCTCAGGGAATTTGGGTTTTCTCCGGATTGGATTTAAATTGCACTGTGAACGCGTGGGTTGATTTTCCGAATAACTTTAACTTTATTGACTTGATATCTTCGTGAGAACATAACTGTCGTATCCTGTTGAGGAAGTCAAGCTTCCTCAACCAAACCGTTGCAACGTCTGTTGCTTTCAACTATAACCGATTGACTAACTCATTTTTTTTCCTGTGATCGTTACATAGTCAAACTTCAGATCGGCTCTCTGAGATCGTGACTCGCGCACACACTATCTCGCTCTGTTCTTTACCGAGTGAGAGAGACGGCTTCTTCCAACCTAATGTCTACACAGATTTAAATAACTCTCCCGCTGAAGCCTTTATCTAACGTGATGCTCAACCGAACGCAGCCCAGAGCGTTACTTTTGAAAAGGTCCTACTTTTCAAATGGTGATCATCGATATAATTTATTTAAAGTCAAATTTAAATGTTTATTTATAAATCCATTACCACAATTCCTCTCACCTCTACTCTTAAAAAACGAGTTACTAAAAATTTTGCGATTTTTTTTATGCTCAAAATATCGATTATTTTTCTTTTGCAACTATCTGAACCATGCACTTCCAAATTATAATATTTTTGTTTACTTTTCTGATCCTATGTCTTTACATTGATGCATATCACAAATACAGGAAAAATGTAGTCTTTACCTAAAAAAAAAACTATTAAGTTTCGTCTTATTGCGTTTAAAGGTATGCAAATTGCGCTAATTTCAAGACATGTTGACATTACAAGAAAAAAGGCATTGAGAAATAACATTTAAAAGTTTGACAAATTATCTTTGAAGACACAGAACATTTTACAAATTATATAAGCATTACTATTGCGATGAGTATTTAAAAAACAACTTATTAAAGTAACACTATCGAATCTAAATCCAAATCCCAATCCAAATCCAATACAAATTTAGTCCAAATCCAATCCAAATTTAATGAAAATGTTATCTAAATCAAATTTAAGTCCAACTCAATTCAAATCCAATTCAAATGCAATCCAAATCCAATTCAAATCCAATCCAAAACCAATCCATATCCAATCCAAATCCAATGCAAATCCGAATCGAAATCCAATCCATATACAATCCAAATTTAGTCCAAATACAATCTAAATTCAATGAAAATGCAATCCAAGTCCAACTCAATTCAAACCCAATTCAAATCTAATCCAAATTCAATCCAAATGCAATCCAAATTTAGTCCAAATCAAATTCACCTCCAATAAAATTCAAATCTAATCCAAACCCAATCCAGTTCCAATTCAAATTTAGCCCAAATCCAATCCAAATTCTATGGAAATGCAATCCAAATCCAAATCCAATCCAATCTAAATATAACCCAAATCTCATCCAAATCCAATTCAAATCCAATCCAAATTTAGTCCAAATCCAATTCAATATCTAATTTAAATCCAATCCAAATCCAATGCAAATCCAAATCGAAATCCAATCAAAATTTAGTCCAAATCAAAATCACCTCCATTAAAATCCAAATCCAATCCAAATTTAGTCCAAATCAAATTCACCTTCAATAAAATTCAAATCTAATCCAAACCCAATCCAAATCCAATCCAAAATTAGCCCAAATCCAATCCAAATTCTATGGAAATGCAATTCAAATTCAACTCAATTCAAATCTAATCCAAGGCCAATCTAAATCCAATCTAAATTCAATCCAAATCCAATTCAAATTTAGTCCAAATCTAAACCAATCCAAATCCAATCCAAATCCAATCCAAATCTAATCCAAATCCAATCAAATCTTAATATAACCCAAATCCAATCCAAATTTAGTCCAATTCCAATTCAATATCTAATTTAAATCCAATGCAAATCCAAATCGAAATCCAATCCATATCCAATCCAAATTAAGTCCAAATACAATCTAAATTTAAATGAAAATGCAATCTACGTCCAACTCAATTCAAACCCAATTGCAATCTAATCCAAATCCAATCCAATTTTAGTCCAAATCAAATTCACCTCCAATAAAACCCAAATCCAATCCAAATTTAGTCCAAATTTAATAAAAATGTAATCCAAATCCAACTTAATTCAAAGCCAATTCAAATCTAACTCAAATCCAATTCAAATGCAATCCAAATCCAATTCAAATTCAATCCAAATTCAATTTAAATCTAATCCAAATCCAATGCAAATCCAATTCACATCCAATCCAAATCCAATCCAAATCTAATCCAAATTTAGTCCAAATCCAATTCATATCTAATCCAATCCAAAACCAATCCAAATCCAATCCAAATCCAATTCAAATCCAAATCGAAATCCAATCCATCTTCTTCTTCTTAGCATTTACGTCCTCACTGGGACAGAGCCTGCTTCTCAGCTTAGTGTTCTTATGATCACTTCCACAGTTATTTACTGAGAGCTTTCTTTGCCAAAGTTGCCTTTTTCCCATTCGTATATCGTGTGGCAGGCACGATGATACTCTATGCCCAAGGAAGTCAAGGAAATTTCCATTAGGAAAAGATCCTGGACCGACCGGGATTCGAACCCAGACACCTTCAGCATGGCTTTGCTTTGTAGCCGCGGACTCTAACCACTCGGCTAAGGAAGGCCCTATCCAATCCATATGCAATCCAAATTCAGTCCAAATATTGAAAATTCAATGAAAAAGCAATCCAAGTCTAAATCAATTCAAACCGAATTCAAATCTAATCCAAATTCAATCCAAATGCAATTAAAATACAATCCAAATTTAGTCCACATCAAATTCACCTCCAATAAAATTCAAATTTCATTCAAACCCAATCCAAATCCAATTCAAATTTAGTCCAAATCCAACCCAAATTCTATGGAAATGCAATTCAAATTCAACTCAATTCAAATCTAATCCAAATCCAATCTAAATTCAATCCAAATCCAATTCAAATCCAATTCAAATATAATCCAAATCCAATCCAAATCCAAATCCAAATCCAAATCCAAATCCAATCCAAATCCAATCCAATCCAAATCCAATGAAAATGCAATCCAAATCCAACTCAATTCAAACCCAATTCAAATCTAATCCAAATCCAATCCAAATCCAATCCACATACAATCCGAATTTAATCCAAATCCGATCAAAATCCAATTCAAATCAAATCCAAATCCAATTCAATCCAAACTCCATTATTTTTGGAACATTAAGAACCCAATCCTAATTAAATTCAAACCCATTCTAAATCTAATCCATATCCAAACCAAGTCCAATTCAAATAAAATCCATATCCAATCAAAATCTAAATTCAAATCCAATCTAAATCAAGTACAATCCCCATCTTAGTTCAATCAAATTCTTAGACTACTCCAACGCAAATCAAATCCAAATTTAATATGAATCTTAATCTTATCTTCTTGAATCCAACTGAAATCCAAATCTAGTGCATATCCAATCCAATCCAATTTCAATGCAAATCCAATCCAACTCCAATTCAAATCCAATCTAAATTCAATTGAATACAATCGAAGCCAAATCCAATTCAATTAAAATATGATGCAAACTCAATTCTATTCCCATTCTTTTTAAGCTTCACTAACTCCAATCAAAATTCAACTCAATCAAATTTCAAACCATTTCATATCAAATCCAATCCTCAACCAATTCAAATTCAATCCAAGTCATATCCAGATGTTCTGCCGAATGTCCAAAAGCTCAGTTTACTCCAATAATTATAGACAACTTCGAAGAAACTGTGCTGTTATTATTATTCATAATTATATTTGAGTTCGCAATGTCGTATTTATTTGTGACTTGCATTCCTTGATCGATTCTCGTTTCAAGCTCCTTTTATATTGAATCAAATTTCCGAAGAACCGAATTTTCAACTCGTATTCACGGTTATCTCTCTTTTTTCCATTGCAATTTGTTTCAGCCTCATCATTTATTTAGCACCACAATGTCTGTATTCCCAATTCTTTTTGTTCAGTCACATTTTTTTTTGGCTTCGTATCATGTCTGTTTCGCTCATCCTTTTATTATTTATTTTTTAGCCACATCTATTTTTTTGGCTTCATATCATGTTCGTTCTCATCCTTTTTTCTGTTTGGGCCACATCTGTTTTTTTATTATGTCCGTTTTCATCTATTTTTTTTTAGCCACATTTATTTTTTTCAAGCTCCATATCCATATCAAGCCACCTTTATTTTTTGACTTTTTTTTCTTATCCGTTCTCCTTTTTCTTTTCATAGCCACATATATTTTTTATATTATGTCCGTCTCGATAAGGTTTTTTTTTGGCCAAATCTATTTTTTTTTCTCTCCATCTCATCGATTTGCAAATTTCTAACTATCAAAAAATATACTGGTTCACAGCTACCGGCTGCACCATGTCGTATCCTGTTGAGGAAGTCAAGCTTCCTCAACCAAACCGTTGCAACGTCTGTTGCTTTCAACTATAACCGATTGACTAACTCATTTTTTTTCCTGTGATCGTTACATAGTCAAACTTCAGATCGGCTCTCTGAGATCGTGACTCGCGCACACACTATCTCGCTCTGTTCTTTACCGAGTGAGAGAGACGGCTTCTTCCAACCTAATGTCTACACAGATTTAAATAACTCTCCCGCTGAAGCCTTTATCTAACGTGATGCTCAACCGAACGCAGCCCAGAGCGTTACTTTTGAAAAGGTCCTACTTTTCAAATGGTGATCATCGATATAATTTATTTAAAGTCAAATTTAAATGTTTATTTATAAATCCATTACCACAATAACTTCACGAAGCCTGTTAGTGGACTGTTGCCTGTTCATTCATGCTTGCTCTTCAGTTCCCTTTTTCTTGAATGGACTGTACTTTCACTCTTCTACACATCTTCTGATTAGCTTTCAGCCTAGGCGCGCAAACACTCTACACAGAAAAAGCTCCTACCTATGCCTTCTTGCAATCATGCGGTGCGCCGATACAAAAATGTTCTAATAAAGATCAATGACGGCATCTCAATAACATAATTTATCCTCAGTAATTGCACATCGTTACATTTTTTCGCAAACATACACCCCCCGTTGAGCCCTTTGGCTCAACAAAACAGTAACTACTTCACTCTTGATCGATCGTCCAGGCTGAAGTCGCTCACTCATCCTCGTTACAGTACCTGCCGATGCTGGAAACGGACTATCTTCTACCAACACATTTCGCTTCTCTCGAACCATTTCGTTCATTAATTGTTGCTCTTGTAAATCCCTTCGCGTCACTCCATCTTCAACTAACAACGTTTTCGATTTTGCTGCATCATACGGATTAGCCTTGAATTCATTACACCATATTCGTTTTCCAGGTGATGAAGAGATTGATGGTTCGCAACGGTTCCTCGTCATAACGAAAGAATCACCAAGCTGATACTTTTTGCCGTTGAATGAGAGTTGTTGTACACCACGTCTTCGTCCATTTCTCGCACGCTTTTTGACAGCTGAATCGACCGCTGCTGATTTAATACCGAGAGGATCGTTCTCGATTTCGGAAAACTTTTCCATGATCTTGCCAACTTGTGTGCGATAATTTAGTTGGCACTGTACTGCACGTGGTGCATCCTTTTTCAACTGCGCTGATCCTCCAGCAATCCATCCAAACTCTGTTTCAGCCAACGTAATCGCAGTGTTCTCTATTTTCAGGCGTCCAGCCTTCACCAAGTCGAAGAATATCTCGTTGCCGATAATCATATCCACTTCTCCTGGTACATGGAACGATGGATCTGCTAACTGCAAACCTGTCGGTACCCTGCAAGAACCGGATTTCGGACCTGTGGAAGCCTTGCTGAGATTCTTGGTACGACCAAGAAATTCAAATCACTCGTCGCATACGTATTGATTCTGGAGCGAATTTTCGTCGATACCAGATACTTCACTCTGGTCTGGATGTCGTTGAGACCGCTAATCGGAAAGTCGACGCGTTTCATCTTTAGCCTTAATTTGTTGGCCAATCTCTCCGTAAGAATATGGCTATCGGATCCTGAATCCAACAAGGCACGGCACTTGATGGTGAAACCTCCATGTCCGACCACCAAGACATCTGCCGTTGATAGCAGCACTTGCCGCTTCGTTTTATCAATCCGCGCGCACATCGTTATCGCACGCCGACCATCTGGCTTCTGTTGATTTGACTCGTAATCTTTATCAACTTCTGGCGTCGGAGACCTCTCTACACTATTTTGCCATATCTCAGCCTCGGGATGCAAAAGGCTATGATGCTTACGACCGCAACCTTGCACCTTGCACCGTTGATTGGATTGGCAGTCATTGACTCGATGATTCAATTTCAAACAGTTGTAACACAAGCTCATCCTTGCGGCAACGGACTTGCGCTCCGAGAAATTCATGTCCTGAAATTTCATACATCTGTAGATGGCGTGCTCTTCCGGACAGCATGGACACGCTTCGCTACCCGTTTGCATGAACGATTTCAATGCTTGTGTTGGCGCTTTGATACCAGCAATACGCTGTTTCACTTGGACCGTTGACTGCTGTACCTGCTGCTGTGAGCGGTCCGTACGCTGCAGAACGCGTCCTCGTTCACGAAGGAACTCCATAAACGTTTCGTATTCTGATACCTCTCCTCTGGGTATCTTCATTTCCCATTGCTCTTGCGTCTCCTTGTCAAGCTTTTTGTAGAGGATGTTAAGCAGAATCAACTCCCCTAAACCTTCGACGGGATAGCTGTGACCATCCAAAGCATCAACATGCTTCGAACAAGTTTCAACCAATTGTGAAATCGATTTCCCACGGTTGTCACTGCTGATGACGGCGCAATCCAGAATAGCGTCAATATGCGTATCCATTATCAGCCGCTTATCCTCGTACGCGTCCTCGAGAATCTTCCAGGCCCTCTCGTAATCGTTGTTATTCACGACGTCTTGGTCGATCTTGCACTTCGCATCGCCTTCGAGAGAATTGCGCAAGTGCAAAATCTTCATCGCTGAAGTCTCGTTTGGGTACTTCGCCATAATGCTCTTGAAGAGGCTCTTAAAGCTGTACCAATTCTCCGGTGTCCCATCGAATTTTGGGAACGGAGCGTGTAGTTGCGGGGCAGCTGCTTGCACTACTATCGGTTGCTGGAAACCTGGAATGCTTAAACTACTTGACGTACCTGAAGTTACGCGACATGCTTCTTGCGTTCGTGCAATTCTTGTCTGCAAGTCTACGTAAAGTTTTTTGTGGATATCCTCGAATACCGCGTACTCCTGACGTACTAAGGTTCGCTGTTCTTTCGGCAACAATGCCGAGATTTCGCTATGAATCCTGTCGAATTCATCCGCACATCGTCGCAGTGTTTCAAAGTGAAGGTTGAGCAAATGTATGCTCACACCTTCCCCTCGCAAAGACTCCTTCATTCGTATCAGCTTCTCCGTTATCAGATCTCGCCGGTCTGTCAACATTTCCAACTTGGACTCAATCATCTTCTTCTGCTCGAGTATTTGCTTCGTAATCTTTTGATCTGCCACCGACGGAACTGGCAGCACGTTGTCACTACTCGATTCCGTTAGCTCTTCCAATATGTTTCTTTGCGATACACCTTTTAACACACCACGTGGTGTTTCATTATCGCTCATGTTCTAACTTGTTCACTCCTGTTCAATCGAGCTCGCAAAGCGTCACGGACACATCCACACTCACCACGCGTGTCACGAACCCGATAAACGTTTTGGAACAGTTTCTTCTTTGGCTTCAGCCGAAATACGCAACCGGTGCGCACGAATGTTCACTTACTCGTGTGCCACGGGCACAATCAATTCTTAAACTCAGCCACGGGCTGCACGAAGCACTCGCCGGGCAACACCACGCCACGTACACGCTCACTTATTGTCTTTGGCCACGAGCCACTCCATACAGTGTTTGCTAATAGCCACGGGCTATTCCACTGCACACGGTGCAATTAACTTCCGGAAATTGGTACTACACACACGTAGGATCATGCCACGGACACGATCTCACCCAATCATCGATCACGGATCGATGTAAATTACGAAGGAAATGCGATCATAATCAAAAACGCAATTTGATCACGGGCTACGCTACTGCACACAATACAGTCAATTTTTTCGAACACGCACTATGCCACGGACATGATCGTCTTGTGTCTTTCGGTCACGGACCGCACTTGTGCACTTGGTGCTCTTCTTCCACACACGAAACAGCAACAAAACAACTTCCGGACACAACATCCGGGAAAACCCTCACAACATCCGGCTCGAAGGACCAAAATGTTCCGACGGTAGCTCAGGGGATTTGGTTTTTCTCCGGATTGGATTTAACTTGCACTGAAACGCGTGGGTTGATTTTCAAGATAACTTTAACTTTATTAACTTTGATTTTTCCGCGAGAATATCACTCCGCGAAGTCTGCTAGTGGACTGTTGCCTGTTCATTCATGCTTGCTCTTCAGTTCCCTTTTTCTTGAATGGACTGTACTTTCACTCTTCTACACATCTTCTGATTAGCTTTCAGCTTAGGCGCGCAAACACTCTACACAGAAAAAGCTCCTACCTATGCCTTCTTGCAATCATGCGGTGCGCCGATACAAAAATGTTCTAATAAAGATCAATGACGGCATCTCAATAACATAATTTATCCTCAGTAATTGCACATCGTTACATTTTTTCGCAAACAGATTCTATGAAAAATTATACATCCATTCAAAATATTTTTAAGGCGATCTTTCAACTGCAATCGATAGCTAGGATACTTGTTTTATAATGTTATAATGGATCATTGAAGGTAGTTTTTGCAAGTGTTCACCGCGTCAAAACAAAGGCGCCACTGTATATGGGATTTAACATTGTGACAGCATTGCTGTTCTGTCAAACACACAAGGCTACGGTGGCGCTATCTATGCTTTCCATAGCGGCCGTTTTGGTTATTTTAATGATCCATTCTATGAAACAGCATGTATAAATATTCAAGTTTTCGAAAAAATCTATCAAAGTTACCCCGTTTTACGGTATTCAATAACAATTCAAAAGGAAAATCTTTAAAATAAAAAAAATATAATCTTAGAGTTTCCTGTGATCCTTAATTCTAGTTAATTTTAATTAATTTAATTAATCCTTAATAATTAGTTCAGAATCAACCTAGGAATCTCTAGTTATCCGCCATCATGCCATTTTTTTCTAAGCATTCTCCAAGAATTTTTAAAATACTCACCAATAATTCAGAAATAATCTTATAGTTTTCCGTAATCCTCAATTAACTGCATGAGCAGTTCGTTGTATTCATCGCCATATCTCAGTAATTGTAATTGTCAATTATTTTCATGATTATGAATAAAATCATCATTCTGCAACTTGTTCCGTAAACTACTATTAGATTACATCGGTTTCCTAGTGCATCGCTTAGATTACATCGTCGAATTTATTACATCACACCCAGAAGCTCGACAGTTCATCGCGCTGTGTAAAATGACATAGCTGATGGAATGACTTGGTTGAAGCGGTTTAGATGTAATATTCAACAACTTTTTTTGCTGTGTAGCGTTGATCAACAAAATTGGCTCAAACTTTGGAAGAATTGGGTCCTAAAATGTTTAATAAAATCTTGTTTTTATTTAATAACACGAGAAAGCATGTTACTGTAACTATTTTAGCAATTTTTCCCCGCTCAAATAATGGCTATGTCATGTTTAAACTTTAATTCAAAAATTTGGTCCATAAATGAACCTTGACACTTTTGCTCATGTTTGACGTTCGCTTAGTCGACAAAAACACCACAGGGGTTTTAGTTCGACCACTGGGGTTGTTCTTATCTGACATTTCGTAAGGGACACGGAAAACAAAATACACCCAAAATTTGAGTTTAAGCCAAAGGATGTGACAAAATCTAAAAAAAATGTTTTTTGGGCTTTAACCAACGGAAAACATTAGAAAATTGAGTAAACATGTGTTTTTGGCCTAAACTTAAGCGTTTGGCACTAAAATTGGGACAGGGCTTTAGGACCCTATTATTGTGATGTACGGATTTTGATTCAAAATTCCACGCTTGCACGATGAGAATGTTTTGACCCACCCTAAAGTTTAAGAGTTTCTGCTATCATTCACCAGATAGCGCCTCGTGAATTATCTGTCATCAATCTCTTTGCTTTGTTCTCATTTCTCGCGTTCTCCTCGCGTCATCCCGTTGTTCGCGTGGTGCGCGAGTTCAATTCACGTGCGTGTTGGCAGCGGTTTGAAACGTTAATTTTTGTACATTATTGATTGTAATTTTTGTATATTAGCTTCAATAATTGTGATTCTTCAGTTTTGAACCTTAAATCATGAACGTCGACAACGTGCCGCAGGAATTTCCTCCGAGTGATATCGATTGCAAGCGCAAAGGAATCACCCACATTTCAGCATGGGCAGACAAGTAAGTTCTATTAGTTTGAATGTAGAAACATTGTTAATTAATTCTACGCACAACTCTAGAGATGAATTCCTCACCGTATTCAATCGAATCTTCCAAATGGGTAAATCGCCACTAGAAGCGAAAACGGCCGCTCTCCAAACGCTCAAAGTGTGGAAGATCCGACAGGGCAAGCATACCCCGATCAGTATCCTCTGTACGATTACCATTCTGGAGGCTCAGCTGTACGACGAAAAGAACCGGAACCAGGATGGGACGACGGACATTGCCAATGAGGTGAAGAGCATGTACGCGGGAGCATTCACTCGATTCATCAATCACTTGTCGGAGTATCGTCAGCAGACTGGTGCTGGACGGAAAGGCAGTATGGCCAATCGCGTGAAAGAGATCGGAATCGAAGGATTTTTGGTCGAGCTGCGTCATCTTTGCGCACACAGTTCGATGTCCATCGCTGTGGACGTATTTCGCCGATCAGCGGAATATTGCATGAATTGGCTAAAGGCCAGCTACTGGAAGCGGGAACTGGAACAGATGCAGAGCTGCGAAAAGCAGCAGATCAAAGGGGTGGGATTGGGTGATAAGTTTCGAAACGAGTTGGAGTACATTGCGAAAGTGTACGATATAACGACCAAGGCCATCCACAAGGGAGCCAAGTCTGTGAGTGGGGCTGAAAAGGAACTGACACCTACCCAGTTCCAGATGCTTCAGGAGCACATTCGTGCGAACAAGGTCGATCAGTTGCGAACGGTAGTTTTCGATGTGTGCCGATACCTCTCAGACACAATTCAATTGCCCAAGCATCCTGAAACGGTGCCCACAGTTTGCAACGTGTTTTTGGAATGTTGCCAATACATGTTTGAGGCTCCCGTTACCGGAATCACCCAAGGCCTGGCGAACATCCATCAGCAGTTCTTCCAAACGCTAGTCGCAAAGGGTTACATACAACAGTACTGGGAAAAACTGATGGAAATTTGCGAAGACGAACAGGAGACGCCCGAAAGACGCCAGGGAGCTAAGTTTTGGGCCACGGAAGTTGCACTGGCGTTCCGGTTGTTGAAAAAATTTAAAAAGTTGCTACAGAAGGCGCCAGAACGAACGCTTCAGTTCAATCAGAAGGAACATACGAGGAAGATGAGCAAAACGGTACGGGCAATCTATCAGAACAAATTGAGGGTGGATTTGCACAATACGATTGTGCTGGGGATGTCCGCCAATTGTCCGTGGCATTTGCAGCTTTCGAGGACTTACCTGATGGCAAGGATTATGAACGTCAATGCGTACACCAAGGAAATTTTACCTATGTAAGTATTTTTTGTACATTCTGTTGTAAACAAATTTAAGATTTTATAAGCATTTTGTTAACAACGTATTACGGTAGGGTTCAAGGGTAATTCTTAGGAATCAAGATCCTGGCCAATTCTCCGGAATAAAAGACAGTATTTCTGTGTGACCGTTCACCAGTACGGTAAGAGTAGGAATGCTCACCTAGTTTGTTTATTCATCGTTGCTAAGTACTACATTAAAACATAGCTTACTATATAATATCAATCTCTACAATCCTTCCTTGTTTTTATAGAAATTATATTTCGTTCAGAATTCATTATATTAAAAAATTACAGTTTAGATAATTATTATGTTAATATGGTACATAGTCTTTGAAATGATGTGGCTCCTTGCGTGTTCTGTTTGTTCTATTCTGTTCTGTTAGTGCTTCGTTATTATTTACATTACTTTCGCCTTCTTCATTGCCATACTGTGACACAGATCCCTCATTACTTGTAGTTTTTTCTATTTTCTTAAGATGAGCAACATTACGCCTATATTCTCTTCCGGTTTTGATGGATTTTAATGTGCAGTCTGCTTCCTGTTTCCGCACCACAACAAATTCCTCGTTGATATAGTCTGTATCCAATTTATTATTTTTCTTCATTCTTTTTATCAGTACTTCATCGCCAACTTCAATCTTACTGTGATTTGCTTTCCGTTTCTTATCACTGTACTCTCTTTCTTTTTCCTTTTGTAATCGATCCATATCTCTAACTTCTTCATCATTTGAGTGGTATACTGGAACTTGTGGTAACTTACTTCGGATACGTCTTCCAAACATCAACTCGGATGGTGATTTTCCAGTCGTGGGATGATTAGTTGAATGATATACAAGCAAATACTGACTCAATTCCTTCCTCCAACTTTTTCCTAATTCCTGAGCAATCCGCAATCTTTTAAGTATTGTTCTATTTTGCCGTTCCACTTCTCCATTTTGCTGAGGCCAATATGGTATGGTATTGACCAATTTGATTCCATTCTCCAAACAAAATGTTTTCAATTCATTGCAGTTCTCGCTCAACTGGGGTCCATTATCGGCTCTGAGAGATACTGGAAGCCCATAACGTCCAAAAATGACGCTTAATTCTTCAATCACAGCTTGGACATTGATAGAGATCATCTCCTTTACTTCAACATAGCGACTATAATAGTCAACTACTAATAATAAATATAAACCATCTGGCAATGGACCAAGGAAATCAACTGCAACATCTTCCCAAGGCGCTGAAGGCATCTTTTTTCTTACCATTGGTTCCGGAGCTTCAGGTGCAGATACCAAACAACAACCTCGACAGCTTTTCACAAATCTATCTACATCTTGATCAAGTTTCGGCCACCATACATGTGTTCGTAAATGCGTTTTCATCATTCTGCTACCCGGATGCCCTTCATGCGCCAATGACAGAACCCGATTTCTAAGCCTTCCAGGAATAACTAGACGATCTGTTCGAAGTAGTACATTTCCAACTTGACACAACTCTTTGGCTATAACTCTGTATGTCAACGGAAGT
This sequence comes from Aedes aegypti, assembly GCF_002204515.2. Taxonomy (NCBI): domain Eukaryota; kingdom Metazoa; phylum Arthropoda; class Insecta; order Diptera; family Culicidae; genus Aedes; species Aedes aegypti. Next base: position 29,560,716 of record NC_035108.1, read on the forward strand.
TCCAATTGCTGATCTGTTCTGATCAATTCTTGTACGTTTTGAATTTCTTCATCTTCTATAGACTCCTTTTCAATTTCTTCCCAATTTAACGCCATCGAATTAGCTGCGGATGTCACTATTTCTCGAATTAACAACTCTTCATGAATATCGAAAGGCTTGGGGTCCAACACAGCTAATCTGGACAAAGCATCAGCTGCATTATTTTCGCCAGAAATATGAACCACATTATACTCATACGCTTGTAAACGGAGTACCCATCTTTCTATCCGAGCGCATGGCTTAGAAACAGAAACTGCAATGCTTTGCAATCTGTCACTAGATCAAATGGTTTTCCCAATAGGTACACTTGAAACCTTTCAACTGCCCAGACAAGAGCAAGTGCTTCTTTTTCTGTCTGACAGTATCGTGATTCCGTATCAGTCAATGATTTCGAAGCATAACTAATTATACGTACTTGCCCTTTGCTATCATATTGAGCGAGAATGGCTCCTAGACCAACTGGACTAGCATTCGCCATTACAGCAGTGCGATCGTTTACGTCGTAATACCCCAGCTGTCCAACTCTACTCATAATCTTCTTAATTTCTTCAAAAGCTTCTGCGTGTTGCGGTTTCCACTCGAAAAAGATTCCTTTCTGAGTTAATTTTCGAAGAGGTTCATCGATAGTCGCTAGATTAGGAATAAACTTGTTCATGTAATTAGCGAGACCCAGAAAGCTCCGTATCTCGGCTTCATTCTTTGGATCGCGAAACGAAAGAATAGCGTCTGTCTTAACTTTTGAAGGATGTATACCATCCGCCGTGACATTATGTCCGAGAAATTCCAATTCTTTGACCTTAAACATGCATTTATCCCAATTCAATTCCACATTACGTTCCTTCAAACGGTTAAGAACCTAAATACGACAAATTGATTTATTTAATTATTATTTTCGATTATTAAAAACAAAATAAAAAAACTCAAATAGTACTAAACATTAAACTACCTTATTCACGCGACGATCATGCTCTTCCTCAGTGGATCCTTCAATGATAACATCGTCCAAATACCAATACGTTCCTTCACAGCCAGTGAGTATTTCATCCATGGTTCGTTGAAAAGCTTCAGGGGCAGTAACTAAACCAAACGGTAATCGCTTGAATCTGAATAGCCCTTGACTTGTTATGAAGGTTGTAATATCTCTTGAATCAGGTTCAAGTTCTACTTGCAAAAATGCTTCACGGATGTCTAATTTGCTGCGTATCATATCTTTTCCCAGACGAGCCAAATACTCGTCTACTATTGGCATCGGATGACGCTCCCTCAATACCGCTTCATTAACTCGACGCAGATCCAAGCACAGCCTAACATCGCCGTTTGCCTTCCCCACAACTACCAGTGGAGATACCCAGCTCGTTGGTCCAGTCTTGACTTCGATTATGTCTCTTGCAAGCAATTGTTCCAATTTTGTCTTTACATCAGATTCTAGTGGTATCGGGACCCTTCTCAGTGGTTGGAAAACTGGTTTGACCTCCGGATCGGTGTGAATTTTGATTTGAACTCCAGAAATTTTTGAAAATGGCTTCACTTCTTCCGTTACTTTATTCACATCTAATCCAATCTTGAGTATACCCAACTGCTTAGAGGTTTCATCTCCCAACAAACATTGTTGGCCACCAGTTACCACGAAAAATTCAGCTTCTACACTTTTGTGACCTACTTGAATGTCAGCAACAAATGTACCGGAAACATTCAACAAATTCTCACTTCCATAAGCCTTCAGTTTCCGTGTGCAACCTTTCGTTGAAGAATGAACTTTGATACCAACTTCTTTAAACTTATTCCATGCTTCGGCTGTTATTAAATTGCAATCAGCTCCCGAATCCACCAACATATCCCAGTTGACTCCGCCGATACAACAGGTCATCATGTTTGACTTGTTACCAGAGTAAAATGCATAATAAGTTTTATCTGCCTCAGTTGTCTCTTTTGCTTGATTTTCCAATGGCGTCTCTGTAGATTCAATTAGTCGTATTTTCTTCACTGGCTTGGATTCATTCTCATATGCAGCACGCTTCCTTCCTTTTCGGCACACCGTCTCAAAATGACCCCGCATTTTGCAATTTCTGCATTCCTGGTTACGCGCAGGACAATGTGGAGAATTGGAGAAGTGACCATGCCTTCCACAACTAAAACATGCAGCACGATCTCGCGTATTTTGATTGTTACCGGTACGATTAATCTTTTCAACAGAATCTTAGGTAATTAATAGATACTATCCTAGGAATTTCTTCCGGAATGCTTTTTTGGACTTTCTACGTGTACTGGTATGTTCCGTTTTCATCAACACGATCGGCAATTTTCAGATGACAAAAACGGAACAAAATACTTCACAAATTTGAAAAGAAAATTGCAGTTTTGTTCGGGAAATACACATTTTCATCATATAAATGCACAGTATTGATACTGTGGAGCGTTAAGATTGTTCATTTTTATAGGTTTGTAATCAAAGTTGATTGCGGACTCCTATCAATCAGTATGATTTTGTAATGTACCATTAATAGTTTTAGTTTTCTTAATTAGAATTACAATAGGTAAATGTAATTTAGAATATTAAAACGATAATCACATAAATGTCCTTTGCATCATACAGGTTGCGTCATATTTTTAAAAATAACTAAAAGGACGTGGGTCCAGCTGACCTCTTTTTAAAGATTATTCAAGAAACAATTTTTTTCTACTGTTCATCCACATCCTTCTGCTTATTCTTCTTATGACATTACATCCCAATTGAGAAAAAGCCTTCTTCTAAGCTTAGTGTTTTTATAAACACTTTCGCAGTTATCAACTGAGTGCTTTTTTGCCGCATATTAGTTGGGATTCTTCAAATTCTAGTGATTTTAAATTAAAACAAATGAGGTCGTGTATATTTTTTAGCTTGATTCCCAAGAAATATGAGGAGTATGCTGAAATTGATTTTTATGTAAAATTTAAGAAAAAAGTAAGGTACCGCGGGGTAAGTGGGTAAATGGGGTAAGTGAAAACAATTGATATATTTTACTGAATATTTGAATTAACGTTTTAGACTCATGCGTAAACCTTTGAGGCCATTGAGAACATTACGATAGGTAACAGATTTCTGAGATTTTTCAGCCATTTTTACATAATAGAGCAAAAAATTGTTAACCTGTCAACAGTTACTCCGTAACAAGTTGGCGGCGCACAATCTTATTCTAATATTTTCAGAGGAAAAAAATAGCGGAAAATAATTTCCTGTACCACTTCTTAGTTGTCCTCTGTGACAGTTTCAAACTGCAATAAAAAAGTTTTAGATATAATTCGACGTAGACCTAAAAATAACTAAATTTAAACACCGTGGATTTTCTTATCAGGTGGGGCAAGTGAAAAGTTTATCATTAGAGATTGAATTTGAGTTTTCTCTTTAAGTAGCCATAAGTAAACATGGTTCGCAATTATCATAGAAAAACATAACGTGCTGATAATTCAAGAAACACTATACTCAAGCGTTAAAAGCTATTAGAAATCATGGAACTTCTCTAAAAGATGTTGCTAAACATTACAATATTAATATGTCTACTTCGGGCAGCCATTGACTGAAAAGTTGCAATATTAGCCGTTGACTGAAAAGTTGCAATATTAGAGAACACACGGAAATCTCGTGGAATGTCTATGTAAGCTAGTTCAAAACATAAAAATGGGGTATAGGTCTATCCACATAAAAAAAGATTCTAACTACGTTATTGAAGGATTCCGTTTGATTTCTCCAGAAGAGTTATCCGACGTCATATTCGACTTTCTCAAGAACAAATAACGAGCGGTGGAAATTCTACCGAGCAGAAATGCATTTGCTGTCCTATAATGTAAGAACTAACATTGGAAATGTTGCAGTTATAATGTTGTCGAATCATTTCAACTAACATAACTGAACAGAAGAAAAGACAAGTGAAAAGAATAACATTTTCTTTGTTTACATTTTACTTATGTTATTGTTCATTGGGAAGCCTTAACAAATGTTAAAGCTAATAGAAATCGTGAATATAACTGTTTGTTTTTGAAATTATTGTTCAAAACGGTAAACTTTTCACTTGCCCCACTTTTGGGGCAAGTGAAAAGTAAGGAGACATTTTTCAAAAATTTTTTCTGTATTTTTTTCTTTAATTTTTCACAAAAATCAATTTCAGCATGCTGCTTATATTTGGTGCGAGTCAAGCTAAAAATATACACAACCTCATTTGATTCAATTTAAAGTCTCTAGAATTGGAAGAATCTCAACTATGCGAATTCCATTACCCACTTCAACTTTTCATTTTTTTCAACTGTCAGAGGGGACAACTTAGAAGTGGTATAGAAAATTATTTTCCGCTGAAAATATTAAAGTAAGATGGCATGCCGCCAACTTGTTACGCAGTTATATTTAACAGGTTAACAATCTTTCGCTCTATTATGCAATAATGGTTGAAAAATCTCACGAATATCCCCATCGCAATGTTCTGAATGGCCTCGAAGGTTTACGCATGAGTTTAAAACGTTAATTCACATATTTAGTAAAATATGCAAATTATTTTCACTTACCTCATTTATCCATTTGCCCCGCGGTACCTTACATTTTTTTTGTATTTTGGTCACACCCGATTATCGATTAATGTAGAGTTATGTTGCAAAAGTTTTGTAAACTGAAATTAATATTTTGTGGGCTTCGTGGTCGTGCGGTTAATGTTACCAAGCATTTAGCCACATCGTGTCAAGGAGTGTGGGTTCGATTCCCGCTTCAGTCCGGAAACCTTCCGTTAGGAATGTATTTCGACTGTACCACTGGGCGTTGCATGCTAGTCAATTGTCTAGTGTGGTGCTTCCTTCAAAGGGCAAATCGTCCACTGGAAGCATTAACGTATCTGTGTCTTAATAAAAAAACATTCACGGTTTCCTGTGCTTTGAATTGCCAAAATCTTATCAGTAAAATGATTGTGGTGATCTTTCTTAAAAAGTTATTACTACCAACTTCGACAGGGATGCACTAATCACCAATCTAGAACAGTGCCACGATCGACTTTGAGCTTTACTTTAGATCACGAACAGACTGGCAATAAACTTATCTAAAGTTCTAGTTTTTTGTTAAGTAAAAATAATATAAAATACTAGTGGTTCCGTCAAACTTCGTTTTGCCATCAAGGAGGTTGCTGAAAAATGGCATGCAATCTCCCTTACAAAACGACAGATTTGTTTTCAGTTGTTTTTCCAGTTATTCCAGAGAATTTACCAAATTATTTCCTTAACTCAAACACCTCGGAACACTTGACCAATGCAACATTGAAATAATCGTGTAAGTCTATTAATCCGGTTTTAAGCCATTTCGTGACATACAAACACCATTCGATTTTTATTTATATAGAAGTTTATAAAAAAACACAAAAGTGTACAAACTCTAGAACATCCATCACCAAACTAAAACTTTTTGGCAACAAACTCTTTTGTAAAGTTTTATAAATAAGCGTATGGCTGTTGGTGTAAGACTCATAATTTACCTTTTAATTTCCATGTGGGGAAGAAGTTCATGTCTGCTCCAAGATCGAGATCCCAGCAAATTTTGGATGTCAACGTGCGTGATGTGGGAACGCCCAGTATCAACAGTTTCTCAAAGTGTTCAGCCCTTTACCCTCTTCCTCGATGCAAACTTATTATATTGACACGGTATACCCACTAAGGTAAGCTATATCTGCGTGTATACAACAATTGGTCGGCGTTAAGTCAGAGTGGACCAAGTGACATTTTTCATATTTTGAGAAAAATGGGTTTAAAGTCTAAAGCTCAGTAATTTTTAAACTCGTTAAAATATTGGTTCAATATTTTTACACCTCTTTGTGTTACTTTCAAACAATATAATGTGAAGTGATAATCATGAAAAATCATAATTCAAACCTCTTGTAGAACGATTTTTTGATGGACTATGTGTACTTGGTCCACTCTGACTGAACTAAAGACCACCGTTCAGTGAGTTGGTTCACTCTGACTGAACAATTTCTAGAAAAATAACAATCATTGAATGCTTGCATGGTCAAACTGAGTGCATATCTCTAAGATAAACAGATTATCAAGACCCTTCGACACCAGTATCGTAAATTCTTCAATAATCCATGTAGTCAATACCGCAATCAGTGGCACTACGATAGCTTGAAAATTAAGGTTTTGGAGAGTCAGGGCATTGATGATCATATATATATATATTCAAATATACGTTCAATCAGAGAGGACCAAGTGAAAATCTTGAGTACCGACCAAAATATACTGGTCCAATAAGTGGGTCCTAGGACATTCCATGCATACACCATAGAACTACCTTAACATTCTATAGGGCTCTGAAATTGACTCAAAAAATGCAATAATCAATCAGTTTATTGCTTTTCAACACCTGGTCCGCTCTGTCTGCACAGAAATTGTTGCAATTTCTGACCACCCATCCAAATATGGTAAATGGTCAAAAATCAAAATCAAATGCATCAACCCGCATAAACCAGAACCTTAAAAGAACCACAAGAATAACGGTGTAAATTTCTTTTATAACCGTAATAGGTATGGTACTGTGAACCATAAAAGGAAATTACTGGGATAAAGTTTCGACCTTAGTGAATACAGTTTTCAGACACTCGACCATACGAGAAACGGGTTGTTAAGAATGTTTACCGTTTCAAATTCGTCATTCTCCCATAGTACTTTTGCGTGCTGAGCAAATTAAGAATGTACCTAATACGGTTGTCATGCCAGCATAAGAAATGTATAATATATGGTTGCCAAATATTTTAACCGTAATGAGTAAGAGGAGCGTTTGGGGTGATTGGTATGATTTTTTTTTTATTTAAATCGATATTTCGTAATGGAATATGAACACAATTGAACAAAATGATGATGCACGTCAATTTATTTAGTTCATAAACATTCACCATCTTGATGTTCTCTGTATGTTCATTAATTAGACGTTCCGATGATGATTCCGGTGGTTGATAACCCATTTTGGAGGCCAACTACGCTGATCTGAAAGGTACTGCAAAAGTAGTCTTTAGTCGGTTTTCCATTTGCGCTCAGTAATCAGAACAAGCAAGAACACTTACCTTCATAATTCTAGTATCTGCTGCAAACACTATACGATTATCCTATAGGTGTAGTACACCATTATTTGCGGGATGATAAAGTATTTCAGCATCCTGTAATTCCGACCTAATGATAATAATTCTCTCTCATATTAGAATACTTCGAAAAGAAGCTCAACTTCATGTCGTCTGTATAGCTTTTACCAGCTGATCCTTCATTGCCATCACGAGACAGGGTATCCGAATTTAGGAAGAAAACACCGACAGACGGGAGTGATATCAAAATTATTCAGGTCAAATTGAACGATTCTCTGACGACAATTCTCTTCATATTGGTGCATTTGGTAGGAAACCAATGGAAAAAAAAACACATCTTAGAATCCTATTTTTCTATCAATGGTAATAAGTTCTTATAAAGCTATATTAACGCTCATGGAACTGTATTTTTACCAAGACAATTCGTCACTTTTTTATTTTATGTGTGAGTGGAATATGTTTTAGGAAAACTATTTTATAGCTTTAATATTACAAAAGCTGTTATGGATTTCACCTATAATTCTCCTGTAAAACATTATCTTCTACCTGTTGCGTAGGAAGATGTTTTTGGTGTTACTTGGGTACATTTTTAATCGAGTAAAAACGTTATTACGAACAGACATTTGCGAAATCTGTTTTTGCTTTCAGGTTTGCTGCCAGACTTGAAGTGGGGACGAACATCAATGACTATGGTTCAACTAAGGTTTGTTAATTTCTGCTCATAGTGGGAACATTTCAAATAATAGATGGACAACACTTTTTAAAGTGACAATAATTTCAACTAGACTTTTGATGTTTTATCATATCAAATGAACCATACATGAAATGTATAATAAATAGGTGACAGAAATAGCATTGGTGGCAGTACGGTTTGAACCGTTTCAACTACGGTAAATTTCTATGCGGGAAATTAGGCAATATTTATAAATTTCTATTGATGAATAAGTAGAAGAATCATTCGATGTCGAAAAATCTGATAAATCTCTTGAAAAACATTTCATTTTCTCGCATTCCTCGGCGCGCTGATCGTTTTCGATGTTATGGTAATAAGCTGACTGCACACTTTTACCGGTTTTTATTGATCATACAAAGAAAATTTATTACATCTCTCTCGCAGTATTCATCAAATCTGATCAAAGTGTAACGGAGGTAAGGTAATTTCACATCTAATGAGAGAATAATCCGATTTTCCCAAGTTTTGTACTTGGTCCCCTCTGACTTAACGCCGACCAATTTTGAATCAAAACATGTGTCGTCATTCCTATCGTCAAGTATGAGGCTTGAATTAAAATTAAAAGAGAGCAGGCCTTGCTGTCTCTTGTACTCGTTCGAGTTAACGATAAAAATGATGTCACTACCAAATGTAGCTGATGCTGTGTACGTTAAGCGAGGTTTTTTTATATCACTGTTGTACAAAATACAACAGCGCGACGACTAAAGTGTTAATCATGAAACGACCACCTACTAACAATGATATTCTACACTAATACGCTTTTGCATTTGTTGCCGATTGTGCAGAATCTTTTATAACCAACAATTACGGTATTACGCATACCTCTTTCAAAAATCATCCACAGCAACAAAACTTGTTACTAATTAATCACTCTCAGTTAGCCATTTTTGACAAATTTAATCATCTTTCTTGTGTTGTTTCAAACGGAATCAAAGCCTTTGATCAGCATCGTCTAAGATAGTGGTCCTCAGCCCAAGTGATAAGGCCATACCTCGAAGCTTTTAAAACATGGCGCAGGCCATAAGATACGCAAGAGGTTTTTAACGAATCTTAATTTGATGGTAAGCATCATTCAGATGACATGTCTGAGTTTTTCAAGAAGATCATCTTCGTTAAAAAATCCAGGATTGATTAAAAAAGATTGTCAGAGTAATATCAATCTACACTAGGATTTACATAAATTCCAGTGATAACATGAACTTAGAAAAACTTTTAATATAAAATCAGAAAAACTCTAATATGATAATAAATAGTATCCATTGGAATGGAATTGACAAGACTCTTCACAAGACAAGGACGCTGCTTCTCCAGAACTTAAAATATATCAGCAATGTGGGGCAAGAGATTCTTTTTTAAATTAAGTGAGCTAGATTACCCCTTATAGGTCTGAGTGGAAAGAAAAACAACTAAAACTCTCATCGCTTATCGTATACATAACGAATTTGAAATGTTTTTTGTCTGTATATCGGTACACAGAAAAAAGTGGCTAGAGGATCTCGATAATGTTCCTGTGGCCTGAGTTTTTTCGGTGCGTTTAGGCCCCTGGCCAATTTATATCTGTGCCAATCTTATGGGAACGCATTTCAGTGAACTATTATGTGTATACTTTACTAAGAATTGAAACGGTATAGTATCCAACAAATCTATAGCCGCTCCTTCCGGGCATTACTTAGGCCCGAGTGGCCACATCTGGTACATTCTAAACGGTGCAAAAGAGAATTCTAAACGGTGCGAGAAATTAGTTCATGTGGGCCACATCACATTGATATTCAAATTCCGTTCGCGGCCCCACAAAACAGGGCCGCAATTTGGTGATCACTAGTCTGAAATGTCTTCAGGGTCAAAATCTGTTTTTTTTAACTCAAATAAAAAATGGCCTATTCTGCCCCGTTTGCCTCTTTTCAGATATAAAGAAGGAGCTCCAGAAATGAAGCTTTAAGCAAGAAATGTCCAGAGAAGCTATTTTCAGTATGATTCGAGGAAAATCTAGGTTACTGTCAGGGGCAATTATTTAACCTCAAATCTACTTATTCAATGAGAAAAAAAATATGAATCTTCACATCAAATGCGCAGTAGTGAGTAGAGAATGGTTCATACTTTCCAGATAAGCTTCAAAATAACATTCAACGAAGCTCAGAAAACTGCTAAAAAATTGGAATGAACTGCTCCGTGGAATTTTCGGCAAAACTTTCGAAAAAGCTAGGGTCAGCTTACGCCTTTATTATTAGATTCTGAAGTTACTATGAATCATCTTGCAGAAAAGCTTCAAGAAGTACCAAAAATCATCCAGAGAAGTTTTGTAAGAGCTATCAAATTTGTTCTATTTTTTAGATGACACAACTCCAACTTAAAAATTTGATGAGTTTAGGAAATTAAATTAAATTGTCACTGTCTCTCCAGCATTCTAGCCCTGGCCGAACCCCACCTCAAACTGTCCCAGCGGGAAACGATCGAAGCCGCTGCTGAGAAGTACACCATGAACTATCTGGCCGCGCTGGAGGATGGGGAGCAGGATGCTTCGGCAACTTCTACACCGAAGCGACCCGGTACAGGCGCTGCCGGTCGCCGTCATGACAAGATTTACACCTTGGACGACATTCTTCGGAAGAGGAATACGAACGGTGCGGATGAGGCTACCAGTGCCAAGAAACCGAAACAGCTGGGCGTGTGGAAAACGACGGACAATGAGGACCTCGATTGGGGTAAGTGCCCTCTGGGGAAGCTAGTGTGGGATTGAGAAATGCTGGAATTGTGGCAATAAATGGGCAAACTCTAAATAGTTTTCAAGAAGTTACTGAAACAATCCAAAAATCCTTGATTTCGAAGAAAATATAATACGGGGACATCATTTTTCACATTTAAGATTTATTAACACAATTTCGCTTTATCATTGCTTAAAACAATAGTCAAATTTTTACGTACAACTAACTTGATAAAAACAACTATTTTCATCTTTTCAATATTCTACAATTACACTTGTTCGTCATTTTGCACATATTTACACCCTAAAAGTGATTTGTCTAACGGAAGAACTATACATTATTGCCTTTTTTGTTGCACTATTTCAAGAGCACACTTTTGTTTAGTACGTTACATAACTGTTGAACTATGTTAAGATAGGAAGAACTAATTTTTCGTTACGAACAAATCCTTATTCAGCTGCACATAAGGGACTAGATGGGCTCCTCCAAGGTAGGCCCGCATTACTTCTTCTCGATTTTCGCTTGTTTTCCTAAAACTTATTCGATTCTTCTAGCTGCTGCTTTACAATTAGCTCACGTTAACATTACTGTTGACTGCTCTAACTGCGCTTCTAACACAATTTATTACAAAACAAAATTCAATAGGTTCAATCACAGACAGTGTTGTAGTTTGTTTGCTTCCGCTGTTTCCGGGTTCCCGGTGAAAGCAACGGATTATTGTCAATCATTCACATATTTTTTTTTCAGAGTACTGCTCTCTCTCGCTTTCATCCACGGTGTCGTCTTCGTCGTCGTCATCTTCGGTTTTGGTTTGGTGCTCCTTAGCTGTGTTACAGGTCCTAGTCTCGGAACTAGGGTGCGGTCATCATCTCCGCTTGATCGTCTTGGGGCATATGCTGAAGAACGGATACAAATAGCAGTGCAGCGAGTAGATCCGCTTGGGGTCCGTCTTGAGATCGAACCCGTCCACCTTGACCACGTTCCATTCGTTCTTCATGCGCGCGTAGCTGAAGGAGACCTGTGGGAGAACGGGGACATCGCTTAGGATTCCAGTTGAATTTGGATGATTTTCTGAAATTTACCTGATCGTGGAACGTTTCTGGTCGGATGAATTCCATTGGTTCGAGGTGCGAGTGGAACGCGTCTACCACAGTCAAAGGAACATTGAGGATGTGTTCTGTAATTTGAATAAAAAGAATGATGAGGATAATTACTCATTTTGATGCAAAGTTTGTTTAGCTCTGATTTCATAGAATAATCAGTAAAATGTATTCGTCAGAAAAAGCTTCAAAGAAGATTTTGCAAAAGCATAGAATGAGAAATTTTTAAAAAAGTTCTGGAAAAGTTTCTGAAAAAACTTGAAAAGATTTGGAAAAAAAATTAGAGATGTTTCCAGAAAAGCTTTTATCAGAAGTTCTTAAATGTCTTACTACGAAGCTTCCGAAGTCATCTTTCTGAAAAGATTTAAGGGATGCTCTGCATGAGCTTCTGGAGAGGTTCCGAAAAAGCTTTCAGGAAAGTCTTTATAATAACTTGCCTGAGAAGATTCTAGAGTCTAGACGCTTGAGATTTTCCGAAAAAATAACGAATCTAGTTCAGTTTTTCGTTTTTCAAAGAAGCTTTAAACAGGTTCTTGGAGATGCTCCAGAATGCTTCCAAAAGGCACTGAACATTCTGGAGAAACTGTAAGAGATGCTTCAAAAAATCTCCACGACAAGCTGGGAATAACCTTCACGAGAAGTTTCTGATAACTTCAGATGTGCTTCAGAAAACTTTCTGGATATGCTTCCAGTAAAGCTTCGATGTTTTCTCACAAAATGCAAGAGACAATTCAAGATTAGCTCTGATGGAACTTCTAAAATGGCGTCGAGAAAGCTTCCTGAGAATATCCGGAAATTTCCATGGAAATAATAAAACAACATACAGAAAGCTTTCAGAGAAGCTATGAAAAAAATACATAGAACCCCTGAATATTTCCAGAGAAGCGTTCCTGGAAAGTCTTTAGTGAATATGAGCCAATAAAAGAGAAGAAGTGCTCCGGAAATACCTACATACAGAGAAGCCATGACAATTTTCTTAAGAAAATTCAAGTCTCTAGCATCAGCATCAGATCAGCTTCTGAAGAAATTCCGGAAAATTTATTCCGAAGGACCTTCCACTGAACCTTTGCATAAGTTTCTGTAGATGCTTTGAACTTTCCTGAAGCTTCCAAAGAAGTTACGGTAAAGCTTGTGGAAAGCTGTGACGTAGATTTCTGAAAACCCTCCTTGAGAAACTTTGAAAAAGTCTTCAAGAGAAGCTTTACAAAAAATTCCAGATATGCTCATGAGCAAGTTCAAATTATTTTCCCTGTGAACATGTAAGAGAAACTTTCAAAGAAGTGTCGCAAAAGCTACCTTAAACGCTTCAAACACCTCCACGAGAAGCTTTTGAGCTGCTTGAGGAAAGCCTCTGAAAATTCTTCCCGAATAGATCCGAATGTTGTCTCACAAATGAAAGACTTGCTCCAAATTCAGTAAAGTACATATAATAAAACCTTTTTGAAAGGTTCGGAAAACCTCAGGAGAAAAGCTCCTGATAGCTTCCAGATGTGCTTCTCTGAATGCTCCAAGATATCTTGAGATTCTTTAGAGAATATGAACAAAGAAAAGAGTAGAAATGCTCTGGAAATACATACAGAGAAGTCTTCATGACAATTTTCCTGAGAAGATTACAGACTGTAGAGATGCTACCGAGGAGCTTCTGGAGAAATTCGGGAAACATACTCAGGAAAATTTTCCAGTGAATCTTTAAATAAGCTTCCAAAGATGCATCGAACTTTCCTGAGCGAAGATGCAGCTTTCAGAGAAATTACGGAGAAGCTGTGGCGCAGATTTCTGAAAACCCTTCCTGGATGCTTAGAAAAATTCGAAGCCTTAAAAAAGTTTCCAGATATGCTTGCACATTAGAAAATTAAAAAGTAAGGCTGATACAAATATTAAATTTCTTTTATGTCCGAGACCACTTGGAAGGTACGAGGGGGGGATAAAAATAAATAAGGAACAAAAAAACAAAAATGAAAAAATAAGTATTTTTTCGAATTTTTATTTTTAATGATAGTTGTTAAACTTTTTTTAATCCTCGTCTGAATCATTATTTTACTTGGTTTTTTACTTTACAAATTGAAAAAACCTAACTGATGTCAAAAAAACGGTGAATCTTTTTTTTTTCTCCCCTTCAAAATTTTCGGATTTTCGAAGGGGGGGGGGGTGACATAAAAGAAAATTAATATTTGTATCAGCCTAATTTTCCTGAGAAAATGTGATACTTAGATGAAACTTTGAAAGTGTCGGAAAAGCTTAAAATGCTTCAACGAGAAGTTTTTGGTAGCTCCAGAGGTGCTTCAGGAAAGCTTCTAAAAATTCTTCCCGAATAGCTCAGAATGTTTTCTCCCAAAATGCAAGACATGCTTCAAACCCAGTAAAGTACATTTAAGAAAATCTGCTTGAAAGCTCTAGAAAACCTATCGGTAAAGCTCCTGATAACTTCTAGTGATGTGCTTCAGAAAACTATCTGGAGAAGCTCCTAAAAAAACTATACGTCGAAAAATCATTAAGCTTCATAATTTAGCTTAATAACTCCCATAGAAGTTCCAGAATATCATTCAGAAAGCCACAGTGAGGATACCGAAAAAGCTTTCAGAGAAGCTACGAAAAAAAATGCCTAGCAGCCCTAGAAGATTTCCAGAGAAGGTCTCATAAAAAGTCTCCAGAGAATATGAGCTAGTAAAGAGTAGTCTTCCTTCTCCGAGAATATCTAAAGAGAAGTCTTCATGACAGTCTTCTGGAGAAATTCTGGATAACTTGCTCAGAAAAATTTTCCAGCGAAGCTTTGCATAAGCTTCCAGAGATGCTTCGAACTTCCCTGAGTAAAGATGAAGTTTCCAAAGAAGTTACGGAAACAGTTCTGGAAAGCTGTGGCACAGATTTCTAAAAGAAACATTAGAAGATGTTTCGGAAAAGTCTCCAAGAGAAGCTTCAAAGACGTTTCCAGATGTGCTCATAAGCTAATTAAAAAGTATTTTTTTTTCTGAGAAAATGTAAGAGATACTTCGATGAATCTTTCAGCTTCATAAACCTCCACGAGCAGCTTTTGGTATGTTGAATGTGCTTCAGGAAAGCTTCTTGAGATGCTTCCAGAATAGCTCCGAATGTTTTCTCACAAAATGCAAGATATGCTCCAAATCCAGTAAAGTATAGGAAAACCTTCTTAAAAGCTTATTAGAGAAGTTCCTGATAGCTTCTTGATGTGCTTCTGAAAAGTTTCTGGAGAAGCTCCCGGAAACTTCGAAAATGCCTTCAAAAGAAGCTTTAAAAAGTTTACAGATATACTCATGAGCAAATTTAAAAGTAATTTTCCTGAGAAAATTCTAGAGCTCCGAAAAATCTTTCAGAGAAGTATTCATGCGAACTTGCCTGAGAAGAGTCTAGACTCTAAAGATACTATGGAAAAGCTTCGGGAGGAGTTCCAGGTAATTCTAGTTTAAAACTTTTCAGAAAAACTCCCAGAGATGATCCAGAAACTTCCAAAAACTTAGGTTTTTCAGAAAATATTCGAAATCCTTCCAGATCTGCTTCAGAAAAGTTTCTGGAGAAGCTTTGATAAACTCAAAAGAAAAGAAAAGCGTTAAAAAAGTTGCGGCAAAGCTTCCATATATACTCCAGATTTCGCTTCAGGAAACTTCAAAAACTAACAAGCTCCCAGCTATGTTCCAAAAAACATTCAGAGAAGACCCTTCTAAAGAAACTTCTTTTAGCTTTCAGATTGTGTTTCAAAAACGTATTTGGAGAAGATTTCAGAATGCTCCGATAAAGCTTTTAGAGATGAATAGAGTCCTGAGAAGCTCCGAAAAAGCTTCAAGAGAAGTTACAGACCAGCTTTTGGAAAGCTGTGGCGTGGATTTCTGAAAAGCTTTCAGAGAAGCTTGGAAAATGCTTCCAAATATGCTCCATAACTTGCAAAGCATACAAATAGCTTCCAGAAAAGCCTTCCTGAGATGTTTACACAGAACCCTTCAAGAGTAAAGACGTTACGAAAAAAAAAACATAAGTGTAGAACAGAAAAATCTACCAGAAATTTTTGAAAAAGCTTCCAGGGATGCACCACACATATCCCAAAAAGTTTATTTTTCCTTGAGAAAATGCAAGCAAAGAAGCTTCCAAAGTAGTATCGGAAAAGCTTCCTGAAATGCTTTTAAAATCCATCTAGATAAGTTACAGTACAGCTTCTGGGAAAGCCTTCCTTGAAAGCTTTGGAAAAGTTTTCAGATTTGCTGAATGGTTTAGAGAAATCCTTATAAAAACCTTGAAAGAAGTCCCGGAAAGCTTACGAATAGCTTCCGGATATATGGCTTAGAAAATTTTAGCTTGTAGAATCTTCAGAATCTGAAACGATCACTCTAGATCAGAAAAATCTTCCAGGAGAACTTTGAAAGAGCTTTCACAGAGGCTCCGGAAATGCTTCCAAATAAATTTCAGGAAAATATCCATAGTAGTTCAGTACCAACTTTTCAGAAGCTCTGTAAAAGCATCTGAAAGGATCCGGGAAAGAACTCTGATGGCGATTTCAGAAGCTTCTGAAGATGGTTACGTAGATAGATTCTAGTTTCTAGTTTCCATATATTGGAAGTTTCACTAGATTCACTAGACTTGAATAAGATTAGGATGAAATTGGATTAGATATGAATTGGGTTTGGAATAGATTAGGTTTGTATTGAATTCGGTTGGGACTTTATTTCGATTGGAATAGAATTGGATTTGGATTGTTTTTTGGTTTGGATTTCTATAAGATTTTAAATTGAAAAATTCTCAAAAGCATTCGAAGAAGCTTCTAAATGTTGTACAGAAATGCTGTCTGAGAAGCTTCTGAAAGATTTGGCGAAACTTTCAGAGATAATCCGAAAAAGCTTTTAGTGAACTTGTGAAAAACTTCCATGAAAGGTAGTCCTCCTCGTATTCTCCAGAAAGTTTTACAAGATTCAATATACTTGGATTACATTTGGATGGAATTGGACTGGATTCAATTTGTATTGGGTTTGTTTTGAAATCGGATTGGATTTTGTTTAGATTTTTACAGGATTGGATTTTGATTGTTTTTTGGTTTGGATTTGTATAAAATTTGAAATGTAAAATTCCAGGAAAAATCTTCCTAAGAGGATTTGAAAGAGCTGCTGAGAAAACTTGCTTAGAAAAACCCTTCCCGAGATATTTCGGAAAAGCTTAGGAGCTTTTTCTAAGAAGTTTTGCTTGTGAAGCTTTGGAAAACATTTGGTGAAAGATTTTGGTGAAACTTCCAAAGATAATTCAAAAAATTCAAAAAAGCTTTCAGTGAACTTGTGGAAAACTTCCAGGAAAGGTATCGTTCTCACAAGCTATGGGAAGTTTCTTAAAATTCATCGAGGCTTTCGAATTCAATCCAGAGAATTCTCTCTGAAAAATATCTAGGGTAAGTGTACCAGGAATCACTATGGCCATAACTGGTACACTTTCCCTATAATATTTCAGAGACGGCTACATCAACGTCAGCGAAGTCGCCATGGGAACTTTTCTAAGAATTCTTTAGACTTTAGAGATTCTAGTTAGAATCTTATAGAAAAGTATCGGACACATTTCCTCTAGCTCTAGGGAAATCTCCCAAAAAAGCTTCAAACAAGTCTCCAGAGATGCTCGAGTAAGCCCCGAGCTTTCTTGAGAAAATACAAGAGATGTTCCGATGAAGTTTACAGAAAAGATTTGAAAATCTTTATGAGAAGCTTAGAGAAAACATTCAAAAGAAGCTCCGGCAATCTTCTTGATATGAACTTTCCTAAAGAAGCTGATATGAACTTTCCTAAGAACTTTCCTGAAAAAGCTTCAAAATATGCTCCATAAAGCCATCCAAGAGAAGATTCGGGAAATTTACAAATCACTTTTGGAGAAGCTCCCACGAGAAGTTTCCATCATACCTTTTATAAGCAAATTGAAGAGTAGCCTTCTTAAGCTTTCATTACTTTTTATGAGAGAAGATTCAAGACTGATATGTAGAATGAGGAAGTTATTAGAAAAAGCGTGCTTCTAGCTTATACAAATATTACAAAGAACTTTCATGAGAAGATGCAAAAGAAGCTTCGATGAAGCATTGAAATGCATTTCAGAAGAGCTTCAAAACACGTCCAAATATATTTCAGAAAAGTTTTTAGAAAAACATTCGAGAACCTTCCAAGAGAAAGCTGCAGCGCAAATTCTGGAGCAACCTCCCTTAAAGCTTCCAGAAATGCTCCAGACAGTTTCAGAGCAATCTTGAGAGTTTTCCAGAAAACCCTTATTGAGCTTCCAGAGGAACTTAGGAAAACTTCCAGAAAGGCTCCTGAGAAAATGCAAGACATGAACATATGCAACATGCAAGACAAAGAAATATCGGAAAAGCTCCATGAGAAGCTCCGGAATTCCTCCGTAAATCTTCCGAAGCTTTCAAAGAAGCTTTAGCGAAGAATCCGAAAAAGGTTTTCTGATATGCTTTTTGAAAAACTTCCAGAGAAGCGTTGTTTAGCGGACTCTATCGAACCATCCTGAGAAAATTTTAGATAGGTTCCGAATAAACTTTCTAAGGAGATTTCTAAGAATATCTTTCACTGGAAAATTCCAAAGATATTCTACCTCAGATGATTTCTAAATACAGTCGAATTTCGTTCGTTGCACTACCTTTAGGTGGGCTTCGTTTTAATTGGGCTCCCGTTAGGTGGGCTATAGCCCACTTAAAACTTTAAGTGTTACTAACGAAAAAAGCTTCGGAAAAGAACAGAACTTCCACAGAACACTTATAAGACTTTCGAACAAAATATGACATACTGATGATGGTCCTTCCCAAACTTACCGATGATGAATCCCATCGTCACGTCATCCGGGAAGCGAATCTTATCGCCTATGGCCACAAATTTGCCGCTGCTCGCAATCGGCAGCATTCGGAGCGCCAGCGCCCGGCTAATGCAGAACCCGGCTCCACCGGTGGCGAACCAGAAGGTCACCTTCTTGTTCACCTCGGTCGATGATTTGGTCTGAAAGAAAAGAATGAAGAGAAGAAGAATGGGTAAGCGATTTGGCAACACTGCGCAAAAAGTCCATCGACTTTTGGGGCAAATACGGTGATGGAGACGAAGATCATTTGATTGTCAAGCTAGGTAACTGTCGTTCCATTCAATCAATTGCTGCAGGGATATACAAAGATGGTATCGCGATCGATCACGATTGCCTTTTTCGGGACCTCCGCGGAGATCCTTCCGAGCGTGAAAGCCATCCATGTACAGTATTGGTCAACTTTTTTGATTTTTCATACAAAATGGTCAACTTTAGAGGATTAGATCTGAGTTACTTATGGACCGATTTGAATGAAATTCACACAGCACATCAGACATATCTTGAATTTTAACATATATTTTTGAGTGATTTTTCCAACCAAGAGTTCAAAAGTAATAATGGTTTGACTAAAGTGAAATTTACCTGGAAATATGAGAACTTTACACAAAAAAAACTGTCTTCAAATAACATGTTCAAATCGATCCATAAATAACTCAGACCGTCTAAAGTTGGGCATTTGGAAAATCGATAAAGTTGCAATTGTATTGCCCCATACTGTATATGCGCGATCGAACGGTATCGATCGGTCCGAGTCCAAGTTTGGACATTTTTGCGATAGAGAGATAACGGAAGAGAGTCCATCTTTTGGGTGCCCAAATTCCGGTTTGGAGATGCGTCTTCCTGAATAATTCATCAGTTCGATTCGAAGGACCCCTCGTTCCTCCGTCTCAGCCCCACAAGTATTATTTCGACTGAAAATTTAGTTTATTCATCATATTCGACCGTTCTTGATTTGGACTTTGTTTATTTATTGCTCTGCGATCGGGATGCTGACATAATGTGGTTCACCTTTATTTGGCAATTATATTGCAGTTTTCTGCCGTATTCACGAAACACGACAATGTCGCCGTTGTCATGGCATCTCGCCGGGAAGCCTGGCAGCTGCCCCGTTTTGGCCAGCTTTGATTGGTCAGGCGTTTGGGTCCGAATCTTCGGCATGAATAAATTTCGGATTTGAAAGATTATCGCGAGATCTCCCGCTGCGGTAGACTCTCTCAATCTTTGGGGCGTTTCGTGCAATCCACCGGCCGGCGTTTGACGCCAAAGACACTTTTACTGCTTTTTATGGTGTGACTTTAATTATATTCATAATAGATCAATTAAGGCATCGCACGCGGTTCGACTGCGGCGGCATCTTCTAAAGAAACAATATTTTATTGAAGTTCAACGTAATTTATCAAAAAATCACATGGAAATACAGTCTAATTTCTAAAACTCGATGTTGAAGGAACCATCGAGTTCCAGAGATATTGAGTTGTAGAACACGAAATCAGTGCATCAAACTCGAAACAGATCTATTTTTTGTCTATGACAGCCTGGATGGATAATAATAAAGGAAGAAAGTGCAACTGCGGTTTAAGGGGCCATCAAGGTAGCCACGAAAACCAACTTTTAACATGGTTCTATGAGCCAATGCACGAGTCCACTATTTGACGTTTTAGCGGTGCCGTGTTATTTACGTGACCATGGCAACGAGTGAATTCGGCACCGCTCAAACGTCAAATTAGTGAACTCGTGCATTGGTCCATTGGTGATCTTACGCAAAGCTAAAATGCGTAGATGGCGCTCTTCTAGGATAGGGATTAGACTGGCCCAGCTCAGTATGGGAGAAGAAATTGTACTATTCCACGGGGCACCCCCTAGGATTATTTCTTAGGGTTAGAGGAAAACTTCCTGAAAATTTCAGCTCATTTGGTCGTTTCACGAGCTGGCGTAGTTAAATTGAAGTTAATATGAGATTTTCAGCTCAAACATATGGGAAACAGCACATCATCTCCTGTTTGGGTCAGGGAAATTATTGATCGCGTTCAATTGAACCCAGAATGTCAAAAACACTACTTGATACCATAGCGAACAATATTGTAGAAGGTTGTATGATGCTTAAAATTGAGAAAGTTGGTGTTTTAACTATCTGAAGTAGATTTGCGATGATGCTTAGTATTTCTTCAACATAGTTGGGTGGTAGCCACTAAGCGCATCATAGCCATTTATGACGCTGGGCGAGCTGCGGTACAAGCTGCATGTATATCCCTTTCGGGACGAACCAGCACAATTGTGCTGTTCGGCACCCATGACATTGAATGATTGTTTTAGCCAGTAAATCATTGTTTTACTAAACTTTTTTGATTTCGATTATTGAATTATCATTGATACTTGTAATTAAGCACAAAGGCTTTTGTTTACATCGTGTTTAGAAAACACCAGCTTAGGGTAAACAAAATGTAAACAAACACCATAAGAATTGAAAAAGTTTTATCTGCCGCAACTTTTCAACTATTCGTTTTTTCTAGGTATGCACAGATACGAATCGAAAGTGAAAGAGTCATTCTTTGACATGGCAAAGTCCAAATGTAAATTGATTCACACAGCAAAGATTTCTGGAGGGATAAAGTGGGACCAGCACAATTGTGCTGGTGCCGGCACTTACCCGGCCGATGTTCGTTGTGGGTTACCAATTTTCATTTTCAGTATTTTGATCAAGTTAAGTGGCTGAATCTGGTTCTAATGTCCAAAATAGTGTATCATATTGCATTAAAACATGAATGAGTGATTACATACGAATCAGAAAAAAATATGTAGCGCAAAAAAACTATGTAACAGAAACCCATAGCTTTGGTTTAAAACCTTCTTTTTATAAGTCCATATCTATATAAATAAAAATGGAATGGTGTTCGTATGTCACGAAATGGCTCGAGCACGGATCAACGGATTTGTACAATTCTTTCACTGTCGTATTCATCAGGGGTTCCGATGTGATCGTGCGAAGGAAAAGTTTAGTAAAGTCTCCGGAATAGTCGCAAGAACGGCATTGAAATAATCTGTCATTTTGTATGAGGAGAGTTCATGCCATTTAACAACAGCCTACTTGATGGCAGGACGAAGTTTGCCGGGGCCACTAGTTTGAAATAGATTGGAAATAACATTTATTGTCTTAAATCTCCTATACAAAAGTATAAGAAACAGTAAAATTTTTGGAGAACGTTCAAAAATTACATCAATCAATCATTTACGGGAGTGGGGGTGTACGAAAATGTGACAGTGCATGTACTAGGAGCTTGGAAAAAAGCGTGATAGTGAGCATAAGAAGGATTTAGATAGACTTGAATACAATGGACGTAATATTTGAATGCCCCCTTGCTTTTCATGTTAAACCGATAATCCATTTTGGAGTTCTCCAATGTATGCTGGTTCAATATCTGCTATAATATTTATGAAGTTGGACAACTGGAGCGGAAAACCTTTACTTACTATTTGCTTCTGAACTGCAGAGTCTTTTAAATGACATATTATTGATGTGTGCAGCCCATGCTGGTATTACTCGCAAAAATGTTGTTTATTATGTTGATCTACGAAATGCGTTTTAAACTGAGAAACTTTAAATTTTTGTAATACTACGAAATACTCAACTAAACTATTAAGCAATGTATGAAGTTCTAAAGTCTTTATCATATAAAATCATATAAAAAAAGAAATTGTCGTTTCGTTTCTTTTACCTTAAAAAATATATTGTCCAAATCTTAAATTTTCAGACTGATATTTTAAAAATTTAAATCTGGACTTCATTGCCTTGCGCATTGTGTTGCAAAGTAGCTAGCTGTATCGATCAAAGAAGTGTAGGTTCAATTCCCGCTGCAGGGTTTTTTTTATCGTCATGAACGTATTACGACTATGCCATTTGGCGTTGCATATTATTCCGTTGATTCGTGTGATGCTCCCTCCAAAGGTTATAATCGTACATAATGTTTTCCAGGAAACTTTCCACGGTAGGATTGACAGCTAAAAGTGCCCATGCAACCGAAACGAAATGGGAAACAAATTTATCATTTAGGGGAGAAGCGGGGGGTGGGGGTGGTGGTTCAATGAAAGTGTGACAATGCATGTATTAGGTATTAGAAAAAGCGAGACCGAGGGGGAGGCGGGGTATGGACGTCATATTTGAATCGTCTCTCAGAGCTTTATATTTTCCTTTGTAATCTAACGGTCATACCGATTGCGAAACTTTTTTTTATGGATTGTCTTATTAGAAACATTGTCAGTGTCTTTATTTTCAAATATGAATGTTTTCAAATATTTTAATACATTCGAAAAAAATGATTGTTTTATGTATTTTTTTAAATCGCTGGAATATATGTAACAATTTCAAAAAGCAAATTCATGCTTTAAAATGATAAATGACCTGATTTTGACAATCCGTTTTTGAAAGGGTTTTTAAATTCTCTGTAATATGTAAGTTATCCGTCTAAGTTCTTTCAGTCCTACAAACTACTAAAAAACAATATTATAATGACGTAAATTAAATTTAAAGCAAAATACTCGATGTAAAAAATAAAATAAGGTAAATTTGATATTGGGGGCCAGATAGCCATAACGGTAAACGTGCAGAAGACCACACTGAGGGACGTAAGTTAGAGTCCAGCCGGTTGACTTTTTTCTCGACTTCCCTAAGCGTAGAGTATGATCGTACCTGTCACACGATAAACACATGCAAAATTGGCCGATTGACAAAGAGAGCTCTCAGTTAATAACTATGGAAGTGCTCATGAGAAGTTGAGAAGCAGGCTTCTGTAGCGTCAGAAAGAAGAAGAAGAAATTTGGTGGTAATTATTTGCACTTAAAAATGCGTCATTCCTGGTAATTAACGTCCAAGCTGTCGGGCACATATTAATTTACATTTAAATTTACATGAATTGTAAAGCTGCACACATACGCAAACTGAATGTTTTGACGTTTTCATTTAAATTCTAGGAATAAAATGAATGATTCCAGTTATTGAAAATTATTCAGTTCCATGTTACCAACCTTTACAAAAACATCGTTAAAGTATCATTTGAAAGATGGCTATGTGATTTCAAAAGTGATAATGAATATGTTAGGTAAAGTGAGCGAAAGAGGTTGGAGGGGTCCCTAAAAAATTAACTTAATTTTCGAGTCTATCACATGACTCTGATAACGACTTTATAGTGGAGGTCGAATTACGCGTATCTGTCAAAGGATACAAACTCTAGTGCAAATAAATGGTACAGTACTAATTTCGGTTTTCATTTATTTATGGAATACTTATTAACTTATAAACAATTCGAAGGTTTATTATTATTTTCAATTTTAATTTTATTACATAAATTATTTTGGAGAAAAAATTTTTTATATATTTTTTGAGGATATAAACAAACGTAGCAAAACCAAGATGGTTTGGTTGAGACAATTAGCTTTCAAGTTATTCACACATGTTATTTACCAAATTTTCTATGACGTAGACTAGTTATTAAATTATAGCGATAAACGTCATCGTCACCTAATGCTTTGAATCTAAAAGAGAATAATAAGTAATCTCATCTCTCGTACATTGTTTTCAATACATTTAAAAAAAAAATCATGTATATTAAAGTATATTATAATTTTTGATTCTAATGTACATTAAAAACAAAATTCTGAATTTTTGGGCCATTCTATTCCACGAAAGAGCACCCTAATGACGAAATAAAAAATACGGGTCGAATTTTTTTTAAAAAGGTGTGACTGGAACAATTTTCTAAAAAAAATTAAAAAATATATTTTTTTTTCGAACATCGGCCGCCTTGGGGACGGACCAGTACAATTGTGCTGGTCTGAATTTGACCCTAAAAAGTTCATGGATTGATAGAACAGCCAAAAGAAAGAAAGTTTTGTTCTACGAGATGATAAGTTTATAAGATAAAATTTTTAAATAATCACTCAAATATGGACCGTCCCGAAAGGGATATATGTGATTGTACGGGAGTGCTGATCTAAGCCTAACTTTCAACTACTGAAAGATCAATGAAAATTAGCTTAGAACCAGATACAACCTTCTGCAACTATGTTCATTAGGGTATCAACTAGTGAATTTGTCATTCTGGGCTCAATTGAACGCGATCAACTAGTGTACTGAACGAAACAGTAACATAGGGTCGATTTTCAATATATTTGAAACAAATATTCCATATAAACTTCGAATTGAATACGCCAGCTAGGGGAGCAACCAAATGAGCTGAAATTTTAAGAATCTTTTGTTTTACCCTAAGGCACATATCTAAGGGGTGTTCAGTTTTTGTTTAAGGGCCAGTCTAATAGGGATTAATGCATCGTAATCGAGATTTCTAGTGATAACTTTGGAAGAAAAATCATCACAATAATTTAACTGACAAGATTTTTGAAATTTAAGGCACGGGAAACCGTAAATATTAATTTCAATTTGAAAAACTTTCGCAACTTAACCTCACTTTTGATCGCCAATAACTCGATATTGATTCAAGGAAAGTTGACTGCATGACAAACGTTTATCTAGCTCATTTGGCTCGAATGACAAGGTACAAAATTGGAAAGCAACATAACCTCCAACAAAGTGAAACAAACATGCATGGCGTGGAAGAAAGGACAGATAATTTGTTCGCACGTTCCTCATGTTCTCTCGTTAACCCATCAGAGTAGTGTTTCCAGAACACGTGTTCGGCCTCGTTGTCTCCGATCCAAGGAGGCCCGAATGTGACAACGACCGACTCCATGGCGGTAGCTGATTGCTCACACGCAAATTTTTCAGGCTAAACACGCCCCTACTGTCACGAAGGTATTGTAATTCACCCCGTACGGACGACGGAGAACAGGACAGATCCAAGCTTTTGACAAACGTATAATTTGCCTGCCTTCTCTCGGGTTGTCGTTGCGCCGGTCGTCGGTGCATGCAAACATTCACCCACCACACAGATCCAAGCCAAAACCGTTGTTTATATCTACATTTGGAGATCTTAAACCTACCTCCGTTTTTGGACGGTTTTGCCAAACGGCGGTGGGATCATTTATAATAACTTTTGGTGCAATGTGTGGTGACCAAATGTGATAATCATGCAGCAGCATCGATGCTTTCCCCGCTTCTCAGGGCACTCGTTTGGCCTCTCATTTGGGGATTTCTTGTCTTCATCATCTAGAAGGCCGCGTCATCGACGCGTTTTTTTTTGCTTTCGTTGTTCGGCACGGGTAACAACGGACAACGGAAAAACATGTGTCCACCCAAGTAGCTACATTTTTCATTTTGCGTATTAATATTATTTTTTGTCGCCGAGTGATTCGCGGTTTTTTTGTTCTGCTTGGCGCGACTTGACGGACGCGGTAGCACAAAAAAAAACAGAGAAAACGGGTATCTTTTTTGGCGATTTGTAATTTTGCGTTACAATTTTGATACAGTCAACTCTCTCTTACTCGATATTCCGTATCTCGATATCGAGTTAGAGAACCATAGTAAAAGTTGGCTCTCATGGCTAACTCGATGATCCCTTGGGTCGCAGTTACACTGGTTTTGTGTTATGTAATTGGATACCTCCCCAACTCGATGATCCCTTCAATGTCGAGTTTTGAAGAGTTGAATGTACTACTGACAACACGTGTTTCACATGTCACAAGTGTTTCAGATGTCACAAGTTTTCCAAAGTAATAGGTACATTATTCATGAACTTTAAATACATCTCCATTAGAAACTACCAGAGTATGTTAACTAGGCTTGCATCTGTCTCTTCCTACTACCATGTAGAATAAGAAGATCAGAAACGTTTGCCAACTATTTCTCTAGTTTAGTGCCTTTGAAAATGGCCATTGCCCCGGCCATCTTCGGATTCCAAGATGTTTCACTTTGATTCTTCTGTAAATCGATTCCCTTCTAACTCGATGCAATCTGTTTGAGTTTCCTGTGCAAGTTTACCTCTCTATCAAGATATTTTCACAAACATTTTTAAATATCCTCCGAATAGTAATAAGTTTCATAAATTTGAAGGTTTTGATTACCCATTTCAGAGTGAAACAAATTGCAATATTTTAAGAATATTCACAAACTGCTGCTTTGTTAAATGTGTTAAAATTTTACCGTTTTGTACGTTAAAATTACTGTTTCGAATGTATTTTGTCTAATTAATAAAAAATTCAAAAATATATAGAGTCAGTCTTGTAAACGACACTGAAGATACCATTACGGTTACAGGATACAACGTCTAGTAGAATTAAATTGTATAGTACTGAATTATATATATAATATAATTTTCATTTATTTATAAGTATTCCACTAAACAACTCGAAGATTTATTATGAAAAATATATGTTCTATATCTCGATACCTCCCTTACTCGATACTCCTTGCAATGTCGTATTAGGCAGAGTTGACTGTACTTCGTTTTGGTTAAATGGAGATCAAACCACTTTTCGCTATCTGCCTCTTTAGAAGAACGAATGCCTGCGATTGATTACTATAGGGTCTATATCGCTTGCAAAGTGTCGGTAAATGAACTTTCCTTTCTTGTATCTTCTTCAGAAGCTTTACTGGAGAACCAGTGAATACTATTTGAAGCTTCTCTGAAAGATTTTTGAAGCGGCTCAAAAATATTCTTAGGAGTCATCTTAGCAAAAGCATCTATAGAATATCCTCGAAAAAAATCTGTTCCTTTTTTGCGACAAAAATCTGTGCAACTTTTTCGGAACATTTAATTTTCTTGAATCTTCTTGACTCAGTGGAGTCTAGCCATAAACGTTTCTGCAATTTTCTCATGAAGGTTTTTCAAAGTTTTTCTTGGTTCTTTGGAAACTTTCTGAAGTGTCTCCAGAGCTTTTCAAAGTATCTGTGGATCATGGTAGTTTTCATTAGGCTTTGCTTTTCCGCAGCTTCTCCAGTAAGCTTGTTCTGGAGAATTTCATGGAAGTTTCTCCCGAGTTTCTTAAAGGTTTCTCCGGAGCTTTTTCAGAAGCCCTTTGGACTTGCCAAGTTGGTAGTTCCATGGAGTATCTTTCAAATAGTTTCATAGCTTCTCTAGAATATTTTCTTATCCTAGAATAGCCTTTTTTGGAACTTCTCGAGAAGCCTCTCCGTAGCATCTCCAGACATTGGAATCTTCTCAACAAAATTCTCATCAAAACTTCTTTGAAATTCCTGTACATAGGGCCGGATCCTCGAGTCGTACTGAAGCACTGCTCATTGCAAAGTTTTAGAAAATTCGGTCGAGAAAAACCCCCCATGCCAAAGTGAATCATGGAAGTGCCCAAGTGGTTCTGCACCCTATCTACATTTTTCCAGGAAGGCTCACGATGGGTTCTGTGGAAACCTCCAGAAGTCATTATTTGTAACCATCTCTGAATCTATCTGGAGCTTTCCACTTTCCTGGAAAATTTTCAAGAACTTCTCCAGACTCAACGAGCTTCGCTAAAAGTTTCTCCCGAGTTTCTCCAGAGATTCCTTTGATCAGAAAAAAGCTATGCATTCTTTATAATATTTCCGTAAACTACAATAAGCTTTTCCGGAACTTACGGATATCATCTAACTTTTTCCAGGAAGGCTTATTATGGGTTCTATGGAAACTTCAGGAACTTTTCTCCGGAAGCATTATTTATAAGCTTCTCTGAAATATTCTGGAGCATATGTGGAAGCTTTTTCAAAGCTTCTCAGAAAATCTTTCTCCTCTTCTGGCAAATTTTAGAGAGCTTCTTCAGGCACATTTCTGAAGCTTCCCGAAGGTATTTCCAAGCTGCTTATGAAGATCTTCCAGACATACTTCATCCGAGCATTTCTTGTATTTTATCAGGAAAGCTCTGAGCTTCTTTGAGAGCCTCTAAGTAGCTCTTTGAAAAAATCTTTTGAAGATTTTTTAAGCAGTCTTTTTTGGAACATTTCTAGAGTCTAGTATATAGAAATATATTAACTCATTTGCTTTGGAGGGGTCCCTGGAGATTTCTCTGGTAGCTATATTGAGGCGTTTTTGAATTATTAGCAAATAATTCTGAAGCTTTTATAAAATCTTTCAAGAAGTCTTTTCTCGAAGATTTAGCCGCAGCTTTCCAAAGTTTTAAGTTTTTGAAGCATATCTCGAAGCTCTCTGGAATTCCCGTGGAAAGGTTCTCAAAGCTTTCCAGGAAACTTTTTGGGACCTTCTCTGAACGCTTTATCGAAGCGTCTATTGCAGTTTGTTACTACTTTGTTATCTTTCTGAAGTATCTCTGGAAGCTGAAGATTTCAAATTCACTGAAAGGTTTTGGAGACCTTCTCTAGAATTATTAGTGATGCATGCAGGGGTTTAATTCTGAGAAAGTTAAGAGTATCTCTCACTTTTCGCTACCTGTAACAATCATGATCCGCTACACATCATGAGCGTATGTTCAGCGTCTACTGCTCTTGCTCTGATTATATCGAGTGGGGATTCTACATATTGATGTTCAAAGATTGTTTATCATGCCAGTAAATAAAACACCTTCCCCACATCTTCTAGATGGACGACCAGAAGCTATTTGCGGAAGTTTGGTATTGACAAATACCCATCAACTCATCTACGTCGGGGTCAAGTTATGGATGTTAGCTGTTTCCGCATCAATGAGCAGGAGGAGATTCGGAATATGGATGAGTGCGAAACGAATCAATACCTCGGATTCCTGCAACTTAGATGTATTCGTGTAGA
Source organism: Aedes aegypti (assembly GCF_002204515.2). Classification (NCBI taxonomy): domain Eukaryota; kingdom Metazoa; phylum Arthropoda; class Insecta; order Diptera; family Culicidae; genus Aedes; species Aedes aegypti. The sequence continues at coordinate 29,589,858 of NC_035108.1, forward strand.
TCAAGAAGGAGCTGCAGGAAATGTTCTTGTCTTGTATCAACTGTATTTTGAAGAGCTTTCTGTCTGCCGGCAACAAGGTGAAGGCGATCAACACGTTTGCTGTGCTCTTGTTGACGTTTAGTTTCGGGGTGGTAAAGTGACTTGGAGGCGATAGAACGAGCAGTACGAGTGGCGTTCACCATGCACCGAGAGAGTCACCCTGCCACGTGCAGCAGAAGGAAGAGGCGTCACCGATATCCAGGCACTATGTGTCTCCCAGATCCAGCAGCTACGGGCATATTTCGTAGAAAACCAGAACTGCTACGAAATTCACCGCACTGTATGCGAAGCTGACTACGGTTTCAGCGCCCTGTATCTGGCGCAGCTGAACTGCGACATCAAAACCGTCGATGAGATCGCAACGTGGAAGCAGAAGGAGTTGCATGGAACGCACCATCTACTGAAGCTCGAGTACATCGATAAGGTGGCTGGTGCGGAGTGACCTTTTCACAGAAACAGAAGGTTTCATGGTAGTCATCCAGGACCGGGTAATTGCGACGAAAAACTATTGGCACTACATATTGCACGAAGATGTAGAGGACCGCTGTGGGAAGTGCAATTCAGTAGGAGAGACTATCGAGCATGTCGTTTTCGGTTGCCGGTACTAGCTGGATCAGCCCACCACGATCGTCACAACGAAGTTGTGCACCAATAGCCTGCTCTTAAGCAAAAGCTTGCTCTTAAGTCTACGACAAAAGAATGAAACGAGTTACACTCATCGACATCGCTGTACCAGGTCTGTCACACTTGGGCTCAGATTGGGTACCACTTCTAGTACTGCATTTCGTCCCTCGGTAGTGCAAAAGGTACCCAAGTTTGACAGATCGCAGTACACTTTTCACGGCATTCTAGATTACCTTATGAGCCATAAAATTTTGGGCAACTGCAAGGGACATGGAGGTCTTTAATTTGTCTTTGGCTGTACCGCTGGACCACAATGTTCAATCAACGTTCTCATACAGGATGGTAAAGTGCCATGACTTGGCGGAGGAGTTGAAGCAGATGTGGCACCTAGAGGACGTTCGTATAGTTCCGGTAGTAGGAATTGTCGCGAAATCTCTTCTAAGGTCCCTAAACGAGCTGGAATTGAAGAAGAACCTAGAAGAACCATCCGAAAAGCGGTGATGCTTGGAAGCTGTAGTATAGTGAGACGGTTCCTGAACCACCACAACTGAGAAGCTGATCCAGCAGTCTCATTCACCCCTATTCTTGTTTACGTTCGAATGCGCTTTCGATCGAAAACCGTTTTGCATTCTCGTTTACGCCAGCAAAATCAAATGGGCCATGGATTTGAACGAATAGGATTCGATCGAAAGTTGGATCCGCCGTAAACAAGAATGAGGGTGATTATGATAATTAAAATCGACAAATGAGATCCACAGAGCCTAATGCTAAAGCATTTTTCTGCTGAGAAGTGTCAAAACTCTATACTAAAAATAATAATAGCTTGGAAGTCAATAAAAACTTGCAAATAGCACAAAAAAAATCATCAAAACATTCCATTTCAATTAATATTTTCTAAAATATCATCAACAAAAATGATATTTCTAATGTGCAGAATAGATCATAAGAGTATTCAAAATGAAGATTTTTTGTGTTGGATTGTGTGATAAATCTATAAGCCAATGGACTCATGAATATCGATTTATGGAGAGTCAGTCGGCTATGACTTGCTTGTTCCATTTTTCCACAAGTCCTCTATAATATTTTCTATTTTCAGAGTTTAGGCTAGTTTGCTACTGACAGGAAAAGGAATCGCCTAGCTCGATGCGTGGACAATTTCTTCCCAGGAATAACCCAGAAAATAACATTTTTTTGATCGCAGTACGTAGTTGAGTAGAAATGTCATTTCAAAGGGGGCTCTCTGTAGGAAATTTCTTGACTCATTCAGGCAAGGTATTTCTTTATTTTTCTTAAGTGAAACGGCATACTTAGCTTTTATGTGCAATTTCATAATTGTGTCATCTGGTTTTGGAATTATTCCAATGTTTCTTAAGGGATCTCTAGTCCTCATTCCAAATTTCTGCGACCGGCATTTAGTTGTTAGTTAATTTCACAAGAAACTAAAGTGTTAGCTATACAATGTTGGATATTAGTATGTTTCTCTAAAAAAAACCACGCAAATCGAATGAGTTATACGCAAAAAATCTCGGCTAGAGTGATAGGTACTAGAAACCGAGATGTTCATTAATTAAAAACGCTTGCACCGATTTGCTTTTTTTACAACAGACTCTTACATATTGCCACACAAGGCAAATACCTAAGAAAGACAAATTTTGAAGCCTAAGGTCTATACATTGGTTAATATCCAAGTGGCAGTCCTCTAAGAAACATTGGAATTTTTCTGGAACCAGATGACCTGATGGCAAATTCTGAAAGTAGAGCAGTTTTCGGTAACTCGTTAAAAAATGATGAAAAAACTTAATGTTTAAGGATCTGTCATCGTAATCATCGTCATCATCGAAACTTCAGCAGCAGTTTGTCGGTTCAAAATGTGTTCACTGAGTTTCGGCTGGAGAATAGAATACAGTGAACATATTTTCATGTAAACTCTTATGACTATGAACGAAAAAACGACTTTTGAGAATTCTCAAATTGATGATGAAAACAAGGAAGTTATTTCGGTTTAGTTTATTTTTGAGTAAAAAACAGTAGTTTAGTGTGTAGCCAGTCGATGGTTTGCATAAACAGGCCGTAAGATTTCTAACTTTCAATTCACATATTACTTGGAATACTTGAACAAATCTCAAGTGCCACTCAAAAGATCTGATCTTGCCTCTCAACGTTTTTATTGCCAACGATGTCGTCGTCGGCACCATTCAACATTCATTAAGCCCACCATAAGCCGCTTCCCGTTCACACCAACAGATGTCAACACGATCGATCAACTGACGGCGGCGCCGGCCGACTCAATAAGCAGAATTGGCTCAAAATCTCTGCGTCCGCTCGAGGCCCCAAACCTCCCGAAATCAATTCAACGACTGATGGACAATAAATCTTCTTACCAACCGCACACTACAGATCGTTTCTCCGTTGTTTTTTTTGGAGATCGAGATTTTGGACTTTGGCGGTCACTAATCAGTCACGAACGACGACCCTCCCAATAAATGCCACGCAGCATTAATAGGCTTATATACACGTTTACAATGCGCCAAATCAGTCATTTCCTTTTGCTTCTTTTATTTTTAGTGCCTAGATAGCGCGGCTATTGTGAGAGTCGATTGATTCTTGGAAAGAGGATGCCGCGATCCGCGGGATTTATTTCGTTAATTAGAGAACGATCACCTGACCTGGCCATCACTAATGAGTTCTACGCGCTAGTCACGTCGGCAGGTTCCAAGCTGCATAATTAGATCGACCTACTAGCAGGGTGTCTGATACGAACGGAAGCTAAAATTTGAGCATTTTTCTTTCACATGGACATGATTGAAGAACTCTGAACGAAATAGAGAATCACACACTAGCCGTGCGTCGATGATGAAAAGATCGCAGGTTCCAAAAGCAGGTTGAGGACAAGGCTGTGGATGGCCGGGGAGGAACGGAGGCAATCACGTACAATGACCGAGCGGAAAAGTCGTGAGGAAGGGTCCCAGCAAGCAAGTGACCATAATTTTACCTCGACTTCTGCTGACAATAAGTGACCTCGTGCGCCGCGGTGAATTGGCGAAGGAGGTGGTAGCAATGAGAAAACGATTAAACCTTTTTTCCCTATGCCTTGGAGCAACTAATAATCGTCAACGGGCAACAGCAGTCCAGCAATTGGACAACGGGAATAATGTGGCCGCAGGCCGAGATGAGAAGATTTCTTTAATTCGTCATCGATAATAATCGCTAACTGTCTGCCACCGAATCGAGATGTAGTCACCAAGCGAATAATTCCAATGTTGTTTCCAATTGTCATCATTGCCTTGGGTGAGAGGGGAATTTTTAGGCAATTTTGAATTCCCGTTTATGGGAGACTCGGGTGTGAATCGAACGGTCGTCGTGCAGCAAAGTCACGCGTAGCAATTTGACGATTCTTCAGCACGTCACCGAACGATTTGCCGAACACATACAAATTGATTCACCTCGCGCGATGGGACGCAAACATCTATCAACGAACAACAATTACCGAGCGGAAACGGTTCACTTCAGGTGAATCTGGAATTTCAAGCCATCACCACCGACGTATAATCCTGATTTGGAATCCAAAGTCACCCTCCCTTTCAGCAATAGGCAACGAGCGAGCGGCCACAATCGTAGGAACCTGTCTTTTCTTCTACGCTGAACAAAAGCCGAGCAGCATCTTTCCCCGGTCGCGCAGTAGGCATTGAAATGGTCTGTGGTGACGCAGCTACTTCTCCAAGACGAAGGAGACGACGGTTTAGACCCATTTAAATGAAAATGGCTTCATTTTTCCATTCATTCTGGATCAAGATCTGCTCAGGCGTTCACGAAGGCGCGCAGATGAGCAACGATCTCTGGTTTTCCTAGATAAAACATAAACATGATGATGATGATTGTAGAAAACCACTTTGTCATTGTTATTAGCGACCAAGACGTGCCGGTTGCTCAGATTCCGACATCGATTGCAAAACGGGAGAGATTATTACAGAAATAGGTCGGTTTGCGGAGAATGGCTAAAATGATAAGGGCTCTAAATAGAAGAGTGACAAAACCATGGTCGGTGACAAACGGAAAGCTTGCTTCCATTGAAGGGACGGTCGTCGACACTGCACTGCGGGGGACTCTGGTTTGTTGTTCCGTTATTCTAAGATTCCACAAGAATGGGATGAGGTGGAACCCGGGAACGAAAGCTGATACGATGGCGGTCATAATCGATATATCATCAGAAATTAGGGACCAGTCGGCACGGTGCTGGGCAACTATCATTTCCGATGCAGATGTGTTGGTTGTTTGTGAGTTGGAAAGTATTTGATAGTCAGTTGATTATAACGCACAGGATACAGGAATCCGAAAAATACAAATCAGTATGTCCATTCATCAGTTTCTCAATTCCCTGATTTTCCCGGATACTCAAATATATCGGCATGAAATTTTTACATAATGGTCAGACTTTTATGAATTATTTTGATTTAATACAGAATGCAGTGAGCTTAAAAGGGTTTAAATGTCAAAAGAGTTTTGCCCAAAACTAATATCTCAACCTAGGAGGGAAAAACCGATACGGAACTTATGTACGTCAAGATGAACCGAGATTTTGCTGTCACAAACTGTCACTTTGAGCCCGGATGTTAAGCTAAATATGATAAAAGAGCGTAATTGATCAAAACTAATTTTTACAGAGAAATATTAAAGTGGATATGAGTAACTGACACTAAAGAAGACTACTACAAGTGGTAATCGGAACATGCGTATCTGTCAAAAATAAGCATTTACGGCGGATTCAAAGGGTGCAAGGTATTCCAATCTACTTTTTTGTTTCTCTATTGAGATTCTGAGAGAAATCTATTGCCTTTTTTTCATGTGTCAAAGTTTAATAGCCAACTTATAACATTCTAGGAATGCCTTCGGAACAGAGTTGGGAAAAGTCATGAGATTCACACTACAGTAGCAAAGCCAGTCAGCGAAGCCGCTTATTGTTGCTGTAGAAAAAATGCCTTGAAACACCCGTTTCTAAGGTCAACATAAAATTAGTGTAAAAAAATAATCTATTTTCCGCATTTACAGCGACACTACTAATTTAGTAAATTCATGCTCCCAACAGAGGCTCCTTGATGGGATTCACGTTTTTAAATTACTGTAGTTAGGAGATCCACGTAAGTTTCGCGAAATTCATGCCTACTCTATTATCATTCCCAGCCCTGCTTTGGAATTATGCATTCGAAATGGCTGGTTCCTGGAAAAAAAATCTTGATTTGCTGAAACTCATATTGGATCCAAGGAGAGAACTCTTTAACAGAAACGATACCTCGCCACAAAACATTTTATTGGTCTCCTGTGAAGATGGTTAACATTTTAAATATAACCCAAAAAAAGCAATTAATCGAATACACCCGATTCTGTTTTTGCACGGATTTTTTTTACACGGTCGTGCAAAAAAGTTTCCATGTATTATTTTTTCGCCAAAACCTTATTTTTGCATGAAACATCGAGAAATGTTGTTACTTTTTTGCACGGTTTTTGAAATTTTGAACTGATCTTTGAGGATCGTTTCGTAATCTTGTGAGGGGTTCCATAAGAACTTTGTCATAGATCAAATATTTAGGAAAGGCTTCACCAAGACTCAGTAGCATCAGTAACTCCAGATATCCGTCAAACGAAATTCCAGGATTCTAGTAGATCTTCCAAGAAATTTGCCAAATATGATTTTGGTTCAGCTTTTCGCCGACCTCTACAAATCAACAAAGAATCTCAAGAAAAATCAACCGAGAATCTTTTCTAGAAACCACCAAAAACCTTATTGGCAATTTACTAATAACCTTTTCATTGATCCCTTAAAAAATTGCCCAAAACGATAGAAAGCACAATAGGAATCTGCCAAGATTCTCACATGGAATTGATCAAAGATTTAGATAGAAATTATACTCATCTGCAATCTCAAATAGATTTCACCAAACAATCCGTCGAATCTTATCATCAATCCGCCTAATAATATAGGCCAGGAGAAGTGGATGAACTTGTCATTCATTTTCCTTTCAATTTTCATACAAAATCTACTTTTTCTCTGCTATAAATTCACTCTGGGTGAAACACTTTCCCTGGCCTATTGGTGGATGCGCCAAGCAATTCTCGCTGAACATTACTGAAGGCCCTATGTACTAATGAGAGATTCTCTCCTCTCTCGCTCTCTTTCGATTATAACAATGGAATACTAAAGCTTTTGGGAAATTTTTCACTATAGATCGAAAGGCAATTTCCTTTACTAGCGTTTCATACAAAAATGCAACACAAGAGGTTAATGTGACTTAGTTATTGATTAAAGAGAAAGTAAACAAAGAGAGCCTCTCAATGTTCGATAGGTTCTTTTGTAACGTTGCGCAAGAATTATACAGTTTTGTCCAGTTAGAACAGGGGACTGACACGGCTGTCATCCTGCATACATTTCAGCTCTTCCTCACATCGTTTTGGTACTTCGCGTTTTGGTAGCCACTTTCTGGTCGGTTTTCCCTAACCTTGCTCCTGATTTTCGAGCATACGGCGCATACGCTGCTAGTGCTAGATTCTGGCAATTAAACATATCGCACTGATTCGTCGTATTTGATGACGCTTTTCATTCGTTCATCCTTTTGTTTAATGTTTTACGCATCAGCGAGGTAATATTGATGTCTCCTACCCATAAAACATATGTTTTGTCCCTCCCAAAACAATAAAAACAAGAACACTGGACGCCATGTTGAATTGATGTTGGGATATTTACATATTTGCACATGCCACCCCCGTGAGTTAGAATCAGGAATTATTTATTGTGTTGCAGCGGCACAGAAAGTAACCGCTGTAGGAATTATTTTATAGCGGTTTGCTTACCTAGGCGTCCACTTTCTGTGGTGTAAATTTCACGGTGTTTCGTGCAGTGAGTCAAAAGTTATTCCAGGCAATAAGGCTATCCATGAGGACTTTCCGCGATAGGACTGACAGCTAAAAGTGTGCAAGCAACCGAAACAAAAGGTTAAACCAGGCTATCGACATAATGGAGACACCATCTCCTATGGTGGCAGAGGGCTCGATTGGCTTGTCAGATAGATCGGGCCCGGGACATCATGTCTACTGCAAATCGCTGCAGTTGATATAGGGCATGTCCATTGCCTGAGTTAAACAAAACATGCGAGTGTTACCAGAGCTTTACATTTTCCTTTGTAATTGAACGGTCACTCCGATCGCGAAACGTCAAAATTTCATGATAAACAAAAAACCAGCTGATCGCACCTGTCTCTTGGATTGCCTTATACAAATCGCAAAAACATTGGAAATCGTCAAATCAACCGTGTCTGATGTGCTCAGACGTTACAAGGAGTGAAAGAGTGTGGATCGAGTGCCTCAAAGTAAGCGTCGTAGTGGCACATATGACCGCATGCTGAACCAGAAGGTGTTGGACTATCAGATAATGAAATCGCTGCTGCTCACAGTATCGTCCAAAGAATTCGATTGCGAGCAAGATATAATTCCAGGGTGGCCACCAAATTTCGATTTTGAAATTCCCGCTTTTTTCCCGATTTTCCCGATATTTTTTACATAATTTTCCCGGTGTTTAATCCATCCTTTTCAACAACTTCAATTGACTTTTTTATATGAAGCATCGGTTTAATTTTTTTTCCATAGTATTTTGATTGTTTATCAATAGTTTGGAACAATAAGTTGACTATTAGATTGTTCTAACTATACAGAATCTTATTCTGAAAACTATATAGAATAGTATTCATATGAATCGATTTGTCTCGCGTTCATCGAAAACAAGCTCTGGAGCTCTGGAGCTATCTATCGTGGGAAAGAGATGATTAATTGTGCTAATAAAACAAATCGTACTTTTGACACGACAGGGGTTTAATTTGAATGCTATTTGAACCATATTTACCAGCAATATGCCCTTTAAGCCAAACTTCGAATTAACAAGTTCAACCGTTCGCTTTAAAAATTTGATGGAGTTATACTCTGGTGATGAGAAAACGATCAAAATTTTAGCTCAGAGCTCAGCTTGGTTTTCAAGACTCCTGCTCTTGAAATTTCGAGGTTTGGCTTTGGTTTATAATCATCTTAAGCGCATCTTAATGCTGAATTTCAGATAATTTAGCCGACAAAAGCCCCAGGTGCCTAAGTAAATCATCAAGATGCCAAAGAAGTTCTTCACCGTAATTGAAATTATTTCAATTCTCATTCCTTTGAATTTTCTTCATAAAAATAAAGAGTTCTCTGAAGCAAATAAGTTCAAGGTATGGATGAAACAAGGCCACACATGTAGAAGCACTTACTTAGGGCTCAGTCACAATTTTAATAACATCGAAATATATTATTTTTGACATCCACCCACCCTCTCGTAATGCCTTTTTGTATAGATATTCTACACATTTTATATAAGCTGTAACTTTTTCGTTTAAATAACTAGTGACATATTAAAAGCGTTTATTAATAAAATCTTCTTTTCAAGATTAGTTGTGATATTCAATTAAATTGCTAAACCAATCTGTAATAAATAATTAAACTTTGATTCAAAACGTCGAGTAAAAAAAGCTAGAGAAAAGTTCAAGAAATATTAGCCCTGACAGTGCGAGAACGAAAAATCAAAATAATATTTCGAAACATTGCTAAGAAGAGAGTGAAACAATTTTAAGAAATATGATGTAGCATAGTAGAAATTAAATCATTAATGCTTGAAAGAAATTTCTTCAAAATGGCGGATGCCTCATGGCCATATCGTTAAACATAACTACTTTCTATAACTTATTTTGGAGATTGGTTTGTAGATTTATAGCTTTATGATGTTCGTTCAACTCGATTTTCCCGGTGATCTTCTCAAATTCCCGGGTTTTCCCGTCTTTTTCCCTGTGGATTCAAATTCCCGTCTTTTTCCCGCTTTTCCCGTTTTTCCCGGTTCGGTGGCCACCCTGTAATTCATATCGAGCCAGCAAGTAACCAAACAGAACGTTGAAGCCAAGTTTCGACACAAAAATTCGAGCTTGCAAATTGTACTACCAGGTTTTGACGAAGTACCAAGGATGCCTAGTAGGATTGCCTACTCATCGACTATGAATCCTACGTCAAAATGGATTTCGGACAGCTTTCTGGCCAAAAATTCTACACGGCGACGGCACGAAGAGATGTTCCTGCGAAGTTAAAGTTAGGTTTTATGGACAAATTTTCCTAAAAAAAAACTGATGATTTGGCAAGGGATATGCAGCTGCGGAGCAAAGACCAAAGTGTTCAAAATGAATAAGACGTTGGACTCGAAGCTGTACAGGGAAGAATGCCTCAAAAACCGCGTATTACACAGCGTAACAAAAATGACACTTTTGCGTGTCTCAAGGATCAAATTATGTGTCTCTAGTAAATTTTGGGTCGCTGAATCTGATGCCGTTCTCAGAAATGTTCCAGCACGTCACAATTTTTAGCTACAGGTCGCCAAAGTTGTATAAAACACTGGTTTTATTGATGTTTACATGAAATTTAAAGTATGATTTATCAAACTTTTTTGTAATATAATCTACCAAACATGCTAATTATTTAAACTTAGGACTTGAACCTTCAATTTAGATGCAAATCAGTGGAAATTATACGAGAAAATTTAGGTTAAATCGATTTTTTTCAACATGCTTGCAGTCTTCATATATAATTCTTTATTTCTTTTATATGGCATAATACAATACTTTTCTGAACCACCAAAAAATGACATTTTACCATTGAAAATATTATGAACTTCGTTGATAATTATTGTTCTATACATGAAGTTTGAATTCTGTGACAAATTGAGCAAATCAATTGCCGTACAAGTTGGAAAACTTGCATGCAAGTTGACTGAAACAGTCAAATTTAGCATTTTCAACAGTCAATATCTCAAAAACTAGACTTGCCATGATATTTCTGAAAACGGCAATGGACTCAGCAACCCTTAATTTAATAAATAGCGGTATTTTGGTTCTTTAGACAAAATCGTGTTCCGCAGTGTTACCTTTCATTGAATCCCATAAATTGCCCATATTCACATAACAGTCCAATGTTCTATGGGATTTCCTATAAACATGAGACTGTTATTCAAATATGGGCAGTAAAGGTCCTGTAATGTTTCGGCCAGATTTGGCGAGTTGTCACTACAGCCGGGTAGCCATCCAATGGTACCGAGATAATAACGTAGATTTCATCGATAAAAACACAAATCCACCCAATCGCTAGCAGTTCCGGCCTATCGAGAGATTTTGGGCAGTAATAAAGTGGAAGCTTAAGAATAGTGGAAAAACGGCTCGGTACGCGACTCAGATGACCAAAATGTGGAACAAATGTGCCAAGGTAGTTGACTCTGGAGCTGTACAGCGTTTGATGGGAGGAATAAAGAAGAAAGTGCTAATTTTCATTAGAAACGAGGAGAAATGCATGGATATTTTTTCCTTAAAGTACAATGAATCACCTTGGTTTTGTATTAATTGTATTTGTACTTCAATCCGTTACCGATATACAGATGATTTTATTATTCCGGATTCTAAATGGCTGAAAAAAAAATCGACTAGTATTTCATGAAAAACCTGAGTAATCTGAAAGAATTTTTCAAGAATCCCGAAAGAAATATTTGTTAATGATCTTGAAATTAACTTGTTAAATTATATCACACTTCGAAGAGGGGGGCCATAAGGAAAAATCGGAAAGCATGGAAAGCATTGGGAAATCTCCAGAAATTCCATACAAAAAAGTATGAGTGGGCGTAACGTCATTAGTGTACTACTCTAAAGTACCTCGTCAGAAATCTTGATCGCAATTTGCCTATGAATTCGCAGTAGGAAACCATCAGTGTTTTCTATAGATTATTATTACTATTATTATTATTATTATTATTATTATTATTATTATTATTATTATTATTATTATTATTATTATTATTATTATTATTATTATTATTATTATTATTATTATTATTATTATTATTATTATTATTATTATTATTATTATTATTATAATAGTAGTAGTTATTTATCAAGTCGTCAACTGGAATATGATTTAAATAATCAGTAGCATCAAGTGAAGAACTCAGTATCTGTCAAGTGAAGAACTATTACAAGAGTAATTGTTCATTTAACAGATTGAAATATATTGATCTGTTTGAAAACCCTACTCCGTAATATGCTCAAATACCACAATTCTTAATAAATATTCAATCAAGAAATATTGAACCTTCAATAGGTTATGGGCTCAGCCTTGCACACTGAAGCCACTGAAACAACCAAATTGAAGAACCAAGATCTGACTGATTTGAAGCAGTTTCTCTACCCTGGAGAATTTAAGAAACTTTCAACGAAATAGTGAATCGCAGTTTTCTAGCAGGTTGACCACCAGTGTGAAAATGCCTGGAGTCGTCCAGTTTTCTGGAGTAGTGTTCGATACGTGGAAAAATTAACCACTCGATGCGGAAACCGAAGCTGTGGAAAAGGCGTTCATGGCCAAGAATTTCGACTATTTCTTGAGATTGTGTGGCAACTGAAGAGGGCTGATGCAACTGTGATTAAACTGGATCAAGGTGAGTCAACTTAGGGGAGTCTAGTGTCATGTGTCGAAAAATTCTCACTTTAAATTGATTCATGAAACAGCAGAAGAGAAGCTTAACTTAAGGGTCTATTCTCATTTTGGAAAATATCAATCTGTCCAAATCAATAAGGTCAACTTCATTTCGGTTTTTAATGAAAAGGTCCACTAATTTACTTATAATTTACTGTCGTTCTCCACGCCATGCTCTTTTCCCAATCCCACTCAACAATAGATGGGCGATTCCTCCATTGTGTTCCCCAATTTATTCAATCTCACCGTAATAGGTGTATTCAACGTAAAACAGTTAAAAACCTGACGGGGGTCTCCGGCGACTCGATTACGGGACTGTCCGTCCAGCAGCTCTAAACCAAAAGCCTTTCCCGATAAGCATCTGTTAACTATCATAGTTGGTTGGACACACCCAACCAATAGAGCAGAAACGCAGGGAACACGGCACGGAACGCAAAGATCCGATTACACATGTCCGTTCCGTATACGTTTGTTCCACCTCAGACACGCTCGGGTCATTTTAACGATAATCAAATTATTAATATTGACCGCCAAGCTGATCCCGTTTCTTTTTGTTTATAAGCTCAGCTGGACGTCTGCGGGCTCGGGCGAATTAATTGATGATTGCGACCCGAAATTGACGGAGATTTTGACGCATGGCGACCGGTCTGATCCAGGTCTGATGGGATTGGCCAAACTATCGATAAGGCTTCATTAAAAGGACGTTTCTGGCGATCGTTTTGGTTTTTGCAAAGCTAATGAGGAATGCGACACCCAGCGACACATAAACCCAGCGGGTGGTGCTTGATCGCTTCGTTTCAACCTGAACGGAACACTGCTCATAAAAGTATAACTGTCCCATGTAGACATAGTAGCCATAACACTGAATATTTAATGTTTGTCTTCTCATACAAATATACGTCGTAAGTGTATAATAAAAAATGTATTGATTCGAAAATTCACATGAGACACTCATGCTTTTATTAGCAGAACAGGTTCCACCGGACTTGGGCGACCATAGCTACTTAATAATGATTATTTTAATTATTGTGATTATTCAAATCTTCAACCAGATACGGCGCAAGACGCAGCAACCAACCAGCGATGGAACAAAAAAGTCTCAGCCTTATCTGGGAAACACTTGTCTTAGGTTGTTGCCCCAGGCAACGTAGCCGAGCAACGCCTACTTAGCTGCTGATCATAGAGTCGCTTGCGGACGGACGTGATGAAGATGGTCAAACCAGATCATCTTGCAAGCAGCAGCATCCACCTAATTGATGATAATGCAGACCGAATGTGACACTGCGCAGCGCAGATCCTACACTTGCTGATACGGCCACAGGCGAGAATGTCAAAATTCGATACCTTCGATCATAAATCCCGGCAAGTCGGTAATAAATGACTCATATGGCTGGTTTTGATGATGAAAAGTGGCTTGCAAGGGCCCTTCGTCGAAGGGTGAAAAAAAGCCTAGCTGTGTCTGGCTGGATGATATCAACTTACATTGTCTAGAAAGATCTCCAGCGGCGAGGAGATGCTCGGCTTCCCCAGGTACCAGTCCTGCGTGGGGCTGTATTCGTCCAGCAGTCGCACCAGCCGCGGTACGTTGACGTAGTTGTCGTCGTCGAAATGGCACCACCATCTGGAAGAAAGAAAAAATCAAAATTAGTTACTCTGAATCAGGTTTGTGATATTTAATTGCTTCCCTATCGAAAAATTGATTTCTATCTCTAACAGTCATTCTTGGCGCCTTATTGCTGAACTCGTAAAAATTAACTCTAGATTCAGAACATTCTCATGCCCAAAGGTGATTTATGTCCCGTTGCGTTTCCCGACACGATCGTCGTCATCTAATCATCCAAACCAATAGAGAACTTGCTCGTAATTTCCCAAGAACACTAATCCGGTCCAACTATCTAGATCGGTCCGCGATTATGATGGAGAATATATGTCGAAGCAGGCCGTGACGACGCGGTGTTTTATTGGGGTTGAATGGCGTGCGCGCACGCTCACGGCCTGCTGTACAGTAATTTGACACGTCTCAAAAAACGATAAAAGTAACACGCTTGTTATGCGGTTGTTTTAGGGTTATGTACATGGCCCGGCTTAAGACTTGTGGATTAATTGCTAAAGCGCGCTTCCCACCGTGGAAGCTAGTGGATAAAACTAGTTTTACGTACCATTTTTTTGTGGCAAAGCGTTTTGTAATCTGGGTAGTTTGTTCTCGGGCCTCTCTAACAAGTCGAACATTCAACATCTGAAGATTTGGCCAAGCAGGGCCTTACCATGGTTCTCGGTCCGGGAAAAGCAATAAACTTAATTTGGGTTTATTCTTCCTTCTCAAGTGTAGAGGAGACTTGTGACTAATGAAAAAAGAGAACGCAAAATGCTTCTCAGTAGGATTTTTATTTCCATGGCTAACCACAACTCTTTGGGAACGCACAGAGGCTTAATTTCGGAACGACTGATTTTATTAGTTTTACAGACGTTTATGGGTTAAAGTGTGAGGCATTTACATTGTGCGTACACGCATTTTCAGCTCTTGTTCAGAAATGTTCTCAAGCAATTGGTTCTACATGATTTTTTGTTTCAAATTAAAGCTTTTCAAGCATTATAGTAACGTCCGTGGCTATGGAGCAATGCCATTCTGAAAGTGTGATCGGTGAAGGTGAAAGGAATCGGTCAACAATTCGATTTTTATCACAGTGATCAATTTTCTTAGTAGATCTACCAAAAATTCCTTCTTGCATTCAATAAATTTTGTTCAATCCATCAATAATTATAGAAATTGAAATGAAAATTTTACAAAAGTATCCTTTATAAAGTTTAAAGACTACGTATTCCAAGAGTATTAAAAGAAAATTGATCGGTGAATGTGCCAAATATTCCGCCACTTTTTATATGAAAAAGAAATTACACAATGAGCTGCCATTTTCGGAAAAAAATATCACTTCCAACAGTTTACATTTTCCTCATCTGTAGAGCCTTTTAACCACTGCTTCCATTATTTAGGAATATTGTGGTATGACCCATATTTTATTTGGTGCTCATCAAATATCCTTTCATAATTGAGATCTGATAGATATTGGTTAATGTGTCACACTGTCCCAACTGGGCACAACTCGTTTAATAAAGTCTATTACCCTATTAGGACTACCTTGCCAAATTTTCAAGAGCTCTAATAACCCTTTTCCAAATGTTAACATTCTTTGATCAAGCAATGCTCCGCAGTTGCAGAGTAAATACTCAGCAGTTTCGTTTTCAGCTTGACAAAAATGACACTCAGATGATTAGATTTTTCCTATCTTTTTAAGATGATACCTACTTGGGCAGTGACCAGTCATCAGGCCAGTTATTACCCTAAGATTTCCTTTATTAAGATCCAGTGTAGCCCGGGCTTTAGCTTGACTGAGCTTTATGAATCTTTTCGCTTGCTTGGATGTAGTGGCGTTCCAATTGAACTCATACAATTAGTATGGAATAAAAAATTGCTTTAAAAAACTAAAAGTCAATGTTGTTGAAACTAGGTTTGCTTCTAATCCCCTTACTTGTGCCAATAGGACGGTTTATATTCATGACACTTTTGATTCCCCTGACAGGGTTTGTTTTAAAGCTATCAAGCTCATATTTATCGGTAACTAGCCGTCCCGGTAAACATTGGATTTTCAAAAATATTATTCCACACAAACACGTCGGAGCCTTTGAGAAAACAAACGTGAAAGAATTGTTTAAATCGGTTGTCCCGTTTTCAAGCCAACCGTGACATACAAACATCATTAAATTTTCACTTCTTTTTTGTTGATCTTACAATCTCTTTGGAAGTACCGTAAGTGCATCAGATTCCGCTCATTTAAGGTGAAGATGAATCGAAGCCAAACCTCAAATTTTCAAGAGCACGAATCTGGAGAACCGAACATCCATTTGAGCTGAAAACTTAAGGAAAGTTATACGTGCAAGTGGTTATTACAAAACAACTATGGAGTCGATTAATACCATTTTTATATCACGACGGGGAATTTATTTGAAAAACTTTCAAACAAATAATTGAATTGCGCTTGTTACTGCATCTAAGTGTGCATATTTCCGCTCATGGTTAAAAGATTTCTTGTCGAACATACTAGAAAATGCATTATTTCGAATTTCGTTATTTATCTTGATATATTTTATGGTCAAACCATGGTTGCCATATCAATAAAGAAGATATCCGTGCGGCATTTTATACGTAAAAATCAGTTTTTACACTAGTGAGCGGTAATTGCCCATTGCACGGTGACGTCATCAGAAAATCGCTCTCTTTATCTTCTTTGAGAAATCTGAAAAAAACAACTTTGATAGGTACTGGCAACATTGTTTTCGCTGGCTACAGAGGACAATGCACACACCTTGAAAGAAACTATAGACCAGTTTAAATATAGTTTAATGAATTCTTTAAGGAGAATCTTCAGAGATTCCATCATAGGATTTCACCAGGAATTTCTTCTGTGATTCTGGCACAAATTATTCCAGGGTTATTATTTTGATTTTCCTTGAAGAATTCTTCCAGAGATCTTGGAGATATCTCTGAGAAAATCGCTTCGTGATTCACTCCAAAAAATTCAAGATAATCCTCCAGGAATTCCCCGAGAAAAATTTCCAGAGATTCATTACTGGAAATTTTACTTACAGGAAAAATTCTTCTAGAGATTCCCTCATGAATTCCTCCAAGGATTTAATAAAAAAATACTGTAAGAGTGGCTCCAGGGATTCTTTCAAGATTTTTTTCCAGGAATCAAGTTGTTCAGTGAAGGAAAATTCACGGTTTTTTGTAGCTTAATCGAAAGAGTACAATTTTCTAAGTATAGCACTTCAATATCTCAATGTTGAACAGTTTGAAAAGATTTTAATCTGTTGACTCACTGACATTTCAATTTACACAATGACAGCTCGTCCCGATGTTAGATTTGTCGAGGGTTGATTCAAAAGTGATTTCCATACTAATTTAAAACATCTTTTAAAAATAGTTCCAGGTCACAAAAAATTGTGAAATTTTGGATAATAGTTCATTTTTCAACGTACCAATAAACAAGCCAATTGCTCAAGAAACTCCATAACTGAGAAATTTTTAAAGCTCCTGGAGAAATTCTTGAGGAATCTTCGAGCCATTTCTCGGAGGAATGCTTGCCTAATTCCTGAAGATTCCTTGGAAAATCCTTAGAAACAATGTTTGCTGGAGTTTCTGGATGAATACCCGAGGAAATTTCTGGAGGAATTCCAGAAGA
The DNA here is from genome assembly GCF_002204515.2 of Aedes aegypti. NCBI lineage: Eukaryota > Metazoa > Arthropoda > Insecta > Diptera > Culicidae > Aedes > Aedes aegypti. The sequence continues at coordinate 29,607,326 of NC_035108.1, forward strand.
AATCTCTTGGACAATTTTTAGAGGAACCCATGTACAGATTTTATTTGAGTAATTCTTGGAGAAATTCCTGAAGAAATTGCTGGGCAAATCTCTGCAGGAATCCTTGCAGAGATTTTCCTGGAAGATTCCTTGGAAGAGTCTCTGGAGAAATTCCTGTACGAATCTCTGAAGGATCACGTAGTTAAATTTCTGAAGGAATCCCTGGAAACATGTCAGGACGAATCCCTAAAAAAAATCCTGGAAGAATCATTGTGAAGATTATGTGGTAGGAATCCCTGGAGAAATCTCTGCAGATATTTCTGGAGAAATACCTGAATAATCCTTAGAAGAATCCATTGAGAAATATCTGGAGGAATCCATGAAGGGCTTTTTTCCGACAGGAATCTGGGTAGAGATTTTCCTAAGAGAAATTCATAGAGAATTTTTTTATGAAATTCCTGTAGGATGATTCCATAGTCAATCTTTGGAGGAATTTCTACAGAAATTCTTCAAGAGATCCCCGGAGGAATTTTTAGAGAGCCAGCACTAACCTCTGACGAATCTGAGGGAATCTGAAAATTCCTTGGATTAATTCGCGTAGCGATTAACTAGGAGGTATTCCTTAAGAAATTGCTGGAATAATCTTTCAAAACCTTCGTGAAGTATTTTTTTTAGAATACCTGGAGGAATTCCTGGTGGAATCCCAGGAGCGAATCATAGGGGAATCCCTGGAGCGATTCATACAGGAATCCATGGAGCCCTGAAAAGAACTATCTGAGGATATCCCTGCTCCTGATGAAATATCTGGAATAATCTTTCAAGAGGTTGTTCTAGTGTAATCCTTGGAGAAAGACTAGGAGACATCTCTGCAAGGATCCCTGTAGAGTTTTTCCTGGATGAATACTCGAAGGAGTCTGTGGACGTTCTCTGAAAGAATATCAGGATGAATCGCTAAAGAATTCCTAGTGTAATATCTGCAAGGATTACTGGAAAAAAACCCTTGGATAAATTCCTGGATTTTACTTGAGGAATCTATGAAGAATTCATTTGAGGCATTCCTGCAGAAATTCCTTGCGAAATACCTGGAAAAGAATCAATGGAGAAATTTCTGGAGAAATATCTGGAAGAATCCATGGAGGGTTTTTTTCCGAGAGAAATCTAGGTAGAGTTTTTCCAAATGTGATCCCTGGAGGCTTTTTTTCAGGGGAATTCCTCAAGGAATCCCCGGAGGAATTTTTAGAGAGCCAGAGCTTATCTCTGAAGAAACATCTAAGGGAATCGCGAAAATTCCTTGAATTAGTTCACGTAGCGATGAACTAGCAATTTATTAAAAAAATCGTAAAATAGTTTCTTCTAGAATTCCTGCAGGAATTCCTGGATCGATCCATAGAGGAATCCCTGGAGCTCTGAAGAGGACTACCTGATGATATCCCTACATGTATCCTTGGAGGAATCCGTGGAGGAATTTCTGATGAAATATCTGGAATAATTCTTTAACACTTCAGTCGTCGCGCTGTTGTATTTTGTACAACACAGGTGAAAAAAGCTCGCTTTACGCTCACAACAGCAGCGTTGTGGTTCTGACGGTGGCGAACCGCGCGACGACTGAAAGGTTAAGAGGTTGTTCTAGCGTAAACCCTGGAGAAAGACTCGGAGACAGCTCCTGTGGGAACTCCTTGCGAAAGTTCTAGAAGAATCCCTGTAGAGATTTACTACTACTTTCTGGGCATCACAGGGCCTTGGGGTCTGCCTCAGTTACAATTTTCTATAGAGAGATTCTTAGAATTTGTGGATATACTTCAGGATGGCACTCTTCAGCCTTGAATTTTGATAGAAACCTTATCTTGAAGGTCGAAAATTTTGTCCAGGATAATACTTTAGGTGCCTTCCATACTTCTGTTTTTTCTTCCTCTTAGACTTCTCTCTTGCTTATCCTTGCTATCTTCCTTTCTCTCTATTTCAACATTTTAGTCAAATCGCCATTCGTACAGAAATTTCAAATAAAATGAAAGAATAGTTAGAGAAAGTATAAAAGTATCACCACAATGCTTTATAATTGTGAGTTGTAGACGTCAACACTTTTCCATGATTTTAAGTTGATCAGAGGTTCGGTTTAAGGAATAGTACATATAGAACAGGAATTGAATTTTGAGAAAATCTAGAGTATCTCTCACTCTCAGTAACAACCATGACCCACTGCACATCATGAGTACCTGTTTAAACAGTGTTTATCTTCTGCTGCTACAGCTTTGATAAGATCTGAGGATAACCGTGCATGATGAAAGCCATCTAAACAAGCTGCTGGACGACACTATTGCTATCAGAGGTTCGGTCATTGTTTATCATGTCAGTAAAATAAGACGCCTACCCCCCATACCGGTCGGACTCGATTATTCGGAGTATCGATTTTTTTTCACTCCGGATAATCGAATCACTAAAATAAAAATTAAAATCTGCGATAAAAGAACTTAAATATTATCTTTGTTCGTTGTTTTATTTATATGATGCAGTGGCGTAGCCAGAAATTATTTGTAGGAACATTGGAGGTCTTGAGAAGAAAAATAAATGTTTGATCGGCATACACAAAAACCCCTTTTACGAACCCCCCTTTTCTTACCTACGTCCAAAAACTGCTAAACCATTCATATTGTATATTGCAATACTGATTTATCTCAAGATGATGCATACAAACTGAAAAACAAGAGTATCAAAAAATATATATTCCGGATAATCGAGTCTAAAATTCCGGATAATCGAATCCCGGATAATCGAGTCACCGGATAACCGGATAATCGAGTCCGACCTGTAGTAATAAGCGGAGTGGTGAACTCGCCAACGGCGAAAAGCCACTCTAATAAAGATAAATAATAATAATAATAATAAGCGAGAAAATAAGTTTTATCAACGCTCTTTTTGGGGCTCTCGTTCACTGCTGCTATCATGGACCGATACAGATAGGATGTTTTTCTTCACTTGCTTTGATCGTAAAGATTGGACTCGGAAAAAATGCGACACATTGTTTTGGGTGTCGCTTTTTGTCACGTGGGTAAAAATTAATGATATTTTGGGTAATATTGGTTTAGAGTGTTATGTTTATGAGTGCAAAATTTTATCGCGAACTGTCAAGTAGTTTTCAAGATGCATCCGAAACAAGAAGAGCTACGCCAGCAAATTTTGGGCGCGGAAATCGCGTTGTGAAGATGTTCCAGGAGACGAAAACCATCGAGCGGCGCGCTGGAAGCAGGTGTAAACCGAAAACGGAATACCCAGAGAAGTAAGGCAGTACTATAAGAATAAGGCAGTACTATAAGAATAAACCGAACCTTTCCACCCGAGACGTGGCCAAAAAGGTCAATTCGGCGAAGTGGTTCATCCAGAAGACTACGGAGCGGGCTGGACTACGTGTTTACGTAAGGTCAGGAAGGTGCCAAACCGGACTGACAGGAAAAACACGGTGGCCAAATCTCGTGCGCGGAAGCTGTACCGTGAGTGGATGGACAAGCCAGGTTGTCTCGTCATGGACGACGAGACATACATCAAACAGATCCCCGGCTTCGATTTTTTTTGTCGGTACGTCTCGCAGGGAGGTTCCGGAAGAGAAATATGGACAAATTCGCGAAGAAGTACCTGTTGTGGCAGGCGTTCTGCGAGTGCGGACGGTATAGCAAGCCGTTCGTAACAACCGGCACCATAAACGGGCAGAATTATCAAGAAGAATGCTTGCAGAAGCGCTTACAGCTTTTCCTCTGCTCTCGCCGTGGTCCCACGCTGTTCTGGCCGGATCTCGCTTATGGCACGAAGCTACGCCAAGGATTGGTACGAAGCGAAGGTCGTTAATGTGGTCCCGAAGTAGGCGAACCCGCCAAATACACCAGATCTTCACCCAATCGAAAAGTTTTGGGCGATAATCAAGAAGAAGTTGAAGAAAAGCGGAAAAATATTCAAAACTGATGAAGGTTTGAAGAAAAACTGGGAGAAATTGTGTAAGAAAGATGGGCAAAGCCTCGCCTCAAGGTCTCCTGAGCAGTGTTAAGAGAAATGAACGAGCATTCAGCATGAGTGAGGAAATTCAATAAATAAATTATGCCAGAACATAGCTAATACATAGGTTTTGTAATCCCTGAAAATTTGGGAGGTATCCGATTTAAAATTAATTTTCGGTAATCAATTTTGAGGTCAACCGGTAAAATTCATGTCTATTTTTTATGTTCTCTTTTGGATCACAATTCAAAGATGCACAAAAGAATCTGTTTCCGAAATATGTAAAATTTATCTAGAAGAATTGCTTGTAGTGATTTCTTTGTAGAAAGAATGGATGATTTCATTCTTAAATAATGAATTTCCGAACTCCTATAACTCATGGAGAAGTTTTCGACATTTATTTGTAGAAACAATTAAAAAATACATACTGCGATAGATGCCTCAAAACATGAATTAGAAGAAATCGAAGAATATTGTAGTTGCATCTGATTTTTTTTTTTAAGATTTACAGGAGGCTTTAAGTGAAGTGGATTACAAAAACATATTGTCAGGCATTGAACCGATTGAAGAACAACACTTCAACATTTCGACGGCATAGTTTTTACTATGATAACATCTTTTCTCGTGAAACCCTTACGTCGCATTATCCAAGGTAGGTATCTAGAAGATACCTTGGCACTAAATATACTTTATGAGCGCACATCTAACTTGAACTACTTTTTTACTCTATTTTTCTTTTGCCAATGAATCTTCTCCAAATTCGTGTAACCTTTGTCACTACGGTCAATAGGGTCCAAAAGTCCTGTCCCAATTTTAGTACCAAACGCTTAAGTTTAGGTCATAAACACATGTTTACAAAATTTTTAAATGATCATCTTTGGTTTAAGTCCAAAATACTATTTTTTGCGTTTTTTTTTTGAAATTTTGTCACACCCCTTGGTTTAAACTCAAATTTTGGGTATATTTTGTTTTCCGTGTCCCTTCCGAAACGTCAGATAGGAACAACCCCAGTGTTAAAACTAAAAGCCCTGTAGCATTTTTGTCGACAAAGTGAACGTCAAACATGATCAAAAGTAGTGATCCTTTATATGAGAGACAAGCGGAAGTAAAATGGAATGATTTGGCAACAGACCAGCAGTGCTAAGTTTCCTCGGCGTGGAAAATAATATTGTAACACGGATATTACTTCTTCATTGCTAAAAAGTGTATTTTGTTTCGTTATGGATCTTTGAGCTACATTCCCAAACTAATAAACAGTAGAAAAAAATCAACAACTACATTTTGCATTGACAAAAATTCAAAAAAGGAAAATATTTCATATATTTTGCTTCAGGAAAAACAACTTTTACCGAAATAATTTCAAGCGAATTACATTACTTCTCAAGCATGTTCGTTTGGCTCACGCTTTGACAGCTTTCGCTGCTCGATTGGCTCACACTTTGACAGAAATGACAGCTTTCACGTATCTCTCTTATGAAGGATCACTAATCAAAAGTGTCCAGGTTCATATTTGCAACCATTTTTTAAATTGCAATTTAAATATGTTACAGACGTTATTTGAGCTGGAAAAATTGCTGAAGTAGTTATAAGAACATGCTTTTTCGTATTATCAAACAGAAACAAAAAATCATCAAACATTTTAGGACCCAATTATAACAAGGTTGGGGCATTGGGGCAAGATGTTCTACAGCAATGAACTGATCAAGGATGTAGGTATGAACAAAACTGCTTCCATACCGTAACTAATAATGGATTATGAAAAGCGTTGCGTGATCTGCAAGCACACAAAAATCCAATGATGTCGTTTCACGTAACTTCTACTGTCTAATCTATCAGAGGAATTAATTCATATTATTCGAATAGCCTGGGAGCTGACACTTCGCACCATCATCAGTCAGCCATAAATAGAATGAGAACGCAAACGGAGGCAAATTTGAAGCGCAGTCTTGCTCACACTCTCAGCGGATTAGCTTCGAAAAGTATAACATAAAAAAACGGCCAAATGACACTTGGAAGGGAAACGGTGAGACAAGAACCGAGATCCCAGATCAACGTTCTGTCCGGTTCCAGCCTGAGTCAGTTTAAGACAAACATGACATATCGCTTTAATGAACGCACAACAGGAATGGAACGGCTCAATGTTGTTCGACTTTAACACTCCATCGGGTTTGAGTATCAAAATAATGCAGGAGATTTGAATATTTGATTGGTACACTTTTGATGTTCATCATTGATCTAGGTGTCTAGTGAGGGAACCTCGAAAAGTTTGCCGATCGCACTCCAATCAAAACAAGTGGCGCTGTCAATCAAAACACTTCAATATCAATGCCGCCATTTTTTTTTCTTGATTTGTTTGATGGAGATATTAACACAGATAAAGAGACATAACAGTTAAAAACAATTATCTATTTGAAATATAGTACCGCGAACACTACTTCCCAATGCTGTAATTCTGATCTTCGTCTTAAGGAATCTAGGTGGTGGTAGTGCGTAAACGTCAAATTTGAACAAAAGCGATACGAGCGCCGCGAGTGAAAATCTGACACTCTACCCAGTATTAAAATCTAGTGCTATTTTGCTGTACGATAAAATTAATTCAAGTGTTGTCTGCTTATCTGTGATATTAGTTTAAAAAGGTCTTTGTGGAACAACGCCTATTGCCTATTTTTCTACTTACGCACAGACGCACAATTTTGACAATTTTAATCCGCTCATGTCTCGCCGAAGCACACGCACAACCGTCGCAACCCGACGATGGCCTTTTGTTTCGCGACTGCTCGCTCAGTTCCCGTACGGTTTTGTGAGGTCGACAAAGGCGTTGCTCACGAGTTGAGGAGAACGCGAAGGAAATCCCTTCTGTTAAGCAAACATAATAACCTAAGAAGCTTAAATTTTGACTCTCAAGAAGAGTAAAAGAATGTCGATTCAAAAACGGATTTTTTTCTCTAAAGTGACTGGAGGTAAAGCCAGAAGCGCGCAATGTAGTCACAATAACGGCTAACAACATTATTATCACACGTTTCCGTGGCCTCAGCTCGCGCGAGTGTCGTAATCTGCGTCCGCTCACTTTGTCATAGTTTTTTTTTTTGTCAACCAATCTTAGTAGGCGACTATAGTTGGGGTGTTATCTCGAAGAAACGTCGAAATTGGTGTGCTCATTTACCATTATTCAACCGATGAGCGAAACGCAGCAAGCCGAAGGTTATTCAACAGAGATCCTAAGATAAGAAGAGTGTTCACCGCGTGGAAGACTCCCACTCGGTTCGAAATGGGTGATTAATTGAGTTATGATCGTTTATGACGATTAGTTTTCCATAAATACATATTATACATTTGTGAGGGAGATTGAAGAGAGAAAAAAAATGTATCAAGTTTCCCCACACCTTGGCGCGGATCAGATTGAGATTGAACTAAGGTGATGGGACATGAGAAATGACATGGGCATGGCTGCCCGAGAATGTCCCAGGTTGTCTACGGTGTACGGATGATTTATTGATTTGTATTTGTTTGACGTTAATGATCACAGTCGAGTAAGTCCAGTGAAACGGAGGTGTTGTCCTGCTCTGCTAGACTGTCTCTTATTATTTGTTATTTTCTAGTCGTGAGATGTAACACTTTATGATTGAGGTTACAGCGTTGAGGAACAACTTCTGTAAAAGAGTTTAGCAAATGTTAACCTTCAAGGACTGCCATCTCAATTTCAACTCTCCGTATCTAGATATTGAAGGGACTACCGCAATATAGGATATGCACACAGTGCAAATGCGGTTGAAGGGACCATCGAAGCAGCCATGAACTCCAATTTTACTATGATAGTCAGCTCTTCATAACTCGATAGTTGTAGTAGTTGGTTTTCATGGCTACCTTGATGGTACCTTGAATCGCAGCAACACTGATTTTGTGTTGCATAACTCGATATCTTTCTGACTTGATGATCACTTCAATTTCTAGTTATATGGACCATGAATTGATCGAAATGTCTTTGAAAAGCTGTTTTGAGGGGTTCATAGTAACTAGCCGTATTTTTATGATAAAAAGAAGTTAATTATGATTCCATCGATAAATGCACAATTTTCAGATTGGATATCCGCCTTCCTACGTAAACTTTCAATTTGGGCTACTGAGCGGAGATTGTGCAGTGCATATAGGAACGCAAAACTGTTCCCAGCTTCTGGGATCATGTGCTGTAAATTCACTTTCTGCCTTCGATCGAACTCCGTTCGCTCGCCCGTAAGAAGTGTGCACAATGTTTGTGTTTTCGTCACGTTCGCGCGGGAATATAATTTATGAGCGTTAGCCACTGGCAGCGCCATACAAACGAATCCCGCCACATGGGTCTGATTAGGTCCTCGGGGGACCGCTGCAGGAGCATTAGAAAGGCGCTAGATACGAGGAAGCGAACAAAGTTGCGTTGCAAACCGCTCCGAGCTGAAGGCGAAGGTGTTGCTTTTATTTATGGAGGGCCACTTTTTCAAATCCCTTCTCGTGTTTTGACTTGAGTCCCGCGGCTGTTCGGAGGCCGTAAGGTGACGAAAACCAGAAACGTTCCGTGCAGTGAAGGTGCTTGTTTTGGGTTTTGCCTATAGTTTGCAAGTAGCAATCGGGTGTTGAAGAAATCGCGATTGGTGATTGAAACTGGACATAGCTCTACCAAACGGAAAACTACATTATTTTGAAATTATCAAGTTGTTTTCAAGGATCTCTCTATCAATATCTAGAAAAATTGGAAAGAATCCTAGAAAACTTATTGCAAGGATCAGTGGAAGTCCAAAAAACAATTATTCTTACAAACCTCTTCAAGAACTTATAGAAAAAATAGGATTCATTAACATCAATTCAACATGAATCGTTTCGACTTGTCCTTTGACTCTAAATGGCTGAAGTGACCTAATCAAACCTTGCTAGTTTACTAATTAGATCATTGGTTGATTTCTAGTTCTATTTCATTCCAAAGCTAAGTAAAGCAATGTAAAGGGAGAGATGAGAGGGAAATCGCATGAGCCAAATGAGAGCATGTACTTCCACACCACAGCGCCCTAAAAAGGTGCACAAAACGCGCAAAGAGAAGTTCCAGCTCTATACTTCAGCGGGTTAAGAACAACAATCTGGAGATTTAGTCTCCTGAACCATCCGGGAATCAAACCCAGATATGTTCAGCATGACTTTCTTTTGAAGACGCGGACCAGATAGGTGAAAATGGGTGTCAAACTGCCTCGTTACACTGGAAGGTATGCCAAAGGAAGATCTCTCTAATCCTATACCGGAGGCGATCCTTCCAGATCCTTCAATCGAAACTTTGGAATCGACTTGGATTCATTACCATTTGGAATCGACTTGGATACGTGGTACGCTCACACTGAGATTCCACTTCCCATTTCCGTCCTTTGTGTCTGGAAAACCACTCCTCATACGCACCAACCACACCTCTTCTCTGGATGAGGAATTCCAGTTTATTTATCAACAGATTCAACCAGAAATTCCTCAGGGGAAAATCCTTGAAGCATACCTTCAGGTTGCATTCTCCAATAAATTCTTTCAAACGTACCTCTACAAATTATTCAGGATTTCCTCCACTGATTCCTTCAAAAATCAATTCAAAAAATTCCTCAAGTAATCCCAGACAACCAAAATGAACGTATAACGAACTCACCTGGAGGCTTTGTATGTGCAAAATTGCACCTATAGGCCTCTGCACTATTTTGATTTTGTATGGGATTTTGACTTTTACTGGCCTTGTTGTTTACAAATTTCATGAAAGAGTGAAAAGGAGAGGTACATTTTTGTGCAGAGCCCCATAAGATGTCGCGAAAAGGCCTACTATGTACAAAAGTGGAGGCGATATACGTGATTATGTGATGAATAATAGCATACAATGCGAGAGTGTAAATTTTCTACCGAACTAACTTGTGATCTTATGCGACGAATCGTATGATAACAAATGTTGATTTGACAGCTGCTACGGATTGATCCGAATTACTTTGTACGAGTGTACGGGACGAAAACAAAATGTACAAATGAACTCAGAAAAAAAGCGTTTTATGCGAGTAAACTCATCAATCTGACGATTTTATCTACCGTGTTTTTTCCGTTTTGATGTAGTTTGCATGAATAAACGAGTTATTACGTAAACTTTCATGCGACTTCTGATTGTCTGGGATTTCTTCAATAATTCTTCAGGGCTATCATTCTCCAACATAACCGCAAGAATATGTTCGACCCTGGGAGGGAAGCACAGATACTACACACGAAATATAGAACAACGTTTGTTTGAACTGCAAGATAACTCCAGCTTGCCAACAACAATCAAGGCAGGCTTGGGTAAAATCGCTAATTTTCTTTTGTTGTGTACTTTCGATCTTTCCTGACAAACATGGAAAAAGGGCGGCAGTTTTCTATGCACTAAATATTCATTTTCATTGGAAAAAGTAAAACGATGCGTTTCTCAATGCTTTATATTCAATCAGATTGAAAGGTGCTCACGTGACATTACTTGCATTGTGTGCATGAATTGATTTTCATTCGATTTGTGTCACTTTTGATGAAATGCGAAAATGTGTTTTAATCAGTTACGCGCTTTTTCCATGTTAGTCCAATGTTTGAGATCTGGGCTCACAGTGACAGTTTGTGACAGCGGAATTCCGGCTCACTATGACGTACATACATTTTGTATTGGTTTCTCCAAAGACAAATTAAAGACCCCCATGTCCCTTGCAGTTGCCCAAAATTTAATGGCTCATAAGGTAATCTAGAATGCCGTGAAAAGTGTACTGCGATCTGTCAAACTTGGGTACCTTTTGCACTAGCGAGGCACCAAATGCAGTACTAGAAGTGGTACCCAATCTGAGCCCGAGTGGGACGGACCTGGTTTCTCCCTCCCAGGTTCGACCTATCAACTTAACCAGTTGTCCGTTTGACTCTGAGTGGCTGAAGTGTCCTAGTCGAACTTTGCTGGTTTACTAATACAGTCAAACTTCATGAGTCGATATTTGAAGGGACCATCGACTCATGGAAATATCGAAGCATGGAACAGAGATGCTTTGGAAAGCTGTATGAAGGGATCATCATACTGCCTATATTCGCATAGTCGACGTAAGCCCCAACATGACCAAAATGTATTCTTTCATCAATATGCATTCTTTTCCTAGTAATACACTGGTTGGACATGCGATCAGCGCTTATTTGTTGTGATATATATGAACTATAAGAGGAAAAAAGGATTGACATGAGCACATACACCAACTTATCCAAAGAAACACTCGGTTTTCAGAGTATTTATTCGAATAGCTTGGCGTATGAACCAGGTTGCTATGGCAGTATTTGCGTTAATTCAACCATACAAACACTTATCAAACTTTTTGATTGGACGGACAAAACGACGTATGCGTTTGCAAATTACAAAACTAAGAAATTAAAAGTCTTCCCCAGTCAACTTTTGAGTTTAAATCTTTAGCAAATGCACAGATTATTTGACCGAAATTGTGGAAAAATTCTAGAATGCATCTGGGAACATAAAAACGCATTTGCCCAACACGCTCGTTTAAATCTACTCAAAAGAGAGTAACTGTGACTCACTTTTGAACTTTCATACTAGCTGTCAAAAGTGATTAGCTTTATTTTATCAAAGTGAGTAACTTATTACTCAATCTTGAAAGAAAACGACCTCACTCACATTTGAGTAAACACTAACATATTTGACTCACTTTGGAATTGTCAAATACTTTTGAAAATTTCGGCATCCATTAGGAGTAAACATCGTTGTAAGAATATGTAGTTAGTAGTAGCTGCTTAAAATCTGTAGAATTAACTAAAACGAATCATGCAAGTTGTGCAATAGATTGATTAATTGTTACTGTTATTATTAATCCTGGATATCAAATGAAGCGAGATCGGAATTTTTGAAAGTATATACAGTAAGTTTTACCGTCATTTTTTTTTATTGAACTTATCATCAATTCTTTACAGTTTTTCCGGAAATGCTACTGGCTCGGTCAAACATCCGGATCAAAATCCAGTGAATGAATGTTCACCGGATGAACATTGAGTGGAAGAATGCACAGCAAAATTGTTTTTTTTTTTTCCGCTAAACACAGTCCGCTGTTTACTGCGAACCCTTAGGTTTTCTTCCCGCTGGAAGTTGCCGCGTGACGCCATCGTAAATTGATCCCCCAGAGATTTATATCCTCCGGGGATCCATTCCAGAGAAGCGGAAGTTTAGACACAAATATCACAATTTTATTACTTGTAATGTCATGTAGTATTCATATATTTATTCAACAGATTGAGACCGCTTCGTCCTGGCTTCCTTAAGGGCCGATAAACAACAGATCAAATGTTTACCTTGCGACAAATCCTTGATAAGATCCGGGAATACAACTTGCAGCCTCATCATCTGTTTATTGATTTCAAGGCGGCGTACGATTCAGTGGAGAGAAATGAGTTATGGCAGATAATGATAGAACATGGTTTTCCGACGAAACTGATTAGACTGATTCGTGTAACGGTAGATGGATCGAAATCAAGTACCGTTTTGATTCATATTACGGACAGCTTCAAATTCCGGACACTCTACTTTATATGGGAAACATTTCACGCGAAATGTTTCAATTATTGCTGTTCAAAAGTTCTCAATTTCAAGGCTCGTTTTAGTAAACTTTTTCCATAAATATCTTTGAAAATTTATAATGCCCAACTACCTCAGATGTCTCTTTGGTGGTTTAACGATTTCGAATGATGATTTGACTGTTCCATTAATGAGTATCATGAGCTGTCCGGAATTCGATTCAAAGTGTCCGGAATATGAGGCAAAAGTGAGGAAGCGTCCGTAATAAGAATCATGAAAAAGCCACACATTTTGATTTATTTAAAATTATTGAAGTTGCGGAAGCGTATTCTTCACCCACCGTTCGAAAGTAAAGGGCTTCCGACGCTCGATAGCGCTAAGGAATCATACAGAATGATTTATTTTGTATACTCTATGCTGGGTTATATTTCCCTGAGTCCTTAAGTGTCCGTAATATGAATCAAAACGGTATGCGGGTTGCGGATGAGATTTTGACCTCCTTCGTAACCTTAGCTGATCAACATCGCGCTAGAAGGTATCATGCGGAGAGCCGGGTTTAATAACCGAGGTACGATTTTCACAAGATCCAGCCAATTTGTTTGCTTCGCGGATGATATGGATATTGTCGGCAGAACATTTGGAACGGTGGCAGACCTGTACACCCGCCTGAAACGTGAAGCGACAAAAGTCGGCCTGGTGGTGAATGCGTCAAAAACAAAGTACAAGCTGATAGGCGAAATCGAGCGCGACAGAGCCCGCCTGGGAAGCAGTGTTACGATAGATGGGGATACTTTTGAGGTGGTTGATGATTTCGTCCACCTCGGACCCTTGTTAACGGCTGATAACAACGTTAGTCGTGAAATAAGGAGACGCATCATTAGTGGAAGTCGCGCCTACTATGGGCTCCAGAAGAAGCTGCGGTCGAGAAAGATTCACCCCCACACCGAATGTACCATGTACAAAACGCTTATAAGACCGGTGGTTCTCTATGGACATGAAGCATGGACCATGCTGGAAGAGGACCTGCAAGCACTTGGAGTGTTCGAACGAAGGATGCTTAGAACGATCTTTGGCGGAGTGCAGGAGAACGGTGCGAAAGCCGGAAGGGTGCGCTGGGCAGGGCATGTTGCAAGACTACCGGACAACAATCCTGCAAAGATGGTGTTCGCGTCGAATCCGGTTGGCACAAGAAGGCGGGGAGCACAGCGAGCGAGGTGGCTTGATCAGGTGCAACAAGATCTGGAGAACGTGGGCCAAAATCGAAGTTGGAGAAACACAGCCATGGACCGAGTAAATTAACGTAACATCGTTAACGAGGTTTTATCAAATTAATTGATGTAACACCAACTAAATAAATAATAAATAAATAATAATCGTAACCTTGGATTGGAGCAAGGAGATACGCTTTTGAAGCTTTTGTTCAATATTACCTTCGAAGGAGCTATTAGGAGAGCAGGCGTGCAAAGAAGCGGTACTATTTGTCACGCGGTCGCTTATGCTCCTAGGTTTTGTGGACGATATCGATAATAAATATGTGTAGACAAATAAAATTTGAGCCATTTGTAAAGCGTTAGAACACGTAAATGAGATGATTTTTAGGATACTGTTGTACATTTTTTTAATTTTGCTGCTAGAGGATGCTTCGACTGTACTGTTGTCCCCCTGATATAATCTGAGCTGTAGCAGTAGACGATAAATATACTCTCATGATGTGTTGCGGATTATGATTATTACAGAGATCAAGAAGATATGCTCAATTTTCTTAAAATTCAACCCCTGGTTATGAGTAGTTCCCTAAATGGCTAAAACGAATATTTTTAGGACACTGTCGTATCCGGCCGATATGCAAAAGGACAATAAGCGTCCTCAACTACGTTTTGCAACACGTCTGTTGCTCGTGACTATATCCGATAATCTCACGAGACCTTTGTTACATCAATTGCTGCTTAGTCGGATTTCCGATCAGCTCTCTTGCTCACATTCACTCTGTCTCTCTCTAGTCGTTGAGAGAATGACAGTTAGTTTCCGAGACTCGAAAAGTCTACACAAATTCAAATCATTCCAACCCGGTGCTAGGCAGCCATGTTTTCGTGGTCAGCATCAAACTCAAGAGCAACATCGTACATTGGCCTAATCATATTAGGGAATTTTTCCTCCAATACTAAAATGTGTTTAAGCTAATCACATCAACCCAAATTGACTTGCTATACTGCAATCCAATAGTTTGCAACCGTTTGTTTGTGCAAATAACTGTTGTCATGCGAGAAAAGAAATTTTGCGGAGAAAAAGATTTCGCCATCATCGATTGTTATTCCGCAAACGGTTACTTGTTTACAAACATTGAGCTGTCAGTGGGAACCCAACCCCCCGCGAAGTGACAGATAACGCAATTTTCACGTACCTACTTGCAACGTAAACAATGGGGCCATCCACCGCTGCCGGCATGATTTTTCACTATGGCAGATCGGAATTTTGTTTCGTTGTTGACGGATGCAAAACAACGAATGGAATGAAATGAAATAAGGGCAAGTCTGATATTTTCGTCTGCCAATGGAAATGAATTTAATAAATCACCAAGTTTAAGTATCAAATGAACATAAGAGCGCATCAATTCGTTCGGTGAAAAGATTAAATGACCTGTTAGCAGGTTTGATAGAAACTCCTTTCCGATGCAAAGAGGAGGCAATTTTGCCGTATTTCTGAGGAGAAAAAATTGACTCGAAGGATTTGAATGAGAGTGCAAAAAATGCGATGAATTTTTCTGGTACTCTCTTTCTCTTGTTGCGATGCTCACCTTTATTCACGCTTCAAAAGTACTCTTGAGCATCCAGCCCGAACAAGGCAGTCCTACATCTTCCTCGCTCAATTTTCGTTGCCTCTCTGCTTAGCATTTTTTCGCTCCCTCGCAAAGAGGCAAAGGGAGCACGCTACACTAGAGTATGTCACCAAACTCTGATGATGTTGAGTAGTATTATCAAGCCTGCCTGTTAGTGCTTTGTTTAGCCGCTGGAGAATGCTTGTCCGTTGTCTAGTGTTAAATTACAGTTTGTGCAGCTAAATGGTTGAAGACGGTGTCCTTGTCTTTTTATTTGAACGGCTTTCAATAAGATCGAATCAAGTCGAAAAGTGATAATTTTTTTTCTAAGCGGATTTGAATACTTTTCCTCATACTCACCACCAGAGGTCTAAATTTCAATCAAATAATCCTATGAACTTATATACGATGACGTCACGCTGCAACTTCCAGCAAGAAGAAAACCTTTACTGCGGGCGATGTATACAGAAAAATAAACGATTTCGTTGCACATTCATCCACGCATTGTTCATTCGGTGAACATTCGTGTTGGTGCGGATGTCATTTTATGTAAACATATTTAGATCGGAAAAAAATCGACAAGAAAAGAAAACCGTGGATAAGTCCATTTGATGAACTATCCAGCTCTTTTAAAGCGGTAATGGCCGCCAAAAGTTAGCTTACTTTCTGGTAGGGATCCAACATATTGACGTTTGGATTGGGTCTAGTGAATTGACTTGTCCACTGTGTGATAAATTCACTCGGTCCAAGAATGTTGACACTTTAGCGGGTCACGCTTCTCAATGCTCCCCACGTGTTTCAATCAAGTCAATTCTTGGACTAAGTAAATTTAATGCACCGGTGGATAAGTCCATTTCAAGCGACCCAAGTCAAACGTCAGATAGTGAGATTCCTTTTTTGTACAAGTGGGCTAATTTTTGGTGATACTAGCGCTCGTAAAAAGCTATCCAGCTCCATCCAATAAGCTTATCTGATTGAAACTTAGAAATCTGGTGGAGAGTGTGAGAAAAAAAGTGTTCAAATTCGCAAAAGAAAATGTACTGCTAGTTAAAAGCTGAATATGATCTCAGATTGATTTCAAGCTTATAACTACAGTCAATTTCGCATAAGTTAATGATCATCGCAAATATCTAAGGGATGGTTCAAATATTACTGAACGAAGAAATTTGCCAATTTAAACCCCCTCCCTCCCTGAAGTATGGGAAATTTAAAATTATTGTATGGACGGTAACACTACAAAAGACCCCTTCCCTTCCATGTTGTGTTATGTTATATTTGAACGATCCCTAACAAATTTGTCCTGCTTTGAATTGACAAGTGGTCACAACATGATTTCTTAAACAGTCGGTTACTATAAGCAACTTACAGCATGCGGACCACATCACACCATTTTTCAAAACTCGCTCGTGGGCCATACAAAATCTTCCCGATGACCGTACAAATCCTTTCAGAGAATCGCAATTTGGTGATCACTCGTTCATAATGATATTACAAATGCCAAACAAAAATTGTAAAATTTTTCATGTCCGTCAAGCATAATTATAGTTTACGCCCTATTTTGAGCACACTCAATGATTTCATTGAGTTTGACAGTACCACGGACCAAAATTTTTCGGTACACTGACGTTGTACTGCAGCTGTCATGATGCTCCCGGGTTGTGGGAACCAGAGATGTTTGCTCGTTATTTTTCAATGGGGTTGTATAGGCGGTGCCACGAGGTTGAATCATTCAAATTCAAACAACGTTGCGAATCCTCAAGCACAGTACGCAGCCCAATGAGTTAGTTCAGCAAAGGGCCTAAACTGCGAATGGCTTAAATATCAATTTTAATAGGGTAACGACTGTTTATTTCGTTCTTAATCGCAAACAGTTGGCGCCAGCGGCAAAAAATACAGGCAACAACCTTTCGAACATTCAGTTTCTGTCAAAGGCCGCCGAGCGACGACACTGTTGTTTGTATCCCTCTCACTGATCGCGATACGCTGGATTCTCAAGTTTCTCAAACTTTCAACACAAGCGCATGGAAGAATGGTAGTCGGAGAGCTGTCAAAACATATGGAAAATAATGAAAAACGTTAATTACTTGCAATTTGGAAACTGGATCAAAAAAGTAGATATTAGAAATCAAGTGTAAAGTGAATACACAACTTTTTGTGTTTAGTTCATCTTCCGTAGAGCTTTCTTTGCTTCAGGATTTCGTTTTTACTACCACTGAAAAAGAGCCATCTATTGCCTTTTCAGTTTTGAATATCGCCCTATTCTCTACAATTACCAAATATTTTTCACCTCTCATATTGATATCTTGGAAGTTATGCTTATTTAGGATTATCAAGTATCTATCTCCACAGACACCAAAATCAAAATAAAAGAATATGGAATGAAATACGATTGGTCTCGAATTTTAACCATCCAATCATATTACTCGTACTAAAACAACTTACCCAGTAGCTAAACATAACACTCGTGCAAAAAGCTCTATTTTACAACTTTCAAATCTTGTACCCAGAAACCTTACAGCCTTCATCGAGAAATAATAGCAAAAGGGTGTGGTTTTCTAGTTGCCGTTCAGTGTTGAACATTTCAGTATTTGATGAGATCCATAGTAGCTCCCACTAGCAGCAGAGCAAATACAATCGTTGGAGTTGAATTTTCCCGCTCGAACTCCGGAGATTAATTAGTGCTGCGCAAGCAATCGACCGGCTGCAACTCACGCCCAGGGCAGGGCACTTCATAATGTGCTCCCCCGCGAAAGCCAGTTCTTGTTCCAGCGCCCGCGAAGACCTTGCTTTGCTTTGCCTTGCTGACTTCAGAGGAGCATTTGAAATTCAATCTGCGCACCCGTTCTCTTTTTTGCACTCTCCCTGACCAAAGCCACCTCTATCTAGCCGGGTAAATCTCTTGGCTCGGATTTTTTTAGTTATTAAAACAAATATAATCATGCTGCACCCCGGCGCGGATTCCCCTTCTAGTTGTGCCCTTGGCATGAGTGCATGAGCGAGCGATAATTAAACAAAAACTGACTGCCGGCAGAAAGCTGATGCAATATTCCTTGCAGAACTAGATCGACCGGGTTCGATACAGAAGGGGCATAGGAACATCATCCGGACAGCGAAAGGAACCCACCAGAGACCAGAGAAAGAGCCCTTATCGCGATCGCTTCGAACTCGGGAGCTGGCATGCATGTGCATAAAGTACGCATAAATTTAAGCTTTGAGAGCCGGTACAGCTACTCGTATCGGGATGGCCTCTTTATCGGGAGGAATCTCCTCTTCCTTCCACCACCGGCTGGCTATTGGTCAGTTCAGTAGATTCCCAGTGCACCGCCGCTCGGGTTTGCTTTTTATTATAATGTGAGTTTTAACTTTTTGCACGATCTTATGTTTATTGATGTGGACTAATTAGTGGCGCAGAGCTTGTCCGATTCGATAAGCGGTAGATAAGAGCGAAATAAGGGAAAACTGCAAGTCGGTAAGAAATTGAAATTCCAATGAGACGGGATGTGGTACCTATACCGAAGGTAATGGAGCAATATAACTCTGTTTTTTTGTTAAATATCTAGAAACAACATTCAAAAGCGTTCTTCGTTTCAAAGTTGATTCCATTTCAGAGTTTTCAGAAATTTTGAAACTCAGTTTGTCACAATGGCTCCATTGCTTTTTTTTATTTTCTTCAGTATTATGATTTCAAACATTACCTTCATATATCCCTAGTAGCACACATGTTATAATTGAAACAGAATAACTCTTATATAACCAGATCTAGTCATATAAGAGTTATTCTGTATCAATTATTGACAATTCGAGTGACAATTAGAAGTTCGGCAGTCAAAACTTCGGCGAAGTTCGGCGTCGGCATTCTAATTTAGTGCTTCGCCGACGCATAAGGATTGCCTTTGTCGGCGTAGAACTTCGGCGAACTTTCGGTGATATTTAGGGTGCAGAGCTACTTGGGCACTTCCATGATTCACTTTGGCATGTGTGGTTTTTCACGTCCGAATTATCTGAAACTTGGCAAAAAGAAGCACTTCAATACGACGCATATAGTAGCCAAATATGAGCTCAGTGGCTTTCAAAAAACCCCACTGCCGAAGTGAATCAAAAGTGCCAAGAATAGGATCCAGCTCCTAATATCTCTTATGAACTTCGGTCTAAAGATAATCTGAATGCACAATATAACATGTGTGCTACTCGGGATTCTTTTGGAATTTGATTAACGTTAGGAGATCAGTATTCATGAACTCATTTGAAATTTGATCTATATGTTGCCCCAGTAGGCTTCGCGTTCCACGTTATTTTGATCGATAATTTGTCAATTTTTTTTTACGCGCGTATTCAAAATCCTACTCATGGCTTCAAATATGTCCGTTGAAGATCTGGCCCGTCTGGTGGATCTCTCGATCGGAGTTCCGGATGGGATCATCAACTGCAACCAGCTGTACAAGCTGCTGCATCTTCTGGCCGGCGGGGTCCACGACATTCAGGAAGCCCTCGGAGCCAGCGATGAAACGGTGGATGACGCCGATAATCCACTGAATGAACCCGAACAGCTGGAGCAAATCTGCGACACTTTCCGGAGACATTCCACGGCGTTGGAAAACCTGGATGCGCAAATGCAGGCGTTGGCCGATCGTCTTACAAAGTGCTGCGAAGAACGTCAAACCGCGGAAGAACTGACAGATCGGCTAGCTGCCACTGAGGAGCAGACGAAAGCAGCGATCGCCGGATTGGAGGAGCAGATGAAGGCCAACCAGGAAGCGATAGATGAACGGCTGAAGCTACTGGAAGAAATGCTTGCAAATCTCCAACGAACGGTTGACGAAGTCAAGTCGAAAACCGATGGGGTCGATTTGGAACGCTTGCATGAAATGGAGACCAGCTCTCAGGCGCAAAATGAGCTGGCCCAAGATATGGACGCATTGAAGGCGCAAATCGCGGAACTTCTGCGAGAACGCGACGAGATGAACAATATCATCAAGGAGCTTGTCAACGAAAAGGACGAAATGAGCGCAATGATGACCAAATTGTGCTCGGAAAAAGACCAACTGAACGCCATGGTTGACAAACTGGCTGCCAAGGCCGGTCTTGCGGGAGCGATCGAATCAGCCGGCACAACTCATCAAATGATCACGGATTTGAGCTGTATTGCGTGCGACACACCGGTCGTTCAGCGGGATCGAGACGACTTGCCGGTGGCAACGCCCGGTAAGGGTAAACCCAAGAAGGTAGTCCGGAAGCTGCCGAAAAGTGAAGCCTTGACGCGGATCAAAGCACGTCGAGCTGTCGGCGGGTCATTCACGATCACCAAACCGGAAGAACGCATCCTTCGTCCGGTAGCGATGAGCAAAGATCCCTGCGCGTCGTCAACCACCTCATCTAGTAGTCATAGGGATTAGGTGGTGAGCGGCGCTGACAGATTGATTTGTATCGCAGACGAGCAAGATGAGTGGCGTTCGCTTCTCGAATGTTCCGGGGTCCAAGAAGCCGTCAAAAAAGAAAGGAAATCTCAAGGAAACTAATACTAGGGTTCTGCTGGACGGACCGAGCGTGGACATACGAGCCGGAAGATCCTGCGGTGGAATGCACACCGTCGTACAGCCGGGAGAGAAGGTTTTCCGCAACCAGAAGCTTCTCCAGACGCCATTTTTTGTGCCGAAGCAGTTGATGAAGAAACGATAAATTATTTGTGAATAAAATTATCTGTTGAAAACCTTGTGTATCGCTATCTTATTCATTAAAGTGGACGTTATGAAGCCTCAGTAATAATTCATGTCATCAATTTCGACTCATCATGAGCTCTTTGAATTCTTATTGACCCGCTTTCAGTGACCTCTTGCTTGAAAAAAGAGTCACAAATACAAACGCAGAAAAAAACTAAGCCAAATCGAGCGCGTTTTATATTGAACGGACCCAAGCTAAACGTCAAATTGCCCGATCCCTATCAGCAAGGGATCAAACTTTTGGCAGGCATTAGCGCTTACAAAAAGCTGGATTTGGCTGTAAAAAACTGGCTTAGTTGTTGTTTTCTGCGTTAACTCTTGACTCTGTTTTCAAGGAAGAGGTCTCTAAAGCTCTTGGTTTGAAGACACTGTATAGGAACGAGGAGATGAGAGTTTCCTCATACAGGCAAACCTCCATGAGTCAATATGTGAAGGGACCATCGACTCAAAAAAATATATAATTACTGGGAAAGCAGTATGAGCGAAACATCATAGTAAACGTGGAATTTTGATTTTATGACCTTATTTTATAAGTCGAGTCGATTAAAATGACTCGACTGGAGTTACTGTAAACCTAAGACAAGACGTGACAGGTCAAAGTACAAAAATGAAACCAATTGCCTGTCAAAAAAGACCACTTCTCATTGGTCGTTTTGGCAAAGGCCTACTTCCACATCGTTGTGTTTGATTGCAACGTCCTAGATTGCAACAGGGCACTTTGTTGCTAGCCGGACCGTGTTGCTAGTTCATATATTAGAGTTTTTATCAAAAGTTTTGAAATTTTTCATTAAATCTTTTTGTTTCAAATCAATTTATATTTGATGTTGAGTTCAAAGTTTGTGCTTCTACAATGATAAAATAAATAAAAAATACCTAATTGAGGCCAATATGACTGAATTTGTGTCAATTCTTTCTTAAAATATCGTCGGTTTTGAATTTTAACCTGAGTTTCAACAAATATAGCATCCTCTATTGCACTAATGAATGAATGAAGCGTGCACGAAACAATCAAATTACGAGCCTTGATTTTTGATTTTGTTAACAAGATTTGCTTTAAAAGGATGCTGGTAACACTAGCTTTTGTATCGTCAAGGTTATCGACTGAAAAACAACGGGGCAGTCTTAATTGAGCTGTCACGTCCTGTCCCAGCTGTAAATCACTATGGACTCCAGGTGGCATCTGAAATATTTTTAGCATATTATGCATGCTTAATTTGATCGACAGTGACTATAGACGAGTCACATGAATCTGCATGATTTACAAAATAGACCCCTTAAATTATTTCACCGACCTTGGAATCGCCGAGAGCCCAACTAAGAATTCGTTATTTTACAAAAAAAAAACGAATCTCGGTACTCATTTTACTGAAATTTCGAAAATCCAAATATTTTACCGAGTAAAAATATTACCGAGATTTTGCAAATAATAATCGATATATCAGCTTTCAGGTTCTCAGCGAATACGTTTACCGAGGTCGATTTTCAAAATTAAGAGAGGAAGACTGTACCTAAGGTTTTTTTTTTGAAATTCTTCGTTTCTTTCTGCTTAGATTACTGCTAGTATTTTTTCATGATTTTCTCCATGAATTTGATTGCGTCCCCTTCACACTTGAATTCAGAAATCGTTTTTGCTCAACGGATTTTCGAGAATCCAACAACTGAGATGTCGGTAAACAATTGCCGAAACTTGGTTAGACTTTTACCAGGATCTCGGTTAATGTGAACCAAATCTCGGTAACATTCGTCGAGATCTCGGTAAAAAATTTGAATTGAATTGAAATTCTTATTGAAAATTGCCGAATTTTCAGCTGTTTGATTCTCGACGAAAAGTACGGCTGAAGGCGGTGAAATAATTTAAGTTTGTTCATCAGAAATTCAGATATTTGCCCAAAGCTTCGTTCAGATGTTACACGCTATGTCTAAACCAGCAGGTTATGCAAACCAAATGTGCCTTGGATGTTTCATCACTAGAGTTCAGTATTTGGTCTATAATTTCATGATCGGAAGGTTACAAAATATTGTATCGGTGAATTTTTTCCCATACATTTTGGATGGGCTGAAATGTGTAAGAAAACGTGATTTTCATTGATTTCCTACAGACTATGAAAAAATAGCTGAAAAGTAAAAAAAAACATAATTTCACCGATGGAATATTTTAAAACCTTCCGATTGTTAAAATATAACCCAATTACTGAACTCTAGCGAAAAAAAAATCCGAGGTTCATTCGATTTGCATAATCTGCTGGTTTAGACATAGCTTGTGTTACTTAAGTAGAAGATTTCTTCATGAGCTAGATGACCAGAATAATCAAAATTGCACAAGGAAGCAATAGATGTAACAAAATTAAAACCGAATTCAGTACTTGGTGTGGTATCCTGTACCCCACTATGCCGTAACGTAATATATGGTTATACCTGAGGAGAGAAAGAACATTGAGTGTGGAGAGTACGGAGGGCGTGGAGAGAGAGATGAAAAGGGACTTGAAAAAGAAACGTGGACGTGATCGGAGGTAGAAAAGTTACGGCGGAGTTGAAATCGAAATAAAGAAGTTATGAAGTGTGAATAAGTTGTTTTTACTGTTGCATCCAGATATTACAAATTGGCGACGAGCGAGAAAAGTGAAGGTGAGTGATAATGGTGGATAATTTCCGAAAGATATGTTTTGAAAGCGTAATTTCGTGGACGGTCGATTACGCTTGAACCTGAAGAGACATGTTTTGCGCAGTGAGAAAATGGCGTCATGCTTCGTGAAAACGCTTGTATTGGTGCTGCTGTTTTGTTGGGAGTTATTGATTTTCTTCGATAAAGTTCTCTGATAAGATTTCCATTGTTTGTATGTGTATGCTTAATCAAATTGGGATCATCATCATCAATTATGGTTCTGGTGAAGTGAAGTGACGAAAAACCGAGATTAGGTTGCGGTTGCTGCTATCTAACAGCTGTTTGCGATGTGTTTGGGATGTTCAATTTTTGTAGGCAAGTGCAGCAGTCTGGAATGTTGATGCAAAATGTGTGAAAATAAATGGTTTAAACGAATGCTTCAGGCTTAGAGACAGGTAGGAGCTGATTATGGCTCGGGTGGTGTATGAACTGTAGTGTCAGTTTTATATTTGTTTTGTTTTGTGACGTCGATGTAAATGGAATGTCTTCGAAGTCAGTTTGGGAGCTGGCTGGTAGTTTGAACATCGATTTGGGAATCGATACTGTGCACGTCAGTTTGGGAACTGATTAGTTTTCGATTTGGGAATCGACGAAAAAAGCCAGTTTGGGAACTGGATAAAGTATGGTAGTGCATCAGTTGGGGAACTGTTATTATTTTTTTCTCGATTTGGGAATCGAAATCAGTTTGGGAACTGAGTTTTTTTTTCGATTTGGGAGTCGAAAATTACTGGAATAGATTAAATGTCAGTTTGGGAACTGACCAAGTTCTAAGAGTGTAGATCGATTTGGGAATCGACAGTAGTTACATCAATTAGTGAACTGATTAGATTTCGATTTGGGAATCGACAAAAAAAAGCCAGTTTGGGAACTGGATAAAGTATTGTAATGCATCAGTTGGAGAACTGATATTTTTTTTTCCGATTTGGGAATCGAAATCAGTTTGGGAACTGAGTTTTTTTTTCGATTTAGTGAATCGATAATTACTAGAATAGATAAAAAACATCAATTTGGTAACTGATTATGTTTTGAGGGCAATGGACGATTGGGGAATCATTAGTCGCCGTATCAGTATGGTAACTGAATATTACGTAATTGCGTGCGCACAGGAAATATAGAACCACTAAATTTTAGTGCTATATGATTGAATAAAGAGGTACCTATTATTATAGATACTTATGGTGGTTCTTTGTCTCTATTTTTTTTTCTAGATGAATGATTACAGGCCGATCGTCCAGTTCAAATGTAATGAGATTGAAACTGGAAAACTTCATAAAGAATGGGAAATATGGAAGCAATCGCTTGAATGTTACTTTGAGGCAGAAGAGATTACAGATCAGAAGAAAAAACGGGCGAAATTGTTGCACCTAGGCGGGCCACAGTTGCAGACACTCTTCAAAAGTTTGCCCAACAGCGAGAAGTTTTCTTACGTGACACCAGAACGACAGTTTTATGACGTAGCGATCGAAGCGTTCGATCAGTTTTTTAAACCCGGTCGTCAGGATGTTCTGGAACGTCACAAATTGCGCCACTTGAAACAAAGTCAGGGAGAAAGGTTTGCTGAATTTGTCATTCGGGTTCGTCAGTAGATCAAGGAATGTGGATTAGATCGATACCCCGAAGAATGTGGTAAAATGTTGGCAGATATCATGTTGATAGATGCCATCGTTGAGGGTTGTCTTTCAAACGAGCTACGTCGGCAAATACTGCAGAAAGACCGTAATGTAGAGGAAATTGAGGAGATCGGCAAAATGCTGGAGGGCGTAGAAAGGCAAGTCAAGGATTTCGATACAAAGTCCGGTGAAGAAAACAGATATGGTGAGGTTAACAAGATCACACGAAGACCGGCCAGAATGAATTCGTCACCGGTCAGTTCATGGGTACCCCGACTGTCTAAAATGGGAAAAGGTCAAGGAAAGGATGATGTTCGATGTTTCAAATGTGGTTTCAAAGGGCATATTTCGTCCGATGTTAAATGTCCTGCTCGTGGCAAAAAGTGCAACAACTGTAATCGCATTGGGCATTTTGAATCGCAGTGCAGGATTCGGAAATTTCAAGGACAAGATCGTTTTGTAGCACCGGCGGTAGTTAAGAAGGTAAGAGCTGTGCAGGAAATAGAGGAAGTTAAACGTAATACACTAGGACAGCAGGATACTGAGGAAACCGCAAACCAGCAGAATAAGAAGACCTACTACGCCTTCTACGGTGGTAATGAAACGAACATCATGAAGTGCAAAGTGGGCGGCGTTGATTTGGACCTGCTGGTGGACTCTGGTGCGGATGCAAATCTAATTCCGCAAGCGACATGGGAGGATTTGAAGCAGAAAGGGATAACTGTGAAGCATTCCGAAAAAGGCAGCTCGAAGATTTTGAAAGGCTATGCCAGTGAGCAACCTTTGGTTATACTGGGAACATTCATCGCGAATATTGAGGTCGCCGGTAAGACCGAAGAAGCTACATTTTTCGTTGTTCAAGGAGGGCAGCGCTGTCTGTTGGGAGATTTCACAGCCAAACGGC
Source organism: Aedes aegypti (assembly GCF_002204515.2). NCBI lineage: Eukaryota > Metazoa > Arthropoda > Insecta > Diptera > Culicidae > Aedes > Aedes aegypti. The sequence goes on from NC_035108.1 coordinate 29,633,554, forward strand.
TCGGAGTCCTGAGAGTTGGCGTGAATATCGACCAAGTGGTTTCGAAGACTGAGCCCTTAACAAAAATAAAGGGACTCCAGGTTCACATCCGAATGGACCCGTACGCCAAGCCGGTGTTCCAACCGATGCGACGCCTGCCGGTTGCTCTGGAGAGTGCTGTGAATAGTAAGTTGCAGGATCTGTTGGCTAGAGATGTGATCGAGGAAAAGAAAGGGCCGGCTACGTGGGTTTCACCGCTAGTAGTTGTTGGCAAGGCCAACGGTGAACCCCGTATATGTCTAGATTTGCGCAGAGTGAATGAAGCAGTACAACGTGAACGACACCCGATGCCCCTCATAGACGATTTCTTGGCTCGGGTTGGCAGAGGTATGATCAGAAGCAAGCTCGATATCATGGACTCATTTTTGCAGTTAGAACTAGATGAAGAATCAAGAGACGTTATGGTTTTCATCACGAATCGTGGCATGTTTCGATTCAAAAGAATGCCGTTTGGGCTAGTAACAGCGCCGGAGGTGTTCCAAAGGACCATGGATGAAACATTAGCAGGCTGTGAGGGAACGTGGTGGTACATCGACGATATCTACGTCGAGGGAAAGGATCAAACTGAGCACGATGCTCGCCTAGCAAAGGTAGGCTGAAATGAACAGTTGTTTATTTACGAAACAACTGGTTTTTCATCGTTGTGCAACAATCTTTTCTGAATAAAGGATTTTCAAATTACTTTGTAAAAGTTTGGTTTCATTTTTTTTCTCCTTTGTTTTATTTTTTATTTAGGTTCTAGCAAGACTGAAGGAGCGAAACATTAAACTGAATTGGAAAAAGTGTGTTATAGGGGTAACGGATTTAGAATTTCTGGGTCATTGCATCACTTCAGATGGAATAGTTCCATCCAAAGATAAGGTGGAAGCGTTAATGTCTTTCAGAAAACCGGAAACCTCCAATGAAGTTCGCAGTTTTTTGGGTTTGGCAAATTATCTAAATAGATTTTTGCCAAATTTGTCGACCATGGATGAGCCTTTAAGAGCGCTTACGAAAAAGGGAGCACCTTTCAAATGGACGGCGGAGCATGATCAAGCTTTCGAAGAGATCAAATCTAAAATGGCGAAACCTACGGTTCTGGGGTTCTTTAAGATGGGTGACAGGACACTTTTGATGGCGGATGCTAGTCCTTCTGGCTTAGGAGCTATTTTGATCCAAGTCGACACAAATGGAGATTATCGAATGATCAGTTACGCATCAAAATCGCTAACAGACACAGAAAAACGCTACTGCCAGACAGAGAAGGAGGCACTTTCTCTTGTGTGGGCGGTTGAGAAGTTTTATGTGTATCTCTATGGAAACGAATTTGAGCTGTTGACCGATTGCAAAGCGTTGATCTATCTCTTTACTCATCGCTCTAGGCCTTGCGCCAGAATCGAAAGGTGGGTATTGCGCCTGCAGAGTTTCGACTACAAAATTACACACGTGCCTGGCGACGAAAATCTGGCGGACGTGTTTTCAAGGTTATCGGTGATGCGTCCTATACCATTCGATGAGTTTGAGGAAATGACCATCAGGGAAATAGCATCTTCTTCGGCAAATGCAGTGGCTATTACTTGGGATGAGTTGGTAGAAGCCTCTTTGAATGACACGGAAATCTAACAAATTCTTCAATCTCTACACCAGGGTAAAATTCTACAGCTGCCATTGGAATTCAGAGCCTTCGCAAACGAGCTCTGTGAAGTTGCAGATATCCTTCTACGTACCGACCGTATTGTTGTTCCTGTTAAACTGCGTGACAGAGTACTGCAAATAGCACACGAGGGGCACTTGGGCATGCAGATGATGAAAGCATCATTACGTTCTTCTGTTTGGTGGCCTAAAATTGACAGGGCGGTCGAGGAATTTGTCAAAAAGTGTCGTGGCTGCTCTTTGGTTGCGGCTCCAGATGCTCCGGAGCCAATGACAAGAAAACGTATGCCGACTGGTCCCTGGGAAGATATAGCTGTAGACTTTCTGGGACCTTTGCCAGAGGGTCAGTGGCTTTTTGTAGTTGTGGATTACTATAGTCGATTCATGGAAGTTGTAGAGATGGACAGGATTACAGCAAAGGACACGATTGGGGAATTAGCAACAATTTTCGGTCGTTTTGGTATTCCAAGAACCATGAGAGCAGACAATGGTCCACAGTTGCGGGCAAATTGTGAAGAAATTCAGGATTATTGTCGAGAGCTGGGCATTGAGTTAGTGAACGTTACCCCATATTGGCCCCAGGCTAATGGGGAAGTGGAACGGCAAAACCGGACCATACTGAAGCGACTACGAATAGCACATGAGCTAGGGAAGGATTGGCGACTGGAGCTACGAGCATTCCTGTTGTCGTATCATGCCACGAATCATTCAGTAACTGGGAAATCGCCGTCGGAATTGATGTTTGGGAGGCGAATCAGAGGCAAGCTGCCGGAAGTTCCACGACTAATATATCACGATGGAGAGGAGAGAGATCGAGACAAATTATCAAAAGAAAAGGGGAAGGAATACGCGGACCTGAAGAGGAAAGCTTGTCGAAGCGAGGTGAAAGTAGGAGACAAGGTGTTAATGAAGCGGACAAAGAAGGAGCATAAGCTATCAACGAATTTCTCGCCAGAGTTATTTGTCGTAGTAGAAAGAATAGGATCAGAAGTAACGATCAAATCTTTGACAACGGGGAAGCAGTTTAAGCGCAATGTTAGCCACCTTAAGAAAACGGACTTGGAGAAGCAGATGGAATCGGATACTTCATCTACGGAAGTAAGCACGGATGTTGACAACTCGCTTGATGAAGACAAACAAGAGGATAAATTCTCGGATGATCCCCCAAATATCGACAGACCAGTCGCAGCTAAGCGGAAGCGCACGGAACCAACAAGATATCGCGATTTTGTTCCATATTAATTTGTGTTCATTTAAAAGAAGGGAGGGATGTGGTATCCTGTACCCCACTATGCCGTAACGTAATATATGGTTATACCTGAGGAGAGAAAGAACATTGAGTGTGGAGAGTACGGAGGGCGTGGAGAGAGAGATGAAAAGGGACTTGAAAAAGAAACGTGGACGTGATCGGAGGTAGAAAAGTTACGGCGGAGTTGAAATCGAAATAAAGAAGTTATGAAGTGTGAATAAGTTGTTTTTACTGTTGCATCCAGATATTACACTTGGTGTCTTTTCACAGATAAGCGTATTTCGAATTCAAAAAGGTCATGTTTTTTGATAAGAAAGGATTTATGCCGACGCTTGTAGTAACGAACCATTCATATCTAGTTTAATAAATACCCGAACGTAACGTTGCACAATAAAATGTTATCATAATCGTGAAACGAGCTCACCAGTTGGTAGGCCGCAGAGCTATTTGGGCACTTCCACGATTCACTGTGACATGGGGTTTTTATCTTGGCTGAATTGTCTGAAACTTTACAGTAAGAAGCTTTTCGATACGACGAATATTGTATACCCATATGTTAATGTGCTAAAATTCACCTTAATAAAGAAACAGAAAAAAAAAATATATATAGAAGCTCAGTAGCTTTAAAAAAAAACACTGCCGAAGTGAATCAAAAGTGCCAAGAATAGGATCCGGCTCTCTAATTTATTTTAGCTGTCGCAACTTCATTATCAGCACCCTCAATTCACAATGGTTGGTACATGTACAAAAGCACTTCGATGACATCCCAGAAAACCAGAAGTCGCATAACAACATAACAGATTACAAGCCGTTTATTTTTACAAATTGCATCACATGGACGAAATCACGTATATCATCTCCACCTTTGTACGTATAAGGTTTTTTCGCGACATCTTATACGTGAAACTTTACACATGCTTTGGCCTTCTCAAAGCCCTCATGTTACTCAGAAGATTTCTTCAGGTCACAATTAGTAAGTTTGACTTGCTAGGTAATCGGTTCAAGAATTCAACCTGGAATTTATCTAAGCATAACCACAAAAATCATACAAATTCAAATTCCACCATGATTCCTCCAAAATTCTTTAAATTTTTTTTCAAGTAGGACCTAAGTCTTCTAGGAATTTATTCAGTGATTCTTCTATCGATTTCCCTCTAGATTTATCTTGAAATACCTCCAGGGATTGGAAAAAGGATGCAATGCTAAGGCATTGCCTTCAAAATTGATGTTCAGAATTTATTTGAGATTTAAGTAAGGAAGTTGTCTAAGGATACCTTAAGGAATTACTTGAGTGATTCCTCCTGAGTTGCACTCAGGAATTCATTCAGAAATTATTTGAGAAAGATCCCAAAAGAAGTCTCGATGTTTCCAAGATTCTTCCAGAGATGTTTGCAATAATATCCCAAGGAACTTTAAGAAATTTATTGTTTTTTTTTTAAAGAAGATGTTTTTGAAGAAGATTGTAAAATTAACTCTAATGAAGTTTGTGTAAATTCTAAAGTAACCCTTGATTAACTCCTACAAGGATTTCTGAAAGAAATCTTGGACTCTCGAGGAAGTCTTAGAGGATTTTATACAATATCTCGATGATTTAATGCAGGATTTTTTTTGAAGAAATTTCTTGGAAAACAACGGACAGAATCACTTCAAAAAAATTGGGTTGGAATTACAGAAATAATTTATGTACTCGTAAGGCAACCCAAATGAACTTTGGAAGAATCCAAGGAGATTTTATTTCAAAAAATACATGAGAAATGTTCGACAGAACTGCTGGAGCAGTCCCTGGATGCAATGCTGAAAAAAAAATCGAATTTGAGAAACTTCATCCCAGAATGAATTTATTGAGGAATAGATTGAGGATGGAATTTTAATAGATTTTCTCAAATAATCGTTAGAGGATTTTTGGAGTAATCCCTAGGAGTAACCGTGGACGATTTCTTGGAGGAATCCAATTGAAAATGCATGGAAGGATAACTGAAAAAAATGTGAGACTGTGTAATAACTGTGGAAGTGCTCTTAGAACACTACGCTGAGAGGCAGGCTCTGTCACAGTGAGGAGGTAATTCCAAGAAGAAAAACACAATTTCGGTTAAAATAGAAACTTTAGATACCTTCCATTCTAAATGGAAACTTTTTAGAGACTTGCATTGAACGAGTGACCAAGTCTCTTAAGGTGAAGATGAATCGAAGCCAAAGTTCAAATTTTCAAGAGCACGGATCTGGAGATCCAATCATCCGTTTAAGCTGAAAACTTAATCGATTGGTCACTAGCTGGTGGTGACCAATCGATTAGGTTTTCAGCTCAAACGGATGTTTGGTTCTCCAGATCCGTGCTCTTGAAAATTTGAACTTTGGCTTCGATTCATCTTCACCTTAAAAAGAGAACCTCTACCAGCTCAGCTCGCGCAAACACAGCTCACACGATTAGTGTCCCCGCGAATCCGAAAGCCATCACACAGTATGAAATTTCATACGTATATTTTAAATTGTAGCACCACTCCAAGGAATAAATTACCTTCACCATCCGTCCCGAAGAGCGGACCGCTGCTGGATCGCCATGTAATGCGAATTTAAAATTCATATTTTATAATCTCTGACACATTAAAATGAAACCACCGCCGCCGAAGAGGAGGACGACGGTTCCCATTGCGTTTTTCCTCGACTCGACCGACGTTCGTTCCCTGGAGGGTTCGCCGTAGTCCAGCAGGCTACTGGTCCGTCATAATCACACGAGTCACTCGCTCTCGCTACTAGCTACTGATCATGGCATCTGTCTACTAAACCAAACCCATGCTAGCAGAAACAACCATCTGTTCGTGTGAATGTCGACGGACGGCTTCGGTTTGCTGCACTGCTGAATTGTTAGGGGAACTGGGGGTAATTTACCCATAAGGGGTAAAACGCGCCACCAGAACGGTACATAAAATGGGCATTTTTCTCATTTTACATCACAAAAGTCACGGAAAGTCTAAAAAGGTTTTAAACACGCATTTTTTGAAAACATGTTTGTCTATCAGATCTTGGATTAAAAAGAGCATATAATAAAATATTTCACAGCGAAAATCGCTTTTTTCCTTAAGATGGCCGTTATGCCCCCAGTTCCCCCACTTGGTTGTAACGAGAGTGTGATAGCAATCCCTCGCATCTCGCATGTAATGCGAAAGTGTTTTTGAATGATGACGACGACGACGCACATGCTGATATGGTTGAGAAGGAAAAACCGATGGAAATTATGCATCGTTGCACCGGTAATTTGCGCCTTAATTGCATTCCAAAGAGGAACAACAACAAAGCGTTCCACAATGTGGAATAATTTTGCATTTTGCATTGCGCGCTCGGCCAAACCACATGGGTGTAACGCTAGAGTGGTTCAAAAAATCGTTTTTACTCCACACCGCTCATTCGATTCTAGATCAAATTCTGATTGTCCTCCCAAAATTTGAGCTCATTTGGATGAAAACTGAGACTGCACAAGCCCTTTAAAGTTTATATGGGAATTACTATGAGAAAAGCAACCGATTTATTCAATCGGTCATAGTGTTTGCCCATGTGCTCTTGGGGATTAGAACTATGTTGATACTGTGAGATACAAATATCAGCTACAACTTTGCCAAAGACCGTTTCTAAATCGGACGCCCCATTAATTAGTTATTGATTTTTGAATGAGTTGTAAAACTTTGGATATAATTATTTGGCTGTTCTGCAGGCATCACTGGATATATGCAGTAAAACATAGTAGCCATGATTTGTGCGTGCTATCTTTCGCGCCAGGTGCACCAATGTTGCCTGTTCAGAAGTTAAATGAGCACTGCTGAATAATTTGTGACTGGATATAAATCAGTAACTAATTACTGAGGCGTCCGATTTGAAAACGGTCTTCGGCAAAGTTGTAGCTGATGAATGTATCTCACAGTATCAACGTATTTCAAATCCCCAAGAGCACATGGACAAACACTATGACCGATTGGATGAATTGGTTGCTTTTCTCATAGTAATTCCCATATAAACTTTAAAGGGCTTGTGCAGTCTCAGTTTTCATCCAAATGAGCTCAAATTTTGGGAGGGCACTCAGAATTTGATCTAGAATCGAATGAGCGGTGTGGAGTAAAAACGATTTTTTGAACCACTCTAGTGTAACGCCATGTTATCTTACATATGTACATGGTAGGGGCTGTACCCAGGGCCAAGCTCGGGAAAGCTGACCTAGGTCAGTGTCCAGATCAAGTTCGTTTGTAATGGCTGCCTGGAAAGAAGTATATCAAACAGATTGATTAACAGAACAATATAGAACGGGGTGCAAGATGAACAAGGGATCCACTGACGAATTTCGCACCCCCCCCCCGATAATATCGACCACGGCATAAAAATTAACAAGGCAGGCTCTTTACTGCCGTGAATCGCAAGTCAGTCCCATCTGCACTTTCGTCATAATTTAGTTGAGTTCAGTTTTTAGCATATCTTCCGATGCTCTTTCAGCTGCACTAATGAGATAATATGGTTTGTTCGGAAAAATAAGGAAAAAACAGCAAGTCAAATTGTCCCATAATGAAGAGTAATCGCATATCAGTCCCACTACAGATTTCCGCACAGTGTACCACAAAAATAAACCGTGTTTGATTATCTTTACATTTGATTTGAACATGTTCCAATCCTCTGGATTTTTTTTAAATATTCGTATGGAAAATAAATTTGGAAACTTTTTCTCAATGCCTACTTTTTACAGTTTTTTTACAGATATGAATAATCGTTGCTAGGTATCCTTTGATGAGTTACTCAGGAGTTCGAAAATATTCTCAATCAAGAGAAAGTTTTCGAAAATGCCTGGGAGACTGATTTGGAAGAAGTGAGAACTATTATTAAAAAATTCAAAAATATGAAAGCTCCTGGCGATGATGGAATTTTCTACATCCTCATCAAGAAACTTCCAGAAAGTAGCTTATCATTTTTAGTTGATATATTTAACAAATGTTTTCAATTAGCATATTTTCCTGACAAATGGAAAAAATGCTAAGGTTATCGACAAATGGAAAAATGCTAAGGCTATCGTCCAATCAGTTTGCTTTCCTCCATCAGTAAACTTTTTGAAAAGGTTATTTTGAACAGAATGATGGCCCACATCAACGAAAATTCAATTTTTGCCAATGAACAATTCGGATTCCGCCATGGACATTCGACCACTCATCAACTTTTACGTGTAACAAATTTGATCCGTTCCAACAAATCTGAAGGCTACTCTACTGGTCTTGCTCTTCTAGACATAGAAAAAGCATTCGACAGTGTTTGGCATGAAGGTTTGATTGTAAAATTGAAAAACTTTAATTATCCAACATACATTGTTAGCATAATTCAAAGTTATCTGTCAAATCGTACACTTCAGGTTAATTATCAGAACTCCAGATCTGAAAGACTTCCTGTAAGAGCTGGTGTTCCCCAAGGCAGCATTTTGGGACCAATATTATACAATATTTTCACATCTGACTTACCTGAGTTACCTCAGGGATGTCAAAAATCTTTGTTTGCGGATGACACAGGCCTCTCCGCCAAAGGACGAAGCCTGCGTGTCATCTGTAGTCGATTGCAAAAAAGTTTGGATATTTTTTCTTCATACTTGCAAAAATGGAAGATTTCTCCTAATGCTTCCAAAACTCAACTAATAATATTCCCACATAAACCAAAAGCTCTTTATTTGAAACCTTCAAGTAGACATGTTGTCACGATGTGAGGGGTTCCAATAAATTGGTCAGATGAAGTTAAGTATCTAGGGCTCATGCTAGATAAGAATTTAACTTTCAAAAATCACATTGAGGGCATTCAAGCCAAATGTAATAAATATGTAAAATGTCTCTATCCCCTTATTAATAGAAAATCAAAACTTTGTCTTAAGAACAAGCTGTTGATATTCAAACAAATTTTCAGGCCAGCCATGTTGTATGCTGTACCAATATGGACTAGCTGTTGTAATACCAGGAAGAAAGCTCTGCAGAGAATTCAAAATAAAATTTTGAAAATGATTCTGAGGCTTCCTCCCTGGTATAGTACCAATGAGTTACATAGAATATCCAATGTTGAAACATTGGAACAAATGTCAAATAAAATAATCAATAATTTCAGGCAAAAATCGTTACAATCTTCTATTGCCACGATTAATGCGTTATATTTTTAGGTTAAGTTAGGTTAAATATATTCAAAGCGTTTTTTTTTTCTCTTATAAGCAGGTGAAATCAACTTACCTGTAAAAAATCTGAACTGCTACGGCAAATGAAATGTAATATGTTATTAACAAAATGTTAATAAAATCTTAGATTTGTTTTACCAAATTAGGATGATAGTGTTGTCTAACACAGAACACCTAGATATAAGAAATGAATGTAATGTTTGGAATGATACTAATAAAGAAATTAAAAAAAAGGTATCCTTTGATTGTTTTGTTCTACCGCATTTGACGGACTTTTAGTGAACATTTGCACCTCAAAAGCAAACAGCAATATTTTTCGGACCACTAGATCATTTTTTTAGTAAATTTGTTCGAGGTGGATAGGAATGACGTCGACAAATAGCTGTATGTTTTCGGAATATATCACCTTCTTAATATAGTACACCGTGATATCGACGAGTGTTGCAAAAATCGAGTTCTTCAACCAGTTGTGTACAACATTTTGGCTGTTTTGAATCACGCCAATCTTTCATAAAACGGCTTACTTTCCTGCACTGAATTATGCCGAGTCGTAATAATCATTACGTTACTGATATCTGTTGCATTATGGCTTTTACGCAATACTTTTTCATTACAGTTTGAGTTGTGTAATGAATCATCATGCAACAATTTTCAGAATTTGCAAAATAATGTTGAATGCATCTTGAACAAATGTCTGATACTCTCAAGTGGCCTTTCAGGGAATTGCTAAAATGTTGTATGCAACTCGTTACAGAACTTGATTTTTACAGCACTCATCATAGTACGACTCGTGTTGTAAAAACCATCATTCTGAAATAAGTTGCAAGTGTAAACTACCAATAGTACGTCTAGTGTATGAGCTATTAGGTGTTGAAAATGCATTTTGTAACGATTTCTGCCAAATTTCATGCAAGTTTATCTGCTGTATAGTGATTTATTTGCTTAATTCATCACAGAATTCAAAGTTAATGTGTCAAAGAATACATATCAACATAGTTTATAGTACTTTCGTTGCTCAAAGTTATTTATTGATGCTTTAGAAATGCATTATATCCTTCCATATATAAGAAATGAAGAATTTTGTTTGCTGACTGCAGTCATGTTGAAAAAAATAGGTGTGATCGAAATTTAATCGTACAATGTTAACCAAAAAAATAAATTGTTTTTGGCTCTATTCTGCATGCTTGGTGGATAAGATCACTAAAAAGTTCGATCAATCATAGTTGAAAATTCATGTGAACAATAGAAAAACATTAAATTTGGCAACTTAAAGCACACAATTGTGACGTTCTGGAACATTTCTGGGAGCGGCATCGGATTCAGCAACCCCAAATTTACTAGAGACACATGATTTGATCTTTGAGACACGCAAGAATGTTATTTTTGTTATGCTATATTAAGGATGGTACACATATTATGTCAACTTTTTTGAACCCCTCCCCTCCTTTGTCACGTTTTTTGTATGAGTCCTCTGAAATTTTTGTAAGGCTTGTCACGCTTGTCTTGACCCCCTCCCCCCTCATAGCGTGACGTAATTTGTGCATGACCTCTTATGTTGAAAATCATGTTTACTCTGTAGTCTACTGGAAAAGATTTCTATATTTCACAAGAAGCTTCTAGAAAAAGGGTTGGGCTGCAAAAGTAAAACAATTTGGAGACCTGCTAAAACAGTTCAAGAAATCGTTTCTTTTCATCCTCAATGCTTAAGATGGATATAAAAAAAATCCGATTTGAACAACATATTTTCCCTCAGCGTAGATTTCAATGAGCACTTCCACAGTTATGAACTGAGAGCTTTCTTTGCCTAAAGTGCCATTTTCGCATTCGTATATCGTGTGGCAGGTACGATGATACTTTCTGCCCAGGGAAGTCAAGGAAATTTCCATTACGAAAAGATTCTGGACCGACGGGGATTCGAACCCAGACACCTTCAGCATGGCTTTGCTTTGTAGCCACGGACTATAACCACTCGGCTAAGGAAGGTCCAAACACTTCTGTTCTATCGATACCGTTTTCCAACTCGTGCCTTATGGTTATACTGATACAAATATAATAATGAAATCATGATGCCACATTCCCCCTTTACTTATTATTAGACGCTACTGTTTTAACATAGTCTTGCAAATAGCTGGGAACCCTGAGGTCTCTGCGTTCTCTAGAGTTTATCACCCGATTAGACGATGACAAGTTTCCAGTTGCCACAGTTGATGCACAGACAAACAGACTTATCACTTAGAACAAATCTCGATCAAAATCATAGTCACGAGGACACCCCCAGGAACACACATGTCATAATTGTGTATTATCAACCGATATATGACCAAAATTAGTCATATATTAGTTGATAATACACAATTATAACATGTGTGTTCCTCGGGACATACGCCCAATGCTAAAATCGGTGTGTTTGGCAGACAGGCCAACAGATGGCGGTAGTGTGTAAACGTCAAACACGAACAAAAACGACGCGAGCACTGCAGGTGGCGGATTGGCCACCTACAATTTAAAAGGTGGGCGATGGACAATGATAAGAGTGTGACGTCTGTTTGTCTGTGGTTGATGTTTCTTCACCAGTCGTGCTTTCTCCGTGAGGCTCTGTATCTTCGCTGATTCGTTTTAAATGTGCTACATTCCTTTGATACGTCCGACCTGTTTCCATTGACTTCAGTTCAACCTCCGTACCTGATCTCTTGAGTATCTGGAATCGTTCGTGGTCAAAATTGCCGGAAAGTTTGTTTTCTTTTAGAATCTTTCTAGCAACTACAGTGTCTCCTTCTTTCAGTTCATTCGGTTTTGCTCGACGTTTCCTGTTCTCCGATTCTGCTGCTGTAACTTTTTTAGTCCAGTCACGATCCCTGATGCTTTCTGTTAATTTTTCTGTTGTTTCCTGTGCGCTCGGTAGTTTGTCCCGCAGTACACGTCCAAACATCAACGCCGAAGGAGCAACGCCAGTGATTGCATGGGGCGTCGAATTATACATGAGCAAGAAGTTCCTCAAGTCCCACTTCCAATCAGACGATTCGGGATCCTGGCTTATACGAAGGCGTTTCAAGATTGTATTGTTCATCCTTTCAACTTCTCCGCTGGCTTGCGGCCATTACGGGGTAGTTTTCTGCTGTGTAATACCATATTCACTACAAAACGTTCCGAGGATTCCACTAATGAACTGAGGGCCGTTATCTAACCGCAATACTTCCGGAATACCAAAACGACTGAATGTTTCAAATAATGCTTCAATAGTGCGTCCTGCTGTGAATTGCTTCATCACTACTACCTCAGCAAATCGACTGAAATAATCGATCATCACCAATAATCGATCATCGACTGAAATAATAGATCATGACCACTTGGCAGAGGCCCAAGAACATCTATTGCCACATCCGACCTCGCTCTTGTTGGCATTCTCGACCGCATCATAGACTCTGGAGGTCCTGTTGTTGATACTATTGTGCAGGCGTTGCAGTCTTTAACGTATTTTTCAACTTGCTCGTCGATTTTAGGCCACCATACCTTTTGTCGGAGCCTTCTTTATTTTATACTTTAACTTTTTATTATTTGTCAGCCGAGTTACTTAAAAGCACGTTTACTCCGGCAGCGTACTTCAACACTTCTGTTCTATCGATACCGTTTTCCAACTCGTCCCTTATGTTTACACTGATACAAATATAATCATGAAACTCAGATGCCACAAAGTCTTCCAGGTATTATTTCACGAAATCTATTAGGTACTCTTTCAGGGATCAAAAGAAGTTTCTCCAAGAATTTCCTTTAAAGATTTTTCCAGTATCTCATCCAAGGATTAGCTCAAATATTCATCTCGCGTTTTACATTAGAAAATGCTACAACAATTATTCCTGCAATTCATCCAATAATTGCTACACCAATTTTTTTTCAAGGGTTTATTATATTCATTATAATAAAATTTCATCATTCAAGTTATAGCAGTGTTTATGCAGAGCAAATAATCCCTTTCTATAACATTTTTTTTTTGAATATGATAGACGAGGACCTCTAGGAGGTCGCGATCCACAATTTTTACAACTATGCTTTAGACAAAAATTGATCAGGAAGCGTTTAGTAAAAAGATGCGTGTTCCAATATTGTCTGTTGCATGAGCAACAAAACGCGCCGCCAACTTTCAAACAGACCGAAAAAATCGTCGAAAGCAAACGAATCAAAGGAGGTGATTTGCTTTTGTAACACTGGTGAAATTCACAGCGGCTAGTTGGCTGACGACGATTTTGGCAACCGCACGGTGCTCCAATTACCGTTATTATCAAATAAAATATACCATCCAAACGGCAGTCGGCAATTGATTCCTGATGTTGTTATGACCCCTCTGGGCCGAATTTGAAAAAATCCTTAGTCAGAATTTTCAGTTACAACAAACAACAAACAAATAGATTATAATAAAATTTTGTAGTTTTAATTTTTTAATCTGGTTTCAGATATTGAAAAATACATTTTTCTAAAAAAGTTCTAGACCGACATTTGAAAAGGGCCAATGTTATGTTTAGTTATTACTAATCAGCTAATTCACGAAAAATTATATATACCGTTCTAACGCCTGATAGTGATTTTAGGAAATTGTCCAAAGCATTCAAATGTGTATGAATAATTCTTGGACAGGATATGTAGATACGCCCTTTTGAAAGTTGGATCCACCGTAAACAAGAATGGGGATGATAATGTTGTTTCAATGTAGGGTGGTCCACAATTTCACGGAAATAAAAAATAAACTGTTTTATTTGTGGAAATTATGGTAAGGTGAAAAATTACTTGGGCACTTTCATGATTCACTTTGGCATGAGGGGTTTTCCACTAACTGAGTTCATATTGTGTCCAAATATGAGCTCAGTGTATTGCAATTTTAGAGATAACTTTCCGTTCTATGGATGAACAGAAAGCTACCGCAACTGTCACATTACTGATTTTCACAAAGCATCATCGATCGGCTGCGTTGATACCTTGGAAACCACGATGATGTCTGTTGCTTCCTAATGTTTTTAAAGCTTTGGACTCTACTAGCTGTAGTATGGATCGATGCACGAGTTCACTATCTGACGTTTGAGCGGTGCCGTGTTATTTACGTGGCCATGGCAACTAATGAATTCGGCACCGCTCAGACGTCAAATCAGTGGGCTCGTGCGTTGATCCATAGTGTTGTGTCATGAGATAGAGTAGGCCATGCCCGAGAGATGTGACAGGAGGATTGGTGAATAATAAAGTATTGTGAATGAGTACTGCGTAATAAACTGTTGGTTTATATACTCTGCTACATTGGCGACGAAGATTAAAAAAAGTGTTCCTCGATTTACTTTCATGCGGAAATTGTTGATGAAAAGTACAGGAAACGATGGTAAAAGTGTATACAGTACTACGGGAAGATGTATCCTAATTTAAAGAACAATCAAGAGGACGGTTTTATGGAGAAGAAGGATCAAGCTATGATCGAGTTTAAGTTTTATATCTCGGTTTAAATGGTTCAACAGATCGAACCAAGTGAATCTACAGTTTTGATTAGTTGGAGAGAAGCGTAAGGATTCTGGTAAGATAATGTCAATACAATATGAAGAGAAAATCGTGACAGTACGGAATACAGAAAAACAGAAAAAAAATGGACGCGAGGTTTGATAAAAATGATCTGTTATCCAGCAAGATTTTCATTGACGATATTTAATTAGTAATTTTTAACTAGTGGTCAGCCTAAATTGATTGAATGGATGCTAAATTGTATAATTTATAAGTTGTGTATGAAAAGTCTATACTTTTTGGGCATTATTTATTATCGTGCGTGTCATACATTATCCATATTTATGCAATAGCAGACAAATAGAGCACTGCACTTGCCTAATAAATGAATGTCATTAAGTTGAAGAGACAGGTCAAAGTTAATTGGGAATGCAGAATCACAAATAAGAGTACACAGTAAATCGACTTGTTTGTGATATATTGATAATAATAATTTGTAAATGTCATGGATTTAAAAGCTTTGTAGTCTAACGGACAGATCTCAAATCTTTTATCTTAAATCAAACATTTCAGTTTTTAGGTTTAGTTTTCCTCAGGTATCTGTAGTTTTTGGACTTATAAAATATAAATTTTCTGGAAAGTGGAATAAATGTTTAAAGTTTATTTATTTATTTATTTATTGCCCAATGATGTACAAGCGGAACAAACATTGTATTCTAATGAATTTATGCAAACACATATGTTAAACAAAATTAAATATTAAATCTGAATAGAAAATACAGTGATTCACGGCAGATAAGTCGGATTTAAATGAACAATCTCAAGTTGATCAAAGGAACTATGAAGACAGAGTAGAAAAAGAACATTCGGTCCATTTTTAGAATGAAATGAAGGAATATAATGAACAGTCAACACCTAGAATAATCAACAAGTAATAATTGGTAAAATCCATATGTTTTGGATAGATAAGCGTAGTTCCAGAACCTTGTTGATAAGTAGATAGTAAAGGGAATACATCAAGTAATTCCGGTCTACTTCTCCGTAAGAAACGAAGAGGATAGAAAACCTGGTACGTTTCTGTAACAAGAACGAAGGGAGATTGTGGAAATTCGGCCCATTTCTGAAATGAAATGAAGGAGTAATACAAATCGTCCGGTCCGCTCTTAGAAAAAAGTAGAGAGTAAAGAGAACATTAAAAATGATTCTGGTCTACTTCTCCATAAGAAATGAAGAGGATAAAATAATCCTGGTCCATTTCTGTAAAAAGAACGTAGGGATGTCGTTGAAATTCGGACCTGTTCAAAAGATGACAGAAGGAATAAAACGAATCATCCGGTCCGTTTCTAGAAAAACACGATTGTGTGATAGAGAACGTGGCTCTCAATTAAAATATTATTGGTTCAAATCCTGACGGATATTCAAAGGAAACAAAATGTTTCAGTCTGTTCTATGAAAGACCAGATGTAGGAGATCCATCTCAGTCCATTTGGCAATCCAGTCTACTATGAGATGTAGGAAGAATGTCTTCGGTCCATCTATGGTAAAGGGATGTGCAATGAAAACAAAAGGTTTCATTATACAATAGAAAAGTCCAATTGTAGGTGGCTTGCCTTGGTTCATTTGAAAGTCCAGTATACCACGAAATGAATGAAACTCTTAGTTTTGCAATTTTTAGAAAAAAAAAAAAACCTTGTGATCCTATGGTAGTAGAACTACAGCCACATCCACTATGTCTTTTAACATCATATTTATATCTTTAAATTGTTTTTCTTTAGTTCCTGAAGTTGAATGGAGCATGAAATGTTTAACTTCAATTGAAAGGAATATCATAATATTCAAGAAAGAATAATGGACGAACGCTCAAGAAAGAATCATAGACAGATTGAAGGAAACGTTTGTTTGGTAATATTGATGGTGAATACAATAAGTAAGTTTCACTATTGAATATTTTAAGAAAAAAAGAGATGTCAGAATGTAGCTAAGTATGCTATTGATAACTTAAATATTATTTGAAAACAAATTTTAATGTATTTTTATTTAGGTATCGAACAAACATGAACCGTGTTAAGATACGCCTTAGAAATCAAAGACGATGGAAATATAAGGAAACAGATGAGGATGGTATGATAAGATGTTTCTGGCGGAGATCAACAGTCATTCGAACAACAAATCTTCAAACACAATTCATTACGGATTTTTGTACATTATGAAGAAAATATCACTGAGGACTATTGAAGCTAGCTTGTTCCCATTTTTATCTATTACGTTTTGCTATTGTTTTCAAATTATAGAGAAAAGGAAAGATGTAGTATAGTGTTGTGTCATGAGATAGAGTAGGCCATGCCCGAGAGATGTGACAGGAGGATTGGTGAATAATAAAGTATGGACCGATGCACGAGTTCATTATTTGACGTTTGAGCGGTGCCGTGTTATTTACGTGACCATGGCAACGAGTGAATTCGGCACCGCTCAAACGTCATATAAGTGAACTCGTGCACTGGTCCATGGACCAATGCACGTGTTCACTAATCTGACGTTTGAGCGGTGCCGAATTCACTGGTTTCCATGGTCACATAAATAACACGGCACTGCTCAAACGTCAAATAGTGAACCCGTGCATAGGTCCATTGTGAATGAGTACTGCGTAATAAACTGTTGGTTTCTATACTCTGCTACACTAGCATACTTTGATTAGACGGTTTCGTTCAATGATACAATGATTCTCAAGCCTGCGATAGAACTTTGACAGCTGCGGTAGAACTTGGCGGCTACCGGAGAAAGGAAAATTTTCTAAATAACCGCATTATTAAAAAAAAAAAACAGTTTATTTTGTTGAAATAAGCTGTAACAGCATTTTAGCTGATTCCCAAATTCCCAAACTAATGTAGGGGTGATAGGTTTTCTTGTTTCAGTGTTTCAGATTCTAAAATATCATAAAAATAGCCTATGAATCCCCTTTTAGAAATTTTTTGAGCAAGGAGTATATAAAGCACTGAGAGAAGCATATCCGAATTGGTATGATAGACTGTTTTAGAATCGTTGCAATGCTAACGCTAAAGAACTACAATATCCAGACTTAATTTTGTACAAAGCATTTTATTTCTTCTTCAGGTTCATTTTCGACGATGCATTTCTCATCTTCCGTTTGATGACGCACATACAATCTTGACTGGACACCTGGTTGGCGCTAGTTCCGGCCACGGCCGCATTCTGACAACTCAGACACAGCGGCAACATAGTGCCCGCACTCGAGGCTCCTTTCTGTTCCTTGTACGCACTGCTGATCATAGTCTCGATCATTTTCTGCATATCCGGCACCACGGTGGACTTCATCTTGTCCTTCACCAACTGGTTTATCCGCTCTAGCATTTCGTTGTCCACGTACGGAAGGTCTCGAACCTTCTGATCAACCCATCGCTTCAACTCCGGAATAGGGATGGCCGTTGATTTGGCGGTGCCCGGTTTTGGACGGACATCCATCGTAGACCGTTTTAGTTGCTTTGCATTCCCTGCAGGTGGTCCTTTTCCAGGATGTTTAAAGGTGGTCCATTCGCCTGAGCTTTTTGGACGTCCCATGCAGGATCGTGATCTTGCACTGGTCAGAGACTTTTTCGAACTGCTGCGGCTCGTTGGACGGCTTTTGGATCGTGATCGTGATCGAGATCGCCCTCGACCAGCGGAAGCCTTCTCCAGGCTTTGAACTTTGAGGTGCAACTCGGATATAAGCTTCCGTTGCATTTCTACCATGTTTCTTAGTTCTTTAACCATTTCAGATACGTTTTCTTCCGATGATTTCGTGCCAACGGTGCATTTGAAGTCTGATTTTGGTGGCGTCGGGCAGGCCAGATTCGAAACGATCATGTGCAGAAGTTTGTGTAAAGTCTCGCAGTTGACTGTTCCTCCAGGAGGCACGGCTCTGTCTACTAGCTCTTGCAGTTGGGTGTTATTTACTGCCATTTGTGAAACAGGGCAATTTTGCAGGGCAGGTAAAAAAATCAAAACATTTCAAATCCTGATCTCGGAAGTTCGGTTGACAGATGTTTCCATCGCGGCCTACTTCGATCTTTTGAAGGGGTGTTCAAATTTCCTAATCACTCTATTTTTTCTTAACGGTTGTCTTTCCCAGGGTACCGGTCATCATCTCTTGTTGGCATTGTACACATCGAGGCAACGGAATTGAATCTTTGGCAAGGCTATGCATGGAACGGACATTCATCGTGGATAATTGTGTCTGCTTCGGTTTATCTGCAGTTGGGACCTTTCCAGGGTGCTCAATAACCGTCCATTCGCCCGAACTTTTCGACGGTCCCATGCCAGATCGGGATCTCACGCTGATTAGCGATTTTTTCGAGGTCCCACGACCATTTGAGGTTTTCTCCAAGCTTTGCACTTTCAGGTGTAGCTCGGATATCAGCTTCCGCTGCATATCTACCATATCTCTAAGTTCTTTAACCTTCTCGGAGACGGATTCCACTTTCTGATCAAAGACGCCAGCCGTTTTGGTCCCAATGGTGCATTTGAAGTCCGTTTTTGGCGGATTTGGGCAGTCCAGATTCGAGACGATCACATGGAGCAATTTATGTAAAGCCTCGCAATTGACCATTCCGCCAGGAGGCACGGCCCTGTCCACTAACTCGTGTAGCAGAATGTTATTTAAAGCCATTTTGAAGACGAAGAATTTTGAAGAAAGGCCAAAAATCAAAACATTTCAAGTTCCAATTTGGGAGATCGGTTGACAGATGGTCACACCATGGCCTTCTTCGATCGCTTCGGGTGCCTCCGACGGATCAGCTATCTCATTCCTTCCCGATATTGATTGATTAACTACGATGATCATGCAAAAATGTGCCCCCGAATTATACGGCCTAAGCTGCGAGGCGAATTCCGGGGCTCAAGCCATGGTATAGAATTAATCTAATAATCGACTACTGGAGGGGGTCTCCGCTAGGGAGAAACCGTATCACGGAGAAAATCTCCCAAATTAATTGCCATTACATTGGATTAGAAGCGATTTTTATGGCTTTCGGCGTCTCGCTTCAACCCTCTGCAGCCTTTCCGGGTCTAAGCTAGTTTTCAATAACAGTGATCGATCGACCACATTCGAGGTCTCTCCCTGTCTCCTCGAAGAGGTGAGAATTGTATCGCTGCGTGGAGAATCGATAAATCAAGCCCGGGATCCGGCGGACACCTCTGGATCCGTTTCGCTTCAAGCCCGGACGACGTCGACGACGATCAAGATTTATGCGGGTGTCGTGTTTGGAAGCGATCGAGATTTTTTTGGGGAGGGCAGCCATTGATCGACCCCTGCGACAACTAGTGCTGGTGGGGATGTCCGTGACATTCTGCGGGGACGCGAACTCGGCGTCAATTAAGCCAGCAACCACGCCAGAAGAAATGTTTTAGTTAATCAAAAACACGCTGCTGCTGATCGCGCGGAATGATCGGAGGACGAGTGCCGAAACAAAGAGAAGGCGAAAAATTTGCATTAATTAAAACGAATTTATTCGCGATCCGGACCCAAGCGGCGCACAGTGGCCGCGCTCCGTACAAATGCTGGTCAAAACTCAAACCGTTGAAAACTTCAGGTGACATGAATATGACATGAAAAGGTTTTATGACGGAGAAAAGAGAAGATTTGACCAATGGACGAGTTCACTAATTTGACGTTTGAGTGGTGCCGAATTCACTGGTTTCCATGGCCACATAAATAACACGGCACCGCTAAAACGTCAGATAAGGACTGTTCATTTTCTAAAGTGGACACTTTGGACATGCAATATCTTTTTAATTTATCATTGAAATCGAAATCGGTTTTCTGTACATCGTTCGAATAATATTGTACAATGCTGTGGTAATAAAAAAGTTACCAAAATAATATGATTTCACACTAATAAGGCACAACGTTTATAAACGGTCGATTTTTGGAGGTTATCAAAATCAAGGATTATTAAAAATCGGCAGGAAAATTCGACAATTTATATTTTTTATTTTCAAAAAATGGTTGTATTTAGAAAGCATCATCAATTAGAAGCTTGCTAAAAAATATCAAGTTATTTTTGGAGAAGCAATTTTGCAGATATCATAAAATCATTTTTCATCAATTTTTTTTAAAGAAAAATATCTTAAATTTAAATGGAACTGATATGAGTAGAATTTTAAGGTTTAAAGTACGTCCAGACGGAAGTAATAATATAGTATTTATAATAAAAATAACTTACGCCTTCATAGAGTTGCTGATCTAGTCCTCACGTCATATTTTAAGCACAATAGAAAAACAAATAATTTATTTTCAAAAGACCACTCAAAGCACAATGACAATCATCAAGATTGGGAACACTGCTTGAATTAAATCAAATTTATTTTGCATGTATTGTTTTCAGAATGTGTTATTCTGAGACTACCTATCAACATATTTTGAGAAAAACGCTTACAGTTTGCTCTAGATCGATAAACATGCGTATATAATTTTAAAAGTATGGGATTTTTCAATAAAACGACCATAAAGAGTAAATTTGGTACCCAAGAATGCGGTTAAAACTCAAGATTTTGCTGTTTTTTTATACATATATAGTTTCTGTAGTAATCTAAACCAGTTTTGAACACGCTTATTACTTTACTTTTTTGCTGGTAGTAAAAAGATGGTGTATCAGCAAATTTGACCATAAGGAATAGATCACTAAAGTGACTCAGCGTCAGGAACTGATGGAATATTATTGATGTTTTTAAAAGCTCTACCTTAAGTTGAATAGTAAAGGATACCAACATAATACAATTTGTTCATTAAATTTAGGATTTTTTTCATGCGAAAAATAATGCTTAAACTTGACGAACAGTTTTTCTTAGGAGTTTTTGCAAAAACTATTTAGTTCTTCAACCGAAAGCATTTTGTAAGTTTCTGTATTTTCATAACATTGTAGAATAATAGTTGAACGATACACAGAAAACCGTTTACGATTTCATCAATAAATAAAAAAGATATAGCATAAACAAGGTGTCCACTTTATAAAATGAACAGTCCTTAATGAATTCCTGCATTGGTCCATTCCCAAAAACCGGACGAAAACAACTGACGTTTCTCACGTGGTCTTATATCAGCATCAGTGGTGCAGAGAAGTACGGTTATATCATCACTTTATAATGGCACGTTATTTTGCCTTTTCTGACATTATAATAGCATTGCATATATAAAGCTGACATGCATCAAAAGACTACCCTATATGCGCATATAATGCTGTTAACAAGCCACATCATCGTGCTTACTGATAACTTTGGTAGGTACTCTCCTATTTCTTTCAGAATGAGAAAAGTGGAACCCGTATAGCGTCTTGGTTCAATTTGTTGTTAAGTAATATGTTCATTTGACGCCTAGGAAAATTTCAGATTGAAGAAAAACTGAAGATTCGATTGGTAGATTTCCTTTTCATAGCAATTTTAGTCCAGTCACCCGTAAGAAAATGTCAAGATATGCCTGAGTTTTTTTCATTGCTCCTCCGATTAATTTTCACCCACAGAAATCCTGCCATTATTTCCTCGATGTATTCTATCAAATAGATTGCTATAAATTGAATTCCATCAGGAATTCCATTTGGAAATTTTCTAAGAATTGATTTAAGGATACTGTCAATAGATTTTCAGGAGTAAATTCAAGGTTTTTTAAGCAATTAGTTTAAATTTCATCTATCTTTTTTTACTATTTTCTTCAAGATATTCCTGAGGACATTACTCCGGGTAATTTTTCTGGGACTCTGGCATACATTTTGCATGAATTTCATCTCCCTTATGAGGAATTTTCCAGTAAGTTCCTAATTAACCCGTATAGGCCTGAGTGAGAGCAAAAATTCGAAAATCCTCGCCGCTCAGCGAATTCTAAATAGATTCAAATGATTTTTTGTCAGTATACTGGCACACATATCTAGTTTCTAGAAGTGGACAGAGGAACACAGAAATATTCCTGTGGCCGGAGTTATTCTGGTGGATCAATGGGTCAGGTCGGATGAGAAGAGTACTGTGCGTTTGTGCCCCTGAAGGTAGGCAAATTTCAAGTCACAGATAGTTTCCGGAATCGGCTATAATGTAGCCACTAATTGGCGGAATTTTGAGAAAATTGCATAAGTGTAAATCTTTTAAGAAACGATTGAATTGGATAACTATGAGTTTTGCATTTAATTAATCCTACAAATGACCATTTTCGGGTCCCATGACGCCTCAAATTTACGATAAAGTGGCAAATTTGTATCTGAACATCTGTGCCAAGCTTATGGGAACGCATTTCAGTGCACAATTATGTTTGATTTCTACTTTTAGAGAATTGAAACGGTTTAGTATCCAACAAATCTATAGCCGGTTCTTCCGGGTATTACGTCCAATTGGCCACATCCGGAATATTTCAAACGATGCAAAACTCTTAATTTATAATGTTGAATATCAAATTTTAATGATATATGCAAATTTAAATGATTGTCATTGCAAATATATAAAGGTAACTTGGCATGTCCCAAAACATAGCCCTTTTTTACCCGACTTGACCCAGTGACCCACCGGAATAACTCAAGCCACAGAAATATTTCCGAGTTCCTCTGGCCACTTCTAGAAACATGATATGTGGGCCAGTGAACTGACCAAAAATCATTTGAATCCGTTAAGAATTCGCTGAGCGCTGAGGGTTTCAGTATTTTAGCTTTCACTCAGGCATATACGGGTTAAATTAATACAAGGCACAATGGTCCGAATCGACATTTTAGCCGGAAAAAAAGTATTTTCTTTGTTCTCGTTGATTTTAGACGTTTGATGGCTTCAGAGAGAGTAATTGAGTAATTGAGTTGTGCATCTTCTAAGAAAAAAGTTGAATAGGGTGGCCCTTATTTAAGTTTAAATTTTAATTCAAACTTTTTTGTTTGATGAAATTTGTGGCTGTGCTCTTCTGCAAACTTTTATAAAATGTTGTTTTGAACAACTTTGTTGAAAAAACTTTTGATCTTCATTTGAGCTAAGTAAATTGATTTTGAAAGTTTTAACTTAGGGTGGACCCAAAAAATTAGTTATTTTGTTTAACTTTTTATTTTCAGTTTGACGTGAAGAAGAGTTGCAAAGAAAGTAAAGATACACGGATAAAAATCTGATCCTCACACCATGATTTACAAATCATGAAATTCATAAATTGATTAGTTCATGATATCAGGATCATAAATCATGGTTCCTGGAGTCATAATCATGATTCCTCATAAGCGTAACATCCAGTGTGAAAACACTAAGCGGCGCACTTTGCTTCGTCTCATTCGTATTGATCACTCCTAATTCAAAATGACGAAGCGGTTACGTGGTACAGTACGTGGCTTACAATCGGAAGGTTCTTGGCTCGAATCTCAATATATGCTATTTTTAACTTTTTTTTTATTTTGTCGATCATAAACAGATGCGCGACTCAGCATTTTTGGCATTTGAATCATGATTCCGAGCAATCAGCTACAAAAACCTAACGCGTGTGTTGCGTTACGGCAATCTGATTCATGATATCATGAGTCCAAATCATGGTGTATTTTCATAAGATGAAAACATACTAGAATCATGATATCATGAGTCATAATCTTGTTTTTGGATTCTGATTTCTACCCGTGTACACATTTTTGCTGAACATCGCAAGTTTGTAATTCTTGTGATTTTGAAATTTTAAGCAAATTTAAGTGAAAAACTATGAAATATTTAGATGCCCATCACTCATGGAGTTGGTTCGATAAAATTTTTCTTCGACCGGCATCCGAAAGGCCATATCATAGGTAACCTTCGCTGCAGAAACTGTGAGAAAAATTGAGAAAATTCACTTCAAACATACACTTAAAAAACTCGAAATTCGCCTGTAACTCACAAGATTTTTAAGTTAACGGCGTGCTGTCTTCAACAAAGTTTTAGGCTAGATCTACAACTTTTTCATATCGAACCTTGAGGAGAAATGAACAGAGAAAATACTTTTTTTTTGGCTGAATTGCCGATTCGGACCATTGTGCAAGGGTTTTATCGAAAGTTCTAAAAAATTAGAAGCAGGTTAACGTAGTTTTACATGCAGAAATGCCTAGAAAGTCAGAAGCAATTTCTAAAAATAAATATTCTGAGAAACACTTTAAAAAATTTTGAGGAGTTTTTCAAGGAATAATAGAAACAAAAAATTCTTCATGTGATTTCTATGGATGTATAATTCCTAAAGCGATTTCAGAGTGTAACTCCTGACCGAGTGTAGCTCCTGCGGATGAATTTCAGAAGGTGCAATCCTAGACGAATACTTGGAGAATTCCCTATGAACTTCTTAGTAAATTCTGTGCTAGAGCTCTTGAATTCAGTAGATTTTTGTATTTAAAGAAATGCTTCGTTGAAGAAATTCGTGATTTTTCGAGTAACGATTTCTGGAAATAAACCTTCAATAACACAGCGTAACAAAAATGACATTTTTGCGTGTCTCAAGGATCAAATTATGTGTCACTAGTAGATTTGGGGTCGCTGAATCTGATGCCGTTTTCGGAAATGTCCCTGCACGTCACAATTTTTAGCTACAGGTCTCCAAACTTCTATACAACACTAGTTTATTTGATGTTTGCATAAAATTAAAAGTATGATTTATCAAACTTTTTAGTGATCTAATTCAGCAAACATGCAAAATAGGACTTCAACTTTCATTTCAGATAAAATTTGGTTGAAATTGCACGATAAAATTTAGATTAAATCGATTTTTACAACATGCTTGCAGTCTCCATACAAAACATTTCGTTTCTCTTATATGGCAAAGTACAATACGTTTCTAATACACAAAAAAAAAAATACTTTTGAGCATTGATAATATTATGAACTTTGCTGATAAGTATTCTTACACACATAAAGTTTGGAATCTGTAGCAAATTAAGCAAATAAATTGCCTTACAAGTTGGCAAACTTGAAAATATCTTTAACAAGAGTTGGATTGGAAAAAAAAAATCATGACGTTATTTTGTATAAATATGAATGCTAAAAACAATTTTTGAAAAATCTTGAACAATATATTAACCTTTAACTTATAATGTGCCAGGTCCGTCTTCGCATTTATCTACATCGGTGGAGCACCGGCGCAAGCACGGAGCTGTCATCCCGATAGAAGAACTGTCAAAGTGCTTCAAAATCAGCTGATTTGAAACATCTCGTGAAAAGCCTATCAGAAGAAAATTGCTTTTTCAGTTTTGACAAAAAGTTCGATGTTTACTAGATCCTTAAAAAGTAGATTTTGTATCCGGCGACGGACCTCGTGTAGCGGTTAGAACACATGTCTCTCACGCTGAGGACCTGGGATCGAAAACCATCCCCGAAATAGTCACTTAAAAATGTTATAGAGACCGTTTCCTTCGAAAGGGAAGTAAAGCCGTTGGTCCCGAGATGAGCCTAGCCCAGGGCTTAAAATCTCGTTAATAAAGACAGAAAAAAAATGTATCCATATAGTTTATGGATAAATATCAAAATCAAATTGTACTGAAATGTAATTATTTATGGTATCAATCGAAGAAGAGCATCGTGCGTAAAAAGTTTCCGATTCTTGAATTTGTTTATTCCTGTTATCAGGTACGAGTAACTGACACTGAAGAAGACTGCAAGTGGTAGTCGAAATACGCGTATCTGTCAAAGATAAGCATTTAGGGGTGGAATTAAAAGGTACAAGGTACTCCATCTACTTTTAAGATTCTCAATTTTTCCTGTTTAAAGGCCGGTTTGCTACTGACAAGAAAAGGAATCGCCTATCTCGATGCGTGGAAAATTTCTCCCAAGAAATGGTCAAGAAAATCACTTTTTTCTGATCGCAGTACGCAGTTGAGAAGAAATGTCACTTCAAAGGGGGCTCTCTGTAGGAAATTTCTTGACCCTTTCAGTCAAGGAATTTCTTTACTTTTCTTGAGCGAAACAGCATACTTAGCTTAAATCAGAAAGTTCGCATATAATTTGAATAGATAGGAATATTTTACACTTGCATCAACCATTTGTGAATGGGAAAAGTCTTTATTCTGACTGAAATCAATAAAATTTAATCGATTGATCCATGCAACCATTACAACGTACGCAAAAATTTAAGCCACCCCAATTTTTTCGAATGTAAAGCTAAGTATGCTGTTTCGCTGAAGAAAAGTAAAGAAATTCCTTGACTGAAAGGGTCAAGAAATTTCCTACAGAGAGCCCCCTTTGAAGTGACATTTCTTCTCAACTGCGTACTGCGATCAGAAAAAAGTGATTTTCTTGACCATTTCTTGGGAGAAATTTTCCACGCATCGAGATAGGCGATTCCTTTTCTTGTCAGTAGCAAACCGGCCTTAAACAAAAACTTTTTTAAATTTTCTTCGGTTTTCCATTTTACGCCTGATTTGCTGCTGACAAGTAATTTCTTGGCCTATCTTGATGCATGGGAAATTCCTGTAGGGAATCGATCAAGGAAGCGCTTTTTTCTGATCGCAGTACGCAGTTGAAAAGAAATGTCAGTTCAAATGGGAGTCGCTGTAGAAAATTTATGCAAGGAATTTCTTTAGCGATTCCTTTTCAGTAGCAAATCAGGCTTTAATTGATTATTTGGACCATGTGGAAGCATATTAAACATAGAGTATCTCAGGTTTCGTCTCCAATCGATTGTAAATGGCGGGGGTCCATTTTGGCATGTTGCACCAATCTTTGGAGAGTTACTAATCAATACTGAATAAAGCAAACAAAAATATCAGTAAAAGGATTGGAAAGTATTATTTTTATTTTATTTTGCAAACTTTGAGCCACTGTGCGGCGGCGCGGAAACGGAGACGTCGCCGCGCACAAATTTTGCGCTTTTAATTGGGTGTACGTACGCAGACACTCTTTATTCCCTGGATTTTCATTTGGCGATTATGGGGGTGGTCGATGGCGCGGAGGATTTGTGTGTGCTGCTGATCGTGTAGTTTCTTGCATATTTTAACGCGTTCCAGTGGAGGTCTCCGTCGCTGAGGATGAAGTAACATATGGACGGACGGAGCGTTATCATCAGAGCCCTGAGGTCGCAAGGGACAAAGAACAACGCTTCTTCCCGGTAGCTCGGAAAAGGCTTAGTCAGCGAATTGTGTGTCTACTGGCAACGGCATGGACAGGAATTTGCGGTATTCACTAATTAAGATCAATTTAATCCATTAGGCGATGAAGTTGGGTCGGGATTGGTTGCGAGAAAGTGACTGTGTTTTCGATGGAAATCTTGGTTTCTTGGAAATTTGCATCGATGGAATGAGATATTTGTTATAAGAAATGAAATGAAGTATGGATCTGATTTATCAATCTCTTCTTGTAATGGTCTTATTGTTGCCATTACTTCACAATCAAACTGTCTGCAAAAATATTTTATTTTTTGCGATTTTCTTTGGTGAAAATGCCTTGGATGTAAAACGAATTTAATAAACCTGTAGAAAATGTGTAAAATAACTTGACGAAACGTTACAATATTTCCTGGTGAAATTTTTGAAACAAAAATCCAAGATTTCTGGTGTTTCTCGACAAATTCTAGAGGGTTTCGTAGAGAACGAACCCTCAAGAATTCGTTGAGAAATTGTACCAGAGATCTTGGGTTTTTTGTTTCAAAAATTTTACTAGGATATTTTGTAACGTTTCTTCAAGATATTTTACAGAATTAAATTCAGCAGCTCCACTAAGGAAGCTATTAAGCAAAGAATTTCTTTTCGAATTACTTCAAGGATTATTTCAGGCTTGGGTATTTCTCTAATGTTTATCCAGATTTTTAGTGGAATGCCCACATATTGGGTCTTGCACGATTGTTTAGATTTCTGTGATAATTTCGACATCACTCCAAGCACGATTTCGCTGCGACATTTTCTTCTGATTAGACTCAACGATTACCACAGTAAGATTTATTGCGCACAAATCACACAATCGCGCACAGCAAAATCTGTTTAACTAGGTAGGCCAACTGTCCAGCTGTCAAAAAGCTGAAACAACCTATCTCATGACAGACCTTGCTTGTATACATTTGCACTGCAAAATTTTATGCGAGATTCGACTGTGATAATAAGAAATTTGGGGTAAGTCTAAATGGGTGCAAAAGTAGCAATATTATCCTAAAAATGCTGTCTTGCAGGCTAACTACCAACCTGAACTCCAGCGCGATTATCATAACTGTGGCTTACCTGTAAAGAAAAAAGCAGAAGAATGAAAGATTAGTAAAAATTATTTATTTTATTTATTTCATGTCGTCAATCAGAAGAAGACCATTTTATTACAATTTTACACTTAATATTATATAGTTTGAAAACGTTATTTTCTTAATCTAGTTCGAATTTTGATATGACATAAATTTTTGTTTTAGTTCCGATTTCGTCATAGTAAAGTAAATGGTTTCGCAATGTTTATTGTATACAGACATTATTTGATTTAAAGGTTCAAATTTGGCATAATTTGTGCGGTGATGGTTTGTATAAAAAATACTACGACTTCGCAGTTGTCTTGAAGGAGCATAAAAATTTAATTTTGATAAAAGTGTCATCGAGTCAATACGATGCGAAACTATATCGTTTTGCAAATTCGCGACGTTTCTTCAATGTTTGAATATTAATGAGCATGCATCGTGCTTCATAAGATGGCAGAGGTAACCTTGTCCAACCTAATTTTCGAAGTGCGAACAACAGAAATTGTTTTTGAACTGATTCTATACGATTTTCATGGGTTGATGAAAAAGGTGACCAAACTATGCTACAGTATTCTAAAATTGAACGCACATAGGTTATGTATAATGTTTTTATAGTGTATGGATCGTGAAAATTATAGCTAAATTGTTTTATAAATGCTAACATCTTGTTTGCCTTGTTGATAATTGTATTATAGTGATCTATAAAAGTAACTTTGGAATCTAAAATCACTCCTAAATCTCTTATTCTTACGCATTTTTCTACTAGTTGATTCAATAGGTAGACTGTTGTGTTAGGTATACTACGCTTTCTGCTAAAGGATATTGAATTACATTTTTTCACGTTCAATTGAAGAAAGCTTTTATTGCACCATTTGTAAAGTATGTATATCTTCATCGTTTACTATTTCAAGAAACAGTTTCATGTCATCAGCATATATGAGAGCTTTCACTTTTTTCAAAATGAAGGAAATGTCGTTAACGTATAAAATAAAGAATAATGGCCCTAAATGAGACCCTTGAGGAACTCCCGATGTAACTTTAATTGGAATAGATTTTACTCCTTTGTATCTAACTATTTGTTGACGATTAGTAAGATAAGACTCTACCCATTTAAGAAGGTCCGGTTGAAATCCTATTTTTACTAACTTAAAAAGCAACATTGGTATGTCAATGCGATCGAAAGCTTTACTGAAATCTGTATATAGAGCTTCCACGTGATTACCATTATCCATGGCTGTCAAAGAATAATGAATGAACTCCAGCAAGTTTGTGCATGTTGAGCGTCCCTTAAAAAAACCATGCTGAGTATGAGTTATTCTGTTTTTAACCATATCGAATAAAATTTTATTTATTATTGCCTCGAAAATCTTAGGAATACAAGAGATAATGGATGTCCCACGATAATTACGTATGTCAGATTTTTTGCCACTTTTAAAGATCGGCACTAAAAATGAGCTTTTCCATGTTTCAGGGAAACTACCTGATTGCAGAGACATATTGTAGAGCCAAAATAGCGGAGATGCAAGTTCGATTGATAACATTTTCAAAAATACAGGTGGAATCCCGTCAGGTCCAGCACCTTTGGAGACATCTAGACTTTTTAGTGCATCTACAATATCATGTACTTTGATTTGATTGACGCAAATGTCATTTGGGATTTCCGGAAGAAATGAGAAATATTCACGATCTCGATTATGTTCCGAATAAGTAGTGTAAACGTCTTGAAAAAATGTTGCAAACAGATTGCAGTTTTCTTCAGGGTTCACACCAATTTTATCATCAAGGTGCATTTCAGATGAAAAATTGTTAGATTTGGTTTTTGTTTTAACGTAATTAAAGAAATTTTTAGGACATGATTTCAATTCACGCTCAGTTCGTTCATTATACTCTTCAAATGCGGTATCAATGGCAAGATTTAATTGATCGCAAATATTTAAATAGTTAATTAAATTTGCATCATTTTTACATTTTTTGTATATTTTATGTGCCTTTTGCTTACGATTCTTTAAATTTTTGATTTCTTTACTAAACCATATAGGATACTTTGAGTTATGATTCCTTCTTCTTTTTATTAAGGGTATATCGTCGTGTATTATGTCGTTTAAAATTTTGTAAAACATTTTAACGGCAGATTCAATATTTTCTTCGTTTCTTAACACATTTTGCCAACTTACTTGATTGATTTTCTGTCTTATATTGTCATAATTTGCTGAACGATAATCATGAACTTCTTCAAAGTCGCAATCTTTAGGTCTGTTATTTCCATGCACGAATAAAGAAAACTCAATAGCTGTATGAAAAAGTTCGTTTTTCCATAAGGGAGTCAATGATTCTACCACACAGAAATCTTCATCAGTATTCGTCATTAAGAGATCTAAATAACAGTTCTGCTGATTTTTAACGTGGTTAATATGATTTAGACCTAGACTTGCCGATGTATCACATATAAATTGCAAAGCCTCATTTTCTCCAAATATTGGCAGCAGGATGCTCTCGTTGTCGACGTCTGGGAAGAAATCAATATCACGTTGATTGAAATCTCCATATATATGCACTTTTGTTTCGGGAGGAAATCCGCCAATAACATGTTCAACAATATTGTAAAATTTCTCATAAACTATTTTACGAGCGTTTTTCGGCGGAAAATACACAGACACAAACACATGCGTTTCGCCTGTTATGTGTACTTTCACCCATACATGCTCGAACTCTTTAAATTTAGTGGTTTCTATGATTTCTGCACTAAACAATGTAGAAACAGCAATTAAGACTCCTCCTCCTGACTTCTTCTCAGACGTTTGACAGTCACGATCATTCCTAAAAACATCATAATTATTTCCAAAAACTTCTTCACTATTCACAGTTTCATCCCAGCTAGTTTCTGTTGCCAAAATAACTGTGTAAGGACATGTTAAAATTCTACTATGGATTTCTTTCATCTTAGAAGCGCTTTTCATACGGTTAAAGTTTTGGCAATAAACCAAAACTTCTGTACCTAACTGTGAAGAAGTTTTAAAAGTAGTAGAACAATCTGATTTACTTAGATTAGTTACCTCTTCATCTTGCAATTCGATACTTGTTAAATTTGAAGATATATTTAGATCTAACACGTCATTGTTGTTTTTTTCATCTAGGGAGAGCGTCAGTTTCGTTGAAAACACGAGTACCTAGTACATCCACACGATTTGCATGATGCAATTGATGTTGAAGGACAGCTCGGCTCCATCCAGTTTGTTGGTTGGTTGGTGGCGGGAACGTGACGTTGTTGGCCATTGCAGATTGGAAAGGGGTTTAGAGTTTCCCCCCTTTGGAATTGTATAGGTGGGTAGTTTGTTGGCGGTCTCGAGTATCGATCCTTTGCTACAGCCAGAAGCTCCCTGTCAGGTGGAAGGAAATTGTTTCCTTTTCGACATCTGTTTATGAACACCTTTGGTTTTTGGCTGTTGTCATGATCACATTTTCCGTTACTTCTGCCCCTGAAGTGACTGTCGTTATAGTTCATTAAGTTTGGTAAAACATTTAATGGCTTTTCTTTGTTGTTCATATTAGTATTTGTGGTGCTCTTAGAAGTGTTGAAGCTTTTCTTTGCTTTCTTCCGCTTTTGAGCCTTTTCTTTGGCTTTTTGCTGTAGTTCACGGCGTTTCTGACATTTGTCATATTCCGTCCAGTCCGAACGCCAAACTTTTTTAGTTCCAAGTAAACGCCAACCTGCGGTACCAGAGTTCAAATCAGCAGTATCAGCCAACTCTTGTAATAGGCTTGGCGGTGACTCATTTTCCACAAATCGGGCAGTACCAATGCTAGCGTTATGCTCATTGCAATGAGCAGCCATTTCAATGGTTAGGCTGCTCAACGACTGATCCTCGGTACAGATCTTTTTCAATTCATCAGTCAGATCCACCGTTAACGCCTCAACAAAATCTTCAATATGTTGTTTTGAAGATTTCATTGAAATATCTAAAAGGCCAGTTAAATGGTTTTTTAGAGCAATCAAATCGTTGCTGGGCATATCATTTGTATTTCCTGAATATTTTTCGGCCACACGCGATAATGCCGATACAGCATTTGATACGCTCGACGATGTGCTGCTGTTAATGCACAGCACCGATTGCTTGAGCTGAAGCTCAATTTGGTCAAATAATTCACCCATTGCGCTGAGCTTTTTCAGATCAGCAGCTATTCGAAGATTGGCGTCAGTTTGCGCCCTAATTGAATTAATTAGCTGCTGCTGTTGATGCAGCACTTTGCGGGTGTCAATGCCGGTTTTCAAATTATGTTGACAATCGTCACATAGAGGTACCATGTAGGACAAGATAAAACACTCTTGGTGCCGTTGTACTCCAATGCACGCCACGTGGTAGTTTTTAGAGTAAAACTCGCACTTCCATAGGAACCGATCGTCACTGATATTACAGGTTTTCACACTACACTAAATTTTTGCCGGTCGCGCGCGATGTTTGTCAATAAAAAAAAATAAGTAAAAATAATTACGGAGAACTTAAAAAACGCGTCTACCTCCGACGAATAACTAACTAAACTGTTATGTTATAATAATATTCATATGTTTAACTGAAGGTATGCTGCTTAATTTCGAAATAAATGATAAGAGCTGATACAAAGGTAGGCACAGGAACTATGGAGTAAGAATAATGTTAAGATTTTGGTAACAATTTACAGTCAATAGTAAACAGTTTTCTGATGACTTTCAGCGTATTTCAAACATTGGCATTCAACAAAACCTCAACATTCCCACCACACAGTCGCTTGGCCTCATTCCCATTGATTTCTCAACTGTCACGTACGACCAATTTACTCACGCGTTCTACCTCAGCGTGGAATGCGCAATGTGCGTCTGGACGATCGCATCTCTGCAAATACCTGTGCCGTCAAATCAAGACCAAACCATTTCGAAGAAAGCAGTTTACTGCAAATGACGAGCGGCTCCCCATTCGCATAGGTAGACAGAAATCTGCTCATTGCACCATGCGTGAATGAAAAGTAATTAGTTCAGCCCTGTGCGATGCAATTATGTTCCGCTCACCACACGCGGCGGTCAAGGGCCTGACATAACCTCTTCCTGTTGCCCGTTGTCCGTCGTCATAAAGCAACGAACGAGCAAGCATCACTTCTTGAACCGTGCACGGATTGCTGCGATCAGGGATGCCAAGTTATTTTTCTCAAGAATCAGAATGAAAAAACAAATCTTGGAAACGTTTGTATCCTTACAAATTTACTTCAAAGTTTTATCTGGATCTTCCAGATTTTGTAGAATGGTGCCTCAATTCCAGACAAATCTGGAAGGTTGGCAACGCTGGCTACGATTGTGCACGAATCTTCCACACTGTAGCGAAGTAGGCCTTGTTTGTTTTGATTTCCACGCTTCTTCCTACGCAGGCATGTGGATGACGGACCCTGTCAAGCCAATCGGTTGCTTGGATATGTGCAACTGCTGCAAGGTCTCTTGTAAGATCGCCCCTCGAAAAAGGCGAGCGTTGCAGCAGAAGGTGCCTTTTTTATCAAATGATTGGGGTCAACTTCGGACTTCGGTAACGGAGCGCAAAAGAGAGTCCGCAAAAAATGATTAAATGATTGCAATAAGCCATTTTACGAGACGTTCGAATGACGTTTTCTGGCGGGCCGCTCATTGTTGTTGTTCAAAAAACTAGCCTGATATCTGAATGGCGCTGGTCACATTTTTGTTGGCGATGACGTCCCCGTCTCTTTCAGCGCATGTTTCTATTCGGTTTACATGTATTATGTTACCTGTAAATGACAAATATTTTCTCTGCCTGCTGATTTTAATTTTACATGCGAAAATTAAAAACTTTGTTACACTGCCACCAGCGCCATTGTTGAATCAGCTCCTTCCAAATGTAGCGCTAGAAGAAACGTAAATAAATCGGCCCGCCAGAAACTTTCAAAGCTGGTAAACAAACGGAAACCATATGATTCGAAACGTCTCATAAAATGGCTTATTTCGTCGATAATGATAGAGAGCGTTTGCGGAGTGGACCTAGGGTCGTATGTATGCAACCGAGGGCGGATCGTAGCAGCGAAAGTGATGATCAGGTTTGCCGAAGGAGTTGTATTGATCACATGGTTCATCATTGGTTCGATGTTCGATGCGTCGTCGTCTCGCCAGGGGTGAATATGGGTTAGCGAAAGCTTGATTACGGGGTCCCCTCGGCAGGTCCTCACATACGACCGTTTAACGGTCCTTCGGGCTTCGAGGAAAGCTATTTTGATTTTCAGTTTCACCGGAATAGCAAGGCAGTGATTGCAAAACTTCCACCTTCTTCTCAATCGATGTTAGTGCCACACCAATTCTCGGTACCTGCTTTGAAGTGGAGTCTTATCCAAACGCACTAATTACTGCTCATCACGCGATAAAAAAATGCGATCGTCCGGTTTATCGACGAGCGACGCAGATAAGCGACAGGTATAACAGCGATGCGAAACAGCGGTTTCCACATAGTGCTCCCCGGAGCACATGGTAACTGTTTCGTAACTATAATTCTATCGCTTGACATTCAGAGGTCCACCGCGTAACAAGTTAACTAAAAACAGTGCTCTTAGTATCAAAGAGTCTGAAGACCCCTGCGATAGAAGACAAGCGGATTACCAATGCAGATCATGGTGCATCGATAACAGGTTGTCGCTTGCGTTGATCACGCACAACAAGTCGTAAAAACGCAAACTACAAGTTCGATAATTAACGAACTTCGGTGGCACTTGCAAAAATGCGAGATGGGAATAACGATCGCTTATATTAACGATGGCCACGGCGGCGATCCGGTTAGATCATCACTGATAGCCGATACTTGGAAATGGGGCAACTATCGGAGCAATGGTAAACTGACCTCCGAATGCTGTGTGATTGACATTTTGGATTATCCAAGCCATGTAAAGGCGTCCGGTGGTCGCACAGCTGCCATTATGTTTCAACCGGGACCGCCGTCGCCGAAGAAAAAGATTGGGTAACCGAAAAACGCAATCGAGCGTGCAAAACGGTCCGACACTCCAACTCCATTCCGTCGCTCGTCTAATCTAATCCGACAAGAACATGCATGCACAATTTTTATGAACCCGACCACCACCGACTGCTGCTCCGAGAAAGGGGAACGACACACACAAACGAAATCAAAGTCAATAGATCACCACATGCGGCGCGACGTTGCATGCTTGTTTTTTCTCCAGTCGCCAGTCACCACTGACAGATCGCCGGTCGCCATGTTGGGTAACTTGGTAGAAGGCGAGGTGAACAGGAAAGCAATTTACTCCGCGTGCAATTTGATCGGGTTTTCTTGGTCCGCCCGCGCCCAGAAATCCGATAGTGTCTTTTCCATCTGGGGGCTGCGTCTTGCCTCTCGGTGTGCCCCTTCCGAATCTTGAGCTGACTACTCTTTAATGTCAAAACTGCGTCGTTCTAGAGTCGGCTGCAACCCGGATGGACTCCGCTGACGGACAGCCGCGAAACACAAGAAGCTGTTGAGTGGTTGCCCGGCAACCATAACGGCAGCGATGCCAGATTTTTGCAACATTGATCCCGTAGATTTGATATACATGATTGAAAAAATATTATAAAGAATGAGACGCTACACAAAAATATTGCTCTCTCTTCTATTCTCACATGAAATGTTTAAGCAACAAGGTCAGTAAAAGTCAAAATCCCATATAAAATCAAAAGTGTGATGCCCTATACTGCCGTTATACGCATAATTGTCCCATGTTCCAAAATATGCAATCGAAAAAACGCGTTTAAAGATTTCAACACATTTAGGCCTCGTATTGACCAGGTGTGTGGTAAGTTAAATTAAAATCTTCACAATAGTATAAAGAATAGCGTGTTTATTAGAGTCAAGTTACACGTCTTCTCGGTGAGAATCGAACTCACGACTCCCTGATCTCTAGTTGAGACGTGTAACTTTTTCGCAAATCTTCACATCAATTTGTCCATCTAATCCAATTGCAAATTATATGTAATGTTTAGCTTTTCGGTAGTTGTTATCACAAATTAAGTTTTACAACCACCAACATATTTGCAACTTGCAACGAAGAGCCAACTATGCGGAATAATCCAGTATTAGAGTGGTTCAAAAAATCGTTTTTGCTCTACACCGCTCATTCGATTTTAGATCAAATTCTGAGTGTCCTCCTGAAATTTGAGCTCATTTGGATGAAAACTGAGACTGCACAAGCCCTTTAAAGTTTATATGGGATATACTATTGGAAAAGTAAGCAATTCATTCAATCGGTCATAGTGTTTGCCCATGTGCTCTTGAGGATTAGAACTATGTTGATACTGTGAGATATAATAATCAGCTACAACTTTGCCGAAGACCGTTTTTAAATCGGACGCTCCAGTAATAAGTTATTGATTTTTGAATGAGTTGTAAAACTTTGGCTATAATTAATGGGCTGTTCTGCAGGCATCACTGGATATATGCAGTCAAACATAGTAGCCATGATTTGCGCGTGCTATCTTTCGCGCCAGGTGCAGCAATGCTGCCTGTTCAGAAGTTAAATGAGCACTGCTGAATAATTTGTGACTGGATATAAATCAGTAACTAATTACTGAGGCGTCCGATTTGAAAACGGTCTTAGGCAAAGTTGTAGCTGATAAATGTATCTCACAGTATCAACGTAGCTTTAATCCCCAAGAGCACATGGGCAAACACTATGACCGATTGAATGAATTGGTTGCTTTTCTCATAATAATTCCCATATAAACTTTAAAGAGCTTGTGCAGTCTCAGTTTCCATCCAAATGAGCTCATACTTTGGGAGGACACTCTGAATTTGATCTAGAATCGAATGAGCGGTGTGGAGCAAAAACGATTTTTTGAACCAATCTACCCAGTATGTGGCCAGGTCATCCTATTCTTCTTTTGACTTCATCAAGTTTGATATGTCGCAAGATAGGTCTCAAGACTGCCAATATAATGGCCACTTCCTCTGGGCAACAGGGTATCCAAAACAACAAGTCATCCAGGAACCTTTGAATTACCCTTCTTTGTGAATTTAGGAAGTTTGGTGTTGCCAGCTAGGTTTCAGAACCGACAGTTTAGAGGCCATTTCACTCAGGAAACCGGGAATTCAGAACAATCCGACATGTGGTCAAGTCATTCAAATACATTTGAACCACCTGTAGACTTGATTTGCAAATTCATGAAAATTGATATGTCGCAAGCCAGGTTTTAGATTCACCAATATAATGGCCACTTCCACCAGTGAACCGGTATTCGGAACAACCCAGTATATGGCGAAGTCATCCAAAAACGATCGAACTACTTTTATTTGGATTTACTTTGCTAAATCATGAAGTTGATTTGTCGCAAGCCATGGACTCGAAATTATAGTGGTTACTGATTCTTCAAGTGGGATTATTTCAGTACTCTTCGTATGGGAATAATAGAATGATATTGAAAATTTCAATCAAATTTGACGTCAGACTCGCATGAATGACGAATGCATCCCGATAATACTAACGCATAAAACAGGTTGTGTTTCACATGGGATGTAAAGCCAAGATAAGAAAATGTTCAAAACGGTTTCCCAAACACCAGCTCATTCAAAACTGACAACTGAATATTCTGTTCAAAATTAGTGCAGCGAATTGTATAGTGTGACAGTTATGCGTAGAAATACAGTAGTGGGACAGTTATGCGTGGAAATTCAACAATGGGACAAATTGACTTGGCTTGCCTTTCATTGAGTTTCCGAACAAAGTTAATTTTTGGTTAGTGTTTTCTAAAACTATACTTAAAAATAAACTGTTTGATGGCAAAAAGTCAAAATGCACAAAAAGTAACATGGGACAATTATGCGTATAACGGCAGTATAGTGTACAGTGAATAGTAGTGGATAACCTACAAATATGGATTAGTGCTATATTAAATTTGTGACCAAACAGAATTCTAATCACGCAAAAAGAATATTTTATGTATGTGAATTATTCCTTTACAGCTTCGCAATCAATGATAATGGGATTTGTTTTACCTTTTTCTGTCATTAGAAAATTCAACCATAGTTTTAGTAAAGTTGATTCAAAGACACATTTGTGGGGTACGGAATACCAAGAAACGCCAAAACGAGTTACTAATGCATTGTTCATTCATCTCACACAGATAAAATGCTATTGCAGTGTTCCCATCCATCAGAATATGGGTCGATTTATTTCATAATAAGGGTCTTCCTCTATCATCATGGGAAGGGCAAATTATCTTAAATTTTCATTCACGAATTCCACTCAAAACCATTACTACACACAACTTCTGCATTCTTTCAGCATGAAACGTTAACATATTATGGACATTAACAGTGGGAGGGGTGAAATAAAATTGCCTGAATTCAGATTGCAGGAATTCCAAAGATTTTATTGGTATAGTTCCTATTGATCGGCAATTGCAGCCTAACCAGTTATTGAAACGGGATATAAGAATTTTATTCTGAGAAGAACACCACAAATTTCTACAAATATCTAGCAGGTAGTACTCCAAGCTCTTTCAAGAACTAAACAATGCGTTCTATCAAATTTATGGCTCTAAATACACAATGCACGAGTTATCACTTATTGTAGACATTTCTTTGTAAACTACTCCAAAGATTCATAATTTTCCTATATATGACACATTTTTTTTTTTAAAAGTGCTACTAATGATGCATCAAATTTCTCAACATTCCTTTTGAACTTCTTCAAAAATTACTATCGTAATTCCTCTAATGATTGATTCAGGAATACTTTAAATGTATTTGCAGGAATCAAACCAAGTTTGTTTTAGGAAGTCTTTCAATTTACATTTAACTTTCTTCTGGAGATACTCTCACGATATTTTTTTGGAAATGGTAAAAACTTGAGAAAATTCGTGATATTACGATATTGATATAAGTACTCATCTAGGAGCTTATTCAGCGATACCTTCAGAAATTCTCAGAGGATTTTTTCTCAAATTATTGGAAATTCTGCATTACTCAACACAACAAAGTCCTATCTTTAAA
Source organism: Aedes aegypti (assembly GCF_002204515.2). Taxonomy (NCBI): domain Eukaryota; kingdom Metazoa; phylum Arthropoda; class Insecta; order Diptera; family Culicidae; genus Aedes; species Aedes aegypti. The sequence continues at coordinate 29,673,270 of NC_035108.1, forward strand.
GGAATAAATAGATTTGTGATCATTTCAGCGTTTTCTCTGTGGAAATCAAAATCAACCCATCCAAAAATATCCCCATGCAATAATTCAGCAATTTATTTTTGAATTCCTACTACCAAAGTTTCTCCAAGAATTTCTTCATAATTTTACTCAGGAAATCGTTAAGAACTTCTTTCAAAAAATTGTACTGGACATCGTCAAGGGTTTTTCCCAGAGATTTATTCGTAGATCTCTCCAGGAAATTCCTCCGAAAATTGCGTGGGTTCCTTTAGAATTTTCCTTGAGTATTAATGTGAATGAGTCCTTCTTTACTATGATATATAGGAATATTTCCAAAAACTTTCAACTGCATACTGACGACTGTTTGAAAGAATAAGCTAATGCCGAATCTTTGAGAGTATCCACGTATTATTCCTTGCAGTAAAAGATCCATGGATAAAATTAGAATACTTGAAATAATTCCTGGTAGATCCCTAAAGAATTTATTGGATAACTATCTGAAAAAAAAGATATTCGGTCAGATTATAGGATATCTCTGAATAATTCTCAGGGTGATTTTATGGAGAAGTTCTTAAAGGTGATGTGGAAATCTTCGTGGATTTTTTTTGAAAAAAAAAAATATATCAATGCTCCTTGGAGTAATTTTAATAATAATTCTTGAAGAACTCTTTAGGTCAATTTTTTGGAAGGTTCTTGATGCAATATCTAGAAAATTATTTTCAATCTTCTTCTATAAATATAAAAGAATCTTGCATAGAGGAATTGATGTTTTTTTTGTACAAAATTTCGACGACAAATTGAAATAGTGAGAATTTAAATAGGAATCCCAGGAAAAATACTGCTGGAATTGAAAAAATCGATGGTGTTCCTGCAAGATTCCAAAGAAAATCCTTAAGAGAACCATGGCTTTTGTTTTTAAGAATATCCTTTGAGAAACCCTCAGAAAATTGATAATTGAATGTTTGGTGAAAACATGGATGAATTCGAGAAACAAAACAAGAAGATTAGAGTACCTTGTACCTTTCGATTCCGCCCTAACTGCTTATCTTTGACATATATGCGTATTTCGACTACGAGTAGCAGTCTTCTTCAGTGTCAGTTACTCGTATCCACAGGGATGGATGAATTCGTGAAAAATGTGTATGAACTCCTGGAGGATTTCGTAGACGGTTTTTAAATAAGTGTTTTATACGGTTAACTCTCCCTTAAGCCTGATTTGCTACTGAAAAGGAATCGCTAAAGAAATTTCGCCGATTCCTTGCAGAAATTTTCTACAGCGACTCCCATTTGAACTGGCATTTATTTCAACTGCGTACTGCGATCAGAAAAAAGCGCATTCTTGATGTACTCTTTGCAGAAATTTCCCATGCATCAAGATAGGCCGAGAAATTACTTGTCAGCATCGAATTAGGCTTTACTCGATATTCCGTATCTCGATATCGAGTTAGAGAACCATAGTTAAAGTTGGTTTTCATGGCTAACTCGATGGTGCCTTGGATCGCAGTTGCATTGGTTTTGTGTTCTGTAACTCGATACCTCCCTAACTCGATAGTCTCTTCAATATCGAGTAAGTGAGAGTTGACTGTAGAATACTTTGAAAAGTTCTCAGAGGAATCTTAGTTCATGACAGAATTATTAGGGAATGTATAGATGAAACTGTAGCAAACTATAAGTAGGTTTCCGTCGTTTTGTCTACGCAATCCGTAAATCCGTAGAAAATCCTCTTCCGTAGATCTACAAACATTTCCCATAGATCTGGCATCGCTGCATGACGGCAACCGCAGCCCGCCCTCAATTGACAGCTAGAGCTGGCTGCGTGCCGTATGCATACGTTCACGGTGCATTCGCGCGCATTGTGGTCCTACTAAATCACAATCAGGCGGTGCTTAATCCCCATTTTGCACGGATGTCGCGACGACGTCTGAGCCGCACCGCAGCCCAGCTCACGGCCAATCCATGTGACATAATAAATTCCATTGACCTCGTCGGCTGATACGGAGGAGCTGGATGTCAGCGAACCGCATGATTCATCCGGAATTAATGCTCATTAAAACTGACATGACTTACAATTACAAATTGTCTTCGATAAATCTCTTCCCGCTGGAACGCGCATTCGTGGTTCGGAGAGCGATCCGCGCCCGAATCGAAAAGGATCACGATCGATTTCCGAACCGGCTCCTGCCGCACTACACACTGAAATTATTTTACTGATCTCAGCCAAAATCTCATGTATCAAGATATTGGCAGACTAAATGTTTTAACGAGATTTCTGCGAATATTATCGAGATTAGGTTAATATTTACCGAGATCTCGGTAAAAAGCTTACCGAAAATCGGTAACATACTTACCGAGAATTTTTTCAATTCAATTCAATTCGTTTACCGAGATCGATCACAGAATTTTAGTGTGTACCTGTGCAGCGTGCAGAGTGGGAAGCTCGCCCATACAATAGGCCGGCCAACAGATTGATGAAACCCGATAATTGTGAATGAGATTGATGAGCGCTGGGTGGAGAAATAAACAAACCTTCCGTAAGGAGAACCCATTTCGCTCGATCAGCAGCGGATGTCACGCGGGATGATCTTCAAGAGCCGATAAGTGTGTCGCCAGCTACAATGGGATCCGACGGACTCTAGGCCTTTGCCTTTGCGTCGGCAAAATCCCTCAAGGGATGCTCATAATTACATCAATGAATGACGTCTCAGTCTTCCAAGACGACGGATGGCGAGGTGATTTCTGAGCGAGTCTGCCCATCGGTAGCTGTACCGCCGTAAGCAGACCGTGATTTACGATTAGCCTCGGGGGGTCCACCAATGGGATAGTGGTTGAGTGTTCTGCGATGGCGAAATGTTGGGGCTCGTTAATTAGCAAGAGACTGGCTGGTTAAAGATTTGTATGTTTGTGTCATAATCTGGAATGCAGAAAACTCGGTTTTGCAAAAAACGAATTGCATGGTTAAGCCTTGCTAGTTGATCTGGATCGTTCAAGAGTATGATGAGCCTCAATAGTGTGGCATTTTTGCACAACAGATTTCTCCAAACTTTTGAGAAGCCTTTCAAGGATATAAGCTTCTCAATAAGACACACATAAGCTTGTGGGAAGCTTCCAAAAGACTTGCGGGAAGCTTCCGAAAGGCTTGCGGGAAGATTTCGAGAAGCTTGTAGAATGCTTACCAGAAGCTTGCGGAAGCTTCCCTGGAGCTTGCGTAAAGCTTCTTAGAAGCCTACGGAAAGCTTCTCAGAAGGTTACGAAAAGCATAATAGAAGCTTGCGGAAAGCTTCCTTGGAAGCCTTTCCAAGATTTCTTTGCATGCTTTTATTAAGCTTCTCTCCGAGCTTTTCCAAAGCTTTCTTCCAAGCTTTTTTAAAACTATATCTTTATCCTTCTGGAGAAGCCTTTTCAAAACTTCTGGAGGAACCTGTCCGAAGTTCCTATTCCAACCTTTCCAAAGCTTTTAGTGAAGTCTTTCCCATGCTTCTGGTGATGACTTTCTAATGGTGAAGCCTTTCCAAAGCTTCTGGTGAAGCCTTTCCAAAGCTTCTAGTGAAGCCTTTCCAAACCTTCTGGTGAAGCCTTTCCAAAGCTTCTGGTGAAACCTTTCCAAAGCTTCTGTTGAAGCCTTTCCAAAGCTTCTGTTGAAGCCTTTCCAAAGCTTCTGGTGAAGCCTTTCCAAAGCTTCTGGTGAAGCCTTCCAAAGCTTCTGGTGAAGCCTTTCCAAAGCTTCTGTTGAAGCCTTTCCAAAGCTTCTGGTGAAGCCTTTCCAAAGCTTCTGATGAAGCCTTTCCAAAGCTTCTGGTGAAGCCTTTCCAAAGCTTCTGGTGAAGCCTTTCCAAAGCTTCTGTTGAAGCCTTTCCAAAGCTTCTGGTGAAGCCTTTCCAAAGCTTCTGGTGAAGCCTTTCCAAAGCTTCTGGTGAAGCCTTTCCAAAGCTTCTGGTGAAGCCTTTCCAAAGCTTCTGGTGAAGCCTTTCCAAAGCTTCTGGTGAAGCCTTTCCAAAGCTTCTGGTGAAGCCTTTCCAAAGCTTCTGGTGAAGCCTTTCCAAAGCTTCTGGTGAAGCCTTTCCAAAGCTTCTGGTGAAGCCTTTCCAAAGCTTCTGGTGAAGCTTTTCCAAAGCTTCTGTTGAAGCCTTTCCAATGCTTCTGGTGAAGCCTTCCAAAGCTTCTGTTGAAGCCTTGCCACAGCTACTGTTGAAGCCTTGCCAAAGCTTCTGGTGAAGCCTTTCCAAAGCTTCTGGTGAAGCCTTTCCAAAGCTTCTGGTGAAGCTTTTCCAAAGCTTCTGTTGAAGCCTTTCCAATGCTTCTGGTGAAGCCTTCCAAAGCTTCTGTTGAAGCCTTGCCACAGCTACTGTTGAAGCCTTGTCAAAGGATCTGTTGAAGCCTTGCCAAAGCTTCTGTTGAAGCCTTTCTAAAGCTTTTGGTGAAGCCTTTTTTAAGCTTCATGTGAAGCCTTTCCAAAGCTTCTGGTGAAGCCTTTCCAAAGCTTCTGTTGAAGCCTTTCTGGGGAAACCGTTCCAAAGCTTCTGGTGAAGCCTTTCCAAAGCTTCTTGTGAAGCCTTTCCAAAGCTTCTGGTGAAGCCTTTCCAAAGCTTCTTGTGAAGCCATTCCAAAGCTTCTTGTGAAGCATTTCCAAATCTTCTTGTGAAGCCTTTCCAAAGTTTCTTAAGCTTCTGGTGAAGTCTTTCCAAAGATTCTGGCGAAGCCTTCCTATAGCTTCTGTTGAAGCCTTTCTATAGCTTCTGGTGAAGCCGTTCCAAAGCTTCAGGTGAAGCCTTTCCTAAGCTAAACCTGGTTTTAAAAATATTAAGGTAGGAACATCAGATTTATGTTTGAAGACATGAAATCATCGGAATATAAGTCCAATGCTACCCAAAGTTATCCTAATACTGTTAATTTATGTTTGAATTACAAGTTGATTTTGAAACTTAAACACTCAGTATTTTGAAAGACTCTGTATAATAATTTTTACGAAAATTCAGCGGAAAGACTACTTTTCTTGCCGGGTGCTTTGCTAAAAATCTCAATTTAACACTGTTTCCCATGATTGCAGTCCCTCAATCGATGATCCTGTTTCGAACCCTTAAAATTACGCCTCACTTTGAGTATCCATCAAATTTAATTTAGAACAACGAACCAAATCGGCCGTTCTGTGATAGCCATCAATTTCCAGGTCTTAATTTGATGATTGTCATTTGGTGATCGGTTGCGCCGCCACCCGAACATTCGAAATTCAAATGAGATTTTTTTTACCCTTTGGTTCCAGAATTCATCCTCGATTTAATCGAATTTTATACCAATCGATTCGAAGGGAGTGAGAAAAGGATTCCAGGAACACACGGACATGATTGAACGACCCCGATCATCAATTGATCGTTTTGGGAAATCGGTTGATCGGTAGTCGCGGCGCAGCGGATGGGACTGCTAGGGAGCATAAAAATTGATTGGAACTGTTCGAATCCTGTTTGGAATTTGCTGTTAAGATTTTAGGGCTTCGGACTGGCAGGCACTTTACTTCGTAATGATACACCTTCCGAATTTGTTTTATAAGCCATTTTCCGCAATTTATGCAAATTCTGAGTCATTTCGAAGCTGCAGGTCTGCCAAAAGGCTTACGGAGGGTATTTTTTTACGATCAAATACGGCCGTTTTGAATGCATTGAATATTCATCAGACAGAGACACAGAAGCGGTCCAAATGCGTCGATCCAAATCTTGTTGGGACTCTGCTCCAGATCTACCTGGAAAGAGAGGAACGACGATCGTTTCGTTCGGGACCTCGCACTTGAACTCGAAAATGGGAATAGATTTGTTTGTTCTGGACTAGAGCTTGAACAAACAAATCGCAAGCTCCGTGTTTTTGTTTACTTTGCTGAGACTCTTTTGGAATGGCAAGCGATCGAGGCGAGAAGGCTCTCGCTAGAAGTGGGAAGTGGATCACTCCAGCTTGTAGAACTACGATCAACATGGGCGACTCAGGCGACCTAAGATGACGGTTATAAAGTTCCACTTGAACTCTGGCGGCCACGAGGTGATGATTAAACTTTTGGATAATAATGTTTTCTCTGCGGTGATTGTTGTTCTTGTTGCGATCCAGGAGGTAGCTCTCGATCTAGGCCGGGCGATTATGAAAGGAAGTCATTTTTCTATTGACGCTTACCTTGCGCCTAGGTACAACTTAAGCAAGCAAGCAAGCAGCTTATAACGAACCAACAGAATGGAAAGAAGATCATCAGACCAGAAATGGGATCAGCCAAGCCGAAGACGAAGACAGACGTTGTTCTGTGTGCTTTTGATTGATCGAAATGTGTTTACTTTTCCGCGTTGATTGGAGCAAGAAAGGGCACTGGGGTTCAAGTATCCGGGGTGCGGTCAAGAGGGTGAACACTTGGAAGCGGTCTTTCCGGGGAACTTTTTGAATGATTCGCCTATTCAGTAATATGAAAATAGTCGATCAGTCTGTTTGAGTTACTTTTATGTAAAATTAAGAAACGAACGAAAAGTGGTGCCCAAAATGGTTATTTTGGTGACAAGGTTTGAGAAAATAGTGACCAAATAATGGCTTACGGTTTCAAAAAAGGTGACTAAAAGTGATTTGAAAGTCTTGACGAAATCAGATTAATTTCGCTATATTGTATTCTCAACATTTCAAAGCATTGCTTATTAATTGCTTATAATGTGGGGTGGAAACAAAACTGAAATCCAGTACCTCAAATGCCATTAACCCGTATGCTATGACTCCGAATTTGATTTCCCCGAATGTAACATTACCCCAAACTACATAAACTTGAAACCTGAACCCGGGGAAATATCATGCGAAATAATTGTGCATCTTTAGTAACAGCTTTCGGGGTTATAAAATTCGGGGTAATGATACATTCAAGACGATTAACTTAATGTATTTAGGTGTGAATTTTGGTTGTATGACATTTGCCAGAAAACCACTTGCCAGAAAGTCGTTTGCCAGAATCAATTTGCCAGAATGGATCACTTGCCAGAAAACCATTTGCCAGAATGGACCATTCCCCAGAAAGACCATTTCCCAGAAAAAAAAAAAATACTTCATTACCATTACCATTAGCAATACTTAGGCGTGTCAAATCCTTCGAATGATTATGCTTTTGAGTATACGATATATATGGAAATTGTTGTTATATATTTTGCCTTATATAGAAAATAATTGTGTTCTTAGATGAGTTTTTCGTTTAAAAACATATTTTTAACTAATAGTATTATAGACTACGGGGGGCAGATACAGTATTGGACAAAACATTTGCAACTTTTTCGATTTTCCATACAAAATGACCAACTTTGGTAAGCTAGATCTCAGTTATTTATGGACCGATTCGAATGAAACTTTCACAGAACATCAGATATAACTTGAGTTTTAACATATATTTTTGAATAATTTTTCCAATCACAAGTTTAAAAGTAATAACGGTTTGACTAAAGTGTAATTTTCGACGAAAAATTCAAAACTTTTTATCTCAAATTCTGATAGCCCTACACAAAAACTGTCTTCAGCAAACTTATTCATCTCGTCAAAATCTACAACTTTGCTGAAGATACCATGAAGCTATTCCTTCAATATATTAAGTTATGTCAATTATAAAAAATCGTCAAAAAATACACTTTAGTCAAACCGTTACTGCTTTTCAACTTATGATTGGAAAAATATATGTTAAAATTCAAGTTATGTCTGATGTTCTGTGAAAATTTCATTCAAATCGGTCCATAAATAACTGAGATATAATTAATCAAAGTTGGTCATTTTGTATGGAAAACCGAAAAAGTTGCAAATGTTTTGTCCAATACTGTAGCTGTAGCGGTAAACTAACAGCTATTCAACAAGACCAAGCTTTGGGAAGTAGGTTCGAATCTCGTCGGTCAAAGATCTTTTCGGATTGGAAATTTTCTTGATTCCCATTCGAAGTATCTTCGTACCTGCAATACGATAAGCACATGAAAAATGATTAATTGGCAATAAAAGTTCAGTTAATAACTGTGGAAGTGCTCATAGGAACACTTAGCTGAGAAGTAGGCTCTGTCCCAGTTGGGACGTAACGCCAGGTAAGAAGTTTAACTTCTGAAGTGTTCATAGTTTCTAAGAAATAACTATTTTTACAATGTTCTGATGATCATCTTCCAGACTATTTTATTCAAGCTATTATAGGCAACTGTATTTTCAACATTTTCATAATGATTTTCCCTTCTTTAAATGTTAAGCTATTCTTCAGGGCTAACAAATACAAGGACTTACCCTTCTTTATATCATTGGCTGTTCTTCATAATTGTACTGAAAAGGTGTTTTGCTGCATGCAACTAACAAAAGCAATGGAAGTTATATTAACAATACTGTCTCATTTCAATTTTCAATAATAAGAGTATTCAGGAACAAATCAGAAATAGACTGGTAACAATGAACAAAGAGAATTTAAGTGAAATGAAAAAAAAAAAAAATGCAAAAATCGGAAAAAAGAGTCACTGACAATCCTAAAAAAGGAGCTGTATTGAAAGTGAGTCGATCATGGAATGCTAACAATGACCTTTATCCAATCTGTAATCTTCAATGGCTCAAGTCATTTCTAAAAAATCAATCTTCATAACCAACTTGTTTCGTACAGAAAGTGACTGAATATAAAAAAAATCTATGAGTTTTTCGGTTTCCACCGTGTATCATGTCCACGCGGCAGTCCTCCAAGGGATTTCTAAATATCTCTGGTACCAGATAGCAGAAACAAAAAATCAGGGTCAATACTGAATATTGAAGAGTTTTTCGGTAGCCTGTCACAAATTGTGTAAAATTATTTTAAAACAAAAAAACACGTTTTTCAAATTTAAGACTTAAATAATGTTTATAAATTTATTATCATTATAGTTATACTGTTAAAATAATTATTCGCGCTAAACTTATCATATTTCAAGCATAATTTTCCCTTCTTTCAATGAAAGATTGTTCTTTTTAAATGTTAAATGTGTTCTTTTTAAATGTTCGCAAAAATATACTATTCAGCAATAAATCCATTCAACTAAACTAATTCGTGCCAAACGTCTCAGCTTTTTTTCCTCAGGTCAGCTATATAGCAAAAAAAGTTAATCTTACGCCAGTTCTGCCACACATCTTTCACGTTGAAAATTGTTTGCGAAGGAATGTAACAAAATAGCCTAAATTACACGGATCGATCAATTGCTTTGTTTTATATGCTTTTATGTAGTGCTAATAGTCCAATTCTCTTGATGAAATAATCTGAAAGTTGGCTTTACAATGTTTTATGATCTAAGTACAAATAATATGAGTAAATTCAAGATACTAACATAGCAAGTATCGGAAAATTGGGTAGCCTTAAATTTTCTATAAGTTTGTCGATCAATAGATATAAAGGTTAAAAATAAATTACAAAAAAATGATTCTGGGGAATGGTTTTCTGGCAAATGGTCCATTCTGGGGAATGGCTTTCTGGCGAATAGTACATTCTGGGGAATGGTTTTCTGGCAAAAATCATTCTGGCGAATTGATTCTGGCAAATGGTTTTCTGGCAAATGTCATACAATCGTGAATTTTAATTGCTTTTGAACTTTTTGAACATATGAGAAGATGAAAGAAGTACAAGTTGATAAAAAACTAAGACTTGGAATAAGATAGCGTTCTATTGAAATTCAACCAATCATTCAATTCAATTCACAGGAGAAAATAAACGCGTACTGCAAATGCCGACAAATGGATAACAGACGGCTGACTTATGTCTAAGTGAAATTGAAAGTTTCCTTCAGTAGATTCTATAAATAATCACATTTTTTTAAATAAGACAGATACATTTCCGGTTGTTCATTTGAAATAAAACGCATGATATAACCTATTTTCGAATTTGGTGTAAATTATCTGGAAACAATGCTTTTAACTTTTGCAAATTAAGCTCAAGTTTCGTAATTTTGGTTTATTATTGCACTAAATATTTTGCGCTTCACGCTTAAAAATTGATCAACACTTTTTTCCCATACATTCCACTAACGCTCATTAATTTACAGCCAATCAATACTAATCTCTATCAAATATATAAGTTTAAGATAAGATTTGGAAAAAGTTTGTATGATTTCATGAGCGTTGAAATAAATACGTAGCATTTTTTGCATTTTGCTGTGACTAACTACAAATTACATCAATTTTTGATAACTATTGACAAAGTTGAGTGAAAACTATTGATTCAGAAGGTTGAGTTTTGACAAAAAAATGCACCAAGACACAAGGTGATGTAGTAAAATAACTACGATCCCAATCATCGTGATGCCTTCAGTGCATTTGATCATCGAGTGATTAGGACCAAATGTGCTGAAGATATCCAAATGATAGGACGTGTAGTTTGTTTGCTACATCAATTTTTGTCTAGGTGCATTTTTTTTTGCAAAATTCCACCTATCTGTAACTTCTAAATCTACAGTTTTTACACAACTATTTTATAGTTTTGAAAAATTTAGGTAATTTTTACTTCGTCACAGCAAAAATAAAAAAATCGGTTAAGAATCGGCGGAGATATAAGCTTTCTGAAGTTAACCATTTCGTATGGGGAAGCGCCTTTGCTGCATTTTATATGTCCTATACTGTATATTATACCAAAAACTTAATAACTCATGAATATAGTTTTTGGAATCATTCTCAAAATGATTTAGAAAATATTTTTCGCAATTTATTTTTGGAAACTATTGATAAAATATATTATTTCTATGATTCACACTATTACTCCAAAAGCCATTACCCCGGATGGATCATTACCCTGAACGCCTCTACCCGAGAGCAGACCGTTAGGCCGTATGCCATTCGGCCAAAGTCGTTAGGCCAAAGGACATAAGGTCGAAGGCCCAAAGGGTCGTAAGGCCGAAAGGGTCGTAAGGCCGAAAGGGTCGTAAGGCCGAAAGGGTCGTTAGGCCGATATTATATTTGGCCATTTAACGTGAGAAATACTTACTACTATTTCAAATGGCTTCTGTAAAACACAGTCATCAGTGTTATCCCTTCTTTTGAACAAATACCCCAAATAATCACCAAGCTATATATGAATGCTTTATGTTTGCTCTATAATGTGCTACCAGATTTTGTTTTAAAGTGACATAATCTTTAAGAGCTTTATAAAGCATAATTAAAGTGGGAAAGGGCCCCACAACAACTAAATTAATGCAATACTTGGTAAAGCAGTTTTAATGCACAAGCCCTACTAAAGCAATTTAGGGTTCATGATGTATATTAGCTTAAATAATGTATATTTAGGGCTTGCGTCAAAAATAAACAAAACAATGAGTCAATTGGATTTGAACCCACAACTAGGATGATGGTTTGCTGGATGCCTGGCGAGTTGGTTTCCTGTGCTAAAGCTGCTGATGTGATACGGTAGGATAAAAGTTCTTTATAAACGAAGACAATGTGTGCGTGAACCATTACTATTCGCCCAGTTATTACGAATAGGAGGAATTCTGTTCGGCGATTGCACAACAGTGATTTCCTTTCCACAAAAAATGAAACATCAATAGAAATAATTTGATTCTTTCTCGTAGAGGAAGTAATAGAACTTAACGCACAAAACAATGCCCTAGCGCATTGAAAATATTTCAGGGAAGAGAAATTGATCGACATTTCTTCTCGCTCCATATGAATAAAAGAGTCTCGTCATAGATAAAAATACAATATAATTCTGAATGAATAGATATATTTTTAGATCATGAAAACGGGGTTCGAGATGGAAGAAAGTAACGTTCGCACTCGCTCGATTGTCTTACTTATTTATTACAGATTCAAGTGCGTTTAATGAGGTTACGTAATCTTGTATGACAGCATAACTGTATATTCACACTAAACGCTTAGCATAATGCTGAATTAACCCCTCTACCGGCAGCTTCATTTTTTACCGCAAGAAAAAAATTCAAATCGCGATAACTTTTTTGTTTCTCGGTATTTTTGCACCATTTTTTCACAAGTTCTCAAAAAACTCTTCTAGTTTGAGGATCCGTGTCGATATTGATGATTGGTGATCTGGTTTTAAAGATATTCCAATGTTCCTTGGGGGACCGACATTTTCCATACAAAATGTCTTAGGCGGCCATTTTTTTTACGTCAACTTATCGAAAAAGTAAAATGTGGGCTATACAATGCCATGTAATAAGGAGCTACTCTGAAAAAATCATACATATTGGTTATGGATTCTTAGAGATATCTGAAACTCATATCGTAAGAGTTTTTTTTGAAGTTTTCAAGATCTTTTTTTGGTCAGCTTGGTACCAGCAACAAAAATGCTCATTACTCAAAGACGGCTGCTCCAAATTGCTTCATTTTTTCACAACATACTCTCATTAATGTATTGTTCCAAAGAGTGAACATCTGAATACGTTAAAAAATCTGTAGCCTAAGATATATACGTGGGTTATGATTAAGCGTCGGTCCCCCAAGGAATTTTGGAATATCTCTGGATCCAGATGACCAATGATCAATATCGACACGGATCCTCAAACTAGAAGAGTTTTTTGGTAACTTGTGAAAAAATGGTGCAAAAATACCGAGAAACAAAAAAGTTATCGCGATTTGAATTTTTTTCCTGCGGTAAAAAATGAAGCTGCCGGTAGAGGGGTTAAAATAATGCTTGTGGTTTTTTGGGACTGTTCTTTTTAGTTATATTTCACAGTGGATATTATGGGCTTTTAAGTAATGCAAATTATCCTGAACTAACGAATAACAACCCAATCAATCTAAAAATGCTTTCGGCGGCTTCTAGCTAATGCAAACTATCCTAAACTAACAACAAATAACCCGTCATATGTAAAAGTTCATGCGCCTTACGATCCATCAGAATTATCGGCCATTTTCGGTGAAATGACCCTTTCGGCCTAACGGCATTCGGCCTAATGGCATTCGACCTAACGGGATAGAACCCCTCGAATGTCATCACACCGAAAGGCATTACTCAGAATGCCATTACTCTGAATGGGTCATTATTCCAAACGCCACTACCCCGAACGCCATTTTCTCGAATGAATAACATTTCGAGATTTACTCTGATTAGAAGTTGAGAAGATAATTGTACGGATCCTTATGAGTATCAAACGGCTTTTGCTTAACAATGTTTTTGTCAAATATCTGATGCGGCATTCCAAGCACAAGGCAGTTTTTCAAAAACTTTGAAGATTTTGAAAATTTTTCTGGAAAAGTCTACATTTCCTATGTCGTAAATAGAGAAGCTTGCAAATTAATTACAAAACCTTACAAATTCATTACAAATTTTATCTAAATCTTCCAGATTTTGTAAAATTGGGCCTCAAAATCTGGAATATTCCAGGCAAATCTGGAAGGTTGGCAACGCTGATTCGAAGCCAAAAGATATTGTTACTTTGCAAAGAATTTCAAGAAATATGAACGCATGGCCCACTTAGTAAAGGAACAAACTTTTTAGTTTACTACAGCGCTCTGGACGGTTTTAGAAGCTTTTTACGTTTATTTGTTGACAATTGGCTGTCTAACGATAAACTTACGACGATCGACGCGCCAGCGTATTTCATATAACGGAGGGTATTAGAACTAACTTGGAGGTGATGATTTGGAGGTTATTTGGCAATTTGGAGGTTAAAATCCCCTCCAAACACTGGCGTGGGATGTTGACGTTTGATGACGAATAACAATAGCAATAACAGTGATTTTTTCCTGTTCATAAAACGCTCTTGCTTCGGAGGCAACCACCATGCAAGAGGAGCGCAGAAATAAAATAGTGTGCATTGCACTCACCTGGAAAATCCAAAGCGTTAAGGCTAAGTAGCTCGTCAATCGTTTTGGCAACAATGATGACTTTTCAGCTTGCATTTCAAAGTGATAAAACTCAATTTTGATAGTTTATATTGACTTGAAAAAGTATCACTGTACGTGCTTACATGCATAAAGTATGCTGATACTTTTCCAGCTGTGTCAGTGCAAAACCAACTGATTTTCTTTGATTAGAAATCGTGAGATGAATTAGCAACAATCATCAACGACGCGTACAAATTTCAATGACGGCCTACTTCGCCTAAAATTTTCCTAGAAACACGGGTGCGGGCCTCGAAGTAAACGCCGAACGAGAATTAGCTGTTCCATATGAACATATAAGTGACTAGCAACGATAACTCGAAAAAAAAACAGCCAAAACAGTAAAAAGGACAAATTTCTTATAAAATGCTTGCAGCTATAACGTGAATAATCACTGTATCAACGTGATTCTATGACACAATCTATGTTCATATGAAGGGAAAATCTTTTTTTTTTGAAAAATAATCACTACCATGGAGCCCAAATAGTGGTGAACGCGCAAGACCATATTGTAGTTGTAAGTGATCTGTAACCGTAGAGTATCCCCCACCGAGCAGGAGCACTGCCTCTCGGTGAAGGCAATAAATCAGTAATTATCGTAAAACTTACTGTCGTTCATTCGTCTGCCCCTTCGGGACCACATCAAATAACACAACGTAGGGCCTAGTCAACCCTGGACGAAACATTGAATTGAATGAAACTTTAGAACTCTTCCGGTCTTTGGTCTTATTGCTTCTGCAATTGTGTTGAATTCCTTGGACATAGAGTCCCAAAAAATCTTCAATTGATAAGGAAGGCTCTTAGTCAATGACTCCCAAAGTGCTTACATGATGATGCTCACATTTTTTTAGTGCCCGCAAAACAATATACTGCACTATATCTCATACTGTTCGGGGTAATGGGATAGAGCCTCTTTATATGATGACTCAACACATATTTTAAGAAAAATGTAGTAAGTTGTAGGTCTATCCGACCATTTTTGAAGATTATTTTGGAGGTAATCTAAAATGAAACTTTGCTCAACTCCAATAATTATCTATCGAAATTTTTGCCCAAAATTGTTGAATGTAGTGATTTATTGTCGAATGCATAAAAACCAAATGCCTTCAGAAATGAAATTTATAGTGAATGGCTTCAAAAAAGTCACCAAATCACTAAAAAGTGACTCGCTACCAGCCCTGGTCGATGCTTCAAAAGTTTCCTCAGATGCGTTGAAGAAAGTCTTTCCAAAAGCATTGAAAAACCTCAATTGTTTTAAATAGGCTCCCAAGAAGCCTGGGAAAGGCTTTTTTGTCAGTGATTCGCAGAATCTTTACCGAGGTTTGGAACTTGCTTTGTAAAGGCTTCATATAGAAGCTTTGGAAAGGTTTTACTGGTGTTTTTAAAATGCTTCTCAAATAAGCCTCAAATGCTTTGAAAAGTTCATAGGAAGCTTTTAAAAGTTTCATAAGAAGAATAGTGACGTTTTTTAGGATTATCAGAATATACAGATGTTTTTGAAAATATTCTCCAGTGGTTAGTGAAGGCTTTTCAAAAGCTTTGGAAGGCTACTCAGAACATTTGGAAAGGTCAGGTAATTGACAAAGCTTTCTTTAAACTTTGTCAGAGCTTTATGAAAGTGTTACATAAGATTTCCAGAAATTCTGAAAGTAGTCAAATGAGGAATTTATAAGAGCTTTGTATTTCAGAAAGCTTGTTTGACAAAAAGACAGATGAAAACCTCGAAAAAGACTTATTAAAATAGAATCTGAAAGTCCAATAAATTGCCCAGTCCATAACGCTGTGCTCCCTGTGTCTCATTAGGTATACACTCACCATTACATGGCTTAAGCATCTTCATCCAATCGATCGCAATCTCGCTGAAGCCAGCAGCCCCTACTACTGCACCCAGGAAACGGGAGGTGGCTCTCGTAAAACAAAATTATGGCATTTGGTTTTTATGCCCTCACTCACCTGCGTAGAGTTGCGGACCGTAATGGACTTGCAATACACCCCGAAGGACTCCACTTACTGCTCCTCAGTGAACACTGGACACTCCGGTGTACGGGAAGGATAATTTATGGGCTTCGCGCAGTGCAGCTTAAGTTAACCTGTTGCATCTCGCATTAAGCTTTACGTCTACGGATTCGCTCCAGAAAAAAACACTAACGATTGCTGGTGGTACCACCGTTGCCACCGTACCTCTCGTCGTCCATATTATGGCATTCGGTGCTGATGAGGTTGGAAAGATATTCCAGTGCACAGGACGATCGATAAGAATCCAGAATCATTCATTTTTTTTTTTGCTGTTTGGGAAGTAGAAATTGAACTTTGAAAAAATGAGACGAATGATGTGAAGCGAACAAATGAAGGAAGGGATAGTTTTTGGTAGATGGCTTTTCGAAATAACGGTTGCAAGCAGATGTGCTACCGTGACCTTAATGGCAGTGCTGATGGGAAACTCGATTCTAAAGCTGGGAAAAAGCTTTCCTGATGCTTCCTAGGAAGCTCTCCGTATATTCCAGTAGGTCGTTATGAAATGGTCTACAATGATTACTGAGTTCAGTTTCAAATGCTGCTTCCTCTGATTCGCTTATCGAGTTATGGAAGATAACTGTACCTCGAAAATCCAATTCACAATCGTTCTCCATAAAAACCTGCACCTGTTTCCAGCTCTCATTGTGCCCAACGATCTTTCCATATCGGAAAATGTGACCCGGAAATTGCAAACATTTCACGCTTTCATCGTTTGTTGGGCAGAGTTTCTTTCTGGATTGCAGCTGCAACACCTTGAGTATAAGACCTCGTCGTCTCAGCCGTCGACGCCCCAGTCGCAACCATTCGAAACTCGCCGCACTAGGAGCTGTTCTGGGATGAAATAATGCGCCATTGTGCAAAGTGCGCGGTGTCTCGAATGCAATTAATTCCAAACAGAGCGCGCGCGAACAGTTGCCCCATTGCTTAAACGGGGATTGCGTTGTTACCTTTAGGGGGAGATGGGGTAATATGAACCTCCTAAGGAAAAACTCAATTTTAATGGGGAAATTGGTAGAAAACGTTATTCGAAATGGGTTTAAAAGATGCTCACTTAAATAAGCTTGCAATTACTAAAATGTATGGTGCATTTTGCCCCACGTCATTTTGCTACAATGATTGCCAAAATCGTTTTTAATTTTTATTCATCTATATTAGGGTGCCAATGGAATGCATGGGAAAAATTTTACCATCGAATTTCAAAAAATGGTAGGGCTCAAAAGTTTTGTCTCCTCGAAAAAAGTCCCCATGCAAAATTTGAGGTCAATCGGACTTCATTAAGTGGACCCCCAAAGCGGTGAAAGTTTGGCTTTTTTGACCCATGAAAAATTTCCGAAATCGAAATTTTTTTTTGATGCCAGATGTCTTAGAAATGCATGAAACGTCGAGATCCGGTGTTATTTAGAAATTTTTTTTTTGAAAAAATCGACCTTTTGGGACTTAGTAATTTTTTTAGTTGGGGGAGTGAATTGAATTTGAAATGAACGATTTGAATTCAATTGCTGAGAAATTCAAGGCAATAGTATTGAAACATATCCTATATCATTGTTGACAACTGAAAGCATATTATATATGATATTTCATTAGGGTGGTTCATTTACTTTCCATTAGGGTGGTCCTTTTTGTTAAAAAATAAAAAAAAAATAAAAAATAGAATTTTAATTGAATATTGAAGACAATAGAATTGAAACATCTCTCACATTATCTTAAGCCATTTTCTACATTTAATATGCGGTACTTTATTAGAGTGGTTCCCTTATTTTCCATTACGGTGGGCCTTTCTGTCGAAAAATCACAATTTGAATGGGATATTAAAAACAATAGTATTTTATCACCTCTTCTATCATCGTAGGCCATTTCTTTCATTAGATTCGTGATATTTCACTGGGAAGGCTTGAGAATTTGAATGGAATAGAAAATACAAGAGTAATTAAACATCTCCTATGTCATCGTAGGCCACTGTTAACATATAATATGTGATATTCCATTGCGGCTATTGTCCTCAGTTTTGCATAAGGGTGATCATTTAATTTGTAAATTAAAAAAAAATCTCAACAGATCTAAAAAATCAACTTTGTTTGTATAGTTTTGAATCATGATTCTTCATTGGCATGCAACTCTTCGTTAAGATATTTTCATTGAGGTTTTCTTTTGAATAGTTAAAATAAAACGTTCCAATAACAATAATCAGTGAATTCAGTGAAGCACAACTCTAACTGCCATAATCAAAATACAGATAAAAAAGGAATAAAATAATTTTTGACACATTCAAATAAGCTCGACAATAGCTTGATGGGCGACGATGAAGGGCAACAAAAGTGTTTAGTTTATATTTTCAAAAGAGATTCTCAGCCTTGGGCTCCTTCATTCCCGAAACAAAAGTACGTTGCCTTCTGCTTGCTATAGTACACGCAATTCGGTTGTGACAACGTAGGCAATTCCAGTTTTAACAATCATTTCTCGTTTATTCTTCAAAGATGTAACAAACTTCCTTATAGAAATTTCGTTGGAATTTCATATGGATTTTTTCGTTGGAGTTTTCAACGGAACTTTCTTTGGAATTTTAATAGGAATTTCCTTCGAAATTCCTTTTAAAAAATTTTATTGGACTTTTCTACGAAATTTCCTTTGAAATTTTCTACGGAATTTTCATCACATTTGGAAATTTATCCTGAATTTGCTTCAGAATATCCTGTGGAATTTTCTTCGGTATCTTTCGAAGTGCCCTTTTGAATTTTCTGTGGTATTTCCTTCGAAATTTCCTATGAAGTGTCCTTCGGAATTTCATTCTGAACTTTTCATTGGAATTTTATTCGGAGTTTCTTTTTGAGTTTCCTTTGAAATTTGCTTTGGAATTTTCTTTGGAGTTTCCTTCCGAATTTCTTCTAGAGTTTGTTTCGGAATTTCCTGTGTAATTATCTTTGGAGCTTCCTTCAGAATTGTATTCGAAATATTATTTGGAATTTCTTTCGAAGCATTGGAATTTACTTTGGAATTTCCTTCGATATTTTCTTTGGAGCTTTCTTCGGAATTTCATTTGGGATTTCTTTTGGACCTTTGAAATTTAATGCGGAATATTCTTAGAAATTTCCTTTACAATTTTCTTTGGAATTTCTACAGAGTTTTCTTGAGAATTTCCTTACAAATTTGCTTTGGATATTCCATAGAAAATTCCTTAGAAATTTTCTACGAAATTTCCTTTTAACTTCCTTTTTTCATTGCAATTTGCTTCGGGATTTGCTTGGAATTTTGTTTGGAATTTCCTTAGAAATTCCCTTTTGAATATGCTTTGGATATTTTTCAGAATTGTCGTCGGAATGTCCTTTGAAATGTGCTTCAGAATTTCTTTTAGAATTTTATTCAGTTAGTTTTTTTTTTTCGGGATTTTCCTTATATTTTGAAAGTTTCCATCGAAGTTTCCTTTGAAATTTCTTCAGGAGCTGTGATTTTTTCTTCGAAATTCCTTTTTGAATTCCATTCGGAATTTGTTTTAAATTTTTTTTATGGAATTTCCTATGGAGTTTTCGGAATTACCTTTGGAATTTTCCACGGAATTTTCTTCGGAATTTCCTTTGGATTTTTTTCGGAATTTGCTTTGGAATTTTCTACGCAATTTTCGTCAGAATTTCCTCTGAAATTTGCTTCGGAAATTCCGTTGGATTTTTTTTTAGTTTCCTTCGGAATTAACTTTGGAATTTCCGTATACTTTAAAATTCTTTTGCAGTTTTCTTTGAGGCTACTTATCAAATTTTCTTCAGAATTTCCTTTGGAATTCCTTTATTACTTCCTTCAAAATTCTCTTTGAAATTTCTTTCGGAATTTCGTTTGAAATGTACTTCCAAATTTGTTATAGAGTTTCCTCGGAATTTCCTTTGGAATAACCTTTGAAATTTCCTTTGGAGATTTCCTTTGGAATTTGTTCATGAATTTCTTTCAGTAAGTTGCTTCAGGAAGTTATTTTGGATTTCTTTGGAATTACTTTCGGAATTTCCTTCTTCAGTTTTTCAAAAAAAATTTCGGCGTTTCCTTTGGAATTTCTTTCGGAATTTCTTCTGGAATTGCCTTCGGAATTTCCTTTGGAATTCGCTTCGGAAGTGCCTTTGAAATTTCTTATGGAATTTCCTTTGCAATTTCTTTTAGAGCTGGCTTCGGAATTATATTTGGAATTTTCTGCTCAATTTTCTTCCGAGTTTTCTTTGGAATTTGCTTCGAAACATCCTTCAAAAATTTATTCGGCTTTATTTTTATGGAATTTCCTTTTGAATTTGCTTTGGAATTTCTTTCGGGATTTGCTTTGGAATTTCGTTTGGAATTTCTTTTGAAGCTACCTTCGGGATTGGATTTGGATTTCGTCGAAATTTACTTTGCAATTTGCTTCGGAATTTCTTCTGGAGTTTCCTTCGGAATTCCTTTTGGAGCTTCATGCTAAATTTGATTCGGAATTTTATTTGGAATTTCTTTTGAAGCTTTGATATTATTTCGGAATTTTCTTCGGAAGTACCTCTATAATTTTCGTTTCCTCTGGAATTTCCTTCGGTATTTCCTTCGGAATTTTCTCTGGAATTTCCTTCGGAATTTTCTCTGGAATTTCCTTCGGAATATGTTCTGGAATTTCCTTCTGAATTTCCTTCGGAACTTCCTCTGGAATTTCATTCGGAATTTCCTTTGGAATTTCATTCGGAATTTCCTTTGGAATTTCCTTCCGTATTTCCCCTAGAATTTTCTTCGAAATTATCTCTGAAATTTCCTTTGGAATTTCCTCTGGAATTTCTTTCGGGATTTTCTCTGGAATTTCCTTCCGAATTTTCTCTGGAATTTCCTTCAGAATTTTCTCTAGAATTTCCTCTGGAATTTCTTTCGGAATTTCCTCTAGAATTTCCTGCGAAATTTCCTCTGGAATTTCCTGAGAAATTTCGTCTGGAATTTCCGTTGGAATTTTCTCTGGAATTTCTTTTGGAATTTCCATTGGAATTTCCTTCAGAATTTCCACTGGAATTTCCTTCAGAATTTCCACTGGAATTTCCTTCAGAATTTCCACTGGAATTTCCTTCGCAATTCCCTCTGGAATTTCCTTTGGAATTTCCTTCGGTATTTCCTCTAGAATTTCCTTCAGAATTTTCTCTACAATTTCCTTCAGAATTTTCTCTACAATTTCCTTCGGAATTTGCAAAACTAAATTGGAAAGGTCATTGAGACTCAATGCTTGATCTCTGAGATGAGTGCATCTGAAATCACGAAGTAGCAAGCGGATTTTGTATGAGACGAGGACTCCGAACTGGTTCAGCTTAGTGAAGTGTTGCATTCCGAATGAAAATCACGCAAAACTTTTCAAAATGACCTTTCTAACAATGAGAGGCTTTCTAGAAAAGTCTTTTGTTGTTAACTAAGTTACCTTTACATTTTTCGTCGAACATTACGCAAATATTATGTAGTAGTCCACACCATAATCTTTCGGTCTGTAGATATTAAGGTTGAAATTTTTACAATGACACCTTAATTAAGGAAAGTGGACGAGACTTTTGCGAGAAATCATGGTTTCAAACTATACGAAAAATGATGCACCCTAATGGAAAATGAGACAAACTCCCTAATGAAATATGTCAACAGTGTCCAAATGGAACTAGAGGCGCATGAATTCAGAGGAATTTAAAGCCTCTCAAAATAAAAATGAAGACAATGGCCTACGATTATAAAAGAGGTGTTAAAATACTATTGTGCTAAAAATAAAGGATCAAATTCAAAATTTCTTGATTTTTTTTTAATTTTCGGCAAACACCAATGGAAAATAAGTGAGCCACCCTAATAAAATATCACGAATGTAATGAAGGAAATGCCCTACGATGATGAAAGAGGTGAAAATGGTGAAAATACTATTGTTTTTAATATCCCATTCAAATTATGATTTTTCGACAGAAAGGCCCACCCTAATGGAAAATAAGTGAACCACCCTAATAAAGTACCACATATTTAATGTACAAAATGGCTTGCGATAATGTGAGAGATGTTCCAATACTATTGTCTTCAATATTCAATTAAAACTCTATTTTTTATTTTTTAACAAAAGGACCACCCTAATGGAAAGTAAATGAACCACCCTAATGAAATATCACATATAATGGGGGTCCACTTAATGAAGTCCAATTGAGCTCAAATTTTGCCTGGGGACTTTTTTCGAGGAGACAAAACTTTTAAGCACTACCATTTTTTGAAATTCGAAAAATCGATTTTCATTGGCACCCTAATCTATATAAATAAAAATGGAGTGGTGTTTGTATGTCACGAAATGGCTCACGAACGGGTCAACGCATTTGAATGATTCTTTTTCCGTTTCATTCGTCAAGGGTTACGACGTGTTCGTGTGTATTAAAATCCCAGGATATTCACCGGGAAAGTTTAAAAAACGAGAGTGCACGGAACTGTCATTTTGTATGGGACGATCCTTAGCGTTTTTCAACAGCCTACTTGATGGCAAGACGAAGTTTGCCGGGACCACTAGTTATTTATATTTTTTAATGTGTTAATTGGATTTTTTCCCTAAGAGGCGGAAATGGTCGAATTTGACTAGAATATATTGGATACTAGTGGCCCCGGCAAACTTCGTCTTGCCATCAAGTAGGCTGTTAAAAAACGCTATGGATAGTCCCATTCAAAATGACAGTTCCGTTTACTCTCATTTTTCACGATTTCCCGGTGAATTGCCTGGGAGTTTTATACATACAAACACGTCGCAACCCTTGAGGAACAAAACGGAGGAATAATCATTCAAATATGTTGACCCGTTAGTAAATTATTTCGTGACATACAAACACCATTCCATTTTTATTTATATAGATATTGCAATGGCGCGTTTTACCCCGAAGGCGCATTTTATACCAAGTTCCCCTACTACCGAAGGAAAGGGTGATTAAATATATGAACCTAGGCTAACCGAGTTGTGGCGAGCTCAGCCCCACTGATAAACACACTGCACCGCGAGAGCACTTTTAATGGGTCGTTTCAAGCCGAGCCGAGACTTCAAGAGACAGATTGAGGTATGGGTAATTTGCCGGAGAGCTAGGTTGTTATTGGGGCCGCTGATCCTGTTGTAACAACTAGGGGCTGGTACCGTTCCATTCAGTGGTGACTTTGCTGCGTTGAAAAGGGTAAGGTTGCAGAAATATGAACTGGACGGGCTGCTAATTGCTACCGCATTTATAATCAGTTGTCAAGTTGCGAAGACAACTGTTGGGGGTCAACTTGGAGCGATTACCATTCGTGGAAGTGGCTATTGAAAGATAGGTGAATTACAGAACAACTTGAGCGGTTTTACTAAGAATATTTCCTTTTTGATCCTGGACGAAAACGAATTGAAAATAGAAGGAATGTGGTTGGTGGGATTTGAACCCACTACGCATCGGTAGCAACCTGCACCTCTAACCACAGAACCATTACTGCAATTGATGAAAAAGCGCTTTTTCGTTTTTTTTATTCTCGAACTGAAACATTGTCCAGAAATTATCCACAATTTTCTCTTTTTCATGCTACATTAGCTGACATCCAATTTCCGTACATAATCTGCGGAATTTGGCATCAACACCACGTCGCATTGTGCTCGCACAATTTAACGGCAATCAAAACTCGATTCCCTGGCTCGTTTCTAACCGAATTTTCCTGCTCCTACAACAAAAGCCCACAAAGTGTTTACCCAACCGCGCCAAATGGCCAACAATCAAAAGAAGATTTCCCCCACTTATGACTGCCAAGTGGTTCTAAATCATACGTTTTAAGAAACTGACTTGGCCCAGCCGAAAAAAGTGAATGCTCACATACCTTAATTAATTAAGGCAAACTTCGCGAAGCTCGTCATTTGCTTGATGGAATCAGATCGCCGTCATCGCGCATCGAATTGCAAGTCAAAGATGTCTTTGAACCCGGCAAGAAAAGGGCAAAATGTTGCGAACGATGGAAAAAAGTGGTCTCAATTTCGCGTTGGTTGCAATACACCAACCATTAAGCGATCTCCCACTCTCTTTTCTGCATTCATTTGGGCCGTTTTCCTCCGGGAATGGCTCAATCTCGAGCGAGCGTTGACACTGAGGTGATAAAATGAAACTTTCGCCCGTTGTTGTCCAGAAAAATTAAAATTCATCTCAGCGCAAATGCGCTGCTCGACCGGAGATAAAACTGTAGAGAGTAGTCAACCCCTCAAGCCAGCATCTGCAGCAAATCCCGACTGAAAGAATAAAATATGCATTTAATGACGGTGGGATTATGTGATTGAAATTTTTATGGTTTCGGACGCTGGATGCGATACTGTGGCGTCGCGGATTCGATGCATTTAGTTCGTGGGTTGCGCGGATTTTCGGTGCAATAAAAGGTGCGTGGGTGACGACGCGAATCGACAGGTCTTTGAACGCGGGAAACATGTGTTTTCGATGGCATTAAGCGGCGAATCGATGCAGTTTGGCCAAAACGATTCGAATTTATGGGTTTTGCTTTCATATATTACAACAAAATTCTACAGAAAA
Organism: Aedes aegypti; assembly: GCF_002204515.2. Taxonomy (NCBI): domain Eukaryota; kingdom Metazoa; phylum Arthropoda; class Insecta; order Diptera; family Culicidae; genus Aedes; species Aedes aegypti. Next base: position 29,697,593 of record NC_035108.1, read on the forward strand.
ACTTTAGCATGGCTTCAAACATGAGCTAGTTTATTAGAATATTTTATGTAATGGTTTCGCAGTTTTGGAAAGGTTTCACCAGAAGCTCTGGAAAGGCTTCATTAAGAAAGACCGCGGCATGGAACTGCTTATCTGAAGCTATTATAAGGCTATCCAAAAGCTAGGAAAAGGCCTTCCAGTCGTTCGTCTAGTATCGTCTAGTTTGAAGGTGCATTGTGCTAAGAAATTTGGGTTCGATTCCTACCTTAGTCTAGATGGACTTTTCGTAAGATAAGTGGTGCTACCTATACTAGTCGTTTTCTAGTGTGATAGTTCCTTAAAAAGACAAAACGTTCACTGGAATCATCAACGTGCCAAAAATCGAATTCATAGCCATCTTGTAATAAAGACTGTGTGACAAAATTTAACGTGTGATTCTTCAACTAAATCTCCGATCAGTTCATTCCATGAATTATACTGGGTTTAGGGAAAATTATCGACAGACAAAGCGTCGAAAAGACAAATTTCTTTACAGTTTACTCAACCAGGATAATTTTAACTTTTGAAATTGTCACTGTTTTATTGTGAAACAAAACGATACCCAGATAAACATTATTCAAAAAATATGGTGAGCTCGTTTTATAGTATTATTTTACGTATTCTACGATTCTCGCATAACAAGCAAAACAAAATTACGGATATTTTTTTCTTTTTCCGTGAATAAACATTAATTTTCAATACCCACTACATGCATGCTTCTGCGGAAAAGCTACTCACTGCACATTGCAGTTGTGCCAGTTTTCTTGGGGCGATTGCCATTTGATAGCCCACTTTCTTCGCATCGTCTCAGCGCCATTAGGACGATATAGGTACCTAAGTGGTATGGTACTGTTGCGCTCAAAGAAAAGCGCAATCCAGACGAAATGGAGCAACCAAGATGAAATAAATTTAATTCAAATCAATCTAGATAAGGCGGCAAAATTGGAAGCCTGTTGCACTTTTCACCGGCATAGGAAACGAATCGAGTGCTTCCGAGCGCATGTTTGCAGATATCGCTTATCTACGGAAAAGAGTAATTAAATTCTAGCGGCTTCACACCTTGCCCCAGCAAGGAATGTTTTAATTAGGCTCCGTTCAGGGCGATTCGGATTTAACGTCACTTTGATTGCATTTGTTTCCTAACAACCAATAAAGAAAACTTCCATTCTTCCGAGAATCCAGTCCGCCTTGAGCTTCGGGCCACGCCCTCTGCTTGCTCGCTTCGAAATCTTTACCTTCGATTTGGTTCCAGTGATTCATTTGCATGGTTCGCTCGATTGGAGATTTTGCATAAATTTACAATCATCTGCGATCTGCGCTCTGTTCACGCGCGCGCGCCTTCGGATACTGCAGAAATCAATCGGATTAAAAAAAAATAATTTGTATCCGCCACGCTGGCCATAGAAGCATAATTGTCCTATTTGGAAAAGTAGACTTTGAGGAAATAATGCTGAAAAAATTGAAGTTTGTGGCCTATATTTTTAATAAAATCTTGTTTTTATTTAATAACACGATAAAGCATGTTCTTACAAATACGTTGCCTATTTTTCTTGCTCAAATAACAGCTAATTCAAAATTAAATTTCAATTTAAAAATGTGATGAAACTTCAACTTTGGAACTTTTGATCATCTTTGAAGTTCATTTCGATGATAAAATCCACTGGGTTTTGCTTTTTAACACTGGGGTTGTTCCTATCTGACATTTCGGAAGATACACGGAAAACATACTCCACTCAAAATCTGCGTTAAAATCTAGGAGTGCGGCATGGGCTCCAAAACAATTTTTTTTTTTTTAAATTAAAGTAGAAAATTGAGTAAACATGTATTTCTGAGATACGCTCAAGCGTTCAGTACAAAACTTGAGATAGGACTTTGGTATCCTATTTTTCAGTACATCTACATTGCTTCTATCGATCAGCTAAAACATAACTTTGAACACAATTTACATTTTGCGCTGAAAGTTCATATAGAAACTGTTACGTCTTTATCTTTTAACATGGATCAGTTTCGTATTTTCCCACAATATTTTCAAGTAGAGTGTGTTTATTTCTATATGCGTAGTAAAGTTATATGAATGTTGCGATAAAAAAAGGTGTTGGTTCGAAAATTCATATGGGCCACTTGTGCTTTTATGGGCAGCGCAATTCGAAGAGTAAACCAATTACCTCCACCGTGTTGTTCTGGTAGTGCGCAATTGAATTGTTTCGCAATTGAACTGCGCACAAACCTTTCTGGCTAAGGCGGGGACGACCGTCAGAGATTGCGGATTACTGATAAGCATCAAGTTTTATGCTCAGGTGACGGTTTGGCGGGGTTTGTTTCGGGATTCTGTGGGGAGATCTCTCAATCGAACGGTTACTCAGAAAAAGAGGGCGGTTTTTGGAATGTCACGTTGAACGTCGATCGATAGCGGTAGAAGCAGAATCGAGCGATCGAGGTTTGTTCGGATTCCGTGTATCTTGATCGGAAAACAGGAGATTTGAATACTTTTATGAAAATGAACTGAATCGAACGTTTTTGTTGTGGTGGATATTTTTTGTGGCCCTCTCTTAAGGTATTCCCAGATTTTGAACAGTTCTGTAGTAATTTTCGAATTCCAAATCGTTGGTAGAGTTCTGATGAGACCTTTGGACCTTTGGATTTTCAGCAAGATATATACTTAAATACTACTATAATTACCCTAAAAAAACGAAGGCTCCGGAATTTCTACCGTCATGGAAATCAACCTGATATATTCGAGGCTGAAGAGATCTTCAAACAATCTTAGTCTCTTAAACAGGAAACAGAAATGCAGAGCGCGTTTGATTTCCGTCAAATATCTTGGTAGATTCCATAGCGATTGCACAAGATTTGCCAATGCATTCGTTGAAATGCTTGGAAGTTCGGGCAATTGTCTCAGATTTAAAAGAAAATCTCGTTAGAAATCGTTTGAGGATGTCATCCGGAACCGACAGGGAATCTTTCAAGCAGGCATTGCAGAATTCGTTCAATTTGGAAGCTGCTTTGATCGTAGCAGGCGAAGAAAAACATCCAATCTGTACCGGCCCATGATCGGCAGTGTATCGCAAGTTGTAACAAGTTTGATAAGTGAGAGCATCGAAGAGAGCCCCAAAGAGAGAGCGGTGATATATTGATTAACATGGGCGCTGGCCAAATCCATACATTCAGTTGGGATGGGACCGAAAATACCTCTGCATCTCCACAATCACAACGGGAAGGGTGTTTGTTAATGAGGGAGGAAAAAAGTCCGGGTTGGTGATGCGATCCATGGATAAGAAGGAAATATATTACTCTTACTTGAAACTAGTTTTGAATTGTTGTATCGCAGTGAAAGGATTTTGGAAAAAGATTGAAACTAATCATAACAAATGGGAAAAACGATTGAGTTAGTAAGCGAGCATTGATACACTCAACAACAGTTTCTTAGCTGTATAATAAATTTTCCGTGTTATTTTTAGAAATATTAAACTATTCGTTTCAATAGTACACTCCAACCTCTTTTTACGATGTTTTTTACGATCACTTTTTTTACGACCGAAATTTAGAATAACGACCGTTTTTATGAATGATCAATATCTTGAAAAGTAATCGAAATAGAAGGTCATGAAGTTCAGCAAAATCGTACAGTAGATTAAGGGCTAACATTCGGCTAACCAGGCGATGCTACTGGGCATCGAAATTTTGGATTTCTGATATCTCAGGATCCTGACCACTTAGAAAGATGGTGTTTTTGACAAAGTTGTTCAGTATAGTAGTCACTTTTGTTGCATTTGTTTCATAGACAACTAGAAAAACTTATATTTGACTGAAAATAAACATAATTTGTTTATTCAGAACATGTTTGAAAAGAGTATATCCCTTTCGGGACGAACCAGCACAATTGTGCTGTTCGGCACCCTTGACATCGAATGACTATTTCAGCCAATAAATCATTGTTTTACTAAACTTTTTCGATTTCGATTACTGATTTATCATTAATACTTGTAATCAAGCACAACAGCTTTTTTTACATCGTGTTTAGAAAACACCAGCTCAGGGTAAACAAAAAGTAAACAAACACCGTAAGAATTGAAAAAGTTTTATCTGTCGCAACTTTTCAACTATTCGTTATTTCTAGGTATGCACAGATACGAATCGAGAGTGAAAGAGTCATTCTTTGAAATGGTGAAGACCAAATGAGAATTGATTCACACAGCAAATATTTCTGGAGGGACAAAGTGGGACCAGCACAATTGTGCTGGTGCCGGCACTTACCCGGTCGATGTTCGTTGTAGACTACCAATTTTCATTTTCAGTATTTTGATCGAATTAAGTGGCTGAATCTGGTTCTAATGTCCACAATAGTGCATAATATTGGCATTAAAACATGAATGAGTGATTTCATACGAATCATAAGGATGATGTACCGTTCGAAAACTATGTAACAGAAACTCATAGCTTTGGTTTAAAAACTTTTATTTTTTATACGTCCATATTTGAAATAGATTGGGAATCACATTTAATGTTTAAATCTCCTTTAGCAAAGTTTAAGACAAAGTAAAAGTTTAGGGGAACGTTCAAAAATTACGTCATTAATTTAGGGGAGTAGAGGTGTATGAAAGTGCGACAGTGCATGTGGGCTAAAGCGTGATAGTGGACATGGGAGGATTTAGATTGGCTTAAAAACAATGGACGTAATTTTTGAATTTTCCCTTGCTTTGATAATTGATCAATACCATGTTGACGCGATAATCCATTTTGGTGTTCTACAATGTATGCCGGTTCAATTTCTGCCATAATATTTATGAAATTTGACAACTGAAGCTGAAAACGTGTTTGAGGTTATGGCTTTCAGTCTTAAATAAAACTCAAAAACGGATTTTTGCTTACATCCGACGTTTCGGACACATGTATTGTGCCTTTTTCAAGGATTAGCTGTAATCCTTGAAAAAGGCACAATACATGTGTCCGAAAACGTCGGATGTAAGCAAAAATCCGTTTTTGAGTTTTATTTAAGACTGAAAGCCCATAACCTCAAACATCAACATAACAGTCGTACCTCCAAGGAAGCTGAAAAACCTTTACTTACTATTTGCTTCCAAACCACAGAGTCCTTTGAATGGCATACTATTGATGTATGCAGCCCATGCTAGTCTTCTTCTTCTTGGCATTACATCCTCACTGGGACAGAGCCTGCTTCTCAGCTTAGTGTTCAATGAGCACTTCCATAGTTATTACCTGAGAGCTTCCATTGCCAAAGTTGCCATTTTCACATTCGTATATTATGTGGCAAGTACGATGAAACTCTATGCCCAGGGAAGTCAAAAAAATTTCCATTACGAAAAGATCCTGGACTGACCGGGAATCGAACCCAGACATCTTCAGCATGGCTTTGCTTTTTAGTCGTGGACTCTAATCACTCGGCTAAGAAAGGCCCCTGCTGGTATTACTCGCAAATATGTTGTTTATGATGTATGAAATGCGTTTGAAATAGTTTACTTAACTATTAAACAATGTATGATGTTATGGAGTCTAGATTATCCGCTCATATAAAAAATATCGTTTCATTCCTTTTACGTTTAAAAATATATTGTCTAAATCTGGAATTTTGAGACTTAGATAAGCTGATGTATTAAAAATAAAAATCTGTACTTTATTGCCGTGCGTATAGTGTTGCAAAGTAACTAGCAGTATCGATCAAAGAAGTTTAGGTTCAATTCCCGCTGCAGTATTTTTTTCGTCAGATCCGTATTACGATTGTGCCATTTAGCGTTGCATGCTAGTCCGTTGATTCGTGTGATGCTTCCTTTAACAGCCATAGTCGTACATAATGCTTTCAAGGAAACTTTCCACGGTAGGATTGACAGCTAAAAAATGTACATGCAACCGAAACGAAAGGGAAAACAAAACTTACGAGTATGGTCGAGCTTTACATTTTCCTTAGTAATCTAACGGTCACACCGATTGCGAAACTTTAAAAGCTCATGAAAAATCAAAAAAGTCTACTGTTTGCAGCTGTCTAGCTGTAAGAAAAATGCTTAGATAATTCAACGGTTAGGTAGAACTAAGATTCAGATTGATGCCGGTTGTATTACAGGCCAGAGCAAAATTGCCGATCAAAGGGATCCTTTGGCGTGAAATTTGAGAATGAAATTGTGAGGGCCGCTTTTCTCCCCTGATAAACAAAAAAAAAAACCTGACTACGCACATGTCCCTCGCCCCCTTTAAAAGCTTTGTAGGTCGTAAGCGTAGTTCATAAGCAAATATTAACATGTTAAAATTTGAAAAAAAACAGAAACAAAACATATGTCCCGATTTTGTCAGGTTCCCCATTTTGTCAGCCTAAAATTCATCGGGGGGCTGACAAAATCACTAAACAATTCGAAGGTTTATTATTATTTTCAATTTTAATTTTTATTGCATAATTATTTTTGAGGAAAAATCCCACATAATTTGGGTAGATATAAACAAACATAGCAAAACAAAGACGATTTGATTGAGCCAATTAGTTTTCAAGTTATTCACACATGTATTTTTACCTTTATATGACGTAGACTAGTTCTTGAATAATCTCGATAAACGTCATCGTCACGTGATGCTTTGAATCTTAGAGAGAATATGAAGTATTTTTATCTCTCGTACATTGTTCTCGTTCCATTTATAAAAAAATCATATTAATTAAAATACATTATTTTTTTTTAAATTTCAATGTGCATAAAAAAAAACATAATTATTTCTGAATTTTTGGGTCACCCTATCTCACGAAAGAGCACCCTAATGACGAAATAAAAAAATACGAGTCCAAAATTTTTTAAAAAGGCATGACTTAAACAACTTTCTAAAAAAATAAAAAAATTTTTTTTTTTCGAACATCGACCGCCTTGGGGACGGACCAGCACAATTGTGCTGGTCTGAATTTGACCCTAAAAAGTTCATGGAGTGATAGAATAGCCAAAATAAAGAATGTTTTGTTCTACGAGATGATGAGTTTATAAGGTAAATTTTGAAATAATCACTCAAATATGGTCCGTCCCGAAATGGATATATTAAGACATATGTAACATGAATAGGACATATTGAGACTGTTTATTTGTCGTACATGTCTTAAACAACCGAAATAAGACATAAAACCAAACACATGTTTTGATAAACATAAGAAGACAAATATAAAACATAATATGGTTGATACATAGTAAACATAATTAGAACATTTTCAGCAAAATGGTAAATTTGTATTGCAAAACAAATTATATGCTTTAGTAGAACATCTCCTCCATTCAAGTTCAATATTGAAAGGTTCAACACAACAAAATAGCGACTTACGTGAGGAGGACAAACTGTGTATTTTTAAATTTGGATTTATGTTTTCGGTGTTACTTGGGTAGCTCAAAGGCAATCTTTATTTGAGCCAAAACGTTCGAGATTTATCCAGCAGTTGGCGGTTGTGAGCAGAAAACTGTTTTTTTTCGCGGATATTTCAGGATCCTTACTGTGTGAAAACGTGGCGTTTTTGGTGGAGTTGTTAAGTTGGCTATAAACTATCTTTATTTTAGCCAGTAGATTTGAAAAACACAAGAGATATCCGCAAAACAAAAAATCCATGCTCAATAGTGCCACCTCTTGAAAAAATCTCGAATCTCTTGACTAGAATAATGTAGTCCTGAACAACTTTGTCGAAGACGTCTTCTTTCTAAGTGGTCTGGATTCTAAGATATCGGAAAAACAAAAATATCATGCACACTAGTATTACCTGGTTACCGAATCCCGTTGCTCAATGGATCATTGAATGTAATTTTTGCATGTGTTCACCGCATCAAAACAAAGGCGCCACTGTATATGGGATTTAACATTGTGACAGCATTGCTGTTCTGTCAAACACACGAGGCTACGGTGGCGCTATCTATGCTTTCCATAGCGGCCGTTTTGGTTATTTTAATGATCCATTATCACCGTATGTAAGCTCTTTAGCTATTGAACAACTTTTCTCAAGATACCAACCTTCCAAATCATCAGGATCTAGAGATATCATATGTTCCAAAGGTTACATTCTCATACCTTAAGCACAGACAAACAGACGTAACACTTAGAACAAATTTCTTCAAAATCCATCGCCCAGTGGTGCAATCATCAACTGGTGAGCATGGCGGTAGTGTGAAACGTCAAATGCGAAGAAAAAACGATACGCGCGCCTCTGGTTGTGAGATTTGTAACATAACTAATTTGCAATCATCGTTAAATGAGTGGTCGATGAAAATTTCGTCAGTGTTGCGCCTGTTTGTCTGCGCCGCAAAGTTCATGTAGTGCAAATTCAAAAAAGCGCCCCTACCGGCCCAGTTTTCAACTAAAAGGATGATGCTCAACTCCTAAAATAGATCGTAATGAGTACTGAAACTGTGCTATCTAACATACGAAATATTCAACAACACCCCCAAATTAATGAAATCTTAAAAGCTCTGTGTCTCTTATAACGTCCCTCATCCCTGTGTCTTATAGGAGACCTGACTGTATTTAGCTTATTCGAACCATTTTATCAGTGCTGCCAGCGTAAAAAAAACTGATTGTATTTCGCTTTCCCGAACGCAATGTGTAACACAAAATACATACCTAAACTTTGCTTAAGATTCGACTTAAAAAACATATATGATATATTGAGTTTTATAAATTTCACTTGAGCAGTCTTGCCAACCACGACGAAATTTTGAACTCTTCATGAAAAACATGATTTCAGTTGAAGAGTATTCCTATGTAGCTAAGCATTATATTTTTATATTCTGCTTAAGTTTTATGATATTGATCTTTTCTCAATTCTTCTTAAACAGTGTTGTCAGCCACATGAACATTTTTGCTTCGGCCAACTGTATGGCATGCAGCACTTTTTTTTAACTTTGGTGAACATTCGGTATCGACTTTTAGTACATAACAAAATTATATCACTTTTAGTACATAACAAGATTTATCGAAAATAGGTTGATACTATTTTGATGCAGGATGTGTTAAAATAACTAAAATTATAACAAAAAAATATATGAGTTGTATAATAAATATAATTAAATGTGTTCTAAATCTATGAAAAACATATCATTCTCGGTTATATTTGTTTATAATTATAATACTGTGTAACATACGGGGTAACTCATTTAGTTACGAGTTTCATCAATTATAAGAAAGTTCTAATAAAACATGATGAAAAACGCGCAATAAACACAAAAAAATGATGTTTTGCTATAAAACAAGCAATTTAATATTGGAATTGTGTAGTTAGTTTTTAATCACTTGCAATTAGTCAATTATTAAATGATGATCATAAAATTTTGTTAACAAATTCAAGAGATTCTTCCTTTATTCTCCCCAAATGAAAACAAAGTAACTCATTTTTATCATAAGTTAGTTTATATTTACAAAAAAATGATATGATTAATTACACATTTTGTTTAAATGTTGAAACTATAAAGAATAGGATTGAAATGAAATGGTTGAAAAAACTTAAAACCAAACAATCGTAAGTCTAGAAAAAGAAGTAAATTTACAAATATTATAACTTATTGTCTCAACTAACGTCTTAAGTATCAAATTATGTGTCTCTAGTAGATTTGGGGCTGCTGAATCTGATGACTTTCTCAGAAATGCTCCTGCACGTCACAATTTTTAGCTACATGTCATTAAAGTTGCATAAAACACTGGTTTTGTTAATGTTTACATGAAATTCAAACAATGATTAATAAAAAAAGATTGTAATCTTATCCACCAAGCATGCAAAATAGGACTTTAACTTTCATTTTAGATATAATTTGGTTGAAATTGTACGGTTAAATTTGGGTTAAATCGGTTTTTTCAACATGCTTGCAGTCTCCACACAGAGTTCTTCATTTCTTTTATATGGCAAAATACAATACTTTTCTAAACCAACAAAAAATACTTTTAAACATCGGAAGTATTATGGTAAGTATTGTTATACACATGAAGTTTGAGTTCTGAGACAAATTAAGCGAATAAATTGCCACATAAGTTGGAAAACTTGCATGCAAGTTGGCTGACATAGTGAAATTTAACATTTTCAACAGCCAATATCTCATAGACTAGACGTGCTATGATTTTTTCTGAGAATGGCAATGGATTCAGCAACACCTAGTTTAGTAAATAGCGGTATTTTGGTGCTTGAGACAAGACCGTGTTCCACAGTGTTATCAGCAGAGGCGCATCCACGTTCGAAACCATGGGTAGGACAAACGTTGGCAAACATTTTGTCCACAATGAAGCTAAGAAACTTTTAAACCCTATGGAATCCTAGGCTGGAAATTAAAGGTGATTGTATTTGAGGGGCCCAAAAGTGGTGTAAGTAACATTTTGATCGGTTTTCAGTTGAATATACTATAACAATACATTTTCTAAGTTTTCCAACGGTATTTTCAGCTGATTTTTCTGTCCGTTTTTTTGGCTCTCATACATTTTGATGGAATGATATAGCTGAAAAAAAAAATGCAAAATCAATTTTCTCGAAACAGATTTTTGTCGCTTACACCTCTTTGCTTCTAATGCTTATTTTAATGTCACGTCACAACCACATGCACCGAAGTGATAGAGTTCAGAGTTGGGAAGATATGAAAGCTTCCATTGCCAGCCACGCCCATCTTCTCCGTTACTGAGATATATCTTCCTATAGGAAAGGATCATGATGATATTATATCTACTTAGCAAGAGACCAGCGACTCATCCACGCCCTCATAGATATGAAGGATTAGAAGTCAGTGATACGACCGGAATATGACTGTTGGAGGTGGTATTACTAGGAATTGTTATATTCACTTGATAGTTATCCGATGGTCTAGGGATTGAAACATCGAATTTCTCCCTAGAGTTCTAGTTCTTATTAAAGCCAAGGCTTAAGCGCCACTACTCGCTCTCTGGAACGATAATATGAAAAGAGGGATAGTTTTATATAAAATTGTAACCCTCAATACTTATTATCATTTAACATCATTCCGATAGTTTATATACGATATAAGAATATTGTTCTTTAGGTATCATCGTATACAGCAAGAAGTCAATGACTCTATGACACCAATATCTATATAAAACGTAAGATAAGTGAGGAGGTATTGGCTAGTATACGTTATTATCGAGTGATAATTTTAGATCACAATCTTCGAGGGTGAAGTTGTTTCTACTTAATGATTTTTCGATGATCCTTGATCAAATCATTTTTCAGGAATCAACTAAGAACTAGTTCCATAAATTCCTACGCAATTCCGAATTAGCCAAGAACTTCTAGGAAGTGTGCGGTGGGAGCTCTATAGCAATTGTTCTAAAAATCGTCAAGTGATTGAGCAATGCTTGGGTAGATTATATAAGGAGTGATCGCTCGTTTGAAATTGCTAGCACCACCACACACATGGCGTGTATACTACGATGCAATCGGTCTTAGATTAATCCATTACTTCTTCTAATCTTCAGATGATTCTTTAAGGATGTTCCAGATATTTATCAAGAATTACTTCCTTAGCAATCCTTTCAATTTATTGCAATTAATTTCAGAACATATACAAGGTTGATCGTAGATTTTTTTTAGAAACCATACATTGATTCATTCAGAAATGTCATAGAGAATGATTGCATTATGTAGTATTTCTAACGGTTTAAGAAGTTTCGTGTAACAATTCTTACAGTTAGTTTCCCAGGATTTTCACTATAGATATTCTCAAGCCTTCTTCAAACTTGTGAGAACTTTAGGGGTCATGCACAAACCATGTCACGCTTCAAGTATATTGAACAGATGATAAATAGTTTCTAATGATCTTTGTTTTTTTTGTTTGGTGAATCATGGGTAGGACAATCCTTTGACTGTCCTACCCAATTATTTTTGTGCGTAGTACATGTCCTGATTATCATCATATGAAAACTTAAATGGCCACATTAAAAAGACCTCAATCCATGCTTCAACTTTGCCGAATATCTCTGATCAGTATTTCCACATCTAGACGTTGCATTCAGTGATAGTTTTTAACCTACATAAATTCATTTGAGCCATAACAACAACCATAACTTTTATTTCTGAACAAAAAATCTCAAAAAGATACTTTTGTTTCACATTAACGCATCTAAGCCAAAATTTGTACAAAACGAGCTTGTTAAGTAAGTCTTATAAAGAACTAAAAAACAACGAAGTATAAGTGGACTTTCATCTGCTGGATTCATTAAGTTTCAATGATTATTTTGGAAGTTAGATCAAAATTAACGATTTTCCCGTCAAGAACATGCAAATAGCGATAATTTTTTTCTAAATCCCAATCGATTCCTATAACTGTTGAAGTTATCGATCTTTAAGTATAGCATAGCATTAACGACTGTACAAATCGTGGGTGGCTGTACAATGCTCAACTCTATCGGTTTTGAGAAATCTATATGTGGTGTCGCAAAAAAAAAACTTCTGGGTTGAACTCTTTTTCTACAAAACAGAAATAAACGAAACAAGCATCACATTGTACACCTGGCCACGTCTTTAAAATCGCTAGGGGAAGGGAAGAAATGTTAGTTCTATGTCTACTTAAGAAGATAGATGGAACCCAAACTATCTTCATAGAAGTAACGGGATAGGGAGATTGTGTTAATAGGGTAGGGTGTATAAGAGGATAAGCTCAATTCGACAATTTAGAGCATTATTGGTAATAAAAAAAATAATATGTATTACAATTGATTTGAAATTTACCTGATCACTTCCGAAAAAAACATTTGTCTCGCATAACTCTAAGCCGAAATTTGCATAATACGAGACTGTTAAGTTAAACTTATTGAAGAACTTAATAATCATCAAAACATTGTTTTCCCTAACATTGAATTTGTCAATAAATATTGAACAAGAAATTGGGACAAAATAGACATAATTTGAAGTTGTTCAAATGATATGCTTAAAGCAATTATCATGAAGATGTTGTCTAAAAGACCAGTAATTAATGATGGCTATCTCCTGAAGCAAAATTATCCCCATCAGATTCGCAAAATCAATTAAACCAAAATAAACCAACAAACAAAAACATATCTTAAGATGACTTTTATGACGTGCTCCACTTACAAAACACAATATTATTAGTTGTTCCAAATGAATCAAAAATCACATGTCGCCCTCGGGGCAACATGCAGCAACGACCCCCCTTCTCATCTGTCAATGGCGACCCTCGATCGATCGGATCACACGCGGAATGTCCGATGACTGATCACTTTTCTCGAGCTGAAGTTTTACGACTCGGGAACTCTTCTTCTACCGAGTCTTTCATTGCGGTGCTCCACTTGTTCAATGATTATTGACTTTTGTTTCGGCTTCTCTTCATCCGTCGTCGTCGTCGTCATCGTCTTTTTAAGGAGGTCCTAATGAGCGAACAAAGTTTGAAAATCTATTAAAAAATAACCACCGATCGGCGACGCCATCTTGACGGGACCAAAATCAATTTCCGTTCGTTCGTAAAGCGGATTGATTGGTTTTTAATTGTTATTCAAATCCTCCGATCGCCGATCATCGTCTTATAAGCGTCATTAATTTCTTTCTCCTCCGCCTGGGGAGGTGATTAATCGGCTTTGGGCTAAGCTAATAGATTAATGGGCCACCTACGAGTGGATAAAGGTCGGCTTCCGTTCAAAGAAATGTCACATCTCGCTAGGTTGTCTGCGGTTCTCTGCACGCGATTTGTCCAAGTGACAGCTTTCGAGCGGTTTTACGACGATTCAAATGCCGCTTTCGCAGTCGGTAGCGCTATTTAGTGCGTAATTTCAGCTATTTATTCTAATTTGTCCAACCGATTGGAGTTCTTTCCACGCTCATCCCGCTAGGCTAATTATCTTATAGTTTTGCGCTATGCCTCTTGTTGGGCTCGTTCGGCGGACTTTTGCAATGTGTCCCTTGAAGACAACTTCTGCCCATAACGAGCTAATAGTGGAGCAAAATGGACTAAAGCAGTAGTTTCAGACGAAGCGGAAAGCACTCACGACAAGAGCTGAACGTCTTTTTATTTTAAATTATATCGCTGAGATGTATTTATTTGCGCTACGGTTGGGGTCTCGAATGCACGGACGGACGAGGCATTCATAAATTTTGCAGCAACTTGCATTTATGTTGTCGGGCTTCCGCTGGCTGGTTCCAGTGCAGAAGCCGAGATTAAGTGCAATAAGACATCTTTCTCGGTGCATCAGCCGTAGCGCGAGCAGTACATGAACAACCTGCTGTTTTACCTGTTGTTGCCGATGCTGCTCCGGATTGGGGACCATGGGATGAGCCATATTTTATCGGAACGAGGGGTTCGGGGCGATGTCCAAGAGGGTGAGATGGAATTTCGCTTCGAAAGCATCAGTAACTTTGACTTAGGCATTGGTTTATGCTTCATGCTGAGACGGGAGGTTATTGCAGTAAATCTAATGTCTGCAGACGTGCAGAGAAAATTCAATGGACAGGGCATAGAACGGTGCACTATTCAATCATTTTCTTTTGTCTCGAATTGCTGATGCAGAATACGGACGCTTTCAAAAGCACTGCGCTAGATTTAGACAAGCTTCATAGAGTTTCCAGGTATTTTTCAGAAGCTTGCAAGAAGCTTCCCAGTAGCTTGAGAGAAGTACTCCAGCAGTGCACGGGAAACTTTTGTACAGCTTCCCAGAAGCTAGCTAGAAGCTTGCGAGTAGCTTTCCACAAACTTGCAAGAAGTTTCCCAGAAGCTTGCCAGAAGTTTGATGGACTTTTATTAGAAGTTTTTAAGAAGGCTGTGAGTGTAAAACATTCATTTAAAAAAAAAATATTGGCAATCATTTTCATTCGTGTTCGTTAGTAAATGTCACTGAAAGAGCTTCACCAGCACACAAACCATCCATCAATCAGCGAGGCCATTGGAAATGCCATTATTCTTCATTTACCCTGCACTCACTACGCATAGTCATTTCCAATCGAATCCACCAGAACCAGACCATTTCCACTCTAGGCAAGTCCCGAATGATTAAGGATCTCGCTATTTTTCAGTTTAGGCCACTGCCATGGTCGTGGCACCCTTCGAAGGCAATTTCCTCTTTCATTATCCGGCCAGTGAGGGGGTAGGGTGTTATCGATTTCCATGCGTAGGAATCAAGGTGGCGGACTCTCGAACCTGGTGCCAGAAGCAGTGCGCGCTTCATTTGCGCTGTCGATGCCAAGATTTATGGTCAGCAGCCACCATCAGGTACATCGTCGTCGCCGTCTTCGTCATCAGTGGGTCCAAGACCTGTGGCTCTCTGAGCTGGAAAAGAGTTTGATGCTTCTCGATCGGTTTGCGACGGAAGACGGCTTGTGGGTAATTTAACACCTGCAATTCTGCTCAAGTTCCGATGAACGGCAAGCGATGCCATTTAGTCGTTGGGCGGCGGCTGCTGGTAAGAGTTGGAAGTGATGGAATCCTGTCCGTTTTTTCTACTTTCGTTTTTTTTTAATTTTTTTGCCTTTATTATTATTTTTAGAAAAGTTTCCTTAATTTCACAATTTTAAAGTTTCTTTAATTTCTATTTTTTACAATTTTTAAATGAAATATTTTTGAAATTTTAAAGTTTTATAATTATAATGGCTCTATATTAATATGAAATATTGTTGATATGATATGAATATTGAAAGTATTTTAAAATATTGCAGATCGGATTGTATAGGTCCAAAACATTCATTCGTCAAAACGTAGAAATAATATTGAGAAATTTATGCAAGTCACGTAGCAGATAAGTATATTTGGTTTAGATCCTCAGGCAGACACAAAATTTTGGTAGTTTTATCTAAGTTTTGATTTCCAATTATTTTTTATGGGAAATGTCTCTTTTACTAAGGGGTTTTAAGTAGAGCTGGGTAGAACGGTTCTTTTTGGTGAACGGATCTTTTGAACGGTTCAGTGGCTCAGCGGCTCGCAAAAGAAGAGCGAACTGAACCGAGTGAACGGAAGGAGGGTGGTTCACTCCATGTAGCGCGACAAGTGTCAAACCTTTCATATCTTTCACTCTCTCATTCTTCGTACATTCTTCCCCAAAAACTCTCGATTACTCGGCTGATTTCCCCTACCCGCACCAAAAGGAAGAAGCAAAATGTGCTTTTCTATTCAAGTGAGGAATTTTTCTCTTCATCGTTCATCTGCCTGTATGCCTGTATGGGTGGGGCAAAGTAGTTGTTTGGCAGTGTATGTGAGAGTGCGGAGAATGCATGCGTGCCGTGGCGCGCAAAGCAGGGCACGTGTCAAGCGTTTTAATGAAGACGAGAAACGAACGAACGAGAATAGAGGGAAACAAATTAACCAACTCACGCCAAAAAAGAGCCTCGGATAACTCGTTCTTTTGAGTGATCCGGATCTTTTGAACGGCTCTGATTCTTTTCGCTCATCTCTAGTTTTAACGGATTTTCTCGGTGACTTTTTCTAAGTTATTAAACTCATTCGATCTTTGCCGTCAATGTCTATTATCAATCTGCTTTTGGCTTGTTCCGTTAAGTCGAACTGCATTATGAAAGATAAGGCCTTTAATTTGTGAGTCACTGAAAATACCTCAATTATTCGAAAAGGCGGCGACATGACGCGACAAGTTAAAAATAATTCAAATTACATAAGTATAATATTGAATAGTACTAAATATATTTTTTTCCATCCTCATGCTCGATAAAACCATAAGCTTTCAGATAGTTCATAACAATAGGGAAATATTGCTTTCCTAAAATATGAATTTTGTGCTTTATTTTATTATTTTATTTTTCAATTTTTAGACTTCAGCCAATTTGACGGCATAAAAGTCCAAGGAATTTAAATTTTAGTTGAATCCCAATCAATGATCATAATAATATGAAGCATTAGGTATATTTTAAAATGATAAAAAGCATAAAAATCTCAGAATCATTTTAGTAGTTTTGGCCGCTTTCGAAGTTCAACCATTGTGTACCTTGAACAAGTTTGGGTTCACCCTCTAAATAACATACAAAAATGTTTTGTCCATATCTTTCTGATTGCACGTCTAATTGGAACTCTCTATGGCTTATTCCAAAGTCAATGAGTTAATCATATTTCGTAGGTACCTATTTTAATAAGAACATTTTTCGAAATTTGTTTACTAAATTTATACCTGAAGTTGTGACATTTTCCGAAAATTACATTCAAACATGAATTATTTTTTCAGCATTGGATCGACCAATATTTTGAACCGGTAATGTATTAGAATTGAAATCTAATAATCATTGAAAAAACTTGCAAAATTTTGACGGAAAAAAATAAAACTTTACCCAATCATAAAAACAGACATTGAAATCATCGTGCAAAAGTTGGGGTTCACCCCTCAGTCCAAATTTTTGAGGTCACTATAACTTTCCTAAGGTGAAAATGAACCAAACCTCAAATTTTCAAGAGCACAAATCTGGAGAACCGAACATCCGTTTGAGCTGAAAACTTGATCAATTGGTCATCACCTACTAGTGCCCAACCGATAAATGTTTTAGCTTGGACGGATGTTTTGTTCTCAGATTTGTGCTCTTGAAAATTTGAGGTTTGGCTTCAAATCATCTTCACTTTGACCCTTAAAATCTCGGGACAAATCTTGAATTTTCAAATGGCTACCATTTAGAAACATTAGAAAAATTAGTTTGAAATATTTTTTTGTAGTAAATGCGGTTAGTAGGTCTTACAATTTTTGAGTAAGTCACCCTGCCAGATGCCACCTCCTTTTCTGGGAAGCGAAAAAAGTGTGGATACGACGGATCCAAAACTATTCATTATCATCAGTTCAAGGGATATCGCAAGATCTAGAAAAGATAGAAGGTTGATATCTCCGAAAAAGCTGTTCAGCAGATCAGAAACTATGTATCTCGCAAAGATCGTGATCAGCTAGAAGGTTTCCAACCAGTGGATTACAACAAAATGTTATCACAGATATTTCAAGGTTTGTTACAATCAACAAGTTTTATTCTATTTTGTTAGAAGCAATTTGAGTTGATAGAGAAACTAATAACACAATTAAAATGAAATCAGTTATAATAACAAAGACTGTTATCAATTTGCTTTAATTTGATACATGATTGTAACAAAATTGGTTATAAAAATCTGTGAGGCTTTATTTCAGGTAAAGAAAATAACAAATTTCGTTATAATTCAGTAAAGAAAAATAACAGTATGAGTTGTATTTCTGTTAGATTTGAAACATAATGAGTTATATTCTTGTTTAAATTATAACATATTTTGTTTCAATATTGCTTAGAGTAGTGGAAATTGTGTAAAATTTTAGTTATTTTAGCTATTAACCAGCCAAAATTATAACAAATTTTGTTAGAAAAAGCTTGCAAACTGAGTAACAAAATCTGTTACAACTCTGATGTAATTCACTTGTCGGGTTTTTTTTTATCTAGTAGGCTCAATCGCGTTTAACGCTTTACGGAGCCGAAATCCCTTTTTTTTGTATTATTTACAAATAATTCTCTTTTTCATACCAAAATTAGTATGGGATGGAGCCAGGGTACTCGTGGCAACTCGAGGTTAATGGTCACAATTTTTGGAAGGAAGGACATGGTGAGGATTGGGTTTAGGGTTTTCTGCAGCTCATCCGGGAGGTATATCGTGGTAACTCGTGGTAACGTGTAATGGCGTTGGTACCAATTTCTTGCCGGTATTCGTCTGCCGGATGGCCAGGATCCTCAATCCAACATAAAGGGGACAAAACACAGAGAAAAAAAAAACTGGAGAAGAGAACACAAGAGAATTAAACTTTTATACAGGACAAGCGAAGAAAATCGTAAATTGCGACCATATAAATGAGATCGCGAGTGCCCAACACATCTCTAACAGGAACATAGGGTTGTCTACCTCGGGCCGCAAGGGTATCCAAAAGTTGCGCTCTGGAGGCGTCCATATCCGGGCATTTCCAAACTACGTGATCGATGTCATCATAACCATAACCACACCTATTACAAATATTGCTCAGCGCGAGGTTAATCCTGTGCAAATGTGCATCTAGCGAGTAATGGTTGGACATAAGTCTTGACATCACGCGAATGAAATCTCGACTTAGATCCAAACCTTTCCACCACGCTCGCAAGGAAACTCTAGGAATTATGGAATGTAACCACCGTCCCAGTTGGCCATTCAGCCAATCGCTTTGCCAACCGTGAAGAGAACTTTGACGTACTAAATGAAACAATTCATCGTGTGAAATTCTTCTATCATATATCTCACCTTCCTCAGCGCCCACCTTTGCGAGAGAGTCCGCCTTCTCATTGCCATAAATTAAGCAATGTGAGGGGACCCATACAAAGGTAATCTTATATGATCTTTCGACCAGTGCACACATCTGCTCTCTTATTTTTGTAAGAAAGTAAGATGCATGCTTTACAGGTTTCATCGATCGGAGTGCCTCAATAGAACTGAGGCTATCCGAGAAGATGAAGAAGTGGTCTGTGGGCATGTTTGAGATCATCCCCAAAGCGAAGTTGATTGCTGCCAGCTCAGCAACGTAAACCGTGCAAGGTTCCTGAAGTTTTCGGAAGGCGGAAGAGTTTTCATTGAAGACACCGAAGCCAGTGGATCCATTGATACGGGACCCGTCTGTGAAATATCTCCTGTAGGAATCGACATTTTGGTACTTTGCGTTAAAAATACGTGGAATAGTTAAACATCGAAGTTGATCTGGAATTCCATGAACAGCTAGTTTCATGGTCAGATCGTATTCAACAGAGGAACTGTCATTGGTGAAGCGTACACGTGGAGGTTTATAACATGAAAGACTTATGTCAGATGACATGTAGTAGAGATAAACTCTCATGAATTTTGACTGAGTATTCAGTTTGAGCAATTCTTCGAAGTTTTCAATGACGAGTGTGTTGCTCACTCCACACTTAATAAGTATTCTTAGCGAGAGCTCCCAGAATCGGTTCTGTAGCGGTAAAACCCCTGCCAGTACCTCCAGGCTCGCATTATGTGTTGAGTGCATACACCCTAAGGCGATACGCAAGCAACGATATTGAATTCGTTCCAATTTAATCAAGTGGCAGTTTGCTGCTGAGAGAAAACAGAAAGAGCCATACTCTAGAACAGAGAGAATGGTTGTTTTATAGAGTTTTATGAGGTCTTCCGGATGAGCACCCCACCATGTTCCGGTAATTGTTCGTAAGAAATTGATCCTTTGTTGGCATTTTTCCATTAAACACTTGTCGGGTTGGAGTCTTCGGCAAAGTGTGCACTAGATCAGGGGTTTTCAGCCTTTTCGGCTTATAAAAAGAATGTTGCGCGGAGCACCTGTTTTTCTTCTCAACTCAGTTTGAAATCTAGACTTTTTACATGCTTAAATCGACCTTATAATTCGTATGAAAATCGCGAAGTAAGATGTTTATTGGGCAATCATTCATTAACCCTCTAATACCTAAAATTTTCGATCTTAACACATTTTGTACAATGATTTATTTTTATTCGCAAATTTATCAATTTTGGTTTTTAATTTTTCTTATTTTTTTGAGCATCCCAAAATGCAAAAGTTCATTTTTTATTGAAGCCTTCTCTGGGTACCGATTTTAAACAATAATGAAAATTTGATTTTTGGTAGTACTTCTGAAAATATAAAATTTCTTATTTTTTCAGCCACATAGTTTGTTTTCCGTGTAACTAACGGAAAAATGGATTTGATATTATTTAATTTCCACCAGGCTCTTCTTCTGTAGTTGATGGTAGAAAAACATAAAATGTACAAATTTTTGTATTTCACGTTGAATTAGACCCAGGCATTTGTACATTATAAATTACTAATATTTTTCAAACATTTTACAAAAATACAAAAATGTTTCAAAAGACGTATACAATTCTCGTAATATGCTTGTTATGACCTATGGTATAAGTCAAAAATAACATCATTTTGATTTCAGAGCTAAGAAAAAATACACAAATTTCCAAAGTGTACCCCGTCTAAAGGTGGTGTAGAGGGCTAAGATGAAGATGATTCGAAGCCAAACCTGAAAACTCAAGTCAGGAGAACCAAACTTCCATTTCTGCAGAAAGCTTGATCGATTGATGAATATAAATTGAATCGAGAAAACTTGAGGTTAGGCTTTGATCCATCTTCACTTTAGTTTATATTTTTTTGAACTTTTAATTCTAGTCTAAAAAGATTTATTTTACTTGGTTGAGGACATGTTTTTGCTTCAGGCTTAAACTGTAACAATTAGGCGTCTAAATATAATTTAATTTAGTTTTTCTTCAAATATTATAAAAATTGTGGTTTGAAAACGGCAGAATTGCTTTGGTTGAGAAATTTTCAAACTTTAGTTGTTAGTTTGAACTTTCCTGCAATGCAAAAATGAGGCTAATTTGAGGGTTTTCTGAGGAGTAAAAATTTACTAAATACAACATTTGCTTTTATGCTCACTGTTACTCACACTTTAAAAGAACTCTGAAGTGACCCGTCTGAACAAAACAAGCCTCGCAGCGTTGAGATGACACTCTTTTTTGATGGATTTTTTTTCCGTTGTGTTTTGTGTCGCATCTTCTTTGCTCATTTTTCGTTGCCTCTCTGCCTAGTATTTTTTCGCTTCCTCATAAAAAGGCAGATTAAGCTACCGAACTTTGGTGATGTTAAGGAGTACTTTCAAGCCTGGTTTGAACAACAGTGCGAGTTTTTCTAGCGAAATGTTTTCTTTTTTAAATCTATGTTGTGTTGTGTTCGAGGAAGACCACGAATACGCTGGCTGTACGCAGTGGAAGAGAATTTGGCGAACTTAAACGTTCGGGGCAACTGGAGAAGTTTTGCCTGCATCTTCATGGTTGTCACGGGAAGGAGTTTTGTTAGGGGGTGGGCTTGAAAGCTACATAATCAGGATTCTCCTTGGTAAGTGATGCGATTCATGTAACCTCTGTTTAAAAAGTTATCTATCAATGCGTCGACATCTTAAACAACACTTTAAGTGTCGAACCATCCATAGTTTGTTCAACAAACACATAAAAAATACATGTCATGATACAAATGTGCTATTACAAGCATGAAACGAGCTCACCAGTTGGTAATCTATCCTCGACTGAACGGTCACACTCTCAGCGTCAACACTTGCAGTGATACAAAGTCACTCCGTTGCACAGTGCGCCATAGACAAAAATCAAATGCCAAGTTATTTTATCCGACGATAATAAGTATCCACAAATGTTTATAGATAACATCCGTTATTGAAACAAGTATTTATTAGCTATACAAAGCACTAACACTACTACAACAAGCGTCGAAAGTGACAGTTGTCGGAGTAGCAGAAAAACTAATCTTTGTCGCATGTTTCCAGCATTCTCTTCAACTCGTACGGAGAGTTTCGAAACAAATCTATTCAATCAAAATGTATAAAAGAACATGGTTGAAGGTTGGTAAAGTATATTTGATGGGATAACAACACCCATATCAACTTTGAATATGATAAATCGGCACGTTAAGTAGGCTATGAAATCAAACTTATGAAATACTAACATGTAACTTTGATTATCGATTCTAAAAAAGTTCCACCGAGTTCCGCCCTAAATCACGCACATACATATTCCTTAGAGCAGTGGTCACCAAACTGCGGCCCGCGGGCCGCATGCGGCCCTCGAGAGCGTTTTGTGCGGCCCGCGAACAAATTTTGAATGGCAATGTGAAGTGGCCCGCAAGCAGTGAATTATTGATGACAACGGTTAAATTCTTAAGTTCTTGCAAATGATTACAAAAATTACGGGCTTTTTGCCTGCTTCTCTACATGACCAACAATTGAATGCCTAACAAGAAATAATGAGGTATAAACTGTGTTTAGTTCTTCAGAAATAGCTTGTCATCCCAAGGTTCCCCAAATCTTACAGTTATTTCGATTCCAAAAAAAAAATGTACCGGCAGACTAGTGGCATCAAAATTTCCTCATGCTTTCAAAAATGTCTTCACTCCTCAGTAACGTTCAGCGTTCATGGTCATAAAATGTGTTCAAGTCTTCAAAGAAAGACCGGATACCTCAGAATTTTTTCATAAATGTATTTTGAATTTTTACTTGGTTGAAAATATTTCAAAGATTTACAAATTTAAATGTACATGTAAATCTAGATATTTCATGTCATCAACGTTTCTTTAAATTCCATAAATCTCATCTTCAAAAAGAGATCTTTGTAGTCAAATGAAAAGTCGTTAAAATGAATCCTCACGAAGGCTGATAATCGTGACGAAATAAAAAAAATCGTCATCCAGAATAGTTACTCCTATTTTTGTTTATGTTCGAATTATCTTCGATCGAATACCGTTTAGCATTTACGTTTACGCCAGCAAAATAAAGTGGACCATGGAGTCTAACGAATAGGATTCAACCGAAAGTTGTATCCACGGTAAACAAGAATAAGTGTGTTCAACTCAGGCAGGTCGGTGACACCGACTCTGTGTTTCGTCATCATCGACGAAAGATTCCATGACTAACTTCAATCCAAAATAGTTAACGAAGTTTGTTTCTTTTAATATTATTTCTTAAAAAAGGGGTTGTATGTTGTATATTTGCTTGTTAAGCATCAAACGACGAATACCATCACAGAATTGCTTGTATTGGCTATTGAACCCGCTTTCCACATTGTTCTCTCCTCATTTCTCTCTTTGTTTGTGCTTTATTTATATATTTTTTTATTTTTTTTCAAAGCCCGTAATCTGTGGCCTACACGATTGATATTTTGGTCAGCTCAGAGATCCCGAACGAAGATTCTACCAATGCGAAAGAAGCTTATTAGTTCGTCATGACGCAGAGCCTATGTGACGGATCACTATAGGTTTTTGCCTCAGTATACAGCAAATAGTTATACAACGGTTGACTATTCTTTCGTTAGTTTCGTTGCTGACATTTTCCATTTGACGACGAAGATTGTCTACCCTGATCCTCACATAACTTGCGGCCCGTGTCATGCTTTGAAACCATTGAAGTGGCCCGTACAAGCAGTTAGGCTGAGGACCACTGCCTTAGAGTGTCCTCTAAAATGTCTGAAAGATTCAGCTGCAACTCCCTGCAACTCTTCAAGATTTTTGTTTTAGGTATACTCCTTAACCAGCACAAATATGAAAATGAATTGTTTGTAATAAAAAATCCGAAAATCTTGCAATGCTATGTAATCTTGGCTCATCCAGATATTGAAACAGAGCAAGTTTATGCTTATAATTATATAGTTTAGTTGTAGTTTACAAGATTTTATTCAAAATTAAAAACTGAAGAATTAGGAAAAAATGCGATTTTTTTTTGCATAAAGGCGTATAAGTCACTTTTGCAGCTACGAGTGAGAAGAGACATATATGCAAATGACTTCTTACATTATTATGGGCAGTACAAGTACAAATTGCAAAGATTTCCTGGGAAAATAATGAAAATGGTGCCTGGGACTGTTTTGCGGTTATGCGTATATTATATGTAATTTGAGCAAATTGTAGCTCTTTTGACCAGAAACAACTTTCCCTTCTATACCAAGGTGCTCAAATGACTTGATCTTCCAGATTTGATTTATGTCCCGCATCCCCATACATTCAACGCACTGTGCGATGACACGCGAATGAAGTGCTAACTGGAAAAAAATCACTTCGAGCGCGCGAAAACTGAATCTGACAGCTTGGGCCTTCGCAAAGCACTACCCTAGCGAACGAAGCCAACCGAAAAAACATTCCGAGCGCGAAAACTGAATCGGAAAGCCTGTGCCTTCGCAAAGCACTTATAACGCTAAAAACAACATATAGTGAAGATGAATTAAGATCACCTCTAAATTTTCAGAAGCACAAATCCATGAACCAAAATAGTAGTCTTAAATGAAAATTTGATCTCGGGTTGGTATAATTAAAATCGTATTTGAAAGCAAAAAGTTAAGATATTTCAGGGTATTAGTACTAATTTTCAAAAACTGTCGCGGAGCACGACATGAAAACCGCTGCACTAGATGAAGGGCTATCTGGCGATGAGGAGTCTGATTGAGAATTCATTCGCTAGGTAGCGCTAGTAACAAGTTCTTTTAAATCGCCTATATCTCAAGGTTCTCATCAGCTGGAAGGTTGTTGTCTTCGGCAAGGATGTTCAGCTCAATAGGTGTTGACTTCGGCAAAGTCGTTCAGCAGATTAAGAGCTATTAGCTAGAATGCAGAGCTGTCCAGCTATCTGGCGGCTAAAAATGTAATTGAGAATTCAGCCACTAGGTGACACTAGAACATTTTGTTTCAATCATTTGTATCTCCAGATCCTGAACAGCCGGAACGTTGGTGTTTTCGGCAAAGATGTACAGTAAATCAAGAGCTATCGGGAGGTAGAAAATCTAATCGAAAATTCATCCACAAGGTGATGCCGATAGCATTTATTTCAACATTCTGTATTTCAAGATCTTTATGTGTCTCAAGCAGGGTTTGAATTCTGGGAAAATTGAGAGCATCTTTTCATTATCGCTCTCTGTAACAGTTATGATCCGCAACACACCAGGAGAGTCTGTTTATTGTCTACTGGTAAAGCTCTGATAAAACCCACCTAAATATGGTCCAAACCTGAAGGGCACTATTGCTGTAGGATGTTCGGGGATTGTTTATCATGCCAGCAAACAACTCCTACACTAAAAACAAGCAAAAAAAAGGTTTTATCATCCTCTCTCTTTGAGGCTCTCCTTTGCAGCTGCTATTTATCATGCTTGTTACAACTTGCGAAACATTGCTGATCATGGACTTATACAAACGGGATGTTTTTCTTCACTTGCTTTGACCGTGCTTCGAAATAAATTCTTCATTGCCTGATCGCAAGACAAAATTAAAAAAAAAAATGCCTAATTTCATAAATCTTCGAAACTTGTAAATTTTTAAAAACTTATTTTACTCGATAAATTTTATTAATTCTTAAAATTTCCTTATTCTTTGAAAGATTTTAAATGTTGAATATGATTTAAATTTTGTAACTTCGGTGTGGATTTTTGGCAGCACTGCATCCGTGCAAAAGACTGAACGGCTACGGGGACGACGACGACGTTGAACTAATAAATCGTAAATCCACGCGCGGTCACTAGCCTGGTGTCCACCAATGCAATGGTAGGGGGATTCGAAGGAAAGGGGGATCCAGTTTTTACTTCTCTTCAAATCCAAGATGGAAGGAAGAGGGAGTAAATGAAGGTAGTACTTACGGTCTAATCGATATTGAGCTACTTCTACCGTTAGCCATGGAAGCACTCCTGATATCGAGAGGCAAACATATCGCAGCGAGATGAAATGTGACCACTTACCTGGAAAAATAGAGAAGAAGAAAAACGGATCGAATTAGATTAGGGTGATCTTTGGTCATGGGGGATGTAAGGGGAGCGGGGTCTACTAAGTTATCATTTTGCAATACGAACAGACTCCGGCAGCCACCTCTGGATCCGAAGTGAGCATAAATTAATTGTACATTTATGATGATAATTCCGAACTCGGCCAACCGGTACTATTAGTGTTAAATTGCAAAATGTTCCCGAGCGCTATTTAAACTGTTCCCTGGCAAATGTAGTCCAGTCAGCAGCAGTTGGTGTGCGATTGGGGTCTGGTTTGCTTGCGTGGGGCTTCCTTCGGCTTTGGAACTCGACCCCTGCGCTCCGTTATGATGCATTGATGCCAGGGTTTGGTTGGATGTCGAGTGAGAATCCAGGACGTTCAGCAGTACCGAACGCACAGTGGCGGGCTTTCATATGAAAGTAGGATGATGAATCAATTTTTGTTCAATTGAGTTGAAAAATTGGCTTTTTCTTAGTTGAAGTATTTGAAAAACAAGAAAAATATTTTGAGTATAAAATTTCCATATCAATTTTTGAGGTTTTGTCCGGTTTTTCGCCACTGTGGAACGGTTTGGATTTAATATTTTTGCGCCTGGACGTCGTCGTCCGCAATCGAAAGATGCTGAATCGTTGGAAACTGTTGTAATCTGCTCCAATGTATACACCGACAGGGGGTTAAAGCTTGTCCGTTCTCCGAGCCGAGCATATCGGGTTGGTCGGGTGTGAAGGACGGAATGGACCACCCGGGAAGTGGAAATTATTGCACGCCCTGGATTGAGTTCGTTATGAATCGGAGAAAGGAAGATGCGATTGCAAGTTCAGCGTTCCGGAGAAGTCTGTGGTGGAATATCGTCCGGGCAGTGCGCGATCTGATACAATTTGGAAAGTGCACGGTGAAAGTAATGTTTTTTTTTTCGAAAGAATTCTGAGGCGGTGCTTCTGGGGTCAAACTTGTCAATCAACGCCAGAATTTATGTTTATGTTGAATACTTTTCTGCTTTTGATAATTAGGAGAAGCTTAAAAAATCTGGTATGATGTGAACCATATCAAGACCAACAAATCAAAAGCACGGAACAACCTTTGCGAATCAATTCACATATTCCTTTATCAATCAGTCACGTAGGTATTTCTTCATCATTAGTAAGGGAAGCAGATTGATCGAACTGATGGGAATACTTATGTGGTAAACCTTTAGTTGTTCGACCTTTTCCTTCGACCACCTTCCTTACAAATTTCTCTCTGACATTAGAAGCATTCACTATCAGTCTTAATCTTGCGCGGCTGTGTCATTTCGCATACCGGAATTTAACATAATGATAATTTGAAATATGTTGAAGAAGTTGAAGAATATCAAGCGTATAAAACACGGCAAGCACTGCAGAAGAATAATCTATTCGACGTAGATTACATGAAGCCATGAGATCCTTCAAGTACCGAGTTGATATTTCAAGTGCTTTAGCTACTTACTTAGTCACGTTGTGAAATAATCAATATCTGAGTAATAACACATTTATATCTTAAGAAAGATCTGAAGTTCTTGGTTGTTCTGATATTTGTACGGCTTATATAACGAGCTTCAAATCAACCAATAATGTAGGTACCAAAGCATGAATACTTCTTCAGAGTACATATTGAATGCCCTCCAGACGATCGCATATGTGCATGATTTGTAACAGCGATCCATGCTATGATATATGATCGTAACCCTACAAGCCCATATATCTTGAAACTAGTCGCAGTGCGAATGAGTCATGAGTCTCGCCTCGAACGGGAAATTCACACCCGATCAATTGAATTCGAACCGCACTTTGACCGCGGCGAACACAATCCGCCTATTTCGCGACCAAATGGTGATTAATGGTCGCGCTTGCCCAACTGATCCCGTACCTATATCTACTGGCCCAAGTCGGTCACCACCCGTGTTCCAACCGCATGTATCGCTGTTCTGACAGTCATGTTCTCCTATTCGGGCTCTCTAGGAGGTTGTTTGCCAGTTTCAACATGCCTTCATATTGAAATATCCCTTTCGCCGGATCGAGCCACATTTGTACCATATGACCGCGCGGATCGAGCGCCCGAATTCGTCATTAGATATGCAACACGACGACAATTCCCTTTCCACCTTGTGTGGCTGGTTGGTGCCGGGTTGAGCCGGGTCGCAGTTTTGTCCGGCTGCTCGCGACTTAGCATAATTGTTATCGCGATCTGGGGCCATTCGCGGCTGCTGCTGCTGCTGCTGCTGGATGTCTCGGTGAAACATGGGCCATGTGGCGTACAAGCACTAGACCAGAGCACGAAACCTCACGGTCTCCCGTCATGGGCGTAGCCAGAGTTTTTACATCAACAGACTTCAAAAGACAAAAACCCTGAAATTCCCTAGGCATCTCTTGAAGATTTTTTTTTTTCGAAATATTCCTTCAATAAATCCAATAGAAATTCCCCTAGAAGTTTGTTTCGAAATTTCTGTACATCTGTTCCTCCGAAATTTTTTCAGTTATTCCTTTGGGTATTTTATACTCTTTATGGATTTTTTCGGGAGATTTTTTTTAAACAAGCTGACATCTGCGTCTGATTTTCCCGTCTCGTCGGTCTACTTCTCCACCTTGCGTCCCCATGAAAACCGTCTTGTTGTATCGTTTCAAGTTGTCATTGTTCACCGTTCGACCAGCAGCTGAGCAAACATGTCACAACTGAATGCTGCTGAACGTCAACGAAAAGATTCCATTATCCTATCCCATCCTTTAAAAATATTATTACCCCTAACCTCGACCAAACCGCGAGTTTTACAGTTCCCCAATATAGAACACTAAGAAGTTAACAAGAATTTCTTAAAGCACTTGAATCTGGATTCATATCTTATATTTTGTGTATGTCTAATAACGATAATATTCACTGATCCGTACACTACCCACCAAAAGTAAAAAATCGCATCACCTAGTATTGCAAAAACCTATTAGAATCCTCAAAAAAGCTTAGCATCATCTAAAAACTATAATATTCATGATTAGGCTGACCATAAACCAATCGGATAAAAACGGGACAAATGAGATAAAAAAACGGGACAACCTTAAAAGACTTTATTAAGGTGAAGATGAGGGGGGCAGATAGCCGTAGCGGTAAACGCACAGCTATTCAGCATGACCAAGCTGAGGGTCGTGGGTTCGAATCCCACCGGTCGAGGATCTTTTCGGGTTGGAAATTTTCTCGACTTCCCAGGGCATAGAGTATCTTCGTACCTGCCACACGATATACACATGCAAAAATGGTCATTGGCATAGTAAGCTCTCAGTGAATAACTGTGGAAGTGCTCATAAAAACACTAAGCTGAGAAGCAGGCTCTGTCCCAGTGAGGACGTAATGCCAGAAAGAAGAAGAAGGTGAAGATGAATCGAAGCCAAACTTCAAATTTTCAAGAGCACGGATCTGGAGAACCAAACACCCGTTTGAGCTGAAAACTTAATCGATTGGGCACCACCAGCGAGTGAGGTTTATATGATATTTTTATGTAATACACCATACAGATGAATGACCTCGTAATTTAAACGAAAGCTGGATAAGAAGTTTTTATTAGTTTCGTTTATTTCAAATACGGAAGGAGATTGAATGTAGGCTCAATTGCTGGTTTCATCTCCGAAATTGGTCTAGTTAAGTTCGAGAAAACCATCATATTTTTTAGGAAAATATTGCGATTTCATATAACACTTCAATCCTCGCGCTGTTGTATTTTGTACAACACTGTTGAAAAAACCTCGCTTTTCGTTCACAACAGCAGCGTGGTGGTTCTAATGGTGGCAAACCGCGCGACGACTGGAAGGTTAAAATTCTCATTAACAATGTTTTTCAAAAATATTTCAATTGAATCTGGATTATTTCAGCTACCATATGAAGTTTTTATCTGTCTTTTTCGATGAGATTTTACCCCTCCGCTAGGTCACCATGCAACCAACTGTTTTACTTCCCTTCCGAAGGTGGTTGTTACCATAACGTTAAGATTATATATTATTTTCAATAGAAAGGGATTCGATTCCAGGTCCTCAAAGTAAGAGGAATTTGTTTTATCTACTCACCTGGCCAATCCCCTAAAATCCATAAAAATATATTTAAAAAAGGCCTAAATTTTGAAAAAAATGATAACAAATTTCATAAATATGGGTTTAAAATCAAAAAAAGATTATCAGAAACATATGCAATATCTATGCATCAAACTCAGATCTGAATGATGAATTGATAGCTAGAAAAAATATGAGAAAGATATTAAAATTCATTAACAACTGTTCACTAGACTGATTTGTTTGTATTTTTATTGTATATGCAGTGCCTATTCTCCATTTCCAAAATTACGGGACAATTTGAGCATGTTTAATGAAACAACGGGACAGCTCGTCAAGGTTGTAAAAACGGTACTGTCCCGTTAAATACGGTACGTATGTTCAGCCTATTCATGATGTAATATCTCAGGACCCATACTATCTACAAAGTTGCGATCTTCATCGGAATTGTTCAGCAGCTTTATGGCGTTCATGGGGTGAAAATTACAATACGCAATTCAGCACTAGTGAGACTGTGATATGATCATATTTTACCAGGCTCTATCTCATTATTCTGGCCATCTAGAAAGTTCATGTCTTCAGCAAAGTTGTTCAGAAGCTTGAAAGCAACACTGAGGCGACCACTTAGGAAATTCGTGACTTCAGCAAACTTGTTCCGAATCTTGGAAGCAATTCGAAGTATCGGTGTGTGGATAGAATTTGTGTCGCTACTTGGTGCTACTAATGCGGGTAAATTTGGTCATGATTCCAAAAACCTAGGAAGTTTGAGACTTCAACATAATTGTTCAGAAGCTTGAAACAATTTGAGCAAACAATTCTATTATTATTTTGTAGTAGGTTAAATTCTATTATATTCCAAAAAGTTTTGTGTTTAGTCTAAATAAACAATCATGTATATTTTGCTAAAACTTCTGAACAACTTTGCTGAAGACTCGAACTTTCTAGGTGGTCAGGATCATAGGCTAGAGCCTGTTTGATTATGACCATTAAAGTGGTTAAAAAAACGTTTTTTTTTTTTCAAACATCTCATTCGATTCGACTGAGACTAAGACTGCTCAATTTGAAGGGATTTGTACGAGAATTACTAAGGAAAAGCCAAAAAATTACTGAGGCGTCCGATTTGAAAACGGTCTCAAAGTCAGAGCTGATGAATGTATCTAGTATCAGCGTTGCTCTAATCTACAAAAGCACATAGGCAAACACAAAAGAACTGTCTTGATTTTCTCAACGACGTGTTCCATTAGACTGTGTGAGTCTAGTGTTGAGTAAAATTGATTTTTTTTTGTATATTGGATGATCATGGTTCGCTAAATTATCTGAAAGTTCATGTTTAGCGATCTGATATATCAATCAGGAATTTGATGATGTCCTGAATCATAGTAAATGTTTAATTGGTCGGTGTTCAGACAGATCGAACCAAGTGTTTTTTGGTACTTTCATAAAATTTTTAGTTTTAGTTTAGTTTTTTTTAGTCTTCATAGATGTACACACATTGGGGTGTGGCTTATTATTCGAAATGTCTCAAAACCTAAAATTCGTGTGCTCTTCTGAATTCAAATCACATAAAATGGAAAATCTCCAATTTTGAGCCAAAAATATTAAGATTTAGAGGTGGCACAAGCGACTTGAAGGTGAGTTTTCAAGTTTTGAAATACGACCTCTAGTGAAGTCGTTATAACTTTGTTATTTCCCAACCAATTGTGAAGCTCTCAGCATCATTCTATTCAAAAATAATTTTTTGAAAATTTTGTAGAATATCAAATTTGTCGAAAACCAAAGTCTTAGTAAAAAGTAGTTTTCTCTCATTTTTTTCTCTTTTTATCAATAAAATATTTTTTGTTTGACCATAACTTCTTGAATACTCATCCGATTCCAGATCTTTTCACATGCTTTTGAAGCTAAGTTAGTTGTTTTTATACTGCGTATACAACGAATTTGATTATAAAATGTTTTGACTTAGATATTTAAAAAAAAAACTACTCAAAAACGTGATTTTTTAATGAAAAAAATCACATTTTCCTAATTGTTGATTATTTTTCGCCGGAAATTACATTCTTACTGATTAACAAAAGTTTATAGAGCATCTTGTTATAACTTCAAGTTGAAATATGCGCATTTTTAAAAATTTCAACAATATTTTTTGTTAAAAAATTTGTGAAAAATTGTTTCTAAGACCTTTTTTATGGTTTGACAAATAAGAAAACCCAGTTTCAGCTTAAGTATTGACGTTTAACTGGCAAAAATTGAAACATATAATATTTTCCGTTTAAAATTCATGTTTTTGTTAAATATGTAAGTCAAAATAATTTTTAAATTAATTTACGCATTTTTAATTAACCTACTTAATTTGCTTCAAAAGCATGGAAAAGATTTCGAATCGGTTAAGTGTTCACTTACTAAGTTTGCTTCAAAAGCATGTTCATGCAGCTTGGTAAAAATGGCTTTCTTAGTAAAAAAAGGAAAAATTTGGAGCACACTACTTTCAACTAAGACTGGTTGTGATTTTAGACAAGTTTGATATTCCACATATATTTTTATAAATTTAATTTTAAATAGAATGATGCTAAGAGCTTCCCAATTAGTTGGAAAATAACAAAGTTATGACGACTTCACTAATGGTCGTATATCATAACTTGAAAATTCACCTTCTAGTCGCTTGCGCCACATCTGAATCTTAATATTTTTGGCTTAAAATTGGAGGTTTCCCTTTTTATGTGATTTGAATTCAGAAGAGCACACGAATTTTTGGAACTTTCGTAGAATAAGCCGCACCTTGATACACATATATGTTGCATTGGTTCACGAAGTTCTTAGTGTAATAAATCATCTAAGAATTAAAAATTAAACAATTAACATTAACATCCAGGCTTCTCTTTAAAATAAAGCACATGCAACTAAGCTATATATACCACCTACACTCCGTCCAGTTAGGTTAAGGTGAAGATGAATCGAAGCCAAACTTCAAATTTTCAAGAGCACGGATCTGGAGAACCAAACACCCGTTTAAGCTGAAAACTTAATCGATTGGTCACCATCAGCTAGTGACCAATCGATTAAGTTTTCAGCTTAAACGGATGTTTGGTTCTCCAGATCCGTGCTCTTGAAAATTTGAAGTTTGGCTTCGATTCATCTTCACCTTAACTTACGACCATTCGTGTTTTTCTTAAGTTTCAAGTTTTTTGTTCACCAATCGATCATTATGTCGAAGGGAAAATCTCTTTTAGATAAAGAGAAAAGCCAAATTGAAGCCAAATTTCGTCGAAAAAACGCAGGGATCTCAACAATAGCACGCCGTATTGGTCGATCCCATCAAGTTGTGTGATCGTACTTGAAGAATCCCGCAGAATATGGCAAGAAATTGACTAAACCACGTACCGTTTTGACTCATATTCCGAACACTTAAGGCCAACAGTGACTTTGAATGTATCTGATAGGCATAAATTAGCTGATATCTGTGAAAATTATGTTGGGTGTACCGATAATAATGTGGATTTAATTAATTTTAGCATTGTTTTTACGTAAAAGCATCTAACAACATTTAAATTCAAATGCCGAACACTGTGCTAATTCTGTCTCATATTCCGAACACCTTGATTCAAATTCCGAACAGCATGAATAAATCGAATTCAAGTGAATAATTTCGTAAACAAAATTATCTGAGCTGATTGATTTTACTGGTCTCGAACTAGGGAACCATCACTACTCCCGAAGTATAAAATCGATTGGAATAAGTTATAATTGAATTGAAATTGACTGCCATTTCCTTGTAATTTGATGACATATTTCAGTGAAACATTTCAGTCAAACCGCCATACAAAAATCGAGTGTTCAGAATATGAGTCTGTTCGGAATTTGAGACAAAACGGTAAATCTAAGCTTTCCGCTCGTGACAAACATGAAGTTGTTAGAATTGCTTCACATTCCATGACATCCTTGAAGCAGATGAAACAGTAACTCAATTTGGAGGTTAGTCGGGAGGCAGCTCGTCAGGTTTTGGTCAAAAGTCCGCGCATCAAATGGGTCAAGAAGGTGAACACTCTAAACTTGACTGCTTCTCACTTTGAGAGTCGGCTAAACTTGCAAAATTAACATCAATCGGCAGTGGGATACCGTAAGTTACACTGCGGGATATGTTTTTGTGTCAAGCACCAAAATACCGCTATAGAGGAACTGGGTGTAAAATACGCCTTTGAGGTAAAACGCGCCACCATTGTTTTGAACGAACGACGTGCTTTGGTACGCTGTTTTTCACCCAAGTTAATAGAAAATTCGTTGTAATTTTGTGTTAATTTCTAGATCGTTTTTCAGGTCGATAAACAACAAAACTTTTGAAACTATCACCGAGAATCGGCTTGTGCACATCCATAGTGCGAAAAAATTGTTGAATTTATCCTTAAGAAGCGTATTGAAGGACTTGAACTTTAATCAACTCGTGGAGCAAAACGGCCAATCCTATTTCAAAACATAAAACAGCAAACATGCAAATTCCAGCAAAAGTAATACCAAGCCGATGTGGGGTATTTAGAGGTGCGAGCGAACATCAAATCAGTATTTGTGATAACATCAGTTTTGAAGTGGTAGTTGTGCAATGCCAACTTCGGCGAGCCGAAGGTTCACGAAGCAGCCGAAGATGACGTCACGTTGAGGAAACTGCGAACAAAATTTTTCGCAGCCTTGTCGTCACCACCAGCTGATCGTTTATTTACATCTTTTTCGTGACTAATACAAGCAAACACATACTAAGAGCCGGACCTGTTATATATGACATTGATACCAAGCTGTAGTTACGAGCCAATTTGAACCTTACAAATGCACATTTATCGAATTTGCAATTTATACTTTGACTTAACAATAACATCTGATCAAATGCCTTTATGTATGCAACGTATATGCAAGCATGATTGCGCAGGCGCACATGCTTACGGCTAACGCCGCAAAAAATAGAAATGCAGATAAGCAAGCATTTTATAAAAAATGATTTATTAACTCCAGAAATAAGAAAATGGATGGCTGTTTCTACTATTTGATAGAAAACATGTTTGTCTATGAGATAATGATTAAAAAAGAGCTTATAATAATGTCCTTCATAGCTAAAAACACTTCCTTCCTTAGAGGGCGCGTTTAGCCTTTAGTTACCCTGCACTCAATTAAGGGGTGCTGAATCTATTGCCGTTTCCAAAAATGTCATAGCACGTCTATTTTTTGAGGTATTGGCTGTTGAAAATGCAAAATTTGACTATTTTAGCCAACTTGCATGACAGTTTGTCTGCTTGTAAGGCAATTTATTTGCATAATTTGCCACAGTATTTAAACTTTATGTGTAAAATAATACTAATCATCAAAGTTTATACTACTTTCGGTAGTTTGAAAAAGTATTGTATTTTCCCATATTGGAGAAACGAAGAATTTTTTATGAAGACAGCAAGCATGTTAAAAATATCGGTTAAATCTAAATTTAATCGAGCAATTTCAACCAATCTTATCTTAGATTAAATTTATAGTCCTATCATGCATGCTTGTTGGATTAGATGACAAAAAAGTTTGGCAAATTATACTATAAATTTTAATAAACATCAATAAAATCAGTGTTTATTGCAACTTTGGCGACCTGTAGGAAAAAATTGTGACGTGCTAGAACATTTCTGGGAATGGCATCAGATTCAGCAACCTCGAATCTACAAGAGACATAATTTGATCCTTGAGACATGCAAACATGTCATTTTTGTTATGTGTGTTACGCTGTGTTACTAGAAGTCACTAATATGGTCCAATATCCATGCAGACGATTTTCAGCGATGAAAAGATGTTCAAGCTGGATGACTCCCATGGATTTACTGGATATTGGCGTAATTTGAGGAAAGACGAGCAATACTTCACGACTCGAAACTTTGGTGGAGGCTCTTGCATGGTGTGGGCGCAAGATTTCGTGTATCTGGGAAACTAGACCTCGCATTCACGTAGTTCAAAATGATAAAGGCTGAATAAAACAACCGAAAACGTCGGATGTAAAGGCAAACTTGTTTTCGCCGTTATTCAAGACTGCTAAGGCCGAAAAATATCCTCAGATAGCTAAATTGTCCAGTCGAAAAACTACCATTCCGCAAATATATATCTTTAATGGGGTTTATGGCAAAAGGTCGAAAGACAAAACGTCAAAATGATAGAAGGTCGAAAGACAAAAGGTCGAAAGGACAAAATGTCGAAAATGATTTGCACGATGGGATTTTTTCCTTCTTTAGAAATAGATTTTAGACCTTTTGCCCACCCCCTCTTTTTGTTCTCCGACCTTTTCTCTTTTCGACCGTTTGTCTTTTAGACGTTTTGTCTTTTAGACCTTTTGTCTTTCGACCTTCTGTGCTTTCGACCTTTTGTCATAGATTCCTGTATTGGTTATCGTACATCCCATTTTGTTGTTTTTTTTTTTTTAATTTTATTACTTTTAGTAGTAGCGTAAAACCTATTTGTTGTGTCTAGGAAGTTTGAGGCCACCTTCACGTCATCGATGCCTACTGTTTGCTCGTGCCCAAACTGGGGCCAGACGTTTCGCATAAGGACATTTGGCATAATCAGACTTATATGCCTTTTTTGCAAAACTACCTGTTCTTGTATGAAACTGCTTTAAGCGAAACGACCATTATGCCAAATGTCATTATTTGAAATGGGTCAGCGCCGGCCCAAGCCATCTGACAAGCTGATTTGGGTCATCTGGTGTGTCTACATTTATTTTGATAGCATGGGCCCCTTGGACATTATAGATTGTTTTCAAAACTTCACAACAGCTTCTGGAAATTCAGAAAATTGTTCTCAAGTGTAATGAACTTTGTATGCTTCCTGAAGTAAGGTTCAATCAATGGGTATTATAGCGAGAACAATTCTAAAAATCGCTTTTTGGACAATTTGCGGCAAAGCAACATATATTTCAAACCATGAACAGAAGCTTTATGTAAATTTTTATATTTCAATTTATATTCATCCAGCGACTTTTGAAACAGTTCTATCAAAACCAAATTCGGTTGATCACAAAGTCCTCCAGGCTTTGGAATCCAAACCAAGCTTACTGTAATTCCGGATATATTGCGGAGACTAAAAGGGAAATCGTCTCCCTCCTCCTAACAGATTCAGTAGCTTTTTTTAATGTCGTGTCCTATATATGGCTTTTTAGGTATCAAATTTAATGTTTATTGAAAAAAAAAATTGATGCTTCAAGAGATTTTAGATAATATTGACCCAGTTTAAGGTGAAGATGAATCGAAGCCAAAGTTCAAATTTTCAAGGTCACGGATCTGGAGAACCAAACATCCGTTTGAGATGAAAACCTGATCGATTGTTCACCACCAGCTAGTGACCAATCGATTAGGTTTTCAGCTTAAACGGAAGTTTGGTTCTCCAGATTCGTGCTCTTTAAAATTTGAAGTTTGTAAAAATTATAAAAATAATGAAATTTGTTTCTATCAATTTCGAAGTAAACTAAGATAAACTAAGCCAATATACACTGGAAAAGTAGTTTTTTAGACCTGATAGACCTACTTAGACATATTTATTATGATTCAATGGAATATCTTTTAAGTCTTGGTTGCGCTGGTAGATTGATTTCTAGGACCGTTACAGTATTACAGGTCGTATAATGACATAATGATATTCAATAACATTGTTTTTCAACTAGACACAAACCTTTGTTTTTCTGCTAGAAATATAACACATTTTTCTAATGTAAACAATAATATTGGGTTTTGACCAGTGATTCAATTGTCATCCAACATGCAGCAACAAAAACATTGTCACCTCCTATTCTTCCTTCAATATTATTCCACAACATCAGTTTATCATCACTTGAACAGAATATGACAAAGATTGATCACCACGTGGATTTTCTAGGCTTCGCAGCGATTTTCTAGGCTTCGCATTGCAATTTTCGAGTACTTTCTCCGTGTTGGTAAACATTGACACATTATAAAACAGCATCCATAAAACAAATTTGGTTTTGTGTTTAAAATAACTGATTAATCGCGAGTTGAAAAGGTTGCAACAATGTTGCGCTCTGTGATTGTCATGACAATTTTGCTTTTGATTGTGTCTTTATCCGCAACAGTTGCGACAAACGGTTGTGAGCGAGCTTGCTTTGTTGTTTGTTTTTCGTCTTTTTTATGACAATTTGATTCACTGGTTTTGACACATTTTCGATAAGTTTTATGATTGAATCATTTTTGACGACCATGCCCTTAAGCAAGTGATTTTGTTTCAAAATTTCATGGATGAGTTTGCTTTAGCGGGAGAACTCAATGAATGAGCTTTGAGTGTGAGTCTACCAACACTGCTCTAGCTACGCCCATGCCTCCCGTTGCTATCGGGGTCCAACTCAGACCCTGGGCCCAGCCCTCTGTTTAATATTCAAATATGATATTGTTTTCGCGACGTCGACACAGCCGACTGGATTCGGAACGCGAGCACGAGCGAGTGCCCCAAAGCGGGAAGCGGTCGATTCTTATCTGGATCCGTTTTCTCGTAAAAAAAAGACCCGAGTCTTGCATTTCCGCGCAGCGTTTACTTTCCGATAAAAGTTATTGTCGTCGTAGTCGTCTTGGCGTTATGACAATTGTTTGCATTTCGCCGCGTGGGTTCACCCGCAAGGGCATCAATCCGGTGCACGCCGAACAAATTTTCCGCGTATTTTCATTCGGGAGTGATAGCTATCTTGGGTTGAAATTCACGTCGGGGCGCAAAGGTGAAGAAATATTGGTGTTTCGTAGCGCCCTCTGAATTTCAGGGCTGGTAATAGGTCTCTTTTCTGAGACTTGGTCACTATTCTAGCAAGTTTTTAAAAAGTCTCTATTTTGATTTTTTTTCCTAAAGCTAAAGCTCATCTTAGGCTTTCCTACACTATTTTTCCAACAATTTCTCAGGTTTTCAATCTAGGAGATCTTGATTCCTATTTCATCTGTTTGGCTTTTTTACAAACCAAAAACCTATAAAGTTCCTATTTTCACGTTACTAAATCGCCACCGCCCCTGCTATTCACATCACAAATCGCAAAACAGGCAATCAGTGCCTCAAATTCGGTCCCATTTAGGCGGTTAAACGTTTCCCATTTGTCCAGGATGGGGCGCTCAATTTCGCGGAGAGGTTCGAGAGAAGCGCAGCGATCAAGACATTTGTAATTCAAAAGGTTCCGACTCCGGGGAGGAAAAACGAAATCATTCGTCACAACGTCGGAGAACTGATTCCCTCGAGGACCGGACAAGGCTCGTTTTGCGTTGATGGCGGCAGCGGCAGCGACGATGATGTGTAGCAAAAGAGGCAAAAATTAAATCAAACTTGATATACTTCATTAAGGTGCACACACTGCCGCCGCTGCCAGCGATTGACGGACGAACGGATCGACAGTTAGCACACAGCGGAGACTGGGCGAGATCGATATCTGCCGCGGGCTTCGAGACTTTGACAGAGAAAGAGTGTTTGTTTGCGTTGAATGGGATCTTCCGGCGATAAATTCGACAGGAGAAAATGGTAAACGGGCACTGATAGTTTTCTGATACATTCGAAATCAATGAATGAGACATAAGTAGCATTAATGTTGGGAGGAACCTGTGTCTATACCCTGAGATCTTTTGCTATTGCTGAATGTTAAAAAAATCATTCAGGAAAATATTGAACAAGTTTGCGCGCGCTTCTGAAAAACTTTTCTGAGAGAGATTTCACAAGCTTCTGTGATGCTTTCGACATGCTTTTAAGAAGCCTTCTGACAAATTCTTCGTTATCTTCTGAGAAGCATTTAGTTAGCTTCTGAAAAGCTTTCAACAAGCTACTGAATAGTCATCCCGAGCACCTAAGACGCTTATCCTTAGCTTCAGGGATGCTATTTCTCAGATTCAGGGAAGCTTTCTTTAAGCTTTTTGTTAGCTTTCCTGAGCTTCTGGGAAGATTTTTACAAGTAATTGGGAAATTTTTTCACATTTTTTTTGCTCCAATGCAGGGTTTTGATAACTCCACTATTTTGTTATGATTTTTCTATATTAGTGAATTTTTTGAAAGAATATGACCTTTGAGAAATTTTAATTGTATGAATCTCTTTAGGAGCTTATGAGAGAGTTCTTTGGTCCCAAAGAGATTTTCCAGAGCTTTTGACATTTCTCGGACATCTTTTCTTCTTCTTCGGAAGGTTTTTTCTGGGATGCTTTTCAAATTCTCAGAGGAGTTTTGTGATACTCAATGTTTTTGAAATGTTTTGGAAAGCTTTTTGCTTTCTAAAATTCCTTAAAAAAATTCCAAGGCTTTCTAAAGTCGGTTTTGAAATTTCAAAGCAGCTTTTACCATGAGTGCATACCAATGGATTACTTTAAAGTGTATGAGAAGTTTCTCTTATTAAACCTTGCGACTCTTCGTCAGCCGAAACCTCTTACTGAATGAAGTACAGTCAAGTTTGATCATTTCAAACTATACAGTCAAACATCGTGCTCTTCGAACCTACCAATGGCGCACTGATCATGTTGAGAGCGCAGAGGAGCCGGCGCGGAGCAAACTCCAAACCATAAACCAATATTATTATTTACCAACAAAGTGATCATAATTCCTCCTGTCAACGGTCGATACGTGTCCGCACTTTCAATCAACTTCCCCGCTTCAGTGAGCCAAAGACCCGTGCGGTCATCGTGTTTGTTCTTCGCGCCACTTCCACCGCCTCCCAGTGCCCATCTTGGAGGACTTTTCGCTTTCGACAAACACACAAAGCTCCAAACTGCGTTCTGCATTACGATCACGTGTCGCATATTAACTAAACAATGACCGCGCGCGATCGCCGCTGCCTTTGACCAATCGATCGTCAACCGAACCGATGTTGAGTGGCCGACCGGAGACAACTTCGGTAAACAGAGCCCGGACGCTTCCGAACCGTCGACATCGAGTGGTTTTCTAATGAGCGCTCGATTGTCGTCGTGTGAGTAACTGGGTCGGAAGTCCTTCTCCGGAAGAATTACCTGAATCGGTTGTCAGTTTTTCGGCTTGATTGGCTTCGGACTGCCGAGTGGTTGAAATTAATTGGGAAACTTTTCTCCAGTCGTCAATCGACGGGGACCGGAAATGATCGATCCGTTCGCTGCGATCGCCACCGAGTATGTCTTGTTCGGTCGGTCGGTGAAGATCAAGTGCTGGAGATCGCGTCGCGTTGTAAATTAACTTTTCCACACAGCCTTTCGCTCGGTTTGTACGAGAAGGTTTCTTGGTGCTAGATTACAGCTTCCCATAGCATCACGTTTTGCCGGAGTTGCGCACCAATCAACAGCGCGAGGTCCGGGAGTTCGATCGCAGTCGGTAGTAGATTCACGTCCACACGATCGCGTCTTGGTCGGTAGAAGTACCTGTCGATTCGGCCGGCGAAGGGCCGACCAACAACTGAAGGCTTCCCATCCGTGACGGTTGGCTCGAAAAGATCGTTTAAGAAAGATGTGTTTTTGTTTCGCTGTGTTGTTTTGCTGAGTTCCCTCCCTTGCTCCCCCTGCGCCTTCGATGTACGTGAGGGAGGGGAACTCGAAGAAAGAAGCCAACCGTTTTCATGGATCGAACGCGATCGTAATTGAAATTTTAAAATTAAAAACGTGTTTGCCCGAACACTTGGCCGTCGTCGTCGTAGTCGTCGGCTTCGGTGCCCATTCGAAGCCGGCTCGGTTGAAGGTAATTTAGGCCTCGATTAAATCGCAATTTTCTGGAAGTCACACAGCGGCCACCTTTTGCCGTACAATGGAACCTCAACTTGCGTAACTTCAACTTTTGCGCTGCAGCTTGTGCAAAACCAAAGAAATATCCTAATGGTAACTTTATCCTCCGTGATGATCTAAGGTATGTCTTCTTGAACTCACTAATTCTTTAGAGTAAAGGTATATAAACGTAACCGGTGATCATTGGGAGTTTTTTCATTGTAGTTCTACTCACGCAGGATCAAACAACTGTAATTAATGTGTTATGAGTTCAAAGCTAATCTAAGGTTAGTCAAGTACTCATTTTGGACATAGGACTTCAGATTTCCACGAATAACCAGTAACCTTTCTGACTGTTCATGAAATCGATTTACACTCAAACAGGCTCAATAGAATATGTACTATCAAATTTCGAATTCAATAACGTTTGCGGTGATCCAAAAACTACTTCGAGTACTTAAAGGCCTTCAAATCTACAAGGCTA
This sequence comes from Aedes aegypti, assembly GCF_002204515.2. NCBI lineage: Eukaryota > Metazoa > Arthropoda > Insecta > Diptera > Culicidae > Aedes > Aedes aegypti. The sequence continues at coordinate 29,740,045 of NC_035108.1, forward strand.
ATCAGAGATCTGTCGGAGGTTTATGAATGAGGTACAGACTCAAGCAAACATAATCTATCCAGTTTTGAGTCCAACGGCTGACTAGAGTTATTCAAGAACTCCGTTGAATACAGTACTTCGGATCAGCAAACGTAGCTAGTGATCTCTTGAAGATAAATAGATAAGGTTTAAATTCATGTGGGTGAATACCATCATGTTGGATCAGGTTTTATTTCCGACTACGCTTATTGGTTGTTATTGAACTCCTTTGAGTAAAGTTGAAGGCCTTTCCTACAAGCATAACTGATGATGATCTCTGTTTTGTTGAGTATTGAATAATGATTTATTGATTATTGAATAATGTCCATACTCAAGTAAGCTCAATTAAACATAATTATGATAGTTTTGAGTCAAATGAATGTGGTCAAACTGATGATACTGAATATGATTTACATCCAAATAGGCTCAACAAATTATGTCATATCATGTTTTGAATTTACGCTTATTCAAAAACTCTTTTGGGTTTAGGCCTTCAAATCTGCAGGCGGAAGCAAAAACCTCCTGGAAATTAAAGAATGAGCATTATACTCGAGTAGGGCCCAAATGGATTTACATGTTGTTCATAACCCTTAGAAGACATATGGATGGAGTCATTGCATCTCCTTAAGGTGGAACACTTCGGAAGATGGCCGACTGGTGCACCTACTCTCGTTTTCAATGACACTAAGTCTGTCAGTGGGCAAACGTTCCTTAAGTTTTCTGCAATGTACAAAAACAAAATGAAAAGCTGAACTGTTGTTGAATGTTTCCTTCGCGAGATTAGTGCCTTTGAATATTTTAGTACAATCTTGAAAGTTGGATTCTAAGCTGTTGCTCGTAACCTATCGTTTGTTTGTTCATAAGTAAGTTGCTTAAATAGAATGATGTTTACCATAAAGTAGAGAAAAAGTCCGACTCAAACTTGTGCTGAACTTTCTAGTTGTTGATAAGTAATTATACTTTGGAGAATCAAGTTCTGATAGTATCCGTTATGTTCTCTTATTCAGCGATATATTTTCAATTGGAATACTAGAGGAGATTTTAATATTAGAAATGAACTTGAGTTCACTGCTTAAGTAAAGTCCAATTTTTTGATGGTTTCGCTTGTGGATCTGAAGGCATAGACTAAAAACTGAACTACTTGTTGACCCCAAAGCGTGATAGAATATATTTTCATGAGCCTATACAGATACATATGTTATTCATAAAGCTTTGGGAGATCACTGGTTACCAGAGGTGCGTCCACGTTCCAAACCATTGCTAAGACAAACGTTGGAAAATGTTTTAAGAACAGTGAAGCTAAGAAAACTTGTGGACTGGAAATTGAAAGTTACAACTTTAAAAAATAACATAATTCTTAGAAGACTGGCTTGTTTTTTGACTCCCTTACGATTTTCATAGAATGAAAAATTGCTGATAAAACTTCAAAGTCGATTGTCTACGTTTTTGTCACTGACATCCCTACTACCTCATTTTCGTCGCAGTCGATATCACAAGACTAAGAAAGCTCTACAGGGCTGGTAGCGACCGCTTTACTACTTTAAAAAAGGAAATTAAAGCTCTCTTGCTAAAAATAGACCTAAAAGGAACCAAAAGAAAGCCGAAATAAGACCAAATAGGAAACAAAACGAAACCTAAGGGATGGTACACAAATTATGTCACGTCAAATTTTAATTTTTTCGACCCCCTCCCCCCCCCCTTTGTCACACTTTTTGTATGAGTCCTCCGAAAATTTTGTAGGGCTTGTCACACTTGGCTTGACCTCCTCCCCCCCTTGGAGCGTGACGTAATTTGTGCATGACCCCTAAGAGGAGCCAAGAGATAAGAGTTTGATTCTTCATAGCATCAGAGCAGACTATTTTCTAAGATCTAAGACTTTTTTTGAGAATTCCTCGTAACATCACGATACATGTTTGTGTTTTTCTATAATTTTCTCTAGAAATTTCATCATAAGTTTATTCGGGTATTTACCCAGGTATTACTACGGAAATTTTTGAAGGAGTTCTTTTAGTTATTATTTCCCAAGGAATTTCTCCACAAATTTTCCTAGGGAATTCCTCCAAGAAATTTCAAGAATTCAACCTCCAAGAAACCTCAAGAATTCAACCTGGATTTTCCAAAGGATAACCGTATAAATGGAATTTTCCAGAAATCCAAAAATCCCTACTAAGATTCTACGGATATTCCTCCAGTAATTCTTTGAGATTCTCTCAAGTAAGCCTTGAAAGTTTTTTTTTTACGGAAATTCTTCCAGCAATGTCTCCAGAAAAATGGCAAGGAATTTTTTTTTCTGAAAAATAAAATTCTGAAAAATAAACATCTAAATTTCTAAAAAACATCCTAAAACTTTGGGTAAGTTTTAAAGTCACCCTTAACGAACAAGCATCTCCCTTCTCTTTACAGTCACCCTCAATGAACAAGCAATCTCCTGAACTCTCGAGGAAGTTCGAAAAGACTTCCTAGATAATTTGCTAAGATAATCGAAAAAAATCAATCAAATCTCAAGATAGTATTCCGCAGGAGTCTCTAAAGATTTTTTTTTCGAAAAACATTGGACAGAACCTTCATAGAAATTTGTGTAGAAATGATAGGAGAAATTGTTGGAAAAAATGATATAGTATAAACTGGTGTGAAAACCTAAGTAAACTTTTGAATATTGGATGGGATTTTTTAAGAAACTTTTTTAGAAATTTTTTTCTGCTCAACGATGCCTCAAAACGCGCAGGAATGGAGTTTTTACTACGGACCGAAAATGAAACGTGACCGTCGTGAATAATGCCTTTTTATTAACTGACTTTTTCTCGATACAGTGCACTATGGTCCAGGAATCGTCAAAGCGGTCTATGAACGACTTTAAGAACTTAACAAAACACAAATTTTCATGAAAAAATATTTATGATATCTATTTTAGTTTAAAAGTTATTAAAGTTTTTCTGCTTAAAATCCTTTGTTTTTCAGGACATTTTATTATAGTTACAAAAATAACACATCTGTAATTTTTTAATATAATAAATAATTTTATTTTGTCTTTCGAATGCCGTCAAAAGATATTTTTTATGTTTGCCACAATCAGAGATATTCACAATCAAAGTTGGCATGTTTTTGAGATAAAAACAACATTAACTCCCAAACGAAAAGAGATAGCGAATTTCTTCACTCACCAAACTACGCATTTTTCATAGCTCTAAAAGTGTTTCATAGACTACTTTGATGAGAAATTTGAATTGAAAACTCTAGAGCCAGAAAACCAGTTTTGTTCGGACCACCCTATGTCACCGTAGGAAAATAGCACTAAATCGATCAATTTAAGAGCTTAGCTTAGCTTAGATTGACTACACATATCAATGGTTGCTATTCCGTGATTGACCGAAGTCAGTGAAAATGCACAAAGAATCAACTAGAAGTTCAGCTGGGATTGGCCATAATCTTCTTCAGTGTGCATAATTCAGTGCCTCTATTTATACAAGGTCAATAACGGCGCCGGCCACGTCCTTGCAGTCAGGTGGGATTGAGGGAAGGAATGTTAGTGTGTAACCTTTGCTATTTGGAGACCGTGTTTGCCTCTGCATCTCCACAAAGGTTACTGGGAGGGATGTTTGTTAATGGGGAGGATCGTTGGGTCAAAGGATTCACTTTGATAAGCGATTAGACCATGATAAACAATGATTTGTGAGATATATACATGCTTATACGTAAATATAATTGTTCATATAATTTCTATGTAGAGGAAAATTATGCCGACACTTGAGGTGACGAACCATTCAAAGTTTGTTGAACAAATACCTAAATGTAACATTCCTACAGCTGTCAGTACGAAAGCATGTGTTATTATATTTTACTCATTTGAAAAGAAACTAAAGACTCAATTGGTTGGGACATCATAGAACACTCTTATTCTTATGCCGACACTTACAGTGGCGAATCATCCAAAGTTTGTTGAATAAAGTGAACCTTTTGCAAGTCTACACTTGTAGTGTCGAACCATTCAAAGTTTTTTTAATTACAAAAATAAAGGTATATAAGGGGTGTTCTGAAAAAAAATGTTAAACATAAATAAATCATGAATCAGAGTTTGTGTCGACACTCACAGTGACGAACCATCCATAGTTTGTTGAAACATCATATTTACATCCCACCATTGTAACGATTAAATGTGCAGTCATACATATTTTATAGATTAGAAATAGTAGCATGAAACGAGCTCACCAATTGATCCGTTATCCTTGACTGAGCAGCCACAATCCACTTTCAGCTTCACTCGTTTGCTCGGCTAGCACTCAGAACAAAAAAATAGGCGCGCGACCCGAAAAAAAAACACGGACGACAGCTCGGGCTTTCTTGACGCACTGCCCAGGAGCAAGCGTCAAGGTCGTCGAAAGATCAAAAAGAACGAACCGATCGCGGCACTTTTTAACTTACTCCAACCGAACTCCCCGATCACGCCACTTTTTCACTTACGAGATCGACGCGTGACATGTTTGATCCTACCCTCGTCGCTCGCTCCGGCAAAAGCAAGCGTCAAGGTCGAAAGATCAAACAGAACTCCACTAAATCGATCAATTTAAGAGATACAAAAACACTTTTTTTGGCAAAGTTGATTCAAATCGAATTGTCCACAGTTTTGCTGAAGCATGTATTTTATAATTTCTACCAATAAGAAAGTTAGTTACACAATTTCTATGAAAATGTGGCCCACCTAAATTTTCAATAACACCAAACAAAGGGCTTAACTAATACAAACAATTTTTTAAAAGACCGTTTGCGTCTAATGTTTCATTCTAAAGCTCAAAATGCATCATGCCGCGTAAAACTGATTCCTGGACCACTGTGCAGTGGGGCCAAGATTATTACCTTACTACACTGAGGCAAATGCTAATTCTAATAACAGTGATTTATTTTGATATTATCCTCAGGTGTTCAAAAACAAATCAAATCGTTTAAATTGTTTGGTAAAACTAATGCTTGGATGAAATGCTGGAAAAAATAATAGAAAAAAATGGATGTGTGCAAAAAAACAAGGATTTTTTTATTTCTGGGAGAACACGAGGATGAGTTCTTGAAGAAATCCACATTAACATACGGAGAAGTTCTTGCTGGGTTTCTTAAAAAAAAACCCTTAATATATATTTTCAATACTCTGGAACAATCCTTTGTGGATTTACTCGGAGCAAATTCTGTAGAAATCATTGGATGATCTCCTAGAGTAACAACTGGAGAATTCGGTTGCATATTAGGATTAGGGAAACATATCTGGAGGAATTTTAAGGATAGGTTTGGAAATAAAAATCGAAGTAATACCTGTAAATAAATTGCTGGAGGTAGCAACTTTGGAGTTCTCAAGGATTTCCTGGAACAAAATTTAAGGAAATTCTTTTAGGCGTCCTTTGAAAAATCACTGGAAGGATTTCTGGGAAATTTGGTTGAGAAATCTCTAGAAGAATTTCTGAAGAGATTCATGTAGGAGACCCTGAGGGTATTCTTAATAAATTTTACTATGATAATTCTTGAAGGTTGCTTAAAAAGTATTGATTAGATGCTTGAAAAAGGTTTCATCGCGCAGAAACTCCATCAAATATTTCGCTGGAATTTCTTAAACAATTCTGCCAAAAAAAAAACTTTGCAGAAACCGTCTTTGCATATTTTCCTGAATGATGTCACAAAATATCAGTAGCAATTTGATGAAATATTTTTCCAGGAATTAAACGAGAACTTCTTCCAGAAATTTCTACGGCAATTCTAATTCAGCCTGTACCGTGGGAGAATAGCTCTGAAAATTGCGAAGAGATTCAGAAATGCTGTTATAGATTTTATCAAAATTGATCGCACGTTCAGAAATCGTTAGCACTACGTTGTGTGTATAACATAATGCGACTGGTATTAAACTTATCTCTCACTTCATCCAAAGACTCTTCAATAATCATCTGATAATGCACGATGGATGTTCCAAAAACTTCTCAAAAATTACTTCAAGAAATGCTCACGGCAATTTGTCCCAAAACATATACAAGGTTGGCTGAAGAAACAATCTATTAATTCATTCAGAAATGCCATAGAGGTTTGCTCAATTTGTTTAACTAACGATAGAAAAAGTTTCTTGTTTCCATTATTTTCACTATAGACATTCTCAATCGTTCTTTTCCAGATCCAGAACTTTTGGGAGTCATGCACAAATTATGTTACACTTTACTAGGCACCCTCCATAAGAGTAATAACGACGTTGGTCGAGTTTGTAAGTACAGTGAACAGATAATGAATAGTTTAATTAATTTTCAGGCTTTCTGCCAACCTGGTTTCTTCTTTTGATCATGGTTACAATCCTTTGACTGAGACATCGCAGCAGGCCATGCGCGTGTATGGCTGCTTTTTCTCGTTTGCTGTCACGTTCATATCGAATCCGCGTAATTTGGCCGGCGAAATTTTTCCAACGGCTGGTGGTGCTGTACCACCCAGAAGATACTGAAAAAACAATGAAGTGATTCCTGTGATTCAGTTGTGAAATTTCGGGAAATTGACATTAGTCTAGGTGCCAAAATTGACTGTGAATTATTCAATTTCGAAACAAAGAATACTCAGTTTTACGATTTGTTCGTGTGGAAATGTGAAGAAAAGAAGTGCTATTTGAATGAATTGACAGGAAAAGAAAAACGCAACGTGTGTACAGCAGAAAAAAAAACGTAAAAGATAAAAATTCTACCAGTTGTGCTCGATATAGTGTTGGATATATTATCAAAGTGCGACAATCATCAATCAACGGTATCTGAACACACAGGAATAAGAAATTTGCACGCATTAGAGAAACGGGTAAGATCCCTCCGAAATAGATACTAATTTAAAATTTAATTTGAATAGCTGTGTACAAATTTGATGCACATTGATGTATTCAAGGGGGTAAATATTTGCTGCGCAACGGGCGAGGGATCCATTTCTTTTCGTTTCAGAGAGCGAGCAATGGCGCTATAGCCAAAGCTTTTTTAGCCAGGACATGAGGGGTAAACCTATGTCCCATCATTTGAAAGAAGCAAAAAAGAAGTGTGCATTAACATTAGCAACGCCACTTCCAACGATTTTACTCACCTCCCCTTAAATGAAACTGTTGGTACGATTGTCCCCGTTTCTTCTCTCATACAAATTCAAAATTTTCGTGTATCACGTAATTCATACGTCTTCAAACCCAAGTCTGCACAGTGGGCCTGGCCATTTTAATATTTGTAACATATTGACGATATGCTGCAAATATTAATTTTGACCAGAAAATACTAGAATAATTTTCGGTATTTCCAGGATGCTTTTCGATATTGGCTGTGCAAGGGCTTAATAGAATAGAATAGAATAGAATAGAATAGAATGGTTAGGACAATCCTTTGACTATCCTACCCAGTTGTTTTTGTGCGTAGTACATGTAAGACAGGTTACCTGTTCCCGCGTCACTAGTGGTTACGCTTGTAGATCTGAGGAACTGTATTCCAAGGATATATTGGATAAACTTAAATAGCCGTTGAACTAAACACATGATAGAACTAGATTATATGAGCATGTACGGGTATAATCAATGTTTGCAATGTACGGAAAGGTCACTCAATAGCTTGTAGGTCTCCAAACCCGTTTTCCAGAGAATTATTGGAGTATCTTGAATAGTAGTAGTGCCTAAATCTTGGTACAATGTTATTAAAGAAGTCCGTATGCGTATCAAACTTGTTCATAGTCCTTTAAAAGACCACTGGTTAAGCTTGTAGATATGAAGGTCTATACTCAAAAGTATAGATATGGAAGTCTAACTCCGGTCGTTCAACTCAAAACATGACAGTATATGTTTTCATTCGCCTACATGTGTATAAAAGTTGATCGGAAACCTTAAAGAGATCACTGGACACGCTTGTAGACCTGAAGGCCTGTTTGCCAAGAAGTATATGGCTGATCTAAAATACCAAGGCAAATCAGCATATATCTTACAAATTTTGTTACACAAGTCTCATGTTTAATCTATATGATGTTAACTTACAAAAGTATGTATGAAAACTGAATTTCGAGGATGAGAGTTCGATTTAAGTGAAACAAAACAAACAAAACTACTTATGTATCCCCGACCCATCACGTGAATGGAGATTCCAGTGTACTGAATCACAATCAGCAATTCAAGGAGGGTTCCTAAAGTGCGATCCCCACTGCCATTATTCGGTTGGGATTCAATCTCGGTGTGCGAGGCGGAAAATGGTGAAAACGAACAAATGTGCATTCTCGGTGAGTCTTGTTTCAATTTTCCCGATACAAGCTTTTAATTTAAATGAAACGATAGGGTTACCATGGCGATGGATTGCAAACGTTCCCAAAAATGGTCGTATCGAAGCCATTAGCATTAACAAAACGATTTTCGGGACCGTTGGCGCCCGACGTTTTTTTTTTGGTTAGATCATGATTCGAGGATCGAAAACATAAATGATCTACATATCGACTGGTACGGAAACATCGTGTTCTGGCGATTTGCTCGTTTGAGCTCGCGGTCATTAATCTTGTGTCGTGCGTGTCCCAAACACGATCCTCGGCTATTTGCACGCTCTCATCGATCGTCACTGACGGTTGGTGGCTGCGAACAGGTTGCTCGCAAATTTGTTATCCGCCACACAGTCCACGATCCACGGTTGCTCCGGAAAGGACGCCAAAATTGCATGATCCAAGGTGATACATTTGCCATTTGTCTTCGAGTCGGTTGGTGGAATTCGCGTCTCCGGCGAAGACGATCACCCAAGTGCTGCCGATCCTTTAGTTGGTTAATTCCAGTTCCAAGATTGCGTGCCTAAGACACCAGATTTGAACACCTTGCAGCAAAAGCGGTAGCAGCAGCAGTAACAGCAATGGCAACAACATCCCGTGCTTGTACTCACCGACTGGCCAGTCGGTGTTTGCATGCAGGCAATGAATGTTTTCGGAGGGATAGAACCCAATTCCGTGCCTCATGAATCGATGTTCGATTGGGGATGGTAAAGTGAAACGCAGGAGAAAAAAAAATGATTAAGTGAATTTGATTTCAGAAACACGATCACAACGGCAGCTGCCTTTCGAGATTTAGGGTTACCAAAGTATTTTTAAGCAACTTGCAACCTGCTCTCGCGAAACCTCCTCGTAAGCTTAGACAAGCTTAGAAAGCTTCCCAGAAGTTTGCAATAAGCTTCTCTGAGGCTTACGGAAACCATCTAGTGAAATCCTTCCTATAAGGTTCCGAAATAGTTTCCTAAAGATAGCATAACCCTTCAAAATAGCTCCTCAGGAAGCTTCGATGATTTTTTAAAGAACATTTCAGGTTGAAACAAGTTTTTTAAGGAGTAGTTTTGAAAGCGTCATCACCGGAGACGATAAAAGCTTTTCAAAAGTTCTAAAAATCTTGTGTAAGCTTTGGGTGTTCTGGAGCTCCAAAATAGCTTTCCAAAAAGAACTACCTGGAAAACTTTACTCAAGAACTTGGGAGTGCAGATACTCATGAATAGCTTGGAAACAGTTAGGCAAAAGCTTTTAAAAAGTTTGACAAACGCCTCTCATAAACTTGTGGAGAAATTAGATACTGGGGATAAGATTTGTAGAACGTTGTAGAAATCAAGCGATGATTCTTTTAAAACTTTGCAGTGAATACTGAGCGGTTCCACGCCAAATCGGTAAACGATGAAACTCGACTACCTTGGATTCAAATGGAATTTTGCACATAGTTTCGATATAACAGAATAAGTTTTTTCCACTGGTGGAGAGACCATTTAAAATCAAGAGTAATTTCTGATAAGGGCGTAAGTATTTTTAGCATTTAAAAAAAATGTACCTCGGAAACCGTTTGTTATAGAGAAAAAGTGTCTGAGGAGGGATGGTAGATGGCTTTGTAAAAAAAATATACACTGAAAAAAATACTTTTATTTTCATGAAAAAAATCGAAATTAAACCTTAAAACACAAATTGCAAAAAATAGGTATCTTCGATTTTTTTCAAATTTTTTCTGTAAAATTTCAATGTAAAACCAGATGTTTTAAGCACAGTTTCAACATGGTGCAATCTAAAATAAAAAAGTTTTTCTAAGAGCAACTTTTGGTGCATTTCTGAAAATTCAATTTCTGGCCGTAGAAAAGACGTTTTAATGCTGTAATATGATTCTTCATCCAAAAACAATTCAAAATGCTGATAACAATTATCTTCCTAAAGCTAGCCGTTTTCAAGATATTTAGGATTCAATTATATTAATATCATAAAACTTAAGAAAATACGCCCGTTTCATAAGTTACTCCAGATGCTCCACCAACAATGTTACGTTTATCTCTTTCCACATTAATATCCCATGTTTTAAGGGCAGTTTCAACATGGTGCAATTTAAAATAAAAAAGTTTTTCTAAGGGCAATTTTTGGTGTATTTCTGAAAATTCAATTTCTGGTTATAGAAAAGGCGTTTTGATGCTGCAATATGATTCTTTATCCAAAAACAATTCAAAATTCTAATATTCTAATGATCTTCCTATAAGTAACCGCTTCAAGATATTTGGGATTGAATTATATTAATATCATAAAACTTAAGAAAATACGCCCGTTTCTTGCATTATTCCAGATGCTCCATCAACAATGTTACGTTAATCTCTTCCCACATTATTGGGTATTTCGTTCACCACTGGACTGCGCAGTCAGTTTTTATAAGTGCGTGAATGTAAATAAAAGTGCGATCCTGCATCAAATCTTGTTGGTGTCTTCAGCGCACTTATTCTACGATTTATAATGAATGAGTGCGCTGAAGACATCAACAAGATTGGATGCAGAATCGCACTTTTATTTTCCTTCCCTCACTTATAAAAACTAACTGGGGAGTTCAGTGGTGAATGAAATGCACAATAATATCCCATCAACTTTATCTTTGACACTTACACAAATAAACGAATTGTTGAGAAGTAACAATAACAATGTGTAACAATATTATTAGCCGCCACCAATCCCTCCAAAATGATCCGTCAAACAAACCAAGACAAATACGGAGGCAATGAAAACAATAGTTGATCAAGCGCTCGGCTCGCTCGGGGCACTTTCTCTGTTTCGCTCGAAACACTAGCGGGTACATAGCGATACATACATACTTCAACGAATTCTTTGTTCTCTTAGTGCTTGAACTAGATTTTTTATATGCGTTTCCTATCTAGGTGTCGTGACCGTACGTCACATCTCGACCACAATCTACACAAGAATGCCCAGAGCCTGATCGTTCCCTTTTATAGCGAATTCTATCGAACTTTTCTATCTATCCACTCTCAATTTTCTCTTACCCATTTTGCTTACCCGTACAAGCGTATACCTGGCCATGCTGGCAAATCACGACCGTACAAATTTACAAATATTCCCTACACTAGGTACCTAGTTATAGCATATAGAAGCCATTAACAGTTAAACAGAAAAACAGTTAACGTTCAATATTAGAGCAAAATGGATCTCACAAAAGTGTACAAGTGCTGTAGACCGTTCCCGAAGAGTAACAAAAATGTTCATCATCGAAACGTTTTTTAATTGAAGAAATGATTCAAAAACTACAGTCACCCCACGCAGTTGAATCACCCACAATTTATGAATCAGCTGACTTCATAAGACAAAATTATTATCAAACTCGTCACAAAACATCACAGAATTATTTTTACTGATAATAAACTATGTGTAAAAATAATTCTATGATGTTTTGTGACAAGTTTGATAATAATTTTGTCTTTTGAAATCAGCTGATTCATAAATTGTGGGTGATTCAACTGCGTGGGGTCACTGTAGGTGCCATGCAATGTGAAGTTCCTCTTAATACGTCGTTGAAGATTTGCGGCTCATGCCGTGTGTCTATGTATCGTTTTAATCCGCAAATCAACAATCGTGAGGACCAACCTGCAACGTCGAATGTTAATCAACCGTTACCATCACAGGATGGTTTAGAGGAGATACCATCAGCAAGCTCGATAGTGTCAGCATCATCTAAAAACAGTGATGTACCAGACTACTCCAGAATTCATAACATCGAGCTCTTCAACATGGGAATTTCTGGTATCAGCGTGTCACCGGTTTCGTTGAGAAAAATCGAACAGATCAGTTACCCCCAACAAAAATTCAAGGAAATCACAAACGGTATGCGAAGAAGCATTTTCAACTTTCCTGAGGAAGAAGATGAGGCAGCAGTCCGCGAACAAAAATCCAAGGATTATGACGAGATGATCAACCAACTGAAGGAAAAATTTTCCGACGCTGAGACAACAAGGCCCGAGAAGTTCCGTATTTTGACAGTTTTGCCGAAGTCGTGGTCTGTCCAAAAATGGTTACAGAGTTTGGCATCAACAAGTACATGGCGATGGAAGCCAAAAAATTGGCTGAACAAAAAGGAGTATTGTCTACACCAGATAGCAAATGTGGACAAAGTTTGAATAATGAAGTCAAACATAAAGTTCTTGAATAATTTAACGACGAAACCCGGCGAAAGAGACTTTGTTTCCATGGTAAAGGATGGTAAGCGTCAGCGTATCCAAAAAAGATTATTAATGATGACACTGCGAGAAACTTACTTCAGATTTATTGAAATCAATCCTAATTCAAAAATTGGATTTAGTTCGTTTGCATCCCTCAGCCCCAAAAATTGTAAATCATTGAGTACCTCTGGTTCACATAACGTGTGCGTTTGCACATTTCACGAAAATGTGAATTTAATGCTTCACAGGCTGAAGAAATATTCGTTGGACTTTGAATACGATAATTACATGGAAAAAATTGTATGTAGCTTATCAACCAGATCAAAATATTGCTTTCTTCGTGAATGCAATAAATGTCCAAAATTAGATGATTTTGAAAAATGGATTTTAGACGAACTAGAAAAACGCAATTTGATTGAAATTAGTTTTGAACAGTGGATTTCTACAGATAGATGCGATTTGGAAGCATAAGTAAAACCAGTGGATGAATTTGTGTCATATTTTAGTGAAAAATTAGAGAAATTAGTAACTCACGATTACATTAAAAAGCAACAATCTTTATTTCTTAAAGATAGAAAAGCAACATTGCAAGAAAATGAAGTTGTCGTCATATTTGACTTTTCTCGGAAACCGTTTGTCTATTTCTCTATAACAAACGGTTTCCGAGGTACATTTTTTTTAAATGGTGGTGCCAAAAATACATACGCCCTTATCAGAAGTTACTCTCGATTCTAAACGATCCCCAATTATATGAGATAATTTTCGTCTCATATACTTAATACATCTGCGCAGTTTTATCCAAATCGGAATGGTACATGTCAGATTTCAGCATTTTATGGACGATTTCGCGTGGAACCGCTCTACTCTCTCAAGTACAAACTTGGTAAATTATGAGAATATATTCAAAAGATATTGAGGAAATTTTATTGAACATCTGGAAAAATATCAACATCAAGAGCTTATGAAAAGTCCCAAATAAGTTTGCTACCTGGAAACATTAGTAAAACTTTTCCGAAGCTGTTCTCACCAGACAAGTGAAAAGCTCCCAAAAAGTTTGTCCAGAAGCTCGATGAATGTTTTCAAGAACCATGACGAAAGCTTTCCAAGAAGCTTTGTAAAGCTTCACCAACGCTTGGAAGCAGCTTTCCAGATGCTCAAGAATAGCTTTCGAGAAACTAAAAGTAGCATTCCAATGGCTTGGCAAAAGCTTCTTGGCAACTCACTGAAAGCTTGTTGAAAGTTTTCATACATTCCGTAGTAAAGCTGATTCCATATAACTTACAGAAAATGGCAATAAAGCCACAAACAGTTGGATGAAGTTTCCTAAAAGTTTTTGAAATGCTTCCTAAAACCTTGGCAAGGGAAATCTCAGAATCGTGCCGAAACCTTGGCTAGGAGTATTCGAAGTTTCCCAAATTTGCGAGAAAATTTTTCAGAACATGTGAACAACTTTTCACGATCCCATAGAAAGCTTAATAAAAGCATGTAGAAGTTTCCTATAGGTACTATAGAAAAATGCTTTATAGTTATGAAAAGCTTTATCAAAAGATTTCAGAAAAGTTTGCTAAATCTCCTAATTGACGGATTTCACGCCAACTCGACAAAGGGATTGGCAGCACCCCTTCAGAATTCAATGAAACTTTCTGGGTGTGAAGACTATGTGAAACTAAGATACTTTGCATACTGAGCGGTTCCACAGAAAATGACGACTTTTTTCCCAAATTTCATTTTTATATTTTTTGATTTGGATGAAATTTTGCACATGCTTTCTTTATGCCCAAAAATGCCTTTTTGCATCATCGGCTCGCCATTTTGACTCTAGCCTTACTTTTGAGAAGGGCTTAAGAAAAAAATCCTTAATAATTTTCAAAAAATTATAACTTAGAAACGGTTTGTCCGATCAGGTTGGTGTCTTCCCTAATCTAAAACAACTGATCGGATAAACCGTTTCTAAGTTATATTATAATGATCGAAAATTGAAAATTATATCATAATTTTGTATTAAAAGCGCTGTATCTTTAAAACGGTAAAAGTTAGCCTGATTTTTCCGTATACCTTTTTTGTTGTAAATTTTGCGTACTTTCATAAAATCGAGTTTAAAAATATTTAAAAAGTTTATTATGACCATTTTCAAAAATTCACCTTTTTTCAAAAAATCATAACTTTTTTGTCCATGATTTCTCCATCTTGACTCACTGTGCAAAAGACTTCATATTTTGTCTAATTTAACATATAAAAAAATAAAAAAAATCAAAAATACGATTTTTGAGAAAAATGATTTTTAAGCTTTATTTTCGATATATAAAATATTACAACATTTTTTTTACAGTGTATATTTTTTTCCAGATAGTCCCAACAATAACCTAAAACATTGCGGAAGACACCAAACTGATCGGACAAATAGTTTCTGAGTTTTAATTTTTTTTGAAAATTGTTAAGGCTTTTTTCTTAGGCCCTTCTCAAAAGTAACGCTAGGGTAAAAATGGCGAACCGATGATGCAAATAGGCATTTTTGGGTATAAAGAAAGCATATGCCAAATTTTAGCCAAATCAAAAAATACAAAAGTAAACCGACATTCGAATTCAAATGGAACCGCTCTACTTTGTTTTTTCAAAATAGATCTAGACTAACATTTGGAAAGGGTCAAAGTTTTTTTATAAACCCGTATAACTCGAAAACGTTAAGACCTACAAAAAAGTGTTGTATGAGGGACTGTCGTGAAATTTCCTGGCGTTGTAGTAAAAAATATTAAAAAAATAAAAACACATTTTCTACACTGAAAAAAAAAAATATATTCAAAACTTCAAAGTCGATTTAAAAAAACGGCCACTTCTGATTGTGATCATCCTTAAGCAAAAAGTTTCGTAATTAAATTTACTAAAAGTCGTCCATACATTGCAAATTGGGCATATTTTAGAGAAAAAAGTTTTTCTAACATCGAAACTTTCAAGTCCCAAAGATTTTTTTTACTTTTTTTTCTATAAATCCGTATAACTCGAAAACGGCAAGACCTACAAAAAAGTGTTGTATGGGAGACTGTCATGAAATTTCCTGACGTTTTAGAAAAAATATTAAAAAAATAAAAACACATTTTCTACACTAAAAAAAAAAAAAAATATTCAAAACTTTAAAGTCGATATAAAAAAACGGCCACTTCTGATTGTGATCATCCTTAAGCAAAAAGTTTCGTAATTAAATTTACTAAAAGTCGTCCATACATTGCAAATTGGGCATATTTTAGTGAAAAAAGTTTTTCTAACATCGAATTTTTTAAGTCCAAAATGAACTTTTTATTTAATTTTTATTTCGCTTCAAATCGTCTAGTATGATCATATTTTCAAGTGATAAATGAGTTTTAATCACAAAATAGATTATATTTGTTTTATTGGGAGTAGTTAAAAGAAATAAAACGGAATTATACAGTTTTTTTTTAATTAAATTCAACTGATCTCGCACCATACCGCTTATGAGAAAATCAACTCCTTCTAACAATCCGATGGGTTTTTTATGGTTGGAAAGATATCACAATAATATTTAATTTCTTATTTGGTCAAAGCCAATCTTAGCAGGTTACTGGAAATATTATGCTTATGGAAAAAGTCGTGGTTTGTTTTTATTTTTATTAATGCTATATATCCTAAAACGTAGTATCTGCACATGAATATTTACATTATTTTTGGGCTTTACTGAATAAATTGAATATTTTTGGTTCATCCTCTGAATTGGTATACCGTTTGGCTGCAATTTGTGTATCACTAGTAGGCATAAAACAACGATATTTTTGGGTACCAGGGACAGTTTTAACCTTATCAAACAATTCCACCAATTCCTCTGACATTTTAACATATTGTTCATTAGATATATAACAGAAATTTAATTTGGTGATACATGTATCAGTTTGTTTCACTGCCCAGTCGAATAGTTCTCGCGGAGTTGCGATTGAGTTTCCATAGTATTTTGCAAGACTTGCTTTTTTTGCCATTCGCTTGAGAGTGCCACCAATAGCGTCACAGGGGCCTTTGCCGTGGGATGTGGCAAAAAAGTGCCACTCTGCTTCCAATCCATGTATTTTCTTGAAATTACATAAGCTGGCATTTTTTTTCTTTCTATTTTTATAATGAGCTGCAGCTAACAAAATTTATCAATTTTGAAATAAACAGCTGAACTGCTACTGTGTCATGGGTCTGATATTATAATAAAACTAACATTTTCCAATTTATTATCTTTTTTATGATAAATTTAGAATTGGGAATTATTCCAGTGATATCCTTGAGCAGCGTTATAATTTTCAGAAAAGTCGCTAATTACCAGTATTTAACCTTGTTTTAAGGAGTCTTTTTTGTTTCGTGAAAAAGAAGACTGTTATTTGCAAATAAAATCATGAGTTATGAGCTTATCAACTTTTTTTTAGGTAGATAACAATACAAACATATTCATTATTTCTTATTCATCTGGCGTTTAACGCAGGTACGTTTAGTAAGTTATTTTTCACAAAACTTTTTCTAGAAGAGAATTTAATGGGATATGGATAAGGTTGTAACTTTTCAATGTTTGCAATACTGTTGTGATACCTTTAGAACCATAAAAATCCGTCGGATTGTTAGACGGAGTTGATTTCCTCATAGGCAGAGGCGAAGTCCATTGATTGCTTTCATTTAAAAAACATAATCACTGTATAATTCCGTTTTTTTAACTATTCTCAATAAAAAATACAATCTTTTTTCTGATTCAAACTCATTTATCACTTGAAAACACGATCATATTTGACGGTTTAAAACAAAATCTTTGAAAAGAAAAATTCAGTTTTGGACTTAAAAAATTCGAAGTTAGAAAAACTTTTTCCCCTAAAATTTGCCCAATTTGCAATGTATGGACGACTTTTAGTAAATTTATTTACGAAACTTTTTGCTTACGGATAATCACAATCTGAAATGGCAGTTTTTTTTTTTAAATCGACTTTAAAGTTTTGAATTTTTTTTTCAGTGTAGAAAATGTGTTTTTATTTTTTCAATATTTTTTTCTCAAACTTCAGGAAATTTCACGACAGTCCCCCATACAACACTTTTTTGTAGGTCTTGCCATTTTCGAGTTATACGGGTTTATAAAAAAAAGTTAAAAAAAAACTTTGGGACTTAAAAAATTCGATGTTAGAAAAACTTTTTTCTCTAAAATATGCCCAATTTGCAATGTATGGGCGACTTTTAGTAAATTTAATTACGAAACTTTTTGCTTAAGGATGATCAAAATCTGAAGTGGCCGTTATTTTAAATCGACTCTAGAGTTTTGAATAATTTTTTTTTCAGTGTAGAAAATGTGTTTTTTTTTTAACATTTTTCTCTAAAACGTCAGGAAATTTTACGACAGTACCCCATACAACACTTTTTCGTAGGTCTTACCGTTTTTGAGTTATACGGGTTTATAAAAAAAGTAAAAAAAACTTTGACCCTTTCCAAATGTTAGTCTAGATCGATTTTGAAAAAACAAAGTATGCAAAGTATCTTAGTTTCACATACTTTTGACATCCAGAAAGTTTCATTGAATTCTGAAGGGGTGCTGCCAATCGCGTGTCGAGTTGGCGTGAAATCCGTCAATTGTCTGGAAAGTCACAAACTGCTATCAGAAACTGAAAACGAACCAGAATTCATCGGAAACAGTTCTCTTCAGTTCACATTTGATAGCCCACCGTAGGGATGCCAAGTCCCACCGAGTGAACATCGATCAACCAGAACTAATCAATTTTAACCCGACTCTAATCCGGTTGGATTAGAGTCGATAGATCCAGCCTCCCAAAGTACGACGGCAGCCGCCTTCAGTAGACACCGAGACAGACAGATGACGAACGGATGCGAACGAAATTGAACCTGGGGCCTGGTAAACTAATTAACATGAGCAGCGAGTGGCCTCAGCAGCCAGCGGAGGCGGCGGCGGCGGGTGTCCAGCAAGGTGCGATGATCTAGTCAAAAATAACCTGGATGGAGTCGGCGGCAGTGCGGCTAGAACTCATGCCGAGATAATTAGAAATTAAAGCGTAAAATCACGTCAGCTGCGTTGGTCGTCATCCGTTGCTGCCCGCTAGCAAGTGGAATAGAACTGGAAATGGATCGTTACGGGACGAGCGAATGGCCAATTTGAAACCGCTCTATTGTGTGACGCGGGACCCGTGCTAAATGCAAATTAGGTTCGTCGCTTAATCAGGATTCTTCTTCGGCATAACGCGCAGTGACCAATCAAGCAGGGAGTCGCAATAAATCATATTTTATGCAAAATGTGTTGGAATGAGCTGCAACTGCCTTGAAGGTGGAAGAGATTTGCAGAGAAAGACTTAAACGGGTTTTAAGTGACGAACCTGCGGTTTAGCGTTGACAAACATTCGGTTCAACGACATTTGTACCGTTTTCGGTTAGAGCTCAACAATTGCGGCCCTGCTTTTTGGACGTTTCAAGGCACTAATGAGGTTTGAGTCGATGATGTGAGCTGGCAACTGGATCAGATGAGGAGAAGCAGGAGGAACAGGAGGCGAAGGAAGTAATCATGTCAATCGCAGTTGAAGAGAGATACTATCTCGTTTGTCAGTAAAAGACCAAGATCGTCGACGCGATAAGTCCGAAATCGGGTAAACTGGAGGTTGCAAGTTCAGACAAAAAATGGTCTTTCGAAGCCTGGCGATGAAGAACGATCGAGAGGCAGCTGAGGGAAATAATTACATTTCATTAGGTACGGGTAGGCTTTGGGTAGTGATTTTGGTTCGATCGTTGGATAGATCGATCGATCGATCGATAGTTGTTACTCAATCGCTACGAAACTCGGCCCATGCTCTTCAATGTAGTCATTAGGTGGTTTTTCAATTTCTGCGCTGGTCGAGGCTGCTGTGCTTCCACATCGCGTAGGTCTTTTGACGGGAGCCTATGACTTTGAGCCCGTACGGACCGCGTTTGCTTTATTGGCCTGTCCGGGAAAAAGGGCAATAATTAGGCAGCCTAAGCATAAAGGCAGAACGCGGGTCTCGTTCGAACCGAACTAATGATTGACGGGGGCTTTTCTTCTTCTGCCAATAAACTGCTTCAAGTCGCGCGCGAGCATAACGGTTCAACGACTGACTCTACAACACAACTAGACATATTGGCAGGTTCGGGTTTGGTACACACAATCAATGTTATGCAAGACGGGCGCACAAAACGGCTCTCTGACTCCGATGGTCCGATTCTGATTGATCGTCGGGAGGCTTTTGTGTGGACGTGTCAAGATTGAGATGATTTGCAGCTGGGCTGGGCAGGGCCGGCACTACAATGTTGGCTTTGCGAGGATTGAATAGTTTACTGAGCAGGCTTTCATATCAGTTCAGTGTTGGTGAGAAAATGGGCTTCATGAGTTTACTCAGATGTTTATGAGCACAATAGAACAGGGAATGATTACAAATGAAGCCTTCTGATGGTAGATGTTGGCAATTAGAAAGTTGAAACTTTTGTTAGATCTGTATGGAACATTTAGAAATAAAGTTTGAAAGGGTTAGGCGAAACAGCCTCGAAGATCTCACAAAAGCAGAAAATAAAACATCTCTGAAATCTAGTGAAACTAACTTACAATGTTCTAAACAGCTTTTTAGTTGCTTTGTAAACTTCTTGGAAAGTTTCTCAGAATCATTAGGCAAGCCTTTTGGAAGATTTCCGCAGGCTACTGAGAAGCTTTTATCAAGCTTCTGAGAAGCTTTTCTCAAGCTGTTGGGAATCTTTCCATAAGTTTCTGAGAAGTTAAGCTTCGTAAGCTTCTAGAAATCTTTTCCGAAGCTTCTGGGAAGCTATCTTAAGCTTCTAGGAAACTTTTCCTAAGCTCACGGGAAGCTTTTGTTAAGCTTCTGAAGCTTTTCCTGAGCTTCTGAAGTTTTGCATAAGCTTCTGGGAACCTTTGCCAAGCTTAGAGAAAGTTTTTTTTAAGTTTTTCTAAGCTTCAGGAAACGATTGTGCTATTTTTCCCCAAATGTCATTCCCCCAATGCCAGTTCCCCGAATGATCCTTTTTCCTAAAAAGTGGTGCATTTCAAAAAGGTATGAAAATCATGAGTTCTAAAAACTTTTCGGGACTATTCGGGGAAACGACATTCGGGGAACACATTTTCTACAAACATCATCACGAGGTTCTGGGAAGCTTTTGACAGGCTTTTGGGAAGCTTTTGGCAATCTAATGGGAAGCTTTGGAAAACTGCAAGCTTCTGGGCTGCTCTCGCCAAACTTCTGGGCCGTTTTTGGCAATTCTCAGGAATGGATTCGGAAAACTTTTGGGAAGTTTTCGACAAGCTTCTGGAGAATTTTTGGCAATCTCCTGGGAAACATTCTGCTACCATTGCGGAGGCGTTTCCTTTTTTTTTTTTGAAGCATCTGAGAAGTTGCTTGCGAGCTTATGGAACCCTTTATCCAAATCTTTTTCAAAGTTTCTGGAAAAAATTCCAAGCTTCAGAAAGGACTTCAAAGCTTCATTGTTCTGGGGGATTTTCCCGCCCTTCTGGGATGACTTCCGGATTTTCGCTGCTTCTGGAAAGACTTTCGTTTTTAGAGAAGTTTGTAAATTTCTTCTCTTCTTTGTGGCATTATTTAACCACTTAACCAACTGTTACCACCACACTATTTTCATTTGTACTTTCTTTACGAAAGATCCTCGAGCAACCATCTAGAAAGACTATTATGGTGATTATAAAGCAAAGCCAAACTTTGAATTTTCAAGTGTACAAGACTGGAGAATCTGGCAACAGATCGCGTGGAAAATCAAATCAACTTGCTTGCTTGCTAGTGGTGATAAATGAGATACATTTTCAATGGGAAGCGCTGTTTGGTTCTCAAGACTTGTGCTCTTGAAAATTTGAGGTGTGGTTTCGTTCTATAATCATCTTAAAAGTTACAGAGAAGCTTTTCGTATTTTTTTAGAAGTTTCTGGCATTATTCTGAAAAGTCTTTCGCGAGCTTATAAGAAGCTCTTTTCAAGCTTTTGAGAAGCTTTTCGCGAGCTGCAAAACGGTGAGTCAACAATCAGGAAGGAGCAACCAACACAGCTCTGGTCCTCACAAGTTTCTACCTCACGCTTCCACGGGTTAAATGATGACAAAGACCGCCAGCTAAGGGTTGCGTGCTTAACAGGTAGTGCAGCCTGGGCACTGTTGTCCTTCTGACATCAGCTAGAGTGAGGAGGTATGTACGTTCTGAGCTCAAACAGCGTCTTTACTGGCTGAGAAAGTAATGCTGTATCACGTCAGCTACTCCTAAGGTGGCAGTCCCATCAACGTGATGTAGGTAGCGCAACCCCGATTAGGTAGCATACCGAATTTCTCACCTACCAGGAAAAATGGAGAAAGAAGAAATAACGAACGATATTTTCGGTTACCCACCTGGCAACGAAATAAGGACTATGATTGGAAACTCGGTACCTAAAATAACATCAGGACCTAAAATGAACCTGAACGAGTGAGCCTGTTTGCCCGTGAATTACGAAAAGTAGGTTCGTGCGTGGCAGTTATTCAGGAAGTCCGTTGGATTCGGCTTCATAGTGATCGGGAAGCAGCGTTATTAGGTGGAAGCCGATCAACGAGCGGATCTGCGTATTGAGAATTCGGGGAAAGTTCTTCAACTACAGCCTGATCAGTGTCTATGCAGCGATAAACTACAAACCCGATGATGTGAAGGATGCGTTTTACGAATGTTTCGACAAGACCTATGGAGAATGCCCAAAACACGACGTGAAAATTGTCATCGGCGACGCTAATGGCCAGCCAAGCAAAATTCGAGAGCAGTTACCGTTTCGAGGTTTAGAACGCGACAATCGTTGCGTATTTATATCCAACGCCTGCCAGCAGATGGTGTAGTAGTGGACTACTAGTGGAAGCGAAATCAACGAGAGCATCAACCTCAGCGATCTGTGGGAGTCAGTCCACGGAGCGGTGAGCACAGTAGCGCGAGAAGTGGTTGGTACTGCTCAACGAAGTCCAAGGAACGGTTGGTTTGACGAGGAGTGCCAGAGAACGACGAACGAGAAGAACGTGGCTAAAAGCCGTCAGAGCAGACAGCGGTACAAGGGAGCAAAGGCAGCCAGGTGGAAAGAGTACATCGAGACCTTGTTGAACGGAGATAACGGAAGTGGATCTGGTAGCACAATTCAAATCGATGACGATGGACAGACTGTGAAACCTTCAACGCTAGATGAGGTAAAGAAAGCTATCAATGGGCTGAAGAACGACAAGGCTGCTGGGAAGGACGAACTCCCGGCCGAACTTCTCAAACACGGAAGTGAGCAGCTGCACGGAGTCCTCCAGCGTATCATATCGAGGATATGGGAGAAAGAACAAATGCCTACTAGTTGGTTGGATGGTCTCATTAGCTCTTTGTACTAGAAAGAGCATCGACTGGAATGCGCCAATAACCGAGGGATAACACTCCTTAATTCAGCGTACAAAATCAGGTCTGGAATTCGGTTTAACAGACTGAGACCGCATGAGAAGTACTTTGTCTGAGAATACTAAGCTGGTTTTCGAGAGGGCCGATCAACGACGGATCAAATGTTTGCCCTGCGTCAAATCCTAGATAAACTCCGGGAGTACAACTTGCAGACTCATCATCTGTTTGTAGATTTCAAAGCAGCGTACGATTCAGTGAAGAGAAACGAGTTGTGACAAATTATGTCCGAACATGGCTTTCCGGCGAAGCTGATTAGACTGATTCGTGCAACGCTTGATGGATCAAAATCATGTGTGCGGGTCGTGGACGAGATTTCGTCATCGTTCGTTGCGAGTCGGGCTTTCTACGGGCTCCGTAACCAGTCGAAGTTCCGTAGCTTGCAAACAGAAACACAACTCGTTATACAAGACACTGATTCTTCCGGTTGTCCTATATAGCCATGAATCATTGACATTGAAGGAAGTCGACCAGATAGCTTTCGGGGTTTTTGAACGTAAAGTGCTGCGAACAATATTCGGCGATAAACTAGAAAATGGCATCTGGCGGCGTCGCATGAATCACGAGTTGTACCAAGTGTATAAAGAGGTGGATATTGTCAAGCGCATAAAACACGGCAGGCTGCGTTGGACTGGTCACGTTGCTCGTATGCCGGAAGAACGACAAGCAAAGATAATATTCAACAGACGGACGAGGTCGCCGACTTCGTGGTAGACCGCGCACACGCTGGCTTCTTGCAGTTGAGGGCCTAAGGGCACTTAACGTTCAGGGCGACTGGAAACCATTGAACCAGGACCGAGCCCAGTGGAGAAGACTCATCCATTCGGCGCATATTCATCGTTGCGAATTGTAGCCCATCAAGTATCAAGTAAGTAAGAAGCTTTTCGCCAGCTTCTGGGGAGTTTTGTTGCAAGTTTCTTGGAAGCAGTTTGCACACCTCTTGAAATCGCTTTGCCAGTTTATGGTAAGTGTTTTACAAGCTACTGTAAAACTATTTGCAAGCTTTTGGGCCGTGCGCAAGCTAATGATAGGCTTCTCGCACACTTTCGAGCTTGTGCTTTTGGGAAACTTTTGGGAAAACTTATCGCAATCCTCTGAGATGCTCTTTGCGATCCTCTGGGAAGCTATTCTTGAATTTCTGAGATTTTTTTCGCTAGCTTTTTGGAAGCTTTCCGCAGGCTACTGAGAAGCTTTTATCAAGCTTCCGAGAAGCTTTTCTCAAGCTGTTGCGAATCTTTACAGTTTCTGAGAAGTCACTCCTAAGCTTCTAGAAAGTTTTTCCGAAGCTTCTGGAAAGCTATCTTAAGCTTCTAGAAAACTTTTCCTAAGCTTATGGGAAGCTTTTGCTAAGATTCTGAATCTTTTCCTGAGCTTCTAAAGCTTTGAATAAGCTTCTGGAGCTTTGAATAAGCTTCTGGAAAGCATTTTCCAAGCTTAGAGAAAGTTTTTTCAAACGACATTCGGGGAAAAGTAGCACATTCTTTGCAAATATCATCACGAGGTTCTGGAAAGCTTTCGACAGGCTTTTGGGAAGCTTTTGGTAATCTAATGGGAAGCTTACGGCATATTTTTGAAAAACTACAAGCTTTTGGGAATCTTTCGCCAAGCTTTTGAGATGCTTTTGGCAATCCTCTGGAATGGTTTCGGAAAGCTTTTGGAAAGCTTTTAGCAAGCTTCTTGAGAACTTTTGGCAACCTCCTGGGAAACATTCTAGTTGCATTAGGGAGGCTTTCCCCAAGCTTCTAAAAAGTTTTTTCCAAGCATCTGGTAAGTTTCTTACAAGCTCATGAAAACCTTTATCCAAGCTTTTCGAAATCTTTTCCAAAGTTTCTGAAAATATTTTACAAGCTTCAAAAAGACCTTCAACATGCTTCTAATAAGGCTCCCATTCTTTTAGGAAACTTTTCTCGTTCTTCTAGGAAGACTTTTGGACTTTCAAAGCTTCTGGGAAGACTTTTGAAAAGACTTCTCAATCATCTGGGTTATCTCGCAAGTGTTTGGAAACTCTTTTGCAAATTTCTTCCTCTTCTTTGTGGCATTATGTAACCACTGTACCACCTGTTTCTGAGCTTAGTGTCCTGTAGTTATTACTGAGAGTTATTTTTGCTTATTGACTATTTTATTATTATAGATTTTTTATTTCAGACATTCTTCAGAAATGTCTTTTGCAAGCTTATAAGAAGTTGTTTACGAGCTTTTGCGAAGCTTTTTGTATGCTTTTGGGGAGTTTTTTTGCAAGTTTCTTGGAAGCAGTTTGTAAGACTCTTGAAGTCTCTTTGCCAGTTTCTGGTGTTTGAAAGCTTCTGTGAAGCTTTTTGTAGGCTTTTTGCAGCTTTTTTAAGTTTCTCACATTCTTCTGGGAAGCCGTGTGTGTTCCTAGGAAGCTTTTCGAAAACTTTCAGGAAGCTTGTCCCAAGTTTACGAAATGCTCTTCACGAGCCTCTGGGAAGCTATTTTTGAATTTCTGAGAATTTTTCGCTAGCTTTCGAGAAGTTTTGGGCAAGTTTATCCTAATAAACATTCACAAGCTTCTGCGAAGCTTTAACCGAGCTGCAGAGTAGCTTTTCACATTGGAAAGCTGTTTGCAAGTTTCTAGTAAATCGTTTCCCAAACTTGGGTTTCGCGACCCCCCAACGTCTCGTCAGCTCGCTTTTCATGGTACAGACGAAGCGAGGCGCTGACAGGCTGGGGGGTCGCGAAACCCAAGTTTGGAAAACAATGTTCGTGTAAGTTTTCCGGAAGATTGAAGCTTTTGAAATTTTTTTTTTTAGGATTCTCAGTGCTTCTCGCAATCTTTCAATGTATTTTTTTTTCAAAAACCTGAAAACTTTTTCTCAGACTTCTGATTTGCTTTTCCACAAGCTTCTAAGAAAGCTTTCTTAGTATTGAATACAGCTTCTTGGAGGTATCAGCATGCATTAAGGAAGCGCAGGCTTCCAAGTTTCTGTTAAATTTTGAGAAACTCTCAATTTTAGGGAATTTTTCCAGAAGTCAAATGTGAAGCTTTTTGAAGATCATCGAAAGTATTTCCTGAAGCTTCACGGAGGCTGAGGTTTTGAAGAAGGTTTTCAAAAGCTTTTAGAAGAATAGAGAGGACTTTACAGAAGCTTAAAAACATAAATATTCAACAAGCGGACGATCAAAAAATTCTTCGCAAAAACTTTCAACTAGCTTGAGTAAATTCCCAGAATTCTGGGTAGCTTAAAGGCTTCCGCAAATTTAAAAGCTTACCAGCAGCTTTCGAAATTCTTACAAGAGGCGAACATAAAGCTCACCAGAACGCAAAAATTTGACCAGAGATTTGTGGAAAGCTTACCAGAAGCTTGCAAAAAACTTATCAAAAGCATGAGAAAAGCTTCCCTGAAGCCTGGAAAACCTTCCCAGTAGATTGTGAAAAGCTTCTTACATGCTTGCGAAAAGCTTTCCAAGAGCATGGTAAACGCTTCCCAGAAGCTTGCCGAAAGCTTGACAGAAGCTTAATAGAAACTCGCGAAAAGCTTCCGAAAAGCTTGGAAAGCTCTTACTAGAAGTTCAGGAAATGTTTCCAGGTAGCTTTGGAAATGTTACAAGCCAAATCTCTATTCCGATTAGAGCGTTCATCTGAAGCAAAAACCCTGAACTTGCCCATCACCTTCAAATCATAAACAAACGGCTCAGAGTGGCAAAACAAATTTGTCTCTGGCAGCGATTCGCGATCCGGATTTGCTCTCGCTACCCACTGGTTTCGTCGTATTAATCCGTCAACTGTCAACCTGTCCATCTGAACGGTGATCGGTCTCATTTTTGGATGCCCAGCTTCCAAATCTCTGATCGCGGGGGTCTAAGAAGAAGGTGTTCCGAAAAACTCGCACCAAAACAAGCAGCTTGAACCTTGCTGCCTTCGAATTTGAAGTGGAGTTCTCGCTGGTGTTGATCCACATTAAAATACCAAAGCATTTCCACATTTCTCAGACCGTGGTTGGTTCACCACATATGCTAATGACCTCTGACAGTTTCACGAGCCCCTTCGCGCACGGTTGGGTAGAAATAAAATTATTAAATTGATAGCTCCCTCTGACTTGCTCTGGTCTCGCGAAAGGCACAGGAGAAGGAAGTTTCGTTCCACGGACGGTTGGTCCACACAAATTTGGGGTCGCCCACCTGGAAGATCATAGATGCCCTCTCCTACTGGGAGCAGATCGAGACGATGGGTAAAGGGCGAAGAAGGCGGAAGGTGACTATGAATGACTGATTGCCACTGTCGCTGTCACGCTTTTTTGAGGGTTTGGACGAAAAAGTCTAGTGAGGTTTGAGTTTTTTCGGGGATAGAAAAGACGACAAATAAGAAGCTGACAAGTTGTGTTACTGTTTGTGAACAAAAGAAAAGAGATCGATTCTCAATTATATTTTTTCGTCATTTAACAACAAAAGGTTTACAATTCACGAAAATTCAAAATCTAAATACCTCGATTGCTTGACCGTTTAAAAGAAAAAAAAACAGAACGGGATTCAAACCAAGAGTTTTCTGAATGAGAGCCACGTACTTATACCACGCAATCACTTATTCCACTAGAATACAGCTGATCGATTCGAATTAATTAATGAAAAGTTCATCGCTTAGTGTTTTCCTCCTGAAATCATGATTTGTAATCATGATACCATATCCCAACCAATTTATTAGCAACATGACTCGTAGATCATAATTTTGCAAGCAGATTTTTAACCGTGCGTTATCCCGAAATCATACATAATTGAATTTAGTTTCGAAAAAGAAAAAAAAAATGCAATAAAATCGAATACCTTTCGAAGTTATCAAGAAAGGATCGATCTCTCCAAAAGTGGATCATTTCGTGTTTATTTCTCTGAGAGCGATCGGTGGGTGGATAAATCTGCCTGACACTGATGAGAGCTTCTGAATAATTTGAATGGACCATTAGAGGCAGATTTGGGCAATGATTGGGATGCTAAATCATTACCCAGTGCTTTGTGTTGGTATTGAGTTGTTGAGGCTCAGCTCTGAAATCGCTGCTAATATTTTACCAGCTCAAAACCCATATGGCACCTTTTTCCCATGAGAAGCAAGAATGACATTCGAGCCACCACCTATGGAGCGAAAGCAATTCAGTGCCGATGTCGTGATGAAATTTGAAACCAACTCTTCAACGCTCTCGGCTGTAGAAAGATTCATCCGATTGTGAGGCTTCCCTAGGCCATCTCTAATGAAGCCAATCAGTTGGGCTATTTATTTTTTCCGGAATAATGAACGACCAGCTCTCGGACTTCGACTCGCCCCCACAACTCGCAGATCGACTGTGCTTCGCATCTGACGTAAGATTAATTGCTCCAAAATGGTTCCCAATCATCATTAGCGTCCGTCTCTATTAGCCCAGGCAGGGTGAGTTCCATCACCTAGGAAGCCCCCCTGTGGCTAGATTTGCCAGCCAGCCGGAGCGAAATCAATCCCGACACTGTCAAATGGCTCATTTTTCTTAATAGATCCGGCCGGACCGAATTGGCTTGGCTCAAACTCAACGCACTGGACGAGTCGAACCTGCGTATTCAAATTAATCATCTTCCGACCTGATGCCTGGCTACCAATAGGCTTTCAGTCAAAATACTCGCCGTGAATTAATCGACGCGATTCGTAGCATTGGGCACTCACACGTGTGATCACCGAAATCGATGTTTTGTCTAAGGAGATCGATGTTTCGATCGAACTACACAATCATTCAAATCTTTGCGTTTTCGTAATGTTGAGAGTCGATTTCGTTACCTCAATTACTCTTTGTAGCATCAAAACCATCCAAATCGCCCAATGCTACGATCCGTGCGTCGATCAATCGATTTGACGAGCGGAGAGCTTAGCCACCCCCGTTCAGGACACCGTGTCTTCGATCGATGATAATGATCGCCCGGCGATGAGTAGGGCAAAAGTCGCACTGAGTGCTAATGATCGCGATTGCGAGAGCGCGAGTGAGGGGTGCTGAAAGCGAGGAATGTGCTGGCTGCTCGTTTCAGAGCAAAACGATTGATTTTCTGAACCGATCTTCGTAGTAGGGGTGCTGGGGTATTATGCACTATTGAGGCAAAACACACCTTGTCAATTTATATGAGATAAGAGCAATTCTCGCTGAAACCAGGCCACAATCGGCGAACATCGTTAGGATGCCAATTTTTTGTCGCTGATTCGGTTTTCTCAAATTGATGGACCCCTCGTATGCCAGTTAGCTAAACAGTTTACGAAAAACAAAACAATTTTTTAATAAATCTTAGATATTTTTTCACAAGATATGTCTTACTTTTTTTAATCCGTTTGTAGAATGTTGTAGGTTATTCAATGATGTTTATTATGTGTTTGATTTTAATGTTAGAAAAACTATGTTTAAGGATAGAATAAGGAATAATGCGCAGTCTGAGCGATAGAAATATCTTAGATGATGATCAATAATTAATATTTTCCTTGGAAAACATATCAAATCTAGTGGCATCGTATAGAGGAAGGATGTGACTTTCATTTGAAGCTAAACAATGTTGGCGGCCATTTTGAATTTGGTCGCAATCTTGAATTTCGTCAGAAAAAGTGTATTTTCAGCATTAGCTCACCGTTGGTTTCGAGTTCTGAGATCACCAACAAAAAGCTTAAAAAAAAACTGAGTAAGATAGGCCACAAAAAAAAAAGCAAGGCGAGCAATGGTATCTACTCTATGAAATGAACGATTTTGTAAATCATGTTCTACGATTTTGACGTTTATGGCGAGTACAATTAATGTAAACATCATTTTTTGTACAACAGAGAAACAACTTTTCAAACGTTCGTTTTGTCTTCGTGTCAACTAAAGAATTTGAGTATTATTTTGGTTGAAAAATGTATGGCGGCCATCTTGGATTTTGACGCCATCTTGGTTTTAAGAAGTAGAATGAGGTTACGCTTCTTATTCTTATTTTTTCCTGACGTTACATCCTTACTGGAACAAAGCCTGATTTTCAGCTTCTTCTTCTTTCTGGCGTTACGTCCCAACTGGGACAAAGCCTGCTTCTCAGATTAGTGTTCTTATGAGCACTTGCACAGTTATTAACTGAGAGCTTTCTTTGCCGATTGACCATTTTTGCATGTGTATATCGTGTGGCAGGTACGAAGATACTCTATGCCCTGGGAATCGAGAAAATTTCCTTTACGAAAAGATCCTCGACCAGCGGGATTCGAACCCGCGACACTCAGCATGGTCATGCTGAATAGCTACGCGTTTACCGCTACGGCTATCTGGGCCCCAGCTTAATCGGTTATAAAAACAGGATGTTAAATAGGAATCTTCTTTTATAATGCTTATTTGATATCGAACTAATTCTTCGACGCATTTCACACCAGGTCCCCCTATCTGAAGCGGCGGCGGCTAGCAGGTGAAGATCCACGGGGGAAAAGTGGTCATTTATTTTTGATGTGGTGGCGGTGGAGGGAGAAAGCTAAGCGCAGGGAAGGTTTCGATCTTCGTTGGTTGCTCGGCTGTCGGCTAATGATTCTAAATGGATTGGATCTGGAGCGAAGAGCGCGGTTCCGGATGATCTTGGGGTGGTTTCGGTGGGCTAGAGGGGCAACCTTTGGGACGGTTTTTTGGGTGATCATAAGGTAGAAAATCGGATTTTGTATGCGTGTTAAGGGACTACAATGGATGTTCCTCATTAGGATGGGCACTCGGGTGGGGTTATCACGGTACGGGACTGGTTTAAGCGGTGGAATTGGTTGGACGAAGATAGATAGATAGATATCTTTATTTAAGAGATTTGCAGCCCGAGGCTGACAGGGGTTGGACGAAAATTTCTTCAGAAAAATCATCAACATTTTTTGTTTGTAACGAAGATGTGTTGATTTTTTTTTTGCGAAATGGTTAAGAAAAGTTAAAAATTTGCAAAGAGCATGTTAAAAGCGTTCGAGTAGCTGGTCTAAAGATTTCTGGAAATTGGCCAAAAGCTTCTCAGAAGCTTGTCAAAAGCTTCTCAGAAACTTGTCAAAAGCTTCTCAGAAGCTAGTCAAAAGCTTCTCAGAAGCTTGTCAAAAGCTTCTCAGAAGCTTGTCAAAAGCTTTTAAGAAGCTTGTCGAAAGCTTCGCAGGAGGTTGTCAAAAACTTCTCAAAAGCTTGTCAAAAGCTATTCAGAAATTACTCGAAAGCTTCTCAGGAGTTTCTCAAAAGCTTCTCAGAAGCTTCTCTAAGGCTTCTCAGAAGCTTCTCTAAAGCTTCTCAGAAGCTTTTCAGAAGCTTCTCAGAAGCTTTTCAGAAGCTTCTCAGAAGCTTGTCAAAAGCCTCTCAGAAGCTCGTCAAAGGCTTCTCAGAAGCTTATCAAAAACTTGTCAAAAACTTCTCAGAAGCTTGTCCAAATTTTCTCAGATGCTTGTCAAAAGCTTATCAGAAACTAGTCAGAAACTCCCAGATGCTTGTCAAAAGCTTCTCAGAAACTTGTCAACAGCTTCCCAGAAGCTTGTCAAAAGCTTCCCAGAAGTTTGTCAAAAGCTTCCCAGAAGCTTGTCAAAAGCTTCCCAGAAGCTTGTCAAAAGCTTCCCAGAAGCTTGTCAGAAGCTTCCCAGAAGCTTGTCAAAAGCTTCCCAGAAGCTTGTCAAAAGCTTCCCAGAAGATTGTCAAAATCTTCCCAGAAGCTTGTCAAAAGCTTGCCAGAAGCTTGTCAAAAGCTTCCCAGAAGCTTGTCAAAAGCTTCCCAGAAGCTTGTCAAAAGCTTCCCAGAAGCTTGTCAAAAGCTTCCCAGAAGCTTGTCAAAAGCTTCCCAGAAGCTTGTCAAAAGCTTCCCAGAAGCTTGTCATAAGCTTCCCAGAAGCTTGTCAAAAGCTTCCCAGAAGCTTGTCATAAGCATCCCAGAAGCTAGTAAAGAGTTTCCCAGAAGCTTGTAAAAAGCTTCTCAGAAGCTTGTCAAAAGCATCCCAGAAGCTTGTCAATAGCTTCTCAAAAGCTTGTCAAAATTTTCTCAGATGCTTGTCAAAAGCTTCTCAGAAGCTAGTCAAAAGTGTCTCAGAAGCTTATCAAAAGCTTCTCAAAAGCTTGTCAAAATCTTCTCTGAAGGTTGTCAAAAGCTCCTCAGAAGCTTGTCAAATGCTCCTCAGAAGCTTGTCAAAAGATTTTCAGAAGCTTGTCAAAAGCTTCTCAGAAGCTTGTCAAAAGCTTCTCAAAAGCTGCCCAGAAGCTTTTCTAAAGCTTCTTAGAAGATTGTCAAAAGCTTCCCAGAAGCTTGTCAAAAGTTTCCCAGAAGCTTGTCAAAAGTTTCCCAGAAGCTTGTCAAAAGCTTCCCAGAAGCTTGTCAAAAGCTAATCAGAAGCTTGTCAAAAGCTTCTCAGAAGCTTGTCAAAAGCCTCTCAGAAGCTTATCAAAATCTTCGCAGAAGCTTGGCAAAAACTTCTCAGAAGCTTATCAAAAGCTTCCAGAAGCTTACCAAAAGCTTCTTAGATGTTTAATCAAAGCTTCTAAAGACTCTCTAAAGAAACCCCAAAAGCTATCCATTGACATTCTAAAGCCTTGAAAACATTTGAGATTTATTAAACTTTATCACCAATCAACTCTAAAACGCTTGTTGATTGCTGTTCATAAGCTAAATGACAACCTAGCAGAAATATCCTCGAGCTTCTAATGCCATGCCGAAACTTGTAAATTTTGTTCAAAAGAATGCAGAAAGCTTAACGAAAATTTTCTAGACCTAAGAAAATGTTTTCTAGTAATGCATTCCAGAAGTTTATCAAAAGACTCCA
Organism: Aedes aegypti; assembly: GCF_002204515.2. NCBI lineage: Eukaryota > Metazoa > Arthropoda > Insecta > Diptera > Culicidae > Aedes > Aedes aegypti. Next base: position 29,772,666 of record NC_035108.1, read on the forward strand.
AAATTTTTCAAAGGCTCATCGAAAACTTATCAAATTTAAAGTGATAAAAATTTGTGTGTCCAAAACTTCTCGAACTTTCGCTAAAGTTTCTCAAAACTTTCAAAACGCTTTCTCATGGTTTTGTGAAAGATACATAAGACCTGGAAGAGAACATTCTTGAGCTTGGGTGCAGGATGATGCTTTTCAGGAAGCATTTTTCCCGAAATCTTTGCATAAAGTTTCTCGAATCTTCCCAGGAACTGTTCAACAGCTTACAAGAAGCTAGTTTGAAGCTTACCGAAAACTGTTTGCGATATCAATAATCATTCAGAAGCTTGTTTAACTCATTGGAAGCTTTGCTAGTAAACCAGATTGCAAACAAGCTGGATATCGAGTTAATGCGTTAGTATGATGCCTATAAGTAATTATGCAGCACTATAACAGTTACATGAGGATGGATTTGGTTCGATATACGGCTAATTAATACCTAGGTTGGAAAAGTATCCTAAAAGCCTATTAGAAGAAAAAGCAGAAACCTGTTAAGTTCTCAATAAAAGTTTCTAGAAACGTTCTAGTCAAAACTGATTTCGAAACTTGCTTAAAGTTTTTCTTAAGCATGGGAAAATTTTGGCAAGCTTATGGGAAAATTTTAGCAAGCTTTTATCATGCTTCTGGGAAGCTTTTCCCAAGCTTCTGGAAAGCTTTTGGCAAGCTTCTGAGAAGCTTTTGACAAGCTTCTGGAAAGCTTTTGACAAGCTTCTGGGAAGCTTTTGACAAGCTTATGTGAAGCTTTTAGCAAGCTTCTGGGAAGCTTTTAGCAAGCTACTGCGAAGCTTTTAGCAAGCTTCTGGAAAGCTTTGAGCAATCTTTGAGTGAGCTTCTGGGTAACTTTTAGCAAGCTTCTGGGAAAATTTTGGGAAGCTTTAAGTAAGCTTTTGGGAAGCTTTGAGCAATCTATGAGTGAGCTTCTGGGTAACTTTTAGCAAGCTTCTGGGAAGATTTTGGGAAGCTTTAAGTAAGCTTTTGGGAAGCTTTAAGTAAGCTTTTGGGAAGCTTTAAGTAAGCTTCTGGGAAGCTTTAAGTAAGCTTCTGGGAAGCTTTGAGCAAGCTTCGGGAAAGCTTTGAGCAACCTTCTGGAAAGATTTTAGAAAGCTTCTGGGAAGCTTTTAGCAAGCTTGTGGGACGCTTTGAGCAAGCTTCCGGAAAGATTCGAGCAACCTTCTGGGAAGCTTTTGGGAAGCTTTGAGCAAGCTTCTGGGAAGCTTTGAGCAAGCTTCTGGGAAGCTTTGAGCAAGCTTCCTGGTAAGCTTTGAGCAAACTTCTGGGAAGCTTTGAGCAAGCTTCTGGGAAGCTTCGAGCAAGCTTCTGGGAAGCTTTGAGCAAGCTTTTGGGAAGCTTTGAACAAGCATCTGGGAAGCTTTGAGCAAGCTTCTGGGAAGCTTTTGGCAAGCTTCTGGGAAGCTTTTGGCAAGCTTCTGGGAAGCTTTTGGCAAGCTTCTGGGAAGCTTTTGGCAAGCTTCTGGGAAGCTTTTGGCAAGCTTCTGGGAAGCTTTTGGCAAGCTTCTGGGAAGCTTTTGGAAAGCTTCTGGGAAGCTTTTGGCAAGCTTTTGGGAAGCTTTTGGCAAGCTTCTGGGAAGCTTTTGGCAAGCTCCTGGGAAGCTTTTGGCAAGCTCCTGGGAAGCTTTTGGCAAGCTTCTGGGAAGCTTTTGGCAAGCTTCTGGGAAGCTTTTGGCAAGCTTCTGGGAAGCTTTTGGCAAGCTTCTGGGAAGCTTTGGGCAAGCTTTTGGGAAGCTTTTGGCAAGCTTATGGGAAGCTTTTGGCAAGCTTATGGGAAGCTTTTGGCAAGCTTCTGGGAAGCTTTTTGAAAGCTTCTGGGAAGCTTTTTGAAAGCTTCTGGGAAACTTTTGCAAGCTTCTGGGAAACTTTTGCAAGCTTCTGGGAAGATTTTGGCAAGCTTCTGGGAAGGTTTTTGAAAGCTTCTGGGAAGGTTTTTGAAAGATTATGGGAAGCTTTTAGCAAGCTTCTAAGAAGCTTTGAGCAAGCTTCTGTCAAAAAAAAATCAAGGAGCATTCATAATGTGGTCTACCGGAAATCTAAGCCTTTCTTATGCCTTTTCAAAAAAGAACAAAAAAGAATTCTTAGCTGTAGCTACAAGCCTCATAGAATTTTAAAGAAAACGTTCAGCTTAGCAAAGTTTCCCGAAAGCTTGGGAGCAGCTTTAGAAACCTTATCTGAACTTTTTCAGATGCTTGTCAAAAGCGCTTTGCTCAAGGGTTTACAAAAATGTTAAAAAAAATCTCTCTTACGGGTAACTTGAAAACAGGGCGCACAGTAAAAGTCAAACGTTTTAGGGCGCGGCCAGGGTAGACGCGAACTGCGAAGTGAAGCGAAAATAGCATGGGAAGGAATAACAATTATTAATAATGAAATGTCAAGCTCTAAAGGATTTTCGCGTCGCTTCGCGTGACGCGTCTACCCTGGCCGACAACTTATTGCATGCATACTCTCATAAGCGCGAACTACGGTTAGAACTTCATCGCGTGATTGAAAAGTCAGTTTAATGAGTGATTTTGAGGCAGACGGATTGGCTGGTTTGAATCCAGCTCATGTACATTCAGCCGATGGCGGAATTGGTCGGTAGTGAAGTGTTTTGTAGATCCAGACACTACAGCTCGATGTACGGTTTATAGATACACGAAAGCCTAGTAGAAGCCTTTTATTAGTCTAGCAAAAACTTCCGGGAATCTTGACATGAATTTCCTAAAAGCTTGTAAAAGGAATTCCTGATGTTTCATAGAAAATTGAGAAATGTTTTCTGGAAATTTGTTTGCAGCTCATTGAACGCTTCCATAAATCCTGATTAATGATGCTTTCCAGAGTCTTGTCCGAAGCATCTCATAAACTTATCCAAAAGTTTCAAGAAGCTTGTAAAAACTTTCCTAGGATTCCAATAAAAAGTTTAAGAGCTAATGAAATTCTCAAAAAAAAAAAATGATATTCTGCTAAGGCCTACCGAATGTTTTCCAAATATTGACCAACATTTTCGAGGAGTTTCCGGAAATTCTCAAAAAAAAAAAAATGTTTCATAAACTACACAGAAGCTTTTCTTAAGCTACTTTGCATCCCAGAGACATGCATCGGAAAGTTTGGAAAGCTGATTTTCCATATCGGTAAAATGCAAGCTTAGATCCTGCAGCATATTTCAACTTACTTGACAGTCAGTAATAACTAGCTCAGAGTGTTGGTACATACCTGTAAAAGAGAAAAAATATTGAGAAATTAGTATTAATCAATTTGGTTTAGAAGATGAAATCGCACGAAAAAAGAATCCGTGGACATTTGTCTAAGAGCAAGAGTAAAATCTCCCGTCAACAATTTTTCATTGTGAACGACAGGTTGAAATGACTGTGCCCTCTGCTCGTATAAGGTCTAATGTAGTCCGTGTCCGATCAAACATTCCTCCCGTCAGATCAGAGTCATAACTTTGTACTACAACATTCTACGATAGCCACAAAGACCTACAACGCAACCGGGGGAGAATGTTACTAATGTTGAATAATTGCGCCTGGAAATTGATGCTTTTGCATGGTTTTGTGTGTTTTGTTCCTGCCCGTAAATGGATCAGCCAAGAGCTAGGTACTAGAGATGGTCGGGTCTCGGGTTTTCAAACCCGAAACCCGACCCGAACCCGAACCCGACGGGTTCGGGTCGGGTTCGGGTTTGAAAATTTTTATTTTTTCGGGTTCGGGTTCGGGTCGGGTTTGAAGGTTAAAAAAATATCGGGTGCGGGTCGGGTTCGGGCTTGAAAAAAGTCGGGTTTAGCCGGGTTTAGGTCGGGTTTGGGGATAATTGTTCACAAAGTAACAACCGGAAAGCTTCCCTATGCATCAGAAACGATGAATTTATCATCTTTTCGAACTCGGGTTCTATTCGGGTTTTTCTTAGAAAACTTTCTCGGGTTTCGGGTCGGGTTCGGGTTTGAACAGCGAAAATTTTTCGGGTTCGGGTCGGGTCCGGGTTTGCTTTTAAATTTTTGTCTCGGGTTCGGGTCGGGTCCGGGTTTGAAGGAATAAAATAAGTCGGGTACGGGTCGGGTTCGGGTTTGAAAAATGTGAAACCCGACCATCTCTACTAGGTACGTTTTGTTCGCTGCAGGTACCTCCGCTACGAGTGGTGGTGCCCTCGAAGAGCGAGAGTGAGCTATCAGGTTGAAGGTTCATCACCATCATCATCGCCGTTTAGGAGCAGGTTCGCTCGGTGGTATGGGGACCACCAAACAATGACTTGCGCTTATCGACAGTTTGTGGGTACCTCCGCGTTTTGGATTTAATTGCCCACAATTAGTGTACGCTAAAAGCTTCTACAAATAGAGCGGCGAATTGGGCAGTCATTTGCGTGAGAGGGGTATCGATGGGCTGTTTAGGCATTTGGGCACGTGTTCTATCGAAGTGGATAATGCAGCTTCAAGGGAATCCTTCGAATTCTTAATCTGCATGGTTCTTTGGCGTTGGAGAATGCAGCAAATGCTATTTTGTGACTCTCCGACAAGCAAATATTTGAAGAGTAATTTCCATGAATCCTTCAATATCTCAGATCAAAAATCATCATTGCTAATTTTTTAGTTAGAATGCAATTTAAAAGTTGGTAGTTTTTTTCGTATAACCCAATAAATATTTCGACAAAACTCAATTGCTCTTCGTTGATATGAACCGCAACAAGGCCAATGCGACCTTCAATATCTCAAGGCTTGAAGCACATTACAAATCTTTCAAATTACTTGAATTTATCATCGAAATATCCGAATACAATTACCATAATCAAACAAGGCAAATTTCAATGAATCAAAAGAAGAAAGATGTCACATTGGACGTTCTATAATATGTTCTATAAAAAGTGATGTTTTGAAGAATCTACCTCGTTTTACGTCAAAAGATTCCCACATTGATCGCAAATCACAATTCTACTCCTTAATAGACGATCGTTCGCATCCAATTCTTGAACTTTCCCCAAACACGTGAAGCTTTGGCACGTACACCATATGTCTCGACGATCATTAATCTTCGACGGCCTGCCAAACAACGGTCATCGTTGAAATCTCGTCAGCGCTGTCGAACATCGATTCAAAAACATTAAAAACTTTCAATAGCGCGTATATTTGGTGGCTAATCGTTTTCTCAAAACAGGCACCACACGTCACACTCCGTAAACCGCTGCCGCCGCCGTCGTGATTAGACCCGAGAAGGGGCAGATAATTAATGATGGCTATGCGCAATGGGTCTATTACTGTCAAGCTGTTCGCAAGGCCCGCAGCAACGGGACCACTGGGGTGGTAACACTTTTCGTCTAATAGCTTTTCATGTGGGGCTGAAAGCGGTGGTCCTCGGGTGTGATGGGAGACTTAGTGATAATGGGTTGGAGTTTGTTTCGACGGTGGGAGAAATCGAGAGATGGCCCAGGTGGAGTCCATTGATCAATAGCAGAGATCTTAAGATGGCAAACAACACAGAAAATTTATTGACTCTAAAGAATTGCAACCAACAAAATGGGATGATCTTCAGCAGTATCTGTCATTTTCACCGGGATCATTAATCTGTAGATCATCTGCACAAAATCCGTATTTCTCGTTTCGTTCACGTCCAGATTGCTTCATCAGGTTTTCTACCTTCAAGATCTTCCGTTTCTGAACTCTATCCCACATCTTTTCACCGACAAACACCGCCAAAGCTAGCCCCCATCCAACCGCGCAGACCATCCACAAAGATTTGAAATCACTAGATTCGATCAAGTACTCGTTCGGAGTCACCAACGGTTGGAACTGTTGCTCCTTCCTGGCGTACTGATCGTAGATCTTGCGCCAGATGCCCGTTTCGAACACCCAACCTAACATACGCTCGAAGCGCTCCCTCAATGGATGACCCCTCGCAAATCCGAAGCTCGTAGGATAAGGCGATATACGTTCCGGCAACAAGATCGCCAAGCGATCGTTCGTCCGCGGATTGTAGTTCAACTCCGAGTTGTAGAATGCTTCGGCTGATCCACAGTAGTACAGCATGGCCATCTTCCCGATAAAGGAATCCTTAGCGGCTCTGACCACTTGAACTTTGGCTCCAGCTCCGTAGGTCCGCATCATTTCAACTTCTGGAGCGCCCACAACGAAACGTTCGCCACGGTTGATCAGGTCGGCCATCGTTCGCGGATTGGGAGCATACCGCAGCGAAGCCATGTATTGGATCACCTTAACTTCGTAGCCTGCGGTGAGCACGAACTCGATCAGGACTACGGTCAGCAGCAGTAGGCGCCATCGATCGAATCGGATGAAGAATCGCATGATCAAGAAGATGCAAACGAAAATCCACACTCCAAGCTGAAAAGGTTTGGTGAACTGAAGCAGAATCAGATGCTCGTGTCGTTTGGGCACCACTACGCAGACTGCATCCCATTGCGGAAGATAGAGCCGATCGGCGGAGATCAGAAGGCAAGCCATTCGTCGGATATTGAAGTCAACCCAAGAGTCCATCGGAGGACACCTTTCGGACGATTTGGGATCAAATTGGTAGGTGATTGTGGCGTTCTGGTAGCTTGCGATGGTTTCGATAAGCTCCTGATCAAGTCCTGCAATTCTGTGCGGCTTGTCGGTGAATTTCATGTGGTAGATGAATGGGAAGAGTTTCGTATACTGAACCTTGTAGACGTAACCATTCAGGTTGGTGGACGCAGCAGGAGTCAGCAGTCTGGCGATAGATCGAGGTTCATCGGATCGTAGAAATCCGTACGGAATGAGCGTTAGGTTCATGCTGAGTGGATCGTAGATTACGTGGATCGCTTTGGCTACTTTGAGTGTCCGCAGTAAGGAGGATGAGTGTTGTACGACTGTTGTGGGATCTGGAGAATTGCGTAGGAATATTATTGGGAGGATGTGGGACTTAACGAAGGCCGTGAAATTCTTGGTTGTATCCGTGATATTCTCCGAAAAGTACAAGACTCTGTCTCTTCTGAAAGAAGCGCATGAAGAATTGTAGATGGTTTTTGGGATTTGTAGATGTTGAACCAAAAGCTCCAGAAGGGGTTCCTTTACGTCAGCTAAGACCGCATCGTAATTGCTGAGCAGGGCGTTTTCGGTGAGTTCTTCACTGAATTGTTCTATGCTGAGTGACTCTACAGCTGAACTGTACAGCATGACAACTATGATGAACCTCATTCCGACGTACAATGAATGGAATCTTAGTGGAAACATAGTTTAAATTGGTATTGAAAAGGCTTTCAAATTTTGAATTGTAGTTGTTGAATCCTAATTGCAGCTTTGGCAAATGGATTCGTTTGCGTCATTCATTTGTTAAAGATTAATTTGAGAAGAATCTATAAATCATGAGAAATATTGTAGAACTCAATAATTATCAAACAAAAAACTTCAAACCATTTTGGAGTTTTGAAACCCGAATCTACGGCTAGCAGAGTTGTTTTTTCGATAAGCTTTACATAAAATTGGGAATTGCTTCTTACGAGCGTCCAAGTTTGTGAGAAGTTTTTTTTCTAGCTTCCAAAATGATTTTTTAAGTTTTTGTGAAACTTCTTTCAAGATTCTTAAAAGCTTCTTCCAAGCTTCTCATTACCTTTTCGTAGCTTCTCAGTACCTTTTTCTAGCTTCTCAGGTGCTTTCTTCAAATCTTCTTGAATGATTTTGCCCAATTTCTGGGAAGCTTGTTTTCAAAAGTCAGGAAAGCTTTTTACAATCTTTTAGGAAGCTTTTCTCACGCATCTAGGAAGCTTTTTTAAAGATTCTTGTTCCAAATTTCTTTCTTCAAATCTTCTTGAATGATTTTGCCAAGTTTCTGGGAAGCTTTTTTCAAGATTTAGGAAAGCCTCTAAGAAGCTTTTTTTACGCTTTATAGGAAGTTTTTTTTCAAGCTTCTAGTAATCTTTCTTCAAGCTTCTAGGATGCTTTTTCAAGCTTCAAGGAAGCTTTCTTCAAGCTTCTAGGAAACTTCTTCCAAACCTCTAGGAAGCTTTTTTCAAGCTTCTAAGAAACTTTTTTCAAGCCACTAGGAAGCTTTGCTTTTTCAATTTTTTGTGAAACTTCTATTTTCAAGCTTCTAGGAAGCTTTTTTCAAACTTCTAGGAAGCTTTTTTCAAGCTTCTAGGAAGCTCTTTTCAAGCTTCTAGGGAGCTTTTTTTAAGCTTCTAGGAAGGTTTTTTCAAGCTGCTAGGAAGCTTTTTTCAAGCTTCTAGGTAGCTTTTTTTAAGCTTCTGGAAGGACTTTTCCAAATTTATTTCTTCAAATCTTTTTGAATGATTTTGCAAAGTTTCTGGAAAGTTTTTTTTTTTTCAATATTCAGGAAAGCTTTTAACAAGCTTCTGGGAAGCTTTTTTCACACCTTTAGGAAGCTTTTTTCAAGCTTCTAGGAAGCTTTTTTCGAGCTTAGAGAAATTTTTTTTTCAAGATTCTAAGAAGCTATTTTCCAGTTTCTATGAAGCTTCTTACAAGCTTCGAGGAAGCTTTTTTCAAACTTCAAGGAAGCTTTTTTCAAGATTCTAGGAAGATTTTTTCAAGCTACAAGATTTTTTTTTCAAGCTTCTAAGAGGACTTTTCCAAATTTCTTTCTTCAAATCTTGTTGAATTATTTTGCTAAGCTTCTGGGAAGCTTTTTTCAATATTCAGGAAAGCTTTTCACAAGCTTCTAGGAACGCTTCTAGGAAGTTTTTTTCAAGCTTCTAGGAAGCTTTTTTCGAGCTGCTAGGAAGCTTTTTTTCAAGCTTCTTTAAAGCTTTTTTCAAGCTTATAGGAAGCTAATTTAAAGCTTCTAGGAAGCTTTTTTCAAGCTACTAGGAAGCTTTTTTCAAGCTTCTAGCAAGCTTTCTCAAGCTGCTTGGAAGCTTTTTTCAAGCTTTTAGGAAGCTTTTTTCAAGCTTCTAGGAAAATTTTTTTCAAGCTTCTGGGAGGATTTTTCCAAATGTATTTCTTCAAATCTTCAAAGCTTTTTTTCAAGATTCAGAAAAGCTTTCAATATGCTCGGAAGCTTTTTTCACACCTCTAGGAAGCTTTTTTAAGCTTTGAGAAAGCTTTTCCAAGCTTCGAGGAAGCCATTTTTTTCAAGCTTCTAGGAGGACTTTTCCAAATTTGTTTTTTCAACTCTTCAAAGCTTTTTTTCAATATTCAGGAAAGCTTCTAATAAGCTTCTGAGAAGCTTTTTTCACACCTCTAGGAAGCTTTTTTCAAGCTTTGAGGAAGCTTTTTTCAAGCTTCTAGGAAGCTTTTTTCAAGCTTCTAGGAAGCTTTCTTTACAAGCTTCTAGGAGGACTTTTCCAATTTTATTTCTACAAATCTTCAAAGCTTTTTTTCAATTTTCAAAGCTTTCATGCTTTTAATAAGCTTCTGGGATGTTTTTTTTCACACCTCTAGGAAACCTTTTTCAAGCTTCGAGGAAGCTTTTTCAAGCTTCTAGGATGCTTTTTTCAAGCTCCTAGTAAGCTTTTTTCAAGCTTCTAGGAAGCTTTTTTCAAGCTTCGAGGCAGCTTTTTTCAAGTTTCTAGGAAGCTTTTTTCAAGCTTCTAGGAAGCTTTTTTTTCAAGCTTCTGGGAGGATTTTTCCAAATTTATTTCTTCAAATCTTCAAAGCTTTTTTTCAAGATTCAGGAAAGCTTTTAATATGCTCGGAAGCTTTTTTCACACCTCTAGGAAGCTTTTTCAAGCTTCGAGGAAGCTTTTTCAAGCTTCGAGGAAGCTATTTTCAAGCTAGTAGGAAGTTTTTTTTTCAAGCTTCTAGGAGGACTTTTCCAAATTTCTTTTTTCAAATCTTCAAAGCTTTTTTTCAAGATTCAGGAAAGCTTCTAATAAGCTTCTGAGAAGCTTTTTTCACACCTCTAATAAGCTTTTTTCAAGCTTTGAGGAAGCTTTTTTTTACAAACTTCTAGGAGGACTTTTCCAATTTTATTTCTACAAATCTTCAAAGCTTTTTTTCAATTTTCAAAGCTTTCAAGCTTTTAATAAGCTTCTGGGATGTTTTTTTTTTCATACCTCTAGGAAACCTTTTTCAAGCTTCGAGGAAGCTTTTTCAAGCTTCTAGGATGCTTTTTTCAAGCTCCTAGTAAGCTTTTTCCAAGCTCCTAGGAAGATTTTTTCAAGCTTCGAGGCAGCTTTTTTCAAGTTTCTAGGAAGCTTTTTTCAAGCAAGCAAGCTTTCAAGAAGCTTTTTTCAAGCCTCTAGGATTTTCAAGCTTCTAGGAAGCTTTTTCATGCTTCTAGGAAGCTTTCTCAAGCTTCTAGGAAGGTTTTTCAAGCTTCTAGGAAGCTTTTTTAAGTTTCTAGGAATTTTTTTAAAGCTTCTAGGAAGCTTTTTCGAGCTTATAGGAAGCTTTCTCAAGCTTCTAGGAAGCTTTTTTCAAGCTTCTAGGAAGCTTTTTTCAAGCCACTAGGAAGCTTTGGTGTTTTTAAAGTTTTTGTCAAACTTCTTTCAAGCTTTTTAGAAGTTTTTTCCAAGCTTCTCGTGTTCCCTTCAAATCTTCTTGTATGATTTTGCCAAGTTTCTGGGAAGCTCTTTTTAAGATTCAGGAAGGTTTTTTCGAGCTTCTAGGTAACTTTTCCAAGCTTCTAGGAAGCATTTTTCAAGCTTCTAGGAAGCCTTTTCAAGCTTCTAGGAAGTTTTTTTTTCAAGCTTCTAGAAAGCTTTTTTCATGCATCTTGGAAGAATTTTCCTAGCTCCTTGGAAGCTTTTCAAACCTTCTGTGAAGCCTTTTCGAACTTTCTGGGAAGCTTTTTCCAAGCTTCTGGCTAATTCTTTTACCATCTTCTGAGAAGCCCTTTCTTAGCACTGGGAAGCTTTTCGAAGTTTTTGGGAAGTTTTTCCAAGTTACTGGGACGTTTTACCCAAGCTTTTGAAAATTTTTCCCAAGCTTCTGGGACTTCTTCTTTATCCAAGCTTTTGAAAGCTTTTTCTAAGCTTCTGGAACTTTTTCTTATTTTATCGTAAGCTTTTTCTGAGGTTCTGTAAATCTTCGATGAGCTTTCCAATCTTCGATGATATTTTTTAATTTCCAGATGCTTTTGCCAGGGTTTGAGAAGCCAATGACCAATGACGAAAACTGAAAAACGAATACTGTTTATTGCACAAACACTCGGATGTACTTAAATGTCCAAACAACTCTAAACACAGTGTCCTGGTTAATACAAAAACAACGTTACTATCATATCCTCAATGAATTCCTTCGCCAACTCAGAATTTCCGAATCACATCCCAGCTCAACGGTTCTAAGGCCTCGCCCAATACTTCTCCACCACGAACGTCCCCAGCGCCAGACCCCATCCGACCCCGCAAACCATCCACAACGGTTCAAAATCGCCGAACTCGATCAGGTATTCGTTGGGAGCCACCAACGGTTGAAACTTCTGCTCCTCCGTGGCGTACTGATCGTAGATCTTGCGCCAGATGCCGCTCTCGAACGCCCAGCCCAGCATACGCTCGAACCGTTCCCTCAGCGGATGACCATCTGCGAAGCCAAAACTCGTAGGATACGGAGATAGCCGTTCCGGCAGCAGGATCATGATACGATCGTTCGTCAACGGATTGTAGTTCATCTTCGTATTGATCAACGATTCAGCCGTCAGGCAGAAGTACAACATTGCGGCCTTACCGAGATAGGTGTCCTTGGCGAGATCTGTCACTTTGATCTTGATTCTTGTCCCGAATGACAGCAAGAACTCCACTTCAGCAGGTCCAACGACGAACTGTTCCCCGCGGTCGATCAGCTCGATCATGGTCCGTGGATTAGGAGCATAGCGTAGCGTAGCCATGTACTCGATCACCTTTACTTCGTAGCTGGCGGTGAGCATAAACTCGATCAAGACCACGGCTAGGAGTAGCAGGCGCCATCGGTTGAACCGGAAGAAAAATCTCGCTACAAGGAAAGACAGGACCATAATCCAGACGCTGGGAAGGAAAGGTTTGGTGAACTGAAGCATAACTGGGCGCTCGTGTCGCTTGGGCACCACTACGCAGACGCTGTCCCAGTTCGGCAGGTAGAGCCGATCCGGGGATATCACCGGATTACCTGATCGTCGTATGTTGAAGTCAACGGACGCTTCGATGCTCGGATACCATTCGTGGGATCTGGGATCGATTCCGTAGAGGATGGTGGCATTCTGGTGGATGGCGATGGTTTGGATCAGTTGATGATCGAGGCCACCGATTGCGTAGGATCCGTCTTCGGCATATTTGTGGTACGAGAAGGGGTAGAGCTTGGTGTAGTGGACTTTGTAGACGTGGCCGTGCAGGTTTGTGGATGCGCTGTGGGTCACGAGGTTTGCGATGGAGTTGGGTTCATCGATTGGTAGATATCCATAAGGGATGAGGGTAAGGTTTGGACTGAGTGGATGATAGATTATGTGAATCGCCTTGGCGATCCTCAGTTTTCTTAGTTGAGTAAACGTGCGTTGAACGGCTTTTATGGTGTTTGAAGAGTTGCGATGGAAGATAATCGGGAGAACGTGGGATTTGAGGCAAGCGGTGAAGTTCTGAAACGACCGAATGATATTGAATAACGCAAGATCGAAGATCAGTATGTCACCTCAGTGGAGTCCGTAATGTTCTGCAAAAAGTACAAAACGCGACTTCTTCCGAATGCACCGCATGACGAGCTGTAAATAGTTTTGGGCAGCTTGACATTCTTGATCAGCTTGTCAAGAAAAGGTTGGGTCCAGTCCTTGAAGGCCACGTCATAGTTATTGATCGGAGCGTATTGTACAAGTTCATCGCTGAACTGCTCTAAGTTGATCAGCTCTACCGCTGTGATGCACAGCGTAATGACTGCGATGGACTTCATTTTGATTGACAGTGAATAGAGTGATTGTTTGAATATGGCTTAAATTTGTACTGATGGGGTTTCAACATTGTGACAGGCCACTCTTAATTGCTATGAAAATGGACATTTTAGTCCTGAATCGTTATCTTTTTATTTTGCTTTTAGCGATAACTTGAGGTATAAACGATCTAGCTGGAGGCAGATAACCTCAAAATACGATCTGGTCAAAGTCATCACTTGAAGGAAGCTTATTGTTAAGTTCTTTGAAAAATTCATGGGAGGATTCTGTTACACCAATTTACTCGGTCCATTGCTGTGTCCCTCCAACTTCAATTTAGGCCTACCCTCTCCAGATCCTGTTGCGCACCTGATCAAGCCACCTCGATCGCCGTGCTCCCCGCCTTTTTGTACTAACCGGATTCGATGCGAACACCATTTTTGCAGGGTTGTTGTCCGGTAGTCTTGCAACATGCCCTGCCCAACACACCCTTCCGGCTTTCGCCACTTTCTGGATACTGGGTTCACCATAGAGCCTAGCGGTCCTAAGCACCCTTCGTTCGAACACTCCAAGCGTTTGCAGGTCCTCTGCCAGCATGGTCCAGGCTTCAGCACCACCGGTCTTATTAGCGTTTTGTACATGGTACATTTGGTGCGGGGATGAATCTTTCTCAATCGCTGCTTCTTCTGAAGTCCATAGAAGGCGCGACTTCCACTGATGATGCGTCTCCGTATTTCACGACTAACGTTGTTATCAGTCATTAACAAGGATCCGAGGTAGACGAACTCATCAACCACCTCAAAAGTATCCACGTCTACCGTAACACTGCTTCCTAGGTGGGCTCTGTCACGCTTGGTTCCGCCTATCAGCCTGTACTTTGTTTTTGACGTATTCACCACAAAGCCGACTTTTGTCGTTTTACGTTTCAGGCGGGTGTACAGGTCTGCCAACGTTCCAAATGTTCTGCCGACAATATCCATATCAACCGCGAAGCAAACAAATTGACTGGATCTTGTGAAAATCGTACCTCGGTTATTGAACCCGGCTCTCCGCACGAAAGTCCATCACCCTGTCGAAGTCCCCGGCGGGATTTGAACGAACTGGAATGTTCGCCCGAAATATTCACGCTATTCTGTACACCGTCCATCGTTGCTCTCAATAGTCTTGTGAGCTTCCCGGGAAAGCTGTACTCGTCCATGATTTTCCATAGATCTTCGCGGTCTATGCTATCATAAGCCGTTTCCCAGATTCTAACAATCAGCCGGCCTTACCAACGACCTTGTCGTTCTTGAGCTGGTTGATGACATCCTTAACTTCCCTCAATGTGGGAACAGGCTGGTTTCCTTCGTCCGTCGTGCTGATGTAGTCACTTCCTCCACTGTCGTGACCCTCTGCGCCTGTGCTCTCAGTGCCATTCAGGTGCTCATGGTAGTGCTGCTTTTACCTTTCAATCACATCACGTCCGTCCGTCAAGATGCTTCCATCCTCATTCATAATAAAATAACTTCGAACACAATTTTATTTCTTAAAAATAAGGTAACAAAGAAATTTTGTGCAGCGTTTAATTAATCCGTATTTGTATGGATCTAATCCTAACTCATCGAACATATACCTTAATCAATTCGAAGCATCACAACCCTTGACAAATTCTTGCGATTTTGAGCCTGCTCCCAAACCATTTCACCTATGAAAACCAAAAACGATAGTACCCACCCAATCCCGCAGATCATCCACAACGGTACAAAATCGCCAAACTCGATCAGGTGTTCGTTCGGCGCCACTAACAGCTGAAACTGCTGTTCCTCCTTGAGAAACTGGTCGTAGATCTTACGCCAAATTCCGGTTTCGAACACCCAGCTCAACATACGCTCGAAACGCTCCCGCAATGGATGGCTCCGCACAAAACCGAAGCTTGTCGGGTGCGGCCTTAGACGTTCCGGCAGCAAGATCATGATGCGATCATTCGTCTCTTCGTTGTAGTTGTACTTTGTATGAATAAGACCTTCGGCCGTTCGACAGAAGTACAACATCGCCGCCTTACCCATGTAGACTTCTTTGGAGGTACCAACCACATGCATTTTCAAAGCTTTAGCGTAGGTCTTGAGGAAATCCACTTCCGGAGGACCTACAGCGAACCACTCTCCGCGGTTGATCAAGTCGACGATGGTCCGTGGATTCGGAGCGTACCGTAGCGTGGCCATGTATTGGATCACTTTAACCTCGTAGCTTGCGGTGAGCATGAACTCGATCAGAACTACGCCTAGCAGCAGTTGACGCCAGCGGTCGAATCGGAAGAAGAACCGTGCGATCAGGAACGCTATGACTAGGATCCAGACTTCGGTTTGGAACGGCTTGGTGAACTGCTGCGTGATGAGCCGTTCGTGACGCTTGGGCGCCACTACACAGATGGCGTCCCACTCCGGCAGATGAACTCGATCAGCGGAGATCATGTCGCAACCCGATCGTCGAGTATTGAAGTCTATAGAGAAGTTGGTTGCCGGGCATAGTTTATAAAACTCGGGATCAAGCTCGAAGCGTATGGAGGCGTTCTGATGGATTGCGATGGTTTCGGTCAGCTGTTGATCAAGACCAACAATTTGGCGAATGCCGTTGGATTTCTTGTGGTAGAAAAATGGGAAGAGTATCTTGTAGTGGACTTTGTAGAGATAGCCGTGCAACTTGGTAGTACTGTTGGGAGTAATGAATGCCGCGATGGACTGGGGTTCATCGATTCGTAGATAGGCGTATGGGATGAGGGTGAAGTTGGTGTTGGAGGGACTGTAGATTACGTGGAGTGCCTTGTTGATTTTCAGCTTCCGAAGAATGGCGGATGACTGTTGAACGAGTGTCGTGGAGCTTGAAGAGCTACGAAGGAATATTATTGGCAAAGTATCAGACTCAATGCAAGCGTTGAGGTTCTGGAAGAAGCGCTATTATGATAACTTGGTCATGACGACGAAGGAATGGCTTACCTTGGGTAGATCCGTAACATTCTCCATAAAGAGCAAAACTCGACTCCTACTGAATCCATCGCACACCGATCGATTGTAGATAGTTTTGGGAAGCCTGTGTTCTTTGAACAAAATATTATGAAGGTATTCGTTCAGGTTCACAAAAACTGCGTCATAGTTATTGACTATGGCGTTTTCCGAGACTTCATTGCTGAACTGCTCCAAGCTTATGAGTTCAACTGCTGTAATGCACAACACTACACCTACGACGAACTTCATTGTGCTGAGCAAATTGATGAACTGTATAAAGTTGATTGGCTCTACCGCTGTAATCTACAGCGTAATGACTGCTATAGACTTCATTCTGATTTTTAATGAATAAAGTGGTTGTTGGAATATACCTTAGGTTGATAACTCTTAATTGCTGTGAAATAATTGATTCAAAGTGAATCTTTGCTAACATGTTAGGTAAATTTTATTAAAATCAAAGGATCGAATCTTGTTGGATTTTTGAACTTCTGTTGATATTTATGGTAGATTTCTGGTAAGATACTTTGATGGTTCAAGCATTTTTTATACTCACTATCCTACTTATTAAAACAAATGGTGATTCTTGTCGAAAAGCCATGAAACCATCTTCCGGGTTTGAACCTGCACCGAAACCTTTTCGCCAACGAATACCAAGAACGAAAAAATCCACCCGACTCCACAGATCATCCACAACGGTACAAAATCGCCATACTCGATCAAATGCTCGTTCGGTGCCACTAACAGCTGAAACTGCTGATCCTCCTTAAGGAACTGATCGTAGATCTTACGCCAAATCCCGGTTTCGAAGACCCAACTCAACATGCGCTCGAAACGCTCCCGTAACGGATGACTTCTTACAAAACCGAAGCTTGTCGGGTGCGGCCTAAGACGTTCCGGCAGCAAGATCATGATACGATCGTTCGTCGCCCGGTTGTAGTTTAACTTCGTATGAACTAAGGCTTCGGCCGTTCGACAGAAGTACAGCATTGCTGCCTTACCGATGTAGATTTCCTTGGTTGTATCAATCACATGCATCTTCAAAGTTTTACCGTAGGTCTTGAGGAAATCCACTTCCGGAGGACCTACAGCGAACCACTCCCCGCGGTTGATCAAGTCGAGGATGGCCCGTGGATTCGGAGCGTATCGTAACGTAGTCATGTATTGAATTACTTTGACCTCATAGCTCGCTGTGAGCATGAACTCGATCAGAACTACGGCTAGCAGTAGTTGACGCCAGCGATCGAATCGGAAGAAGAACCGTGCGATCAGGAAGGCTATGACCAGGATCCAGACTTCGGTTTGAAAGGGTTTGGTGAACTGCTGCATGATGAGTCGCTCGTGACGCTTGGGCGCTACAACGCAGATGGCGTCCCATTCTGGCAGATGAACTCGATCAGCGGAGATCATGTCACAGCCCGAACGCCGAGTATTGAAGTCTATAGAGAAGTTGGTGGCCGGGCATAGATCATAGTATTTGGGATCAAGCTCGAAGCGTATTGAGGCATTCTGATGGGTTGCGATGGTTTCGGTCAGCTGTTGATCAAGGCCTACTACTTGCCGTATGCCGTTGGATTTCTTGTGGTAGAAAAACGGGAAGAGCACCTTGTAGTGGGCTTTGTAGAGATAGCCGTTCAACTTCGTAGATGTGCTGGGAGTGACAAACGTCTCGATAGATTGGGGTTCATCGAATCGTAGATAAGCGTATGGGATGAGCGTAATGTTCGGGTTGAACGGATCGTAGACTACATGGATTGCCTTGTAGATTTTCAGCTTCCGAAGAATGGTGGATGACTGTTGAACGGGTATGCTGAAGTTCGAAGAGTTGCGAAGGAATATCATCGGCAAAGTATCAGATTCAATGCAAGTTTGGATGTTCTGTAAGAAGTGCTATGATGACAACTATGTTGACGTTGAAGGAATAGATCACCTTGGACAAATCTGTTACATTCTCTAAGAAGAGCAAAACTCGGCTCCTACTGAATGCATCGCACATCGATCGAATGTAGATTGTTTTGGGAAGTTTCAGTTCTCTGATCAAGATGTTCTGCAGGTGATCACTCAGGCCGACAAATACTGCGTCGTAGTTATTGATCATGGCGTTTTCCGAGACTTCATTGCTGAACTGATTCCAGCTAATCAGCTCAACTGAGGTAATGCTCAGCAAAACACCTATGACGCTTCGCATTCTGATCAACACTGAGCAAATTGGTTTTACAACACCAGTTTTGTTTGATTCTGAGAAGGGTTTAACATTCTGAAAGGTGATAGTTAAGCCTGATTGGTATTGTGATCAATTATGGCTTATGACTAATGAATACGTCAGCATCATGCTGTAGATTGCATTAGGAAAGGTTGTATGGACAGTTCAGGGGTTTTCCGTGTGTTAAAAAGTAAGTTAAGGACAATAATTTCAAAGCTCTCCAAATTACTCCACAATTTTGAACACTTAATCTACAGCTTTCACATCAGAATTTCATGCCAACGCTTTTTCCATGAATGTCCTTGAAGAAGGTGGAAGCAAATTGAGACAAAAATTCCAAAGATCTCCAAATTGTTCCTCAACTTTGAACACTGAATCTACAGCTCCTGTGACAGAATTTCGTGAAAATATTTTTAAGGTAGATGTCCTCATGCTTGTATTAATTGATTATATGATAAATCGTTTGATTCAGAACGAAATTTACTCTGTGAAACTCACTCATCCTTGACGAAGTTCTTCTTCTCACAATGTAATAAATTTATCTCCGCCAAGAATATGACCTTAAAGAGTGTAAAAGTATCCAGTCATTGTAACAAAAAATCCCTCCCCTCTGATCAAGCTACACAACAAAAAACGCGATACCCCAACCGACGATTATTTATTACTTATAAACATGTTTCAGTTTCAATTACATCCGACAATCAAGCATAGGATGTATGATGCTCTCATCTCATCGCTTCCATCGTCGAGCGCGCAGAAAAAAAAACTGCACCTACAAAGAAAGGATGAACGAGACTGGCTATTCCCCAGGCCGAGAGCTAATTGATTATAAAATATGATCCGACTCGGTGCCCGTTTTTTTTGCCCATCGCTCATTTCTCACTCCGGAGAAACGTTCTACGGTTCAAATTTCTTCGAGGAAGTGACTAGAATCTCGCTCCTTCCTAGGCAAACGAACGGCAGCAGCCAACAATCACAAGCTTTTAATCTCGATTTCAATTAAAAACTTCCCGTATCGATCGACGGTTGGTTGCCCGAGACGAATCGGATTCGGCTTTCAACAAGATTGTTATAGATCGGTCATGTCTCAGGCCGAATAGCCTCCGCGAGAAGGGGCGAAAATTGGCACAAGATTACAGCGAGTCTCTGAAACAAATTGCCACATATTATGGACCCGCACTCTAGTTGCTGTTAGGTATTTTTTTTGCTTCAACTCTCGGCCAACTTGGATGAATCATTTGCTGAAGTTGAACGTCGTCGTCATCGCAGTTAGCCATGGCTGCACGGATCGATGCAAATATTGAATATAGATTACACTGTATGGTTATAAAATCGATGCGATTAATTCACTTTGAGGCGGGGACACTTTTGATACAGGCTGAAATTTTTTAGACTAAATTTATGATCTTAAAGTCTTACTGTCATTTCTAGAATGTTTGAGTGCCAATCAGTGATGGAAAGTGGCGAACATGTCTACTGAACCAGAACAAAAACAAAACGCTCGCGAGTGTCTGAGTGCTGATTTACTCGCATTTGTTGTGCTCGCGAGTAAATGAAGCTGAAGTGATTCGTGAACGTATTTGGAGCTGTTCAACTGTTGCTCTTGAGAAAAAGGCCATTTTCCCTCCGAGATTTCTAGTTTATGAGGGTTTTTGACCACAAATTGGTAGTTTACTGTCGATTTGATGATAATACAATTGTCTAAATCATAAATCACACCTCGTTCGAATACTTACGAATAAACGTTCACGAACTTTTTGCTATTTCTTTTTTTTGAATTTATTCACATCAAGTCTGTTCACGAGCCCTTTCATGTTCGTTATGCGTTGGTTTACACTTGTGAGGTGCTTCGTGATGCGAACATTTCCACCACTGCTGCGAAAGAGCGAAAAGAGTGTTGTTTCTTCTATTAAAAAGTTTTTGAAAATCATTCAGCGATATTCAATACTTTTCCACATACCGCACTTCCCGAAGAAAAGCAATCTGAAAACCTATCGCGATTTATAGATCCATGGAAATAAATCGTATCGGTAAATAGAACGTATCTGCCGTGTCCGAGCCTAGGTCTGAACGGGGGTCTGACTAATGTGTGCTGCAACCTGAGACCTCCGCGGTCGTCGTCGTTGTCGTCATCTGGCGTCTTGCTGGTTTTGATTAAAATCACTCACTACGAAGCGTGTCGTTTCGTTGGTAGGTCCACAAAAGAAAGCACAACATCTGCAAGCTTGCGCTTCGGTACAAACCCATGGCCAATGGCTAATGATGGGTGATCATCGTTGTCGCTGTGAAAATTACTCTCGGGATCTAGTTTCCCGCATCGGGTCGCTTTGTTCACCGGTGACTTCCGAGCGAAATGCATTTATTGTGGACCCTTTTGGAGACACTGAGCTTGGGGAAGTGACAGCGTTCGAGGGGGGCATCATTTGTCCCCTGACGACCGGTCATAAATATTTTTGAATGTGAGGCCATTCGTGGAGTGGAAAATTTTCCGGTTAGATTTCAGGGCGGCTGTAGGTTCAGTGTTCAAAATTGCCGAATAGTTTGTAGGTCTTCACGGATTTATATAAACTTGAACGAAGTGCTTCAAATTTTCGTAGTTTTTTAGCTCACATTTCCGGAGTGCAATACAGTAACTAACTCAGTGATCAAAATTACTACCTTCTCGATCAACACTCGAGAACTTACGATTACGCAAACAAAAACAGATATATCGAAGAGCTCGATACATAGATACATTGTCACCAGCAAATCTGAGTTTTTTAGAAGAATCTCTGAGGAATTTTGGATTTCTGGGAAGAACTGTGGATGAATTTATGAAGGAATCCATATGAACAGGGTTTCTTTAAAAAGCTCTCAGCTTTTTTTTCAAAAGCTCTGTGGAAATTACTGGAGGTAATTGCTTTGGAGTGTTCAAAGATTTTCTGTAGCGAATTCTGGAGAAATTCTTCTAAACATCCTTTGAAAAATCTTTGGAATCATTTCTGGGAGAATTGGTAGAGTAATCTTTAGAAGAATTTCTGGAGAGATCCCTGACAAAGTTCTTCATAAAATCACTATAATAATTCCTAAAGGCGAAATTCTGGAAGAGACTGTTGGACCCGTTATAGTCTTCGAAAGTTTCTCTGGGGACTGTGAAATTTTGCATCAGAATTCAATGCAAGCAGAATTAAGAGAGGGAGGCGCCCAGGAAGGCTCTCCAAAAGCTTCCCAAGAAGCCTCTTCAGGAGCTCCCCAATCCCCAAGAAGGAGCTCCCAAAAGCCTCTCGAGATGTTTCCCAAAGCCTCTTTAGGAGCTTCCCAAAAGCCTCTCAAAGAGCTTCCCAGAAGACTCTCCATGAGCTTCCCAGAAGTCTCTCCATGAGCTTCCCTGAAACCGCTACATGAGATACCCAGTAGACTCCCCAAGAGCTTCTTTGAAGTCTCTCCAAGAGCTTCCTTGAAAACCTCTCCAGAAGTGTCCCAAGAAGCCTCTCCAGGAGCTTCCCAGGAGCTTCCCAGAAGTTCCCGAAAAGCTTCCCAAAAGCCTACCAGGGACTTCCTAGAAGCCTCTCCAGGAGCTTCCCATGAAGCATCTCACGAGCTTCCCAAGAAGCCTCTAGAAGAGCTTACCAAAAGGCTCACGAGGAGCTTCTCAAAACCCTCTCGAGGAGCTTCCCAGAAATCTCTACATGAGATTCCCTGTAGACTCCCCAAGAGCTTCTATGAAGTCTCTCCATTAGATTCCTAAGAGGCCTCTCCAGAAGCTTCTCAAGAATCCTCCCATGAGCTCCCCAGAAGCCTCTCCTGGAGCTTCCAAAAAAGCCTCTTCAGGGGCCTCCCGGAAGCCTCTCCAGAAGCTACCCAAGAAGCCTCTCCAGGAGCTTCCCAAGAAGCCTTTCCAGGAGCTTCCCAAGCCTTTTAAGAAGCCTCTCCAGCAACTTCCCAAGAAGCCTTTTCAAAAGTTTTCCAACAAGCCTTTCAAGCAGCTTCCCAGAAGACTCTCCAGGAGCTTCCCAGAAGCCTCTCGGCGAGCTACCCAAGCAGCCTCTCCTGGAGCTTCCCAAATACTCAGGAAATTCCCAGAAGCCTCTCGAGGAGCTTCCCAGAAGCCTCTCCATGAGCTTCTCAGAAACCTCTACATGAGATTCCCTGTAGCCTCCCCAAGAGCTTTCTTGAAGTCTCTCCAGAAGCTTCCCAAGAAGCCACTCCAGGAGCTTCTCAAGAATCCTCCCATGAGCTTCCCAGAAGTTTCTCGGAAAGCTTCCCAGAAGCCTCCCAGGTGCTTCCTAGAAGCCACTCCTGGAGCTTCCCAAGAAGCCTCTCCAAGGGCTTCCCAGAAGCCTCTCCAGCAGCTATCCGAAAGCCTTCCAGTTAGTCTCTCCAGGAGCTATCCGGAAGCCTCTCCAGGAACCTCAGGAGCTACCGAAGAAGCCTCTCCGTAAGCTTCCCAAAAAGCCTCCCCAGGAGCTTCCCAAGAAGCCTCTCCAGGAGCCTTTTAAGAAGCCTCTCAACGGGCTTTTTAAGAAGCTTCTTCTGGAGCTTCCCAACAAGCCTCTCAAGCAATTTCCCAGAAGACTCTTCAGGAGCTTCCCAGAAGCCTCTTCAGGAACTACCCGAGAAGCCTCTGAGGGAGCTTCCCAAGAAGGCTTTCCAAGAGTTTCCAAAAAGCCTCTCCAGGAACTCCCTGGAAACCTCTCCAGGAGCTACCCAAGAAGCCTCTGAATAAATAATTCCTAAAGCTTTTTCTCGAACCTGAGAACGAAATTCTTGAAGAGATTATTAGACCCTTATAATCTCTAAAGGTTTCTATGGAGTCTGTGAAATTTTGCATTGGGATTCAATGAAAAAAAAAAGACTTTGGAGATCATTTTGGTTAAAATTGAGACTAAAGATACCTACCATTAAAAATAGAGACTTTTCAATGACTTGCATTAAAATAGGGACCAAGTATCTAAAAAGAAACTTGCTATCAACTTGTATTGTCATTCATATTAAAATATATGAATATCCTTTTTAAATGAGTTTTATCAAACAATTTTGACAAAAAATAGTCCAAACTGCATGTCTTTACAACCAGTGAGTTTGTTCTAATTTCCTAGGTAACGACTTGATAAACAGTTAAAATTCTGTTAATTTTTATAGTTTTTTTCCACCGTACTGACCCGGCTAAAAGCAAAAGTTCTCAGAAGACACTGAAGATCCTCGGAAAATGTTTCATCGCCTAGAGACTCCATCTAATATTTCACTGGAATTTCTTCACCAATCTAGCAAAATAAGTAAATCGTCATAACCTGTTCTAAACATTTTTTTTTATAAATGATGCAACAAATATCCTATCTTTCCTACCCACTTCCCGCGCCACTGGCCTGCATTCTTACTGGAATATCGGCTTCCACACTAGAATTACAGAATCCTCACTGGAATCCCAAAATCCACATAAGAAATCCAGGATCCGTACTGTGATTTAAGGTTCCACACTGAAATCCCATAGAATATTATGGGACTGGAACCACGATCTCCACCCTGGAATCCCGGGATCCACATTGGAAACCCAGGATCCACATTGAAATACCTAAATCCATTCAAGGATTTACACTGGATCCAGGATCCATACTGGGATCCCAGGATCCACACTAGAGTCCCGGGATCCTAAATGGAATCATAAGATCTACAATGGAATATTTACAAACTAAATTTACACTGGAAACCCGATATCCACACTGGAATCGCAATATCCACACTAAAATACCAAAATCCACACTATAATCTTAGGATTATCAATGAAATGACACCGGAGTCTCGGGATCCACACTGGAGCTCCAGGATCCGCTCTCGAGTTACAGGATCCACGCTAGAGTCCCAGTATCCCCACTGCATTTCCAGGATCCACATTGGAAACCCAAGATTCATACTGAAATCCAAGGATCCACACTGGAAATTCAAAATTCCCGTTGATATCTCAATATCCTAGGATCCACAACGGAGATCCTAGGATCCATACTGGAATCCCAGGATTAACCTTGGAAACCAAGGACCTATGCTCCGATTCCAGGATCTACATTGAAACCGCAAGATCTACACTGAAATTCCAAGATCCACCCTTTAGTCCCAGGATCCACACTGGAGATTCAAGATACCCACTGGAGTCCCAGGATTCACACTGGAGCCACAGGATGCAGAATGAATTGTCAGGATCCACAATGGAATCCCAGTATTCACACTGCAATCCCAGGATTTACACTGGACACCCAGCATACTGGATTTCAAAGATCCACAAAACAATCCCACGATCCGTAGATACAATCTCAAATTTACACTGGAACACCAGATCCACACCCGAGTACCAAAATCCACACTGGAAGCCCAGAATCTACAATGAAATCCCAGAATCTATATGGGCTCCCTAGGATCCATATTAAAATTTTAGAATCCACACTGCAATCCCAGAATCCATACATGCCTGGATCCACACTGATACCCTAGGATCCACACTGTAATCTCACAATCCACACAGGAATCCTCGATTACACACTGGAATCTCAACATCTACACTTGCAATACCAGGATCCACACTAGAATACCAGGATTTACATTGGAATACGAGGAACCACACTGGAATCCCAGAATTCAAACTGGAATCCCAGGATCCACACTAAAATACCAAAACCTATCCAAGGATTGCGACTGAAACCCCAATTCCACACTGCAATCCCAGGACCCGCATTGAAAACCCAGGTTCTATACTGGAATACAAAGATCAATAATGGAATCAAAGGATCCAATATCCTAGGATCCACACCGGGATTCTTTTTTTTTTTTTTTTTTTTTTTGTATGGTATTCAGTTGGAGCTGCCTGACAGCTTAAAATGTCAAGGCTGAACCCTCGGTCTGGCTTTTGCCAAGTTTCCCCTCTACCAGGACCAATACTCAGACGGACTAGGCAATGGCGCCCACATGAACACTGTTTTTTATTAGTATTGTGACGTGGTAGTTTTTGAAAAGTACCCATATTCCCTTGCTTCTGAGAAAAGGAAGCATTATGAAAATCAGCAGCTCCATTAGAATTTGTTTGAAATAGTAGTGTAGAATTTGTTTGAAATAGTAGTGCATTACTAATACTGTCAAGTCGAAATGGTTTTAAATAATTTGTCATTCAAGTGCTATTCTGATTACTATTGTCTTTTACGTAAGATAAGAGTCTTAAATGTCAAGTGTCGTCAAGTCTTAACAAAATTAGGCTGTTTAGTAGTAATTCTAGTTAATTTCATTTTTTGTTGTTAAAAGTATTTATTGGTCATTACGTTCATAAATCCTTAAAGAAAAAAGTCGCTTTCCTTGTCTTTTCAACAATTTTTCGAAACTAGCAAGTGTACCTCAATGATCGATCTCAACGTCTTACTTTCCATAGTCATTTTTATAGTGAATATTGAAGAGTGAGGTTACCTTAGGCTTCTATTACAGTCTCCTACAAGATTCACTTTTCGGTGGCAAATGCAATGCTTCACAACGCCTACTTTCTACTTGTAAATTTTGCGAAAATGAAGCTGGAATTAAATTATTTATACCGCTGTTACAAAAGAGGTATTTCTTATTATGGCAATGTAAAAACCATATTAAAATAAAATTGTCGCCACTCATTTCTACTCAGTGAATCTACTAGTCATTTTCCTAAGAGTTCCTAAGTATTCCCTACGTCGTATATGATAACGATGTATCTAGCTAGCTAATAGTAAGAGTGGCTACGGATCATTCTGGTTAGCAAAAGGCAAACTGAACGTCACCAATAGTATTAATGTCCACTTCGAATAGACTAATTATTTGAAATGGGCATCAATTCTATCAATGACGCAGAATGTCCGTTGGATCGCATCCGAGATATTATTGCGTCTATGCCATATGAATTATGACGCGGCTTTAAGCAAAAAATGCCAAAATGTGATACCACCACTACAGGTTACGCCTTTGGTTTCCATCATATGGGCTAATGGATTATGCCCTCCCATCGCGGCAAGGTCGCATAACCAAGGGGAGGGAATATCCTAGGATCCACACCGGGATTCTTGGACACATACTGGTATCCAAGGATTCACCTTGGAAACCAGAAACTTTCCAGGATTCACATTAAAATGGCAAGATCCACACTAAAATTCCAAGATCCACTCTAGAATCTCAGGATCTACACTGGAGTTCCAAGATTTACACTAGAGTCCCAAGACTTACACTGGAAACCCAGGATCAATACTGGAATTCAAAGATCGACACAAGAATCCCACGATCTACGATACATTCTTAAAATTTACACTGGAACTCCAAGATCACTCTAGAATCCCAGATCAGAATCCACACTGGAAACCCAAAATATATACAGGAATCCTAGTACTCACACTCCACATTGAAAGCCGAGGATCCACACTGAAATATCAGTATCGACACTGGAATCACAGGATCTGCACTGAAATCCTAGGATCCACACTAGAATCCTAGGATCCACACTGAAATACCAGCATTCATACTGGAAACTCATGATCCACACTGGAATCACAGTATCCACTCTACAAACTCAGGATCCTCACTAGATGGCTAAAAATTCGGAGACCAGAAGATAAATTAATTTGAAATAAATTTTGAAGTAAATGCGGTTAGTTGGTCTTACAATCCTTGAGAGGGACATCCCCCCGGACCCCTCCCCCTTTCTAGGTAACAGAAAAAGCGTGGACACGAGGGGTCCAAAATTAACCTCAACATCCAAACGAACTAGAAGGTTGTTGTCATTCAGCAAAATTATTCAGCAGATCAAGGGCTATCTGGCGATTAATAATCTGATTGAGAATTTATCCGCTAGGTGGTGCTAGTGACAAATGTTCTTCAATCATCTGTATCTAAAGATCATTATGTCCTCGGTAAAGCTATTCAGCAGATCAAGGGCAATCTGTCGACAAAAAGCGTCTGATTAGAAATTTATCCACTAGGTGGTGCTAGTAAAAAGAAATTTTCAATTTTATTTATCTAAATATTCAGAAGATTTAGGACTATCTGGAAGTGAATAATCACATTAAGAATTTATCCGCTAGGTGGCGCTGGAAACAAATGTTCCTCAATCGTCTGTAGCTTATCAGGCCTTATCAGCTAGAAGGTTGGGGTCTTCGGTACAGCTGTTCAGCAGATCAAGGGCCATCTGGTGGTGAAGAGTCTGATTGGGAATTCATCCGCTAGGTGGTACTAAAAAACAAGAAATCTTCAATCTCAAGATCCTTCTCAGCTAGGAGGTTGGTGTCTTCAGCCAAGCCGTTCAACAGATTAACCCCTCTACCGGCAGCTATATATTTTACCGCTAATTCAAATCGCGATAACTTTTCTGTTTGTCGATATTTTTGCACCATTTTTTCACAAGATCTCAAAAATCTCTTCTAGTTTAAGAATCCAGGTCGATGATCAATATTAGTGATCTAGTTTTGAAGATATTCCGTTGTTCTTTGGGGGACCGACATTCTCCATATAAAATATCTTTAGCGGCCATTTTGCTTTTGGTCAATTCATCAAAAAAATAAAATGCCAGGTAATAATGAGCTTCTCTGAAAAAATCATACAAATCGATTAAATATTATTGGAGAAACCTAAAAATTACGATATGAGGTTTTTTAGAATTTTCAATATTCTGTTGAACAGCTTTGCCCAAGACACCAATCTTCTAAGGAATAAAGATCTTGAGATACATACAATTGAAGAAAAATGGTTACTAGCGCCACATAGCAGATGAATGCTCAAATAGGTTTTTACCTCTAGTTAGCTCTCAGCTCAATTAGCTCAATATCTTTGCCGAAGACACCAACCTTCTAGCTGATAAGGGTCTTAAGATAGAGAAGATTGAAGATTTATTTTTACTAGCGTTACCAAGGGGATGAATTCCCAAACAGACTCTTCATCGCCAGATGGCCATTGATCTGCTGAACAGCTTTGCAGAAAACACCAACCTTCTGGCTGATAAGGACTTAAGATACAGACGATAGGAGAACATTTGTCACTAGCGTCACCTAGCGCATGAATTCTCAATTGAATTATTCATCTGCTGAATAATTTTGCCGAAAACTCTAACCTTCTAGCTCATTTAGATGTTGAGATATCCGTTTGAGGCCAATTTTGAACCACTCGTGTCCAGGCTTTTTCCTTTCACTCGAGAGTTGTTAGACCAAATAACCACATTAACCTTAAATTTTATTTGAGATTAATTGATCTACTGGTTTTCGAAGTGTGACAATTTAAAAATTCAAGGTTCATCTCGGGCTTTTAAAGGTTAAGTTAAGGTAAGTTTACATCAGCAATACCTTTGAATTTACTGATGAGATCATTGTCAGGTAACTGATTCAAAAGTAAATTGTGTTTTTCGAAGTTAGTCATTTAAATTCGCTTTGTAGAAAGCTATTACTCTTGAATACTTAATTACACCTTTTCGTATCTATTATATAGACAAAAAGCCACCTTTATCATGTTTGTCCAATACTATTCTCATACAGGATACAAAAATGAGGTCTGTGACTGCCTTTTTGTTCTGTTTTGTCGCTGTCTGCAGTGAACTGTTCGATTCAAAACAGTTCATCGACGAAGTCTCAATCGCTGGCACCATCCACAACTTTGACGCATGTTTTGTTGATTTAAACGTCGTTCTCTTGAGTGAACTGACGCAGAAGATAACGCTTCCCAAACAAATTCTTCAACCGACGAGAGCCAACGGTCGAATCCGTCTTTTGTGCTTTACAGAGCTATCTGCAAGTTCATACTACGTAAGATGTTTCATTAGACCATCAAGGGTCTGTTCTTAATAGCCCTCTTTTCCAGAACATCTCGATGTGTTTCAACCGCCTTTCGATTCCGATAATGTTCTACCACAATTCGTCATCTACGGCGGAAACCATCCGTCGAACTACCGAAATTCTTCGGGAAAGGAAGATTGCAAAAGCCGTTCACGTAGTGTACAATTCTTCGAAGTTCGACGTCAGTTTCTACACATACCTTCCACTGGATCGACCGCCATCGCTCACCAACCTGATCACCCCTAGTGCATCGACCAACCTGCATGGCCATCAGTATAAAATCTACTACAAACGACTTTATCCGTATTTCTACATCCAGAACTCAAAAACCGACTTTCACGGTCTTGACCGGCAGCTTATCGAAACCATTGCAACCTACCAGAATGCAACCGTCCACTTCGAGCACGACAACGATACCGTCCACACTTGTCCGCAGATACCCACCAACATCGACATCAACATTCGTCGGTCCGCGTGCAACCTGATCTCCGCCGATCGTATTTATCTGCCGGAGTGGCACGCTACATGCGTTGTGGTCCCGAAGTGGCATGAACGGCTGGTCCTACTTCAGTTCACCAAACCGTTCCAACCGAACGCGTGGATCCTGAGCACGATCTACATGATCGCGCGGTTCTTCATCAACTTCAACCGGTGCCGTGTGCTTCTGATGGCCGTACTGTTGATCGAGTTCGCGCTTACCGCAGGCTACGAAGTCAAGGTCATCCAGTACATGACTACGCTGCGATATGCTCCCAACCCGCGGACGATGGCAGATCTGATTGCGCGCAGAGAACGTTTCGCTGTAGGACGTTCGGAACTTGAATTCCTTGAAAGCTACGGCACTGAGATCAACATGGACGTGGTGAAGCACTCCAAGGAACGCTTCCTGGGTCGACGAGCGATGTTGTACTTCTGCAAAACGGCCGAGGGGTACATCAACTCCGGCAAAAACTACAATCCGCATACGAACGATCGGCTCATGATCATATTGCGCGAACGGTTGAGATCGCATCCGTCCAGCTATGGCTTCGCGAGCGATCACCCGTTACGGGAGCGGTTCGAGCGAATGCTACGCTGGGTGTTCGAGAGCGGGATTTGGCGCAAGATCTACGATCAGTACACGAGGGAAGATGAACAGTTTCGACCTTTGATGGCCTCCGAAGAATACTTGGTCGAGTTTGGAGACTTGGTCGCGCTCTGGGTTGTCTGTGGACTTGGCTGGCTAGGGGCTTTTGGGGTGTTTGCGGTTGAATTGGCTTGGAAGAGGATCACTCGGCAAAGCCGATAATAACCCGAAGAGTAATGCTTCGTTCTTAATGATCTTCGATAGCTCTTCAAAAATAAGAGTTCATCGAAAGAATATCGATATTCTTTGATAAAGATCAAAAATCCTGCTCTGCACTCAGAGATAATGAAGCCTACTTTGTCTTAGTCTCCAACAGTAGCCTACTTGGGTCCTTGTTTACATCTCGTTCCAGCCCTGGTACAAAGTTTCAACATTACCCCCTCATACCATTTAGCAACTAAATCCCCTAACAAATTCTCCTCGTTCAATTAACTCGCCGGAAATGGTAATCGTTTCGATTGTAAATGTTTCTCACCTTAGCTGCCCTGGTTTTCCCTCCGTAGATAACCACATTCAGAAGCCGCCCCAATCGGAGCCCATAAATTCTAATTACTCCCAAGCCCCGCAACCATTAATCGAGCCTCGGTTGCTAATCCAGTTTCCCAGACCTTCACCGCGCAACTTTGCTGTTTTAATTAACCTCGCCAGACCACGCCTCCACCCCCGAAAGCCATTTTGCGCTAGACTAGACGACACAGCCCTCGTAAATAGACCCGAACTGCTACAGTTGCAGAAAATTGACCATCATTATTCGCCTCAATCGAAGAGGCAAATTTGCATCGATGCGTCTCCGGTCAGCCGGCGAACGTCCACTCCGCCGGACTCCGGTAGTTTGTTCAAATATTTTATTATTCTTGAGATTGGATTTAATTAAATCCGTTCGGCCGACTCAACCGGTTTCCATTACGCGAAGTTCGACGTCACTTTCTACACATACGTTCCACTGGATCGACCGGCATCGTTCACCAACCTGATCACCCCTAGTGCATCGACCAACCTGCATGGCCATCAGTATAAAATCTACTACAAACGACTTTATCCGTATTTCTACATCCAGAACTCAAAAACCGACTTTCACGGTCTTGACCGGCAGCTTATCGAAACCATTGCAACCTACCAGAATGCGACCGTCCACTTCGAGCACGACAACGATACCATCCACACTTGTCCGCAGTTACCCACCAACATCGACATCAACATTCGTCGGTCCGCGTGCAACCTGATCTCCGCCGATCGTGTTCATCTGCCGGAGTGGGACGCTACATGCGTTGTGGTCCCGAAGCGGCATGAACGGCTGGTCCTACTTCAGTTCACCAAACCGTTCCAACCGAACGCGTGGATCCTGAGCACGATCTACATGATCGCGCGGTTCTTCATCAACTTCAACCGGTGCCGTGTGCTTCTGATGGCCGTACTGTTGATCGAGTTCGCGCTTACCGCAGGCTACGAAGTCAAGGTCATCCAGTACATGACTACGCTGCGATATGCTCCCAACCCGCGGACAATGGCAGATCTAATCGCCCGCAGAGAACGTTTCGTCGTAGGACGTTCGGAACTTGAATTCCTTGAAAGCTACGGCACTGAGATCAACTTGGAAGTGGTAAAGCACTCCAAAGAACGCTTCCTGGGTCGGCGAGCGATGTTGTACTTCTGCAAGACGGCCGAGGGGTACATCAACTCCGGCAAGAACTACAATCCGGATACGAACGATCGGCTCATGATCATATTGCGCGAACGGTTGAGATCGCATCCGTCCAGCTATGGCTTCGCGAGCGATCACCCGTTACGGGAGCGGTTCGAGCGAATGCTACGCTGGGTGTTCGAGAGCGGGATTTGGCGCAAGATCTACGATCAGTACACGAGGGAAGATGAACAGTTTCGACCTTTGATGGCCTCCGAAGAATACTTGGTCGAGTTTGGAGACTTGGTCGCGCTCTGGGTTGTCTGTGGACTTGGCTGGCTAGGGGCTTTTGGGGTGTTTGCGGTTGAATTGGCTTGGAAGAGGATCACTCGGCAAAGCCGAGAATAACCCGAAAAGTAATGATTCGATCTTAATAATCTTCGATAGCTCTTCAAAATTAAGCGCTCATCGAAAAAATATCGATATTCTTTGATAAAGATCAAAAAGCCTGCTCTGCACTCAGAGATAATGAAGCCTACTTTGTCTTAGTCTCCAACAGTAGCCTACTTGGGTCCTTGTCTACATCTCGTTCCAGCTCTGGTACAAAGTTTCAACATTACCCCCTCATACCATTTAGCAACTAAATCCTCTAACAAATTCTCCTCGTTCAATTAACTCGCCGGAAATGGTAATCGTTTCGATTGTAAATGTTTCTCACCTTAGCTGCCCTGGTTTTCCCTCCGTAGATAACCACATTCAGAAGCCGCCCCAATCGGAGCCCATAAATTCTAATTACTCCCAAGCCCCGCAACCATTAATCGAGCCTCGGTTGCTAATCCAGTTTCCCAGACCTTCACCGCGCAACTTTGCTGTTTTAATTAACCTCGCCAGACCACGCCTCCACCCCCGAAAGCCATTTTGCGCTAGGCTAGACGAGACAGCCCTCGTAAATAGACCCGAACTGCTACAGTTGCAGAAAATTGACCATCATTATTCGCTGCGATCGAAGAGGCAAATTTGCATCGATGCATCTCCGGCCGGTCCGCGAACGTCCACTCCACCGGACTCCGGTAGTTTGTTCAAATATTTTATTATTCTTGAGATTGGATTTAATTAAATCCGTTCGGCCGACTCAACCGGTTTCCATTACGCGATCATCAGCGCGAATGAAACGATCGAGCGAAAAAATTGGATCGAACGTGGTGAAAAATATGCTTCCACTGCAATATCTGGACATTTATTGATATTACACTCTGCGGCGCGTCCCGGCTACCGAGTTGCTACTGGCCATGTTCTGTCCGAAGCCTTTCTAATCCTGATGGCCTGCTCTCAGCTTTGTACTCATTTGTCACCTGTAAGAGCGTTACTTTGTGGACGATAATCGCGGGTGATAAAATGAGTCAGATATCTTCGGGCGAAAACATAAAATTCGAGTGCAGCACATTTTGAAATAAATCAGATCTTTAATGAAGCTGTGTCGAAGAGTTTATGGTTGGGGACATTGCTGAGAAGCGAAGTTTATTGAAAGTTCGCGTTGGTGGATGGAGATAACATGTTCAAGATTAGCCAATGGTTTGGAGGCCTTAACTGATTTTGATTCAAATGTAAGATTCATTCGTTTTTTATTTGTTCCATTCGTTCAATTTTATTCATTTCTTTTATTCGCTACATTCGTTTTACTTGTTTCTATGTTCCTATCAGTTTATTATTTCATGCGATTCATTTGTTTCATTCGTTTTAATTACATCATTCGTTTCATTTGTTTCAATCGTTTTATTCGTTTCATTTGTTTCATACTTTTTTTTTCGTTTTATTAGTTTAATTTGTTCCATTCGTCTCATTTGCTTTATTCGTTTCATTCGTTCATTTATTTAATTTGTTTTATTCTTTCATTGTGTCATTCGTTTCATTTCTTCTTCTTTCTGGCGTTATGTCCCCACTGGGACAGAGTCTGCTTCTCAGCATAGTGTTCTTATGAGCACTTCCACAGTTATTAACTGAGAGCTTACTATGCTAACGACCATTTTTACATGCGTATATCGTGTGGCAGATACGAAGATACTCTATGCCCTGTGAAGTCGAGAAAATTTCCATTGCGAAAAGATCCTCGACCGGTGGGATTCGAACCCACGACCCTCAGCTTGGTATTGCTGAATAACTGCGCGTTTACCACTACGATTATCTGGGCCCCTCGTTTCATTTTTTTCATTCGGTTCATTCGTCTCGTTTGTTAATTCTTTAATTGGTTTCATAAGTTAGATTCCTTTTATCAGATTCATTCGTTCCTATTTGTTTTATATGTTTCATTTCAAGCATGTGAGAAGCTTTTCCGAGTTTCTGAAAAGCTTTTTCTAAACTTTTGCAAACTCAATGTATAATCGCGCTCAACTTCTACCAAGATTACACAGCCGGAAAACAAATTTTACGAAATTATACTTTATAACTGAGCTACCTGAAAATTGGTTTTCGTATATCGAGATTGGCACAGCCAAGCTCGAAAAACAAATTACACTGAAGCTGAGAAACTTCCCAAAGCTTTTTTTTCAGGTTTTTGGGAAGCAAGTTGTGAAAAGATTGTGTAAAGTTATTATTCCAACTTCTTAGGATTTTTTTTTAGGTTTCTCACATGTTTTTCTCGTCTTCCCAAGATGTTTGTTTTTTTTTCTTCTAGCTTTTGAGAAGCTGTACCCAAGCTTCTGTAAAGCTTTTCCCAAGCTTCTGGGAAGCTTTTCCCAAGCTTCTGGGAAGCTTTTCCCAAGCTTCTGGAATGCTTCTCCCAATCTTCTGGAAAGCTTTTTCCAAGCTTCTGGGAAACTTTTTCCCAAGCTTCTGGGAAGCTTTTCCTAAGCTTCTGGGAAGGTTTTCCCAAGCTTCCGAGAAGCTTCTGCCAAGCTTCTTGAAAGCTTTTTCAAGCTTCTGGGAAGCTTTTTCCAAGCTTGTGGGAAGGTTTTTCCAAGCTTGTGGGAAGGTTTTTCCCAAGCTTCTGGATAGATTTTTCCAAGTTTCTGGAAACTGTTCTCAGGCTTCTGGGAAGCTTTTCCCAAGCTTCTGGGAAGCTTTTCCCAAGCTTCTGGAATGCTTTTCCCAATCTTCTGGAAAGCTTTTTCCAAGCTTCTGGGAAACTTTCTGGGAAGTTTTTTCCAAGCTTGTTTGAAGGTTTTTCCAAGCTTCTGGGTAGATTTTTCCAAGCTTCTGGAAACTGTTCCCAAGCTTCTGGGAAGCTTTTCCAAGCATTTTCCAAGCTTCTAGGAAGCTTTTCCCAAGCTTCTGGGTAGATTTTTCCAAGCTTCTGGAAACTGTTCCCAAGCTTCTGGGAAGCTTTTCCCAAGCTTCTGGAAGCTTTTCTCAATCTCCTGGAAAGCTTTTTCCAAGCTTCTGGGAAGCTTTTCCTTAGCTTCTTTTCCCAAGCTTCCGGGAAGCTTTTGCCAAGCTTCTAGGAAGCTTTTCCCAAGCTTCTGGGAAGCTTTTTCCAAGCTTGTGGGAAGGTTTTCCCAAGCTTCTGTGTAGCTTTTCGCAAGCATTTTCCAAGCTTCTGGGAAGCTTTTCCCAAGCTTCTGGGTAGATTTTTCCAAGCTTCTGGAAACTGTTTCCAGGCTTCTGGGAAGCTTTTGCCAAGTTTTTCCCAAGCTTCTGGGAAGCTTCTGGAAAGCTTTTTCCAAGCTTCCGGGAAACTTTTTCCCAAGCTTCTGGGAAGCTTTTCCTAAGCTTCTGGGAAGGTTTTCCCAAGCTTCCGGGAAGTTTTTGTCAAGCTTCTGGGAAGCTTTTCCCAAGCTTCTGGAAGCTTTTTCCAAGCTTTTGGG
Source organism: Aedes aegypti (assembly GCF_002204515.2). Classification (NCBI taxonomy): domain Eukaryota; kingdom Metazoa; phylum Arthropoda; class Insecta; order Diptera; family Culicidae; genus Aedes; species Aedes aegypti. The sequence continues at coordinate 29,807,948 of NC_035108.1, forward strand.
AAAGTTTTTCCAAGCTTCTGTGAAGCTCTTCGCAACCATTTTCCAAACTTCTGGGAAGCTTTTCCCAAGCTTCTGGGTAGCTTTTTCCAAGCTTCTGGAAACTGTTCCCAGGCATCTGGGCATCTTCTGGGAAGCTTTTTTAAGCTTCTGGGAGGCTTTTCACAAGCTTCCTCATGCTTCTGGAAAGCTTTTTCCAAGCTTCTGGGAAACTTTTTTCTAAGCTTCTGGGAAGGTTTTCCCAAGCCTCCGGAAAGCTTTTGCCAAGGTTCTGGGAAGCTTTTCCCAAGGCTCTGGGAAGCTTTTTCCCAAGGTTCTTGGAAGCTTTTCCCAAGGTTCTGGGAAGCTTTTTCCAAGCTTGTGGGAAGGTTTTCCCAAGCCTCCGGAAAGCTTTTGCCAAGGTTCTGGGAAGCTTTTCCCAAGGTTCTTGGAAGCTTTTCCCAAGGTTCTGGGAAGCTTTTTCCAAGCTTGTGGGAAGGTTTTTCCAAGCTTCTGTGAAGCTTTTCGCAAGCATTTTCCAAGCTTCTGGGAAGCTTTTCCCAAGCTTCTGGGTAGTTTTATCCAAGCTTCTGGAAATTGTTCCCAGGCTTCTGGGAAGCTTTTCCCAAGTTTCTGGGAAGCTCTTTCCAAGCTCCTGGGAAGCTATTTCCAAGCATCTGGGAAGCTTTTCATAAGCTTCTGGGAAGCTTTTCCCAAGCTTTTGGTAAGCTTTCCGCAAGCTTCTGGTGAGCTTTCCGCAAGCTTCTGGTGAGCATTTCCCAAGTTTCTGGGATGCTTTTCTCAAGCTTCAGGGATGATTTTTCCGAGCTTCTGGCAAGCTTTCCCAAGCTTCTGGGAAGCTTTTCCGCAAGCTTCTGGAAAGCTTTTTCCAAGTTTCTCGGATGCTTTTCTCAAGCTTCTGGGATGCCTTTCCCAAGCTTCTGGGAAGCTTTTCTCAAGCTTCTGGGAAGCTTTTTCCAAGATTCTTGGAAGCTTTTCCCAAACTTCTCGGATGCTTTTCCCAAGCTTCTGGGAAGCTTTTCTCAAGCTCCTGGGAAGCTTTTTTTGCAAGATCCTGGGAATATTTTCCCAAGCTTCTGGGAAGCTTTTTCCAAGCTTCTGGGTAGCTTCTCGCAAGCTTTTCGGAAGTTTCCCCTATACTGTAGAATTTTTTTGCATGTTTTAGGTGAGCTTTCTCGTTTTCCAAAGCTTGTGGAAAGCTATTTCCAAGTATGTGGGAAGCTTTCTGCAAGCTTGTAAAAACTTTTATCAATTTTTTAGGATGCTTTTACAAAAGTTTTAATTGTTTCTCCTTAGCCTCTGAGGAACTTCTCCCATCTTATGGAAACCTTTCTTTTCAAGCTTTAGAAGTATGCTTTACCTTCAAAGCTTTTCATCTTTGAAGATTTTGTGAAGAACTATACCTAGTGGTACTAAACTGCTTTTGACCAATAAATATGTTCGATTGTCAAAACTCAACCAATGTTAAATCGCTGTAGATCGTCCGATCGCATTTTCTAGCTGTCATATTTATCCCTACAACAATGAAAGTACGACCAAACACCGCCCCATCACTAGTTGCTGCCACCATTGCCTATTTGGAAACGATTGACGCCCTACCCCCGGTGCGATCAGATCAATCTCGCCCAGCTCGATCAATCGCCACAATTGATTGCGGAAAAAGTTTTCCTTTCTTGGGCGGACACGATCGCACTAACAACGGGTCATGTTCGGCTTGTTTACATTCCTCGGTTGAACTTATCAAATGGCTGAAATCTCAACGCGTCTTGAGCCGAGTGATCGCTTGCTCTATTTGGCCACGAATCGAACAGTTCGTAACGTGGCGATCACTGATCGATGACAACTTATGTCGTGCGATACATGCCTTTCGTGACCCAGCGTGAAAACGAAAGCGGTGTGAGTAAAAGCTGTGTCCTAGTTATTGGAGACTATGAAAGTTAGATTTGTGATGGTAAGGACGTGGCCAGCGTCGCTGTTTACTTCGCATAAAGGTTGAATTTCATATAACTTTTTTGGTTAAATTTCTTCATAAACATAATGTTTAATGTTATTAATTTCATATAACTAGGTGTTCTTTGTAAGACTACACTTAGGCTTATTGCAAGTAAATTTTAAATTTTTATGGAATGATTTGTACGAAGTGTTTACAAAAAAGTGTTTTTATTATGACATAATTTTCTGCTCGGGTCAACCGCTCTTTGTTTTAGGTTACCCATTGTCAACTTGAAGTGCGGTGACCAATTTGAGTTTTCAAATTCAAAATAATGGTGAATTAACCATTCCCCAAAGGCTGCTCGAATGAAAATTTGACTTAAAGTGGTAACTATTACGACGGAGCGATACCATTCATAGACGCTGGGAAACCGGTCGACGACCGAAGAATGGTTGCATTGCTCCATCATCGTCGTGGGATTCCGTCTTGATCCGAGCAATTTTCGGGGCGTGATAAATGACATCTCAACTCGACACCACTTGGGCCGCTGGCTGGGAAGCTGGATAAATCATCAAACACTTGAGCGAACGTCCGGAGTGTTGATCCGAAACCGGAAAACACATGTGAGCAATGTTACTCTTTTTTTTTTCAATTCCATTCCCGCGTGTTTTGCTGAGTTGGGGCAGCGCAGCACTATGGGCAGTCTTCTGAGAGTCTGGTGGCCAAAAAATTATTTGTCATCTAATATCATACTTATGAAGTTTGGGATACAAATTTGATTTGAATTGTTTTTAAACGAGAGTTTTCAAACGAATAACGAGTTGTGTAACTAATGATGCATATAGGCCACTTGTACGATTGACGATGTAATAACCAGATCTTTCAGAGTTATGACAATATGAACCGTTTTGTTTTGTTTTATTCGAATATGCCTTTAAATAGTTTTGAGTTGTTATTAAAGAAACATTGTTAAACATATTGGTAAAACGTCAACAAGCACAACAATTTTACATAGTTTAATCAACAAATTGGTTTGTTGAATTTAAGGCTCAAGAATCCATCATTCAATTATCAACATTCATCAAAAACTTAAAACCAGTTTTAGGAATGAAGGAATCCTCTTGAAAATTTATCATTGTGTAATGCAATCTGCAATGCAATGCAATGGTAGATTTTCATGAACATTGCTTCGATTCTGAGCAAAAAACAAAAAAAAAAAACTGGTTGCTTTATCAAATCCATACATGGTTTCAAAACACTCGAAACAAAATATTCATCCTTACTACTTAAATGAAGAATAGAATTTTATGAGATCCAATTGTAGAACATTATAGCTGAAAAGCTCCAAGACATTATTCATTCAAGCGTAAATATCGCTCATGAAACTAACATCAAATAGTTTGGTTTTCTAGCGCCTTTATAACTAGTGTGTTTATCAGCCGGACTTTAATTTATAATGCAGAATACAGATAAAGGACATTTTTAGCTTTTTCACTTAACTAAACTATTTTATCCCATGTGATGGATGCGTAAAAAGTCAAATCTCTCATCAATTAACTACACTGAAAATAATCCGCATGCTTTTCAACGTGGAGTTGTCCCGTCGATTGGCAAGGTCAAATAACGTGTAAAGCCTATAATTCCGTTAGAAATTGACTGTGGTTCGATAACGAATAGATTTGTCTTCAACAGTTTTCTCTTTAGCTAATATTGTCTGTTTCATGGACGAAAAAAGCACGGCCAACACAGACCTGCAAAATCGTCGCCAGCAAACGAATCAAAGGAGGCGATTTGCCTTTGTGTTGGTAACACTGGTGAAACGTCTAATTTGCATCCACGCTCGTTCTAATCTACTCAAAAGAGAGTAAGTTTGACTCACTTTTGAAGTTTCAAGTAAGCTGTCAAAAGTGAGTAACTTTATTTTATCAAAGTGAGTAAATTTTTACTCAATCATGAAAGAAAACGACCTTACTCACTTTTGAGTAAACACAAACATATTTGACTCACTTTGTAAACGTCAAAGACTTGTGAAAATTTCGGCTTCTAAGTTTAGGAGTAAACATCGCTGTTAAACAAGTGCCTCAAAACGAATCATGCAAGTTGTGAATATATATGGGCAATTGTTACTGGTATCATTCATCCTGTGGATGAATTCCTTCGCGTATTTTCTTCGAAGAAAAGACAATTTTCTTGCTAGTCAGTAATGGAAGAGAATTTCTTCCCTTCGAAGAAAATACGCGCCGGAATTCGCCTACTGTAGGCGGCGTGTGTAATGGAAGAAAATTTATTCTCTTCGAAGAAATTGTTCGCCGGAATATCAAGTGAAGCGAGGTCGGAGTGAAAATGACCAAGTCCTGGTTTTGATCGAACAACCGCAAGAAAAAAAAAATATAAACAGTAAGTTTTACCGTCGTACTTTTTATTGGACTAATTATCAATTCTTTACAGTCTAACCGGGAAGGCTACTCGTTCCGTCAAACTACATCCTCCATTACTTTCATCAATCCCCCAGAGATTCACAACATCCGGGGATACATTCCAGAGCAGCGAAAATTTCGACACAAACACCGCAATATTTACTTGCAATATCATGTACTATCCATATATTTATGTTTGAGATAATAAAATAAATGTTATCCTTTTGTATATTTTTCTCTTGATTTTATAAATATAATAATAAATTAATTTCCATAAAGATTATTTCTGAAGTGAGTGACATCTACTCACTTTCGCAAATCCCAGATTAAGCGAAGTGAGTAAGTGTTACTCTAATATTGACATTTGACAACGTTACTCTAAAGTGAGTAACGATGGTGTTACTTACTTGTGAGCAGTTCCACTTTGTTCCGAAGTGAGTCGAATTCTACTCACTTTTGAGTAGATCTGAACGAGCGTGTCGGGTGGATGGCTGGCGAAGATTTTTTGCGACGTTTTCATCGCGTCCGATAAGGTGCAAAATCTGCTATAACCTGTGTCTGCATATTCCAATATACAGTCAACAACGCCGACCCTCTCAGGGATGGTACACAAATTATGTCACGCTAAATGTGGACTTTTTTGACCCCCTCCCCCCCCTTTTGTCACGTTTTTGTACGAGTCCTTCGAAAATTTTGTAAGGCTTGTCACGCTTGGCTTGACCCCCTCCCCCCCCTTGAAGCGTGACGTAATTTGTGCATGACCCCTCAGGTGGGATCCAACATAGTTAATTTCTTCTTTGTGTGAATGATTTTAGACACTACATGCAGGAATCCGATAGAGCGTGCATTTAGTTTCCCAATTACTTTTCCTGCACTGATTCTCATCCATCTACTGACATTCGGTAGCAGTAAATTCAATTTCCGCTGTGAAAATAATCATTTTCGTCCAAAAAACACCCGCAAATTGCAAAAGTTGTACTTTTTTCTTAAAGAACAATCATGATTCATCAAATGCAGCCATCACGCAGATTTCTTACACCAATAATTTAAATTTGTAATTTTTATATTCAATTATCAATGTCAGCGCCTCTAGGTAAAATTGAATATTGAAATGACACCAACACTGGGTGAAACTGAATGCGAAAGAGTACAATTGGCGTTTCGGAATCACTAGTTAGCATACACATCTTTACAATAAGGCTAAGTAGTCCGTCATTCGTTTTGGCAACAATGATGACTTTTCAGCTTGCATTTCAAAGTGATATAACTCAGTCATCAACGATGCGTACAAATTTCAATGACGGCCTACTTCGCCTTAACACTGAATGTTAATCTTTATTTGACTCTCGGTTGAAGAGATGAGAACATTTGATCATCTCTACTCTCACGTACAAACTTTTAAAAATAACGGATTTCGCTGAAGATTCAGTGAAAAATCACCGAATAATCTGTAAAACCGTCGAAAAAAATCATGAAGGAAATCTCGAAAACGGTCGGCCGGATAACGAACTCCCGACCTACCGCAGGCTTGCTACCACCAGGTCAGCTTCCACTGCTCGTTAGTGGTATACAAAAACTGCCTACAAAAACAAAAGAAGCTCGAGCCTGTCAGATGATTTCGGCTGTCAAATGATTTCACAGAAGTTTGGTGAAAATAATGCTGTTACCGAACTCCCAACAAGCATTTTTGCTGAATAAGAGTTGAACAAACCACTCTCAATCGAACTTCAGTGGAGTAAACAGTTATTCAACTACTAATGTTACTTGGGCTGTTTATTAGTAGGTATTTCACAGGGTTACATTTTTTTTTGTTTCACGGATATTTTTCCGGTAAAACAGTGTATATCGCAGATTTTAGGCGGTAGTAGATTTACCCGAATTTTGTCAATAAAATAGTATATTTCACAGAAAAAGCTGTATTTTCTTGTTTACAGTTCAAATTCGGCGATTTATACCATAGAATACTGCGATTCTAAGTAGATTATTCTAATCAGGGTAGGCAATCGTCGTCGTCAAATGGAAAAAGTCTACGACGGAACTAAAAGAAGAATCGTCTTCGTCATTCAACCAGCGCACAAAATTCTATTTGGGGTTCTACAGTCAAGGTACCTTCGAATTAGAGAGGAATCGAGTTATAAAACACAAAACCAGTGCAAATGCGTTCGAAGGGAGCATCGAGTTAGCCATGAAAACCAACTTTCATTATGGTTCTTTAAGGTTGAACGGGACATCATCATAATCACCCTATCCATTTGAAGAAGCAAATCTCAAGTACTACAACATATATCGATACGAAAAATTTATTACTATATGCTTTGTAGTAGAGTGGTTCAAAAAATCGTTTTTGCTCCACACCGCTCATTCGATTCTAGATCAAATTCTGAGTGTCCTCCCAAAATTTGAGCTCATTTGGATAAAAACTGAAACTGCACAAGCCCTTCAAAGTTTCTATGGGAATTAATATGGGAAAAGCAAGCAATTCATTCAATCGGTCATAGTGTTTACCCATGTGCTCTTGGCGATTAGAACTATGTTGATACTGTGAGATATAATAATCAGCTACAACTTTGCCGAAGACCGTTTTTCAATCGGACGCCCCAGTATTTAGTTATTGATTTTGGAATGAGTTGTAAAACTTTGGCTATAATTATTGGGCTGTTCTGCAGCCATTACTGGATATATGCAGTAAAACATAGTAGCCATGACTGTGCGTGCTATCTTTCGCGCCAGGTGCAGCAATGTTGCCTGTTCGGAAGTTAAATGAGCACTGCTGAAGAATTTGTGACTGGATATAAATCAGTAACTAATTACTGGGGCGTTCGATTTGAAAACGGTCTTCGGCAAAGTTGTAGCTGATGAATGCATCTCACAGTATCAGCGTAGCTCTAATCCCCAAGAGTACATGGGCAAACACTATGACCGATCAAATGAATTGGTTGCTTTTCTCATAGTAATTCCCATATAAACTTTGAAGGGCTTGTGCAGTCTCAGTTTTGATCCAAATGAGCTCAAATTTTGGGAGGACACTCAGAATTTGATCTAGAATCGGATGAGCGGTGTGGAGCAAAAACGATTTTTTTGTAGTGCACAACTCATAAAATTTTCATTAGTCCACTAAAACTCGAGATTTACTTCTGCAATGTTTTGATGATAATTGTGATGTGAGAGTGAGACAAAAGATAGCGAAATTAACACAGTCTCTCGTGTCACCTTAACTTTATATGTATATAGGAAATATCGAGTAAGGGAGAATTGACTGTAATAGAATTCTTAACAGCAAAACACTAGACAATGTTCTCTAAGATTCCTTGACTAGATTACCAATCAAATCTCAATCCCTCGTCTAGCAGCATCATTTTATCACCACAAAAAATATTGAAATCAAGATAACTATGTCGATTTAAGATGTCGATTTCAATCATTGGTTATCTGGATCCGAAGATATTCTGGGATTCCTTGGGGGACCGACGCGTTTCCATAACCTACTTATATATCTCAGGCTACATAACTTTTCTCATGTTCGGTTATTTGCTAACGAAACAATACTTTGAGTAGAGTCTGTTGTCAAAAATGAAGCAATTTGATGCAACCATTTTTGAGATATGAGCATTTATGTTTAGAACTTCAAAAAACATAATATTATAATTTAAATTGTTTTTTTTTAGATAACTCAACCAATTTGTATGATTTTATCAGGGATATTCTTAAATAACTAACATTGTATAGCCCATATTTTATTTTTTGATATATTGACTAAACACAAAATGGCGGTCAAAGGAATTTTATATGGGAAATATCGGTTCTCCAAGAAACATTGGAATATCTTAAAAACCAGATGACCAATAATCAATATCGATGCAGATTCTGAAAATAGAGTTTTTTGAGAATTTGGTAAAAAATAAGAAACAGAAAAGTTATCGCGATCTGAATATTTTTTTTTGTGGTGAGAAAATGAAGCTACTGGTAGAGGGGGTAAGCGAGATTTTGACACAATGCGATGCAACATTTTCACAGAATCCTGCACATCTTGAACAGATTTCCCAAAACAATTCAAGACATCCCTGTTTTAGATGTCTGAACAGGACTATCAGGAACAGGTTGGATTCTGAAAGAATTCTGAGTCGTTGTAGCTTAGCTTAGATAACATTAACTTTTCTACCATTGGGTGAAAATCAACCAAATTTTGCACACTTTCTCATTGATGTGTATTGTTTACATGCTGTCAAACTCGAAGTCGTGTTTTTCGATTTAACGAAAAGGGAGGTGAATCAACGTGAGTCGAGAGAACAAATTCTTTCCACACACCTGGAATTTCCTGACCTGTCGCACCGGCAGTTGGGAAAAATGTTGAACATTCACCATTCAATCGTGTCCAGAGTGTTGAAGCGGTTCCAGGAGCGGTTGACCACGGCAAAGGAGCTGGAAGAAAACCGGGACCGGAGAACAAAAAAACGGACGGAAAGGTGAAGCGGATGATCAAAGCAAATCCCAACGTCTCAAGCCGTGATTTGGCTAAAAAGATCGGCATGTCGCAGAGCTACGTCCAGAATGTAAAGAAGAGAGCTGGACTACAAACATACAAGGTACAGAACATCTCAAACCGCGATGAGCGGCTAAAACTCGGACACGAAAGCTCTACGAGAAGATGCTGACAAAATATGGCTGCTGTGTGATGGACGACGAAACGTATATAAAAGCCGATTTTAAGCAAATTCCGGGGTTGGAGTTTTTCACCGGCAAGAGCAAGTTCGATGTGGACGACAAATTTAAGAAGAAGAAAATGTCGAAGTACGCCTCCAAATATCTCATTTGGCAGGCCATCTGCTCTTGCGGACTGAGGAGTGACAAAGGGCACAGTAAATGGCGAGATCTTCAAACCTGAGTGCCTAAGCGCCTTTTGCCGTTCTTGCAGCAGCACGATGAAGCTCCGCTATTTTGGCCAGATTTGGCATCATGCCACTATTCTAAAAGTGGCCTGGAGTGGTATGAGGCCAATTCTGTCCATTTTGTTTCAAAGGACATGAATCCGCCAAACTACCCGGAGCTGCGCCCGGTGGAGCAGTATTGGGCAATAATGAATCGGGAACTTCGGAAGAGCAAGAAGACAGTCAAAGACGAGAAGGACATGTTAAGAAAATGGAAAAAAAATGAGAAACTGGTACCGGATGACACTGTAAAGACTTTGTTGGAGGGCATCAAGCGAAAATGCCTTCAATTTTACACTCAAGGCTCAATCGATTAACTTTTCTTTTGATTTTTAAGTAAATATATGTATAAAACTACCCTAAAATTTTGGTTTGATTCTAAACATTATAAGAAAATTGGCATGACATTTTCGGTGTCGCAATAACTTCGTGTTCGCCCAAAGGTTGCTATTCCGTGATTGATCGAAGTCAGTGAAGATGCACAAAGAATCAGCTAGAAGTTGGGCTGGGATCGGCCATAATCTTTTTAGTGTGAATAATTCAGTGCCTCTATTTTTACAAGGTCAATAACGACGTCCGCCACGTCCTTGCAGTCAGGTGGGATTGGGGAAAGGAAATTAAGAATGTAACTTTTGCTATTTGGAGACCGTGTTTACCTCTGCATCTCCACAAAAGTTACTGGGTACCTTTCATAAGCGGTTAGATCATGATTAACAATTATTTGTATAAATAATATGTTGATATAAACATGCCTATAAATATAATATTTTAAATTGTTATGAAAGCTTTCCAAGTGGAAGAAAATATTGTCGACACTTGAAGTGACGAACCATTGAAAGTTTGTTGAACAAATAGCTAAACGCAACATTCTTACAGCTGTCAGAACGAAAACATGTGTTATCATATTTTACTGAAATGAAAAAAAAAATCAATCAAAACACTCTTATGCCGACACTTACAGTGGATTCTACCCCATTACCCTGAATGCCATCAACCCAAATTCCAACACCTCGAATGCGATTTCCCCGAATTTATAATTGGCATGATGATATTGATGACATTTCCCCATGATATTGGAATTCGGGGTAAAGTCATTCAGGGTGATGGGTTTTGGAATTCGGGGTAGTGGCATTCGGATTAATGGCGTTTAGAATAATGGGGTAGAATCCCAAAGTTTGAACTACAAAAAAGTACAAGAAAAGAGGTGTTTAAAAAATAAAACATAAATAATTTATGAATAAGAGTTTATGCCGACACTCACAGTGACGAACCCTTCATTATTTGATGAAAAATCATATTTACGGCCTACCGTTGTAACGATTAAATGTGCTGGCAGACATATTTTGTAGATTTGAAATAAAAGCATGAAATGAGCCCATCAATTGATCCTTCATCCCCGACTGAGCAGCTACAATTCACTTTTAGTTTCACTTAACCCTCTAATACCCAAATTTTTATTTTCGATTTAAGTATTATTTTTCGTTATCTAAAATCGTTCTAAACACGTTTTGGGCATTTATTTATTTTTATTCGCAAATTTTTAAATTTTGGTTTTTGATTTTTATAATTTTTATTTTTGAACATCCCTAGCTTTTTTCATTTTTTCTTGAAGCCTTTTCTAGTTGTTGATTTTTGGGAATAATACAAATTTAAATTGTTACGGTATTTTTAAAAATACTTAATTTTTAATTTTTTTTCGGAGCGTATTTTATTTTCCGTGTAACTAACGGAAAAACAGGTTTGAAATGATTTTAATACCACCAGGCTCTTCGTTTGTGATAGGTCAATCGTAGAAAAATATAAAAGGTACGATTTTTTATATTACACGTTAAATGAAGCCCAGGCATTTGTAGGTTATATAAGAATGCAATTTTTCAAACAATTTCTAAAAATACAAAAAAGTTTCAAAAGTCATAAAAAACTTTTCTTATATGCGTGTTATGAGTCAAGGTATAAGCCAAAAATAAAATCATTTTGATTTCCGAGCTACGAAAAATTACACAAAATTACAAAGTGTACCCCGTCTAAAGGCGGGGTTGGGTATTAGAGGGTTTACCGCATACAGACTGGTTGAGAAAAAAATCACTCTGTAGACGAGAGAAAAATAACACTTTTGCTATACATGCAAAACATCACATTGATGACACAAAACACGAATGCTTGGGCTTTCACGAAGCAATCCTAGCAAAACGCGAAAACCGAAAAACAAACAAACCTTCACTCCGGCGGTGAAAAACGAAACCGCACTCTTTAAAAGAATTCTGAGCCGTTTTCTTATACAAACTTGGACTTAATTTTCATAACCTATCCTACTTGGGAGAGGTGCTAAAAAGCAAGTATCTTTTTCAAGTTTCCAAAAACATTTTTTTTAATAAACGGAAAAGCAAATTTAGTACTATAACATTTAATTCCGCTAGAGTTTGTATCCTTAAGCGAAGTATGCACTTCAACAGAAAAGTAATCGCCTATCTCGATGTGTGAAAAATTTCTTACAAGAAATGCTCAAGAAAACCATTTTTCTTTGATCGCAGTACGCAGTTGAAAAGAAATGTCAATTCAAATGGAGCTCACTGTAGGAAATTTCTTTACCACTTCTTGAGCAGAAATTTTTACTTTTCTTGAGCGGAACAGCATACTTAGCTTTAGAAAGATACACGTATTTAAACCTCTACTGTAAAGCCGTCTTCAGTGTCGTGTACTAGATTCGACTTGATTTTTTTTATTCACTAAATTTTGTTTAATTTTATGGAAACAGATTTATTTGAAGACTGAGAAAATTTTGGCCCGCCGCCAAATCGTGATGCTGTGATTTGCCCCAAACTTAGAAAAGGTTAACAAATACCTTGCGTTTTTATTTTTTTTTCAAACTTTAAATTTTGCATACTGTATCAATAAAACTACGAAAAGCTTTGCTGCTATATTTCAAGAATACTTTAATAGAACTATGGAATGATAAAAAAGATAATCCTACCAGAACAAGCCATATTTTTAGATTTTTGTCCACCTGATCGCCCACAGTGCGCAAATGAGATGGGAAAATGATGCCCGGATGGATTCGCTGGGAAACGGGGGGAGCAAAAATTGGAAGATCAGCAGCATGCTCGGAAGAATGGGATGAAATGTGAGAAAATAAGCGCTCTAATAAGCACATGGCGCAGAGTCCAACAATGTCGACGAGGCGAGGGAAGGCAATTCCGGCATGCCTTCATACAATGTGGCTTACTAGGATCGGTTATTATCGACGGAATGAGAACCAGATCTCTCGTTTGGAGGGCCGACCGTGGCAAACTAGATTGCGTCGTCGACGACAGGCGAGCTCCACATTTATCACAAACTCATTAAAGTGAGGAAACACCGGTGCTGGATCACACGATCGAACTCGCGGGGAGGAATGTCGACTGGATCACACTACTTTACATAGTAGACCGATTAGAATAAGTAATGAGGGCCATCAGCAGCAAGGTTTGGTTCGAAAAGTAAATTTACGACCGCATCAGTGAGTTTGCATTTGCATTTTAAAAGATTGAGAAATGACAAGTTGTACGATTTCGCGATCGAAATAAACTCTCCAAACAAACGAACCAATCGCAGAGAAATCGAAAGATTTGCATACGCTGACTGACTTGTGCTGGATGCATTCAAGTGTCGTGTCCGCTCCCTACAAGGTGTTCAGGTAAAGCACTGTAGTGGAGCCATACAAGGAACTCACGCAAATTGCCATGTGTATTGAACGGGGAATTTTGCCATCGAAGTGCTACGACGTAAGCAGATCGATACTTTTTTGAGCGTTCTATTCAGTAGGTATGTCATTCCAAATAATTAGTTCACTCCTAAGCTATGCCACATTCAACGCCATTCTACAGGGCTGGTAACAGATCTCTGTGTATTTTAATGCAAGTCTCAACTGTATTTTTAATATTTCGCACCATAATAAGGATGAAAGTGACTTAGAGGCCAGTTTATTTAGAGATCTCAAACTCCTGACGATTTTTTTCTGTAAGAAAAACTATTTTTTCACTATTAGCGCACCGCTAATTGTGAATTCTAAGATCACCATCAGAAAGCAAAAGCTAATAGAGAAAGAATGTAGCTTTATTTTTGGAGGAATTCTTGAAAATATCCCCGATGGAATCTTTGGAGCAATTTCTGTAGTTGTCCTTTGGAAAAAATCCTGGTAGTTCGTAAAAAAAACTCACTGAACCCCTGAAGAAATCTACGGAATAACATTCAAAGCAAACTTTTGTTCATGTTCGTTTCCTTTTTTAGACAAGAGTTCTCTAAAGCTCCTATTTCAAACACACACAGTTGCGACCAGCCCTGCATCCAGCAGCTGAATCTTTTCCAAGAAGCAGCGCCAACTCTAGTCTCTCCAAAGTCCTCAATCAAACGTCATTCGCTGCTTTATTCCCCAAAACCCGACAGGCTCTAATTCAGCCGGCCGATCACGTCCCGACACAATGCCGTCCATTCAATGGAATCGATCACTCGATCAACCCCGGACAATAGCCACCTCAACAGCCTGCCCAGCTAGACATCCACCCAAAGGTTGAACTTTTGCACACGAACCCCATAATCGACACCATTGTTCCGCTGCCGAAGTCCGCCGTGGTCGTCTAGGATAATTTGTACCCCGAGCCTAATCAAATCAATCCTGCCCGATGACGACGACGACGAAGACCCAAGATCTGCGGAGCAAGCTGCAGCTCAAACAATGGGTGAAGATCCGAAGTCCAGAAATCCCGAACGCTGCTGCATGTTATTATCTTAATTAATCGCTTGCGTCCGCCCCCAATTTTGGACGATGAAATCGGACAAATGATCGGTCGGTCGGTCGACCGAAGCCGCCGCCGCCGCCGCCGCCGAGCCAGAACGAAGTAGCTGAATCATTACCCTTTCTTTCGGTGCCTCAGGAATGAATGGGGACTGCCAGAGTTGGTCGGTTGGTCCCGGGACTCGGGATGACTCGGGTCACCTTTGGATGGAGCGGGCAGCGAAACGTAAAATATGAAAAATTGAACTGTAATGCTGGTTAATGAAGCTGGTATTCTGAGCGCAGGATGTTAGGGAACGGTGAGTCAGGCTAATGGCGTGTGCATATTTTACCGATTACGGCGATTGCATAGGTAAGTTCTCCTCTGAGCAACATGCAAATTTTCTTTTAAACCTGGATTTTGAGAAATAAAGCTTAATTGAGGTTCAATTTTTTTAGCAGCAGCAACAGAATCAGATTAATACCAATTGAGAGATGTCAACAGCGAATTAGCACAGAATACACTGTGAGTGTCGCGTGATGCGATTCCATTAAGATAATAGTTTAAGTAAACATATCAATAATTCGTCTCTTCGTGAAGGCAGCTGATTATCTCGGAGAGATACCTGTATTCCGAGCAGCAAGGTTAAAGATTGAGAGACTAGAAACTAGAAAACCGCATGTACGTAATCAAAGTCGTGCTAAAAAAAACTTGACTTCAATCTGTCGTACTAAAAAAAACTTGTAGAGTAAAGTGGGGCAAGAATTTCTTTTCATAATTTCTAACTCAATTCAAAACAAAACTTATGAATGTTATGGTGGTTCGAATGCTACTCAAGACTCAAGTAACACACTTAAATCAGAATGCCGATCTCAGCTGTGCAAATTTCGGTTAAAGTTCGTTTGCTGACATCTCAGCAAAAGTGACGTTTGATGTTAGCGGCACCCACAGGTGCTGCTATGAATATACTTGATTTTTTGCTGACATCTCAGCTAAAACTCAGTTGCTGACCGCTCGGCTGTGCGAATCTCGGCAAAAGAATGAAAATTAGCCGAGCTCAACTGAGTGTGAAGAGGTATCAGGTATCAGAAGGCCGGCTCCAGAGGCACGTTCCCCGCCATTTTGGAGATTTGTGCCATCGCCATATTTGAGCCTATTTCATCATCTACCCGATGGGAGAGGAAAGGGAAGGGAAAGATGGGAGGAAATAGGAGTGGGGTTCCTTGAAGAGGGAAAATCGCATAAGCGAATTGAGAGCATGTAGCTCCATACCACAATGGGTTCGAACAGCGCCCTAAAAAGGACACTGCAAAACGCATGAGCGTAAAGAGAGCCTATAGCTCATTACCCCAGCGGGTTAAGAATAACAGAATGTCCTGAAGATTCAGGTTTCTAAAATCAGTTTCACTTAATAAGTGTTAACCAAGTAATTGGAATCGCAATTACGCGAAGATTGCATAGTTACATATGAGGTGATAAGAAGTTCCATAATCGGAATCACAACTATCACACACAAATGTATCAACACACTGAATATTTGCCATGTAATAGTTGAGTCGGCAGTGACCAGTCAAGGTTGTTACCAAGAGACTGCAATTCTGCTTTGGCAGATTTGTTAAATACTTAGCCACCTTTGGGATGGCTCAGTAATGTACAATTTTGTTTGACGACATGACTCATATTATTCCAATATTGCTAGTGCTGAGTTGGCGCCCAAGAATTTCTGAAGCTTTACCCAGCACTTCGAAATTGGAATACCTGCCTGAGGGCCAATGAAGTCATGCGATGCTAATTCATAAGCCAATTCATTCCCAGTAATGGAAGAATAGCAAGGACCCATATAAGTTTTACAGAGTTCACTGAAGTCAGTTCCTCAAATTGAGTTCGACGTGCGATAACAAGCTTAGACCTTGAGTTGGCCTAAGCAAGAGCTTTAAAAGCAGCCTGACTATCTGACATACTCCTTTACAAATAGCCAGACTCGTCCCGCGAAGGGAGTTGTGAGGAACAAAGTGACAAGCAATTGTGGAATTCACTCGAAGCAAGGACAATTGTGTCCCAATTCACCGGAAGTGGAAACATTCAAATCACTAGGATTTCCAATGGACGGAGAGAATTCATAGAATTTGATCACAACCAATTCCCAGTTTGTGGAGTATATGTTCATATAGAGATGTAGCGATGATCAGATAATGATTCATCATCTGATACATGCCAATTCGTCAACTCGTGACTGATTCTGTTCAAGTAGAGCATTATGTCTAACACTTCTTCTCTAGCAGATACCATGAAGGTTGGGCGATTCCCTAAAATAAGTAATTCAAGATTTGAACTACTTAAGCATTCCATCAGACTGGAGCTTCTCAAATTGATATTTGAGCTACTTCAGATGATGTAATGAGTATCAGCATCACTACCCACAGATCAGCAGAAGGCCTTTTAATAGGCAGTGAACGACAACTCGTTTGAAATCATCCATTGGGGACGGTTCATCATGTGGTAAATACACCACAAAACTAAAGACGTATTTCCTATTGAGGTCATCAGCAGAAACATCAATTGTGGTATAACCTACATCTCTGGTTGTTAACTCAGAAATGAGTGTAGCAACGTCAGCGCTATTTACGAGCACGCATGCACGAGGTATAGCACGCGAGTTTGCCATTTCATGTTTATGAATGTAACAAAAACTGGGTCCACAAGGTTACCTAGATAAAAGTTCACAAAAGTAAGGTTTTTGAGCCATTTGAACTGTACCATTTGCATGTGTCTACAAAGATTGATCGTTGCTGATATTTTATGCTGAAGATTGGTCTAACTAAGCTATCCTAACCGCAGAGGCGTCGCGTGGCCTAATTATCAACCTATGCACTTTTAATTTATGTCGAATTCGTTTTTGAACCTAGGTTGGAACTGGCGCAACCTGTTCTGAACCACAGTTTCAACCCCAACCCGATTCAAGTTCGACCGAAGTACAATTTGCTTGACGTTGGTTTATTTATGTGCTGATACCCGATCCAGTTTCTAAAAACGGAAACAACATTAGTGTCATTTTATATATGTCCAATATTATATATTGGTTTCAAACCTTTTTTTTCTAAGGTAATAAAATGTATAATCAATCTTTACTAACCTTCGTTTTCAAATATAATTTTTCTCTAGTCTTTCAGTTGATTAAAAACATTTATGATTGCAGATGCTATTCGGGTTGTTTAGTTTTATTGTTTCACTTTTTCAATTTTAACGATTAGTCATCATTATGGGGAAATTGTAAAATTGCATATGAAAATAATTCAAATTATGCGGGGCAACAGTTTCGATTTATAAAGCACTGGATTCTAACTAATATTGCAATATAGAGTTAGTGATCATAACCCACATATTTTTACATAGAATTAATACAAGATCGTTCGCTTCGTGTACTTGGTGCACGCATCAAGAAAATTGCTCGCTTTTAAACCACACCACAAGCGTTATACTGACGATGACGGTACGGAGGGTACGACCGCTTTTGAATTCATTTTCTGATTGTCTTCTGATTGAGCATCACAAGTACCACCGCGCTAATATTGTATGCTGGAAGCGAGGTCCTTAACCAGTATTGTACAAAAAAAAAAACGCGCGGGCCCTGAGTCTCAAACTTACAGAAACTTCTTACCGTCAGCCGTCTAAAAAATCACGCCAGTACTCCACACCACAAGCGTGGTGATGTTGAAAGCGCGAAGGAAAAAAGAGAGCAAGCAAAATGGATCTCTCTCGTGGATTGATTTGTCTCTTGTCTCCCCACCGCACGCTCGCACAGATTGATGTGGCAAGACTGTGCACCGGCCAGAGTTGACGCTTTGGCTACTTACACACTGGCATTTGTAGTGCAAAAAACATTATACCACGTATACAGAATTGTGTGTACGACGAAAGTCAACGCGTCTCCCGATGAGAGTGCACACGTTGGGTTTCATTGTCACAGCAGCAACGTGTAGCGTGGAACAAAGTGTTGCGTAGCATGCATCGCACTGAGCGCGTAGGGAAAATTAGGGCACAGATCTTGCGCCTCACCAAACAGCTTTTGCATTTAATTTGAATAGCAAAAATATAACAACAAATATTTTGAAAGGTGAAAATTGCGATGATCAATGATAAAGATAATTGAAATAGGCTAAATTGTATTGAGAGAATTAAAGAATCGTACTTCAATAATAGTAGAAATCGTAGGTTTTTATGATGAACGATTTGCCACCTGTGCAGTGCACATGTTGCACATGTGGACGCGACGCCTCTGCCTAACCGTAGCCACTACCCAAACTAGGCAGGATTAAGCTTTTCGCAATCTCAGAACGAAAAAGACGAGCAGCGAAAAAACCAGATCGGTATCTCTTAAAAGTCGTCAAAGGCGAAAAGCACAGACTACACTGTGTAATACGCATAATGCGAAACCATAGAAGTGAAAATTGAAACTAAATTACAACGTATCAATAATCCCACCCTTATTTAGCCTCAGGATTGAGACTGAAGAAGGGCAGCCGATTATCTCGGAGAAACACAAGGTCACCTGCACTATTGTTCCGGGTAGCACAGGAAGGGCATAATACTGTAGAGGGCGCCCTGGTACTCCACAGGTTCCGTTTGCGGTTAGGTTTTATTTAGACCCCCCTAACCATTCATTCTTAGGCACGGTAAGCTTAAATCCGCATACATTAGGGGTCACCTGTTAGGTGGATTTTTACCACCGGAACAGGTAGTCCGTAGTGTTAATTCTTAGCCAATTGAAACAACCGCTACCGACACTACGCGGCTATCTAGGCTGCTCGGGAAAATGAGGTTAATATTGATGATTAGTCGAGCTCAACTGAGTGTGAAGAGAATTTTACTCCAAATTTCATCAAAATCGATTGAGATTAGGAAAAATTATGACTATTTGTTTTTTTTTCGACTTCAATATTGTAATTTTTGGTCAAAATTTTGTAGCATGGAACGAAATAAAGATAAAATCTTTTTTAATATTTTATGTAAGGGCGATTCTAGGCCTACCATAAGGATGCTTTGAGGTGTATTAGTTTTTGCATAAATGCTTGGAAACAATTCTTGGCTCATAGTGGGGCAAAAGTTCGACCCATGTATAAACTCACGGAAAAATATGCAAATTGCCTATAATCCACATATTATCTTCAAATTTAACAAAAATTGCCTGATCGTGCAAAAAATGTTACCAAAATTTTACATTTTCACTCAGTTTTGCGAAAACTGCTATTTTTGGATATACAATAATGTCCCGATATTGTCATGCTGCATTTAGGGTTGACAAAATTGGGAAAGAGCTGAAAGCGGGATAACATTTTTCGACTGGTTTCAAGTTTTATTTTAACTTAAGGACTTAGTTTTATGATTTTGTTAATATAAACATTGTTTTTTTTTTTACTTCCATTTTATATGTACCGTAATCTAAGGTACACACTAAGCTCTTACGGTGTATTTCACGGTAATCTCAACAGCTGAACAGTTCGGTGAAATTAAACACACACTTAAAAAAAATTACGGATTACGGTGAAATTTCACCGTAATCTCAACAGCTGAACAATCTGTAAAATCATTGATCAACATAATAAAGAAAAACAAGAAAATGGCGCGAACGGGAACCGAACTCCCGACCTTCCGATCAGGAAGCAGGCTTGCTACCACTAAGCCAGCATTCACTGCTTGTTAATGGTGTGCAAAAACAAAAACAAAAGGAAGCTCTTGCCTTCCAGAGCGGCTTTCACACGATTTCACCGAAGTTCGGTGAAAATAATGCTGTTTCCTAACTGTTCGTTAGTATTTCACAGATTTGCAGTAAAATTGTTTGTTTCACGGATTTCACGGATAGAAGATTTCACGGATTTTGTCCGGTAAAATAGTTGATTTCACGGATTTTGTCGGTAAAATAGTAGATTTCACAGGAAAATCTGTATTTTTGTTGTTTACAGTTCAAATTCGGTGATTTATTTCACAGGATACTGTGATTTATTTTAAGTGTGCACCGTAATTTCGTCGGAATTTTACGGATTCCGGTGAATTTTTACCGAATACTGTGAAAATTTACCGTACTCCGTTAATTTATTTTACCGAACCGTTCAGCTGTTGAGATTTCACAGGAATCCGTAAAATAATTTAACTGCGTAACATTGATAAGTTTCTTGGATAATCATTAAGAATTACAAATTTCAAAAAATCGATCTTTCGATGTTTGTTAGGTGTGGCCAAAGTCATATTTGACTTTATGCACCCAATATTGCCAATATAGACGTGTTTAGTCTAATTAAAATAAATATAAATTTTAGGCTGACAAAATCGGGAACAAAGGATGCTAAAATCGGGGGTAGATAAAATCGGGGGTAGACAAAATTGGGGGCTGACAAAATCGGGTCATTACTGTTTAACAAATAACCCAATTTTTAGCAATTTTTTAATGAAAATTTAGTGTGTATTTTTCGGCAAACGTAAGTTTACGGCTGGTAGAAAGTATGCCTGTAATGAAAGTATCAAAATTTTGTGTTGTTGCCAGCGAACTTTTGCCCACACTAGATTCGAACTCTTGCCCCACCGGTGGGGCAAAAGTTCGTTTAAGACAATCAATTTTGAAACTGTTATAACTAAAAGTGGGTAAATATTTTGACATTTATGTTGAAGGTTTACTCTATGGTATTTATTTTGTTTCAACTGCTATTGTTTGTCTGGAAACAAAGATGATACCACTAAGGTCGAACTTTTGCCCCACCTTACTCTACGCATCAATGTGTGCGTGATGTACGGCGTAGAAAACGATTCCTTCGATTGTGGTTTGCACAGTGAGCCGTCATGAATTTGTTTGGTCAAGAGTAATTGTGTATATATGTTTGGGCTGCATATAAGGGATTCAATTTTAAAGGAGATCCATATATTTCATCATCCTGAAGGAATGTAGGAAGTAGCTCACAGAGAGTTTGCTGAAGAACTTTTGATGAATCTGGGCCAGAAAACCATCAAGCATCGTGCTTTGAATATATAATCAGCTTCATTTGGAACCTGAGCAAAAACAATCAATGTAGTTAGTATCTTTGAAAAATACTATTAAAAATTCGTCAAGGATCTCCAACGCCAATTCATTGGAAATTTTCACCAACTGATTTGGAGAAGAGATTCACAATTGAGATATATTTTTAGAATTTCAAGTATTTGAGAATCCATAGAAATGAATATCTAAAAATTTTCTAGGATCACAGTGATCCAAATCCTGTTCTTGGCACTTTTGATTCACTTTGGCAGGGGTTTTAAAGCTACTGAGCTCATATTTGGATTAAATATGCTTCTGATTGCAAAGTTTCAGACAATTTAGCCGAAAATAACCCCTCAAAGTGAATCATGGAAGTGTCCAAGTAGTTCTTCACCCTATCAAAAGAGATTAAGAGTTGCAATCAATATATGAATCTAAACATCTTGTATTAAATTGGTGCAGGATTTCGGAGGACATTCCAAAAAAATAATCGCAACCTCTGGTCATCAGCAATATTTCGCTATAACATTAAACGGGAATCTCATCATTAAGACCATTGTAGTATAATTAATGTTGGGAAGATTTTGTAAAAGAGGTCATTTAGACAAATACCATCTTAAATCACGGCAAGTGTCCGTAACCAGAAAAAAAAGAATCTTGGTTTCAGAATCTGATGCAGTGCAGTGCAGTAGCAAAGTGTTTTAATTATGATTGAATAAAAGATCAGAAGATAAAATAAATTTCAACAAACATTGATATTTCAATCATTTAAATCAGAAAACATGTAGTTCTGGAAGCTAAAAGATTTTTTATTTCCAACCGGTTTGCCTCTCAATGATGCGTCATAGATCGTACATCGTAGATAGTAAAAACATACATTTGTATACCCGGTAGTCATTGCAATCAACACAAAACAGCTAAAACATTAAATTGGGCATGGAATATAAGAATCCAACTGACATTTGTCATCACCTGTGTATAATTAATGTACCTTGAGCCATTCAATCGATTTGACGTCTTAACACGATGAAGGCAAAACAGGGTGATTCGCTATTGTTGAACGGCTAAAAATCTATTCTGTTGTTGAACATTCCGTGTATTCCTTATGGCGCGTTCAACAGTTCGCAAGCAGTTTAGCCGTTCAACATTTGGTGAATTACCGAAAGTATAAAACTTTTCATGATCTCGACTAGCTCCTTTCCTGCCGTCACGCTAATGCCCTCAGAAGCTGTTGACAGGATAGACGAGTGCATCGATGAACTCGGAGTTCACTAATTTAACGTTTGAGCCGTTGCCAAATTCACTCGTTGTCATGGTCACGCAAATAGCACGACACCGCTCGAACGTCAACGAGTGAACTCGTGCATTGATCCATGGATCAATAGATCCGCACTCACCGTTATGGGATTTGAAATTGTGACAGCATTGCTGTTCTGCCAAACACACAAAACGACTTAAATCAGTTGATTCTGAAGCTGTTTGACAGTTTTCCTATGGAAATGACAGGCCCGTGTATGCATCGCTCTTTGGAAGATGTAAACAAATGCATACACGGAGTTGGAGTCACATGGAAAGGCATATGGACCGATGAACGAGTTGACTATTTGACGTTTGAGCGGTGCAGTGTTATTTACTTGACCATTGGGCATAAATTTGCTGATGGAAAATACTCCCATTTGATAAACCTAATCTAATCTTTGTTAATATTTTCTACCATAACTTTTAAGTAGTGTTGGTGACAAACACGCGAGAGCTTTCAAAGCGTGAGTCAAACGAACATGCGTTATGTTTGTTTTGAACTTTTTCTTGTGGAGTAATGTAATCCTCTTGAAATTATTTCGGTAAAAATGGTTTTGCGTAGAGAAAAAAAATGAAATATTTGCCTCTTTAAATTAGGGATGGTACACAAATTATGTCACGCTAAATTTCAACTTTTTTGCCCCCCCCCCTTGTCACGTTTTTTGTATGGGTCCTCCGAAATTTTTGTAAGGCTTGTCACGCTTGGCGTGACCTCCTCCCCCCCTCGGAGCGTGACGTAATTTGTGCATGACCCCTTATTGCTTATGTGATATAAGGTTGTTGTCTGCTGTTTATTAGTTTGAAATGTAGCTCAATGATCTACTATAATGAAACCAAATACATTTCAAGCAATGTTGCCAAATACATTTCAAGCAAAATCGGCCCTGCTGGTCTGTTGCCAAATCATTCCATTTTTCTTCCTAATCTAATCTAATCTAATCTAATTTAATTATCTATAATAATCGCTAATCTCTCATATAAAGGATCCCTAATTTAAAACAAATGAATGTTGTGAGATCGTAATAACATCAAATCAACAGCTCTTTTGCTCATTCTACTGTAAAAATAAAAGATCATTGAATCTCTTCATTGAGTTCATAAAAAAAATATGAGTTAGGAGATCTCATATTGCATTTTGTATGTACTTACTTTTTGGCACTGTCGAGAAAGAACTCGAACTCCTTTCCCATTTTGCAGCAGAGCGCTTTCCTAAAGTGTCCTTGCGAACAGTTGGTGTTGACCATGTGACCATCTGGAAAAATAAGGAAAAAACGACAATCAGAGGGGGAAATATGTAAGAATGGATGCATAGTTTTTTGCTCCGATTCAATTTTTTTTCCTGAAAATTGAATCCGATCCGACCGAAAATCCGGGGAAACGCGACGGAATCGAGCTAATCAAAATGTTCAAAATATTTTCATATCGAGCTGGACTGGTGAATGTTCCGGTGTCTGAGGAGAACAACGAGAGTGAATTGGAAGAAAAAAGATGCGCCGAAAGAGGGCGACGGTTAATTAGCGACGACGACGGCGTGTAGTAAAAGCTGTGAATTCGATGAGTGGGCACCAGACCAGAGGTCAGTTTGAGGGAGTGAAGAAGGTACGTCGTAGAACGACAAAGCGTAGTTTATTCGGTAAATTATTCCGACATTTATGGCGCTTTTTGGGGCTTGTTCCTTTGATTTGGGAATTGGGATCAGTAGCAACAGCAGCAGCAACAGTAGAACGTCGAGCTTCGAGGTCAGATTTTCAATTAGGGGGAAGACATGCAATAAACGGTCATCATTAGAGTTATGGTTTTTATAACGTCGTAGGCGAATGGTAGATAGATGGTATTAGAGGGAAAATGGTAAATGAATTGCAGTGCTTGAATCAATGTTTATGACAATATTGAAGAGAGAAGGAAGTATAATAGATATTCCCTGTCTAACCTTACCTTTATGTTGTCGTTTGCTGTTCAAGATATTAGTTATTACTAAAAACGTATTCTTCAATTCAAGCGTGAGCTAGAATTAGAGCGAATGTAACAATCATGATCAATTCGACATAATCGATGCTCTCTTCTGTGAATAAAGGTGACAAGATGCAAGTTTCTTAAAACTTTTTCACTTCAGGCGCGAAGCATCTTGAGGTGCAAACATGCCAACAAACTTGCATCTTGTAACCTTCATTCACAAAAGAGAGGATAGATGAAGAGTGATCGATAATGTTACATTTGTCCTTATTCTAGCGCATTAGATTTTGTCGCTTGACAGTTGATCGACGCATCATATCGTTTAACTGTCAAACGACATAAGCGAGGATTCAACTCCTTCAAAAAGAATAATCAATATTATATACAGCGGGGATTCGCTAGTTGGAACACGACTGCCTTGCATCTAGCGAATCCGACCCGTTAGTTGGAATGACTGACAGCTGGTGAAAATGCTCCACACTAACGCATCAGCAGTGCAAAATTTGCTCGTCACAAACGCACATATACATACGCATTTGTTCTATATATGGAGACTTCTATGCGATGGTATCAGAAGGCCGGCTCCAAAGGCACGTTCCCCAATATACCTTCAATAACGAAGTTCGTTCGAAATTCGCCCTTCAAACTATGTAAACCATCAAGTCACCATTGAGTTATTAAATCTCAATTAAATTAATAGTCATCGTCCACCCCTCCTTCACGCTTCGGTCCACGACTAATATTTTACGAGCTGCTCGTGCTCGTGTTTGTTTTGCGACGAAGGTCGCCGGCCACGTCCAGGCAAGCTCCGTCGATAAACATATTTCTTCGCCAAACGACAAGCACTGACGCCCACTCCTGCGCGCTGCATGTATTTTGCATAATGAAACAAGCTCGAAATTTGATTTCGCGCATGTTTTCTGTTTTCGACGAGGAGAAACGATTTCGTCACCGTCGTCTGACTGTTGCTTTGCGCCTAACAGTCGGTGACGAACTTTTGACCGGTGAAGAACCGCCACGAAAGAAGCAAATCGAATAGCCAAGTGCCAATTAACACCCAGTTTTTGGCAAATGTTCGATGTGTGTCCGATGGGTATATCTGATTACCATAAAACAAAGCACATTGGATAGAGCATCGGTCAAAGCCGCGGAATGTTCCCATCGATTCCGTCCCACGGTGTCCGGCTTCTCATGCGTGAATGTGTGTTTTATGGCGTTCCGAATTTATGCGAGTGTGAATCTTCGAGCTCATCCTCTAGTCATAGACAAACAGACGCAACACTTCTAACAACTTTCTTTATAATTCATCTAGTATTTCCACAATCAGGATCTGGCAGTCATGCAGCACGAAATGAAGATGGCGCTAGTGTGAAACGTCAAACATGAAGGAAAACGATCTGCGCGCCTCTGGTTGCGAAGCATGGAACTAACAAAATTTGAAAAGATAGTTCGAAGCATGACCGATAGTAATTTAATTAGTGTTAGGTCTGTTTGTCTGTGCTCTAAATCTCTTGCGGTTACCCAAAGCTAGATAAGCGAAAAATGTCGCCTTCAGGCTCCGGATCCGATCGAGGCTGAGTGATTCCAGGAACCTTTAAATTAGAAAAAAATCAAAATAATTGATAGTGACAGCAACAAAAAAGCTTTTCTGCGTACCCACTTTCCGTCCTTATTCACGTCAGCTGAGTCAATCGAATAAATTGTCACCCTATTAGTTGGTAACCCAAGCGCCGTGGATCGATCGTTTATCGATCACTTCTGGTGGCCTTTTGTTGTTTTACGACAACGGCAGACCACGCAAAAGCCGAAAAAAAGAGTCAATAATGGCGACCGGCAGCGACAAATTATTAATCTATTCCGCGCGATCGCTATTCATTAATTTTTTACGACATTTTAAATAATAAACGACATTATGGTATTCATCGCAGCAACGGTGTTTATCGAGATTTAATGGGCGCTGGGTTGCAGCTTGAATTGGAAATTAGAGACAAAATAAGTCTTTGTTGTTTTAATTATTGCCTATAGATTACTTCAAATTGACTTTTTTGTATAGATTTTCGATAAAAATGACGAAAATTGACATTTAAACGATACATTTCTATCGTTTGTTACAGTGATGTCGGAAAACGAACAACTTGAGGTTGGTTTTCCATAATCTATCATTAAAACGATCAAATTTTATCGTTTTCATGTCAAATATTATCGGTTGATTGATTTCTTTCGTGTTATTCTTTGAAACAATGATGATCAAATGATCAGTGATCAGTGATCAATTTCTCTGTTGGGATTGTGGCGCAAATTACGAAGAAAGGCAATGAGAACTCAAGTTCTAGTGCTAAAACAAAAATAACAGTCGATAAGTATGTCTGGCAAAGTTATCAGCGAAAAAGAAAATCGATGATCATGAAATCGATAACTGCAGATACGCCCTTATGATACGCAAGATTTGAACTGTTTTGAGAAATAGATTAAAATATTGAGAATACTTTTGAAACGAACAGCTACCCCACTAGGAAAGCATTCCAGTTATCCAAGAGAGCAGCCCAATTTCAGCCTACAGCCCCTCTTGATTGCGTTTTATGGTGGAATTTTACGCTTCCGCGCTTAACTCGATCGCGGCTCTAGCTAGGCGACGTCATATTCCAAGCCGCGAACCGCAGTAGAAAATGGATCGCGCAAATGTTTGAAATAGCTCCGGCTAGGACCCCGACTGTGTCCAAGGGGGACCCAAGAGGCATGATTTACGACTGCCATCGTATCGGTTGGCTGGTTATTTTCCTTCTTCTTCTGGAATTGTGTTCCAGGGCGTTATTTGTTCCGAATGTAAACAATGTTACGACCTGCGAGATGCGTTCGGGATGAACGGTAAAAAGTGACATTTATGGGATGGTTTCCGTTCGTGTGCACGGGGCCGCTGATTATAAAGCGGCCAAAGCCGTGGGGGCAATTATGAAATGTTTATGTAAGTCGCCTAATTGCAGATAGGCCTTTTTCTTTCGAGTTCCGTTAGACTAATGAGGAGTGATCTACGATCTTTTTAAATGTCTCTTTCACAAAAACGATCAAAACTTATCGTTTTACTGTCAAAGATCAGTATTTCGTTAAAAAGACTGCATACCTCCAACATCTTCACTGCAGTTATGACTTTGACTCATATTTGCTTAATCAGGCAGAGCGACGAGTTTCTAAAAAGATTTCCAGACAGGATTCTGTAAAGAACCCAAGACGGTATTCAGAAGAAAATCCAATCCAAACGAAAAATCCTAGACGGGATTCTGAGAAAAACTCCAACGAGATTTTTAGATAATGCTGAACGAGATTCTGATAGAATCCAAAACTGGATTCAGGAAGAGTTCCAGGCGGGATTCTCTGAGAATTCCTGATAGAATCAGGAAAGAATCGCAGACGTGATTCTGAGAGAATCCCAGACCGGATTCTAAGACAATCTCAGACGGGATTCTCAGAGAATCTCAGGCGTGATTTTTTAGAGAATCCCAGACAGGTTTCTGAAGAGAATCCCGGACGGGATTTTGCGAGAATCTTAGACGGGATGCTGAGAGAATCCCAGACGATAATCTGATGAAAATCCAGATGGAATCCTGAGAGAATCCCAGACCGAATAGTAAGAGAATCCCAAACAGGTGTTCGAGAGAATCCCAGACGGGATTTTGAGAGAATCTCAGACGGGATTCTGAGAGAATCTCAGATGGGATCCTGAGAGAATCTCAGACTGGATTCTGAGAGAATCCTACACGGTATTTTGAAAGAATCCCAGACGAGATTCTGAGAGAAGCCCAGACGAGATTCTGAGGAAATTCCAGATGGGATTCTGATAGAATCCCACATGGGATTCGGAGAAAATTCCACATGAAATTTTGAGAAGATCCCAGACGGGATTTTGAGATAATCCCAAACGGTTTTCTGAGAGAATCCAGAACGGGATTCTAAAGAGAATCCCAGATGGGATTCTCAGAGAATCCCACATGAGATTCTGAGAGAATCTCAGACGGAATTCTGAGAGAATCACAGATGGGATTCTGAGAGAATCTCATACGAGATTCTGAGAGAAATCCGAACGGGATTCTGAGAAAATCCCAGACGGGATTCTGAGAGAATCCCAGACGGGATTCTGAGAGAATCCCAGACGGAATTCTGAGAGAATCCCAGACGGGGTCTGAGGGAAACCCATACGGGATTTTGAGAGTTGCCAGACCGGATTCTAAAAGAATCCCAGACCGGATGCTAAGAGAATCCCAAACAGGATTTCAAGAGAATCCCAGACGGGATTTTGAAAGAATATCAGACGGGATTTTGAGAGAATCTCAGATGGGATCCTGAGAGAATCTCAGACTGGATTCTGAGAGAATCCCACATGGGATTCTGAGAAAGTTCCACATAAAATTTTGAGAGGATCCCAGACGGGATTCTGAGATAATCCTAAATGATTTTCTGAGAGAATCCAGAACGGGATTCTAGTGAGAATCCCAGATGGGATTCTAAGAGAATCCCACATGAGATTCCGAGAGTATCTCAGACGGGATTCTGAGAGAATCTCAGGATTCTGAGAGAATCACAAGCGGGATTCTGAGAGAGTCACAAGCGAGATTCTGGGAGAAGCATGAGCGGGATTCTGAGAGAGTCACGAGTGGGATTCAGAAAGAATCACGAGATGGACTCTGAAAGAATTACGAGCGGGATTCTGAGAAATTCGCGAGCCTGAGAGAATCCCAGGCGGGATTCTAGAGAGAATCACGAGCGAGATTCTGAGGAAAACACCAGCGGAATTCTTAGAGGATCCCGAGCGAGGTTATGAGAATATCCCGAGCGTGATTATTAGGGAATCCCGAGCGGGGTTATGAGAGAATTCCGATTGGGATTGTGAGAGAATCACGAGCGGGATTCTGAGAGAATCACGAGCGCAATTCTGAGAGAATATCGAGCGGAATTCTGAGAGAATCACGAGCAGAATTTTGAGAGAATCCCTAGCGAGTTGGAATCTCAACTCTGAAAAAATCCCAGACAGAATTCTGAGGAAATCCCAGACGGGATTCTGAGAGAACCCTGAGCGGGATTCTAAGAGAATCCCAGACAGGTTTCTGAGCGAATCCCGATCTGGATTCCGAGAGAATCACTAGCGGGATTCTGCGAGAATCACGTGTGGGATTCTCTCAGAATAACGCTCAGGACTCTCTCAGAATCCCGTCTGGGATTTCCTCAGAATTCTGTCTGGGATTTTTTCAGAGTTGAGATTCCAACTCGCTAGGGAAAAATTCTAAGCGGGATTCTGAGAGAATCTTAGATGGAATTTTGAGAGAATCTCAGACGGGATTTTGGGAGAATCCCAGATGGGATTTTGAAAGAATTTTAGCCGAAAATTCGTAGAACACTAGGTGATTAATTTGTATCATAGAAGTTTCATGAAGATTTTCGTAGCTGCTGGCTATCACATTTAGCTAAGTTCTCTGATATCTTCAATCTCGATCCCACAAATTTCACCCAAAAATCCCACGCTTTCCCACTAACGACCCGAGTGATGTGCTTCATCAAAACCAATTAAGCACCCGAGAGGATCCCCGAAAGTCAACAACGGTAGCCGCACAGCAGAGTCCCTTTCTCGCTACTCCGAAACGCTACGCGAAACCTCCTCAACTTCCAATCTAAATATATTTCAGCTTGTTAGCGAATTCTGATCCCGAATACCTCCTAATGATGTGAAATTCCTCAAATGGTCAATGTTTTTGTTGCGTTATTTTTTGCATTTCGAAAGACCCGAAAAATTTCCCAAAACCTGTTCCTACGCGCGCGGCAGAATAATCGAAAAGAATCGCGTTCGCTTTTTTCGATCGAGCTCTTGTTGTCCTGCCGTCAACAGTCCCCGGGGTTATTTATTTCCGTGTTATTCCGCCAAACGAACTCCTCTTGGGTAGGGGAAGAAGATGCGCGACTTCGAAGACTTCCAACGTATTCAACGTCAACGCCGGGATTAGGATCGTAAAAATGTCAACTCGGAGCTCCAGAAATTTGATTATTGTTCGGAATCGGTTGTTCGCTCGCGCGGTTTCTTGGTGATTGATGATCAAGCCGTGGAAGGGGTTTCTGTCAGCAATTTGGACAATTTTATAATGACGGCTGGGGAGGTTGCCAGTGTGGGCACTGAATACGTCACTAATGAGGTGATTTTTTGTGAGGAGATTTTTGCAGTCGGCAAAAATCTAAAGTCAACAGATTTCGAATGACATGAAGAGGTGGAACATGCAACATTTAAATCTGACGCAATATCAGGAATATTATCAAAAACGACCAATAGTTTCGATAACAGATTTCGCCAATAAATATATGTAGCACCTTTCGTCTGCCGACGATATTTGGAAGAAGTTAGCATAGACGGCTTCAAAGGCAGGTGTGAGAAAGCCATAAACTTTCCGATCGAGGGGATGGGACCGATTTGATTTAGTCCATAAATTATACCGCTGTCAAAGTTTTTCGCCAAGATCGTTGTTGCCATAATGTAGTCAATTTATTCGAAACGTTATTTTAAATAGTTTTTGGGTGTGATTCCGAGCAGAACATTTAAATCGCGCTACATTTTATTTGTGGCAAGAAATTTATTCACAATTTACCGTTTCTTAAATTGGTTCAGGCAAACACAATGTTGCCGTTCCGAAAAAAGGTGTATTATGTCTCTTCTAAGAGCATCAAAGTACAAAAGCGCGATAGCCCGAAGGCTAAAATTTACGAACTACTAAACGCACCCCGCGGTCCAATGCAAGATCGAACCGATCGTAAATTTTCAATTAAATTTTATTGGTTTTGTGCAACCTAGACCAAAAAAAAACGCGATGACTACGTATCCGACTACAGCCGAAATAGTAAGCTTCCAAATGGTTCTTCCCATACAACATTTTAATGTGCACCCAGGAAGAACCATCCCAATGAAAAAAAAACACACTATGAAACAGCGGAGAACCTCACAAATAAACAGAAAATCCAATCGAAACTTCTAGTTTTATGGACCTCTCCATAATAGATATCAATCACCCAATCGCTCCGGGACAAAGTTACGACTTTGGCGCTCCCGAAGACGAAGCACACAGACGAAAAATCGGACTGCGCCGGAGTGAGCCATCATAAAACGAACTTCTTTTCGGAAATGGGAAGGTTCGTCACTTCGTGAGAGAGACTTGCTTTTCGTTGACATCTGCTTTCTTGTACACATGTCATTAAATTCGAATAAAAATCACTGTTTGTGGTACAGAGGTACCAGTGCTACCGCGCGGACACAGTTTGTTGTCGTTGTGTGGGACGTTTTTTTTGTGGTCGAGTTGATTAATGATCGACTCAGGGAAGTTTTGATAGATTGGAAGAACGTTTCACGAAGCACAGCACAGTGTTTGTTTTATTCCGGGAAATTTCAATAGACTGGTGTGTGATAGATTTTAGAGGACGTACTTAAATTTTATCTTAAATCGATAGAAGGAGGTCCGGAGGTTCCGTGAACTATCGCTTAAGGTTCGTCAAAGTGTTCAAATGGAGGTCCATCAATCGGTAGTTTATGGCTTGCGGAGAAAAAGATTGATATCTTTTTTGGACGAACTTAACTGCGCCCATCAAGTACTAAACGCACCTCACTTGTCGTGTCGTTCTTCTTCTTCCCGGCGTTACGATCCCAACTGAATCTTCTTATGAGCACTTTCAAAGATATTAACTAAGAGCTTTCTTTGCCAATTGACGTTGATAGTCTATGTCCTGAAAGTCGAGAAAATGTCCAACCAGAAAAAAATCCTCGACTGGTGGGATTCGAACCCACAACCCTTGGCTTGGTCTTGTTGAATAGCGGCGCGTTTCCGCTACGGCTATCTGGCTATCCCTACGAGCCATTTAAGTATTCCAGTCGAATTGCTGAATGGCTACCGCCGACGGCCAGAATGACGCTCTTCCCCAATCCATCTAAAAAGCCATAAAAATCCGATCGTTCTTCTCTAGTAACCACCATTCCAGAGTACACGCACAGCACTTCTATCGTCATCGACGAGTGATTAATTCTTTCTCGGAAGAAATCATCTGCCGCATTAGAGCTGACAGTTCTCTCTAGGCGCGGTCCCCAAAGACCGTGGGACCGAAGTTTCTACGAAACTTTCCTTAATCGATCGATGGTACAAAAACCCTACAATCCCAGAATCCTCCCGATCAATACTTACTCGTCAGCTTCTGGTAGTGCTGGTCGTCGGTGTCGGTGAAGAACCACGTCTGGAAAAAAGCAAGAAACAAGACAAGACATTAAAACTCCATTCGCCGAGGCAATAAAAACTTAATCAGCTTAATCATTCTAATTAAAAAATCGATTTCCCCTTTGGTCGGCGACGAATTCCCCCATCGACTGACGGATCGATCGGCCGGCGACTGATCCCGATCTGTCAACTTCATCGTCGATCGAGGGGACCTGATGAGAAGAAAATTGCACTGAAGGGGGACATCATCATTATTCGCAGCGTCCAACAACAGCTGGGATTCGATCCAAATATGGCACGACAGTCATTGGCGACAACGATCACAATCGATCGATCGACCAAGGAGACGTTGTGGTCAATTTCTTAAAAGGGAAAACTTGTTCGGCGGCAGCGATTCAACCACTTTTTCACTCTCTTGCGACTTGGAGGTGATCGATTTCGATAAGGATTTACAAATATCGAGAGTTTTGATCGATCATTTTAAGCGAAAATTCGTTCTATTCTATATGATTCTGAAGATGATCGACTTTTTCAAACCCACTTATCTTTAACTACTAAACGCACTACATGCTTAGAATCAGTTACGCAGCGCTCGTTTAAGTTTTACGCAATTATCGGAAAACCTTTGGTCTTTTTACGCAATTTTGCGTAAAAATACAACATATTTTTCGACCATTGCATCAAATTTAGTCATGCACTGTGTAACTGATTGCAAGCGTGTGAATGATGAGTGCGTTGAGTCGTTCATGATTGATCGACTAAATAAAAGTTACACTTGTAACATCCCTAAGTCCCGACAAGAGTAAATCATCGTCACGTTGTGCCGCGGTCCGGTCTCTTCAATGGCCACGCCATTGGCGGGAAGAACCGGTCAATGTCAATTCCGTCCGTCGTCGGTGTCGGAACGAAACACAGTGGGACGGAATCAAAAAAAGTGGGACATGTGGGTTTGTGCCAAAACTATCGGTTTTAGCGTTTTGGTGTCTTCTGCAATGTTTCTTCTTTTTAAAAGTACTTTATTATAGAAATAAAAAAAAATCGTTTTCAATTGTATACACTGAGAAAAAAAATTAACTTTTTTATTTTTTCTCAAAATTGAAAACTACCTAAGGAAGTATTGTAGGTAACGTCATTTGAAGAAACTTTGTCGAAGACGAAAAAATTCTAGCTCTCATACTTACTAAGTTATATGGTAAAAATGATGTTAACCCCCTTAAAAATGATTTTTTTACAATATCTTTTTTATATGATTTTTTAATTTTTACAATGTTCTACAATGTTGTAGATACTCCAAAAATACACATTTTTGCTGAAGAGACTAAAGCGCTATCTCTTATTTTGAAAGAGCTATGAACTATTTCTTCTTTTTTATACGTCACCTTTAAGGGTTAACAGCTTGCAAAGTTGCAGGTAGTAGCAGTTAATTTTGACGTTATACTGTTCAGTAACTTACACACTTTCAAAACATATATGAACCAGAGCGGGATCCAATGGGATCAATAATGTTTTTTAAGTTTAACGATCTTGATGTTATAACATAATATTGCAGTTTTCAACAATTATGATGGACATATTATGCTTCTGAATAATTTTATATTGCTTTTGAGGTTCATATGTATTGCAAAACAATAGTAAGCAATTGGTTTCAATATTGGAGTACCTTTTTTAACTCATGTTAGAATATTGATTTATTTTCGGAGATGTTTCCTTCATCCAAATTTAGTTCATATTTGTTCAACAAATTCATCGAATTCTAATATTTTCTTCTGCTGGAGTTATAATTAAAGCTCATTTAAATCATTTTCTTCCCAATCTTCATCGTCGGAGGAATTTGACCAATCGTTGTGAGAAACATCTGGTTCTTTCAAACATTCCAATACTTCTTTTCGAAACGGAATACTTTTCCTCTTTGGAATTTTTCGCATGGATGAAATCAGCGGATCCGAAGATACCATGAGGCGGTTGAAAATGTCCTGATTGGTTGCTACACTGTTAAAAAGAAAAGTATGCTTTATTATTTGAGAAGACATAAATATTTGAAAAGTTTACCGTGAGCATTTCCTTGATCAATTTTCGCGAAAACTTTTGATGTCCTTATTTCGACATTCTTGAGGTTCTTCAGATAAAGTTCCGACTGGAACGATGCAATGTCTGACTATTTCAGCGCCATGAATCAGAACACGGTGAACACTGGATGGCATTTTGTACCAGTCGTAATGCTTTACATATAGCTGAGCAGATGTTTCTCACAACGATTGGTCAAATTCCTCCGACGATGAAGATTGGGAAGAAAATGATTTAAATAAGCTTTAATTATAACTCCAGCAGAAGAAAATATTAGAATTCGATGAATTTGTTGAACAAATATGAACTAAATTTGGATGAAGGAAACATCTCCGAAAATAAATCAATATTCTAACATGAGTTAAAAAAGGTACTCCAATATTGAAACCAATTGCTTACTATTGTTTTGCAATACATATGAACCTCAAAAGCAATATAAAATTATTCAGAAGCATAATATGTCCATCATAATTGTTGAAAACTGCAATATTATGTTATAACATCAAGATCGTTAAACTTAAAAAACATTATTGATCCCATTGGATCCCGCTCTGGTTCATATATGTTTTGAAAGTGTGTAAGTTACTGAACAGTATAACGTCAAAATTAACTGCTACTACCTGCAACTTTGCAAGCTGTTAACCCTTAAAGGTGACGTATAAAAAAGAAGAAATAGTTCATAGCTCTTTCAAAATAAGAGATAGCGCTTTAGTCTCTTCAGCAAAAATGTGTATTTTTGGAGTATCTACAACATTGTAGAACATTGTAAAAATTAAAAAAATCATATAAAAAAGATATTGTAAAAAAATCATTTTTAAGGGGGTTAACATCATTTTTACCATATAACTTAGTAAGTATGAGAGCTAGAATTTTTTCGTCTTCGACAAAGATTCTTCAAATGACGTTACCTACAATACTTCCTTAGGTAGTTTTCAATTTTGAGAAAAAATAAAAAAGGTAATTTTTTTTCTCAGTGTATACAATTGAAAACGATTTTTTTTTATTTCTATAATAAAGTACTTTTAAAAAGAAGAAACATTGCAGAAGACACCAAAACGCTAAAACCGATAGTTTTGGCGCAAACCCACATGTCCCACTTTTTTTGATTCCGTCCCACTGTGCGAAAGCGGTATTTATGGGTCCTTGCCATTTGCTGAAAAAGGGCTGGCGATGCTGGTCGGGGAAAAACGATTCGAATTATTGGCGTTGTTTACGTGGTTTTATGCTAAATTTGGCCAACGGTGGGCAGATCGGAGGCAAATTTTTCGATTAATTATTGCCGAGTGGGACAAGTAACGGGTCAATTAGTTTCGATGACGGTTGAGGGGAGTTGGTAGAATTTTCAAACGATATTTTCCATAAATTATAGTTGTACTTGACACAAAAGATTTGCAGCAGGATTCTTGAGAATCACAGGCGGGATTCTAAGAGAATCCCAGTCGGGATTCCGAGAGAATCCCATACGGGAGTTTGATCATATTCCAGACGAGATACTGAGAAAATCCCAGCCGGGATTCTGAGAGAATCCCGGTCGAGATTCTGAGAGAATTCCAGACGGGATCCTGAGAGAATCCCAGACGGGATTCTGAGAGAATTCCAGACGGGATTCTGAGAGAATCCCAGACGGAATTCTGAGAGAATCCCAGACGGGATTCTGAGAGAATCCCAGACGGGATTCTGAGAGAATCCCAGACGGGATTCTGAGAGAATCCCAGATGGGATTCTGAGAGAATCCCAGACAATCCCTGACGGGATTCTGAGAGAATCCCAGACGGGATTCTGAGAGAATCCCAGACGGGATTCTGAGAGAATCCCAGACGGGATTCTGAGAGAATCCCAGACGGGATTCTGAGAGAATCCCAGACGGGATTCTGAGAGAATCCCAGACGGGATTCTGAGAGAATCCCAGACGGGATTCTGAGAGAATCCCAGACGGGATTCTGAGAGAATCCCAGACGGGATTCTGAGAGAATCCCAGACGGGATTCTGAGAGAATCCCAGACGGGATTCTGAGAGAATCCCAGACGGGATTCTGAGAGAATCCCAGACGGGATTCTGAGAGAATCCCAGACGGGATTCTGAGAGAATCCCAGACGGGATTCTGAGAATCCCAGGGATTCTGAGAATCCCAGACGGGATTCTGAGAGAATCCCAGACGGGATTCTGAGAGAATCCCAGACGGGATTCTGAGAGAATCCCAGATGGGATTCTGAGAGAATCCCAGACGGGATTCTGAGAGAATCCCAGACGGGATTCTGAGAGAATCCCAGACGGGATTCTGAGAGAATCCCAGACGGGATTCTGAGAGAATCCCAGACGGGATTCTGAGAGAATCCCAGACGGGATTCTGAGAGAATCCCAGACGGGATTCTGAGAGAATCCCAGACGGGATTCTGAGAGAATCCCAGACGGGATTCTGAGAGAATCCCAGACGGGATTCTGAGAGAATCCCAGACGGGATTCTGAGAGAATCCCAGACGGGATTCTGAGAGAATCCCAGACGGATTCTGAGAGAATCCCAGACGGGATTCTGAGAGAATCCCAGACGGGATTCTGAGAGAATCCCAGACGGGATTTGGAGAAAATCCCAGACGGGATTCGGAGAGAATCCCAGGTGGGATTCGGAGAGAATCCCAGGTGGGATTCGGAGAGAATCCCAGGTGGGATTCGGAGAGAATCCCAGGTGGGATTCGGAGAGAATCCCAGACGGGATTCGGAGAGAATCCCAGACGGGATTCGGAGAGAATCCCAGTCTGGTATTCGGAGAGAATCCCAGTCTGGGATTCGGAGAGTCCCAGATGAGATTCGGTGAGTATCCCAGACGGGATTTGGAGAGAATCCCAGACGGGATTCTGAGAGAATCCCAGACGGGATTCTGAGAGAATCCCAGACGGGATTCTGAGAGAATCCCAGACGGGATTCTGAGAGAATCCCAGACGGGATTCGGAGAGAATCCCAGACGGGATTTGGAGAGAATCCCAGACGGGATTCGGAGAGAATCCCAGACGGGATTCTGAGAGAATCCCAGACGGGATTCTAAGAAAATCCCAGACGGGATTCTGAGAGAATCCCAGACGGGATTCTGAGAGAATCCCAGAAGGGATTCTGTGAGAAACCCAGACGGGATTCTAAGAAAATCCCAGACGGGATTCTGAGAGAATCCCAGACGGGATTCTGAGAGAATCCCAGACGGGATTCGGAGAGAATCCCAGACGGGATTCGGAGAGAATCCCAGACGGGATTCGGAGAGAATCCCAGACGG
Organism: Aedes aegypti; assembly: GCF_002204515.2. Taxonomy (NCBI): domain Eukaryota; kingdom Metazoa; phylum Arthropoda; class Insecta; order Diptera; family Culicidae; genus Aedes; species Aedes aegypti. The sequence continues at coordinate 29,845,783 of NC_035108.1, forward strand.
GATTTGGAGAGAATCCCAGACGGGATTTGGAGAGAATCCCAGACGGGATTTGGAGAGAATCCCAGACGGGATTTGGAGAAAATCCCAGACGGGATTCTGAGAGAATCCCAGACGGGATTTGGAGAAAATCCCAGACGGGATTCGGAGAGAATCCCAGGTGGGATTCGGAGAGAATCCCAGGTGGGATTCGGAGAGAATCCCAGACGGGATTCGGAGAGAATCCCAGACGGGATTCGGAGAGAATCCCAGACGGGATTCGGAGAGAATCCCAGACGGGATTCGGAGAGAATCCCAGACGGGATTTGGAGAGAATCCCAGACGGGATTTGGAGAGAATCCCAGACGGGATTTGGAGAGAATCCCAGACGGGATTTGGAGAGAATCCCAGACGGGATTTGGAGAAAATCCCAGACGGGATTCTGAGAGAATCCCAGACGGGATTTGGAGAAAATCCCAGACGGGATTCGGAGAGAATCCCAGGTGGGATTCGGAGAGAATCCCAGGTGGGATTCGGAGAGAATCCCAGACGGGATTCGGAGAGAATCCCAGACGGGATTCGGAGAGAATCCCAGACGGGATTCGGAGAGAATCCCAGACGGGATTCGGAGAGAATCCCAGACGGGATTTGGAGAGAATCCCAGACGGGATTTGGAGAGAATCCCAGACGGGATTTGGAGAGAATCCCAGACGGGATTTGGAGAGAATCCCAGACGGGATTTGGAGAAAATCCCAGACGGGATTCGGAGAGAATCCCAGGTGGGATTCGGAGAGAATCCCAGGTGGGATTTGGAGAGAATCCCAGGTGGGATTTGGAGAGAATCCCAGACGGGATTCGGAGAGAATCCCAGACGGGATTCGGAGAGAATCCCAGACGGGATTCGGAGAGAATCCCAGTCTGGTATTCGGAGAGAATCCCAGTCTGGGATTCGGAGAGTCCCAGATGAGATTCGGTGAGTATCCCAGACGGGATTCTGAGAGAATCCCAGACGGGATTTGGAGAAAATCCCAGACGGGATTCGGAGAGAATCCCAGGTGGGATTCGGAGAGAATCCCAGACGGGATTCGGAGAGAATCCCAGACGGGATTCGGAGAGAATCCCAGACGGGATTCGGAGAGAATCCCAGACGGGATTCGGAGAGAATCCCAGACGGGATTTGGAGAGAATCCCAGACGGGATTTGGAGAGAATCCCAGACGGGATTTGGAGAGAATCCCAGACGGGATTTGGAGAAAATCCCAGACGGGATTCGGAGAGAATCCCAGGTGGGATTCGGAGAGAATCCCAGGTGGGATTTGGAGAGAATCCCAGGTGGGATTTGGAGAGAATCCCAGACGGGATTCGGAGAGAATCCCAGACGGGATTCGGAGAGAATCCCAGACGGGATTTGGAGAGAATCCCAGACGGGATTTGGAGAGAATCCCAGACGGGATTTGGAGAGAATCCCACACGGGATTCGGAGAGAATCCCAGTTGGGATTCGGAGAGAATCCCAGGTGGGATTCGGAGAGAATCCCAGACGGGATTCGGAGAGAATCCCAGACGGGATTCGGAGAGAATCCCAGACGGGATTCGGAGAGAATCCCAGACGGGATTCGGAGAGAATCCCAGACGGGATTCGGAGAGAATCCCAGACGGGATTCGGAGAGAATCCCAGACGGGATTCGGAGAGAATCCCAGACGGGATTCGGAGAGAATCCCAGACGGGATTCGGAGAGAATCCCAGACGGGATTCGGAGAGAATCCCAGTCTGGTATTCGGAGAGAATCCCAGTCTGGGATTCGGAGAGTCCCAGATGAGATACGGTGAGTATCCCAGACGGGATTTGAAGAAAATCCCAGACGGAATTCGAAGAGAATCCCAGACGGGATTCGGATAGAATCCCACAGGGGATTCGGAGAGAATCCCAGAGGGGATTCGGAAAGAATCCCAGAAGGGATTCGGAGAGAATCCCAGAGGGGATTCGGAGAGAATCCCAGAGGGGATTCGGAGAGAATCCCAGTCGGGATACGGAGAGAATCTCAGTCGGGATTCGGAGAGAATCTCAGTCGGGGTTCGGAGAGAATCCCAGTCGGGATTCTGAGAGAATCCCAGTCGGGATTCTGAGAGAAACCCAGTCGGGATTCTGAGAGAAACCCAGTCGGGATTTTGAGAGAATCCCAGTCGGGATTCTGAGAGAATCCCAGTCAGGGTTCTGAGAGAATCCTAGTCGGGATTCTGAGAGAATCGCAGTCGGGATTCTGAGAGAATCCCAGTCGGGATTCTGAGAGAAACCCAGTCGGGATTTTGAGAGAATCCCAGTCGGGATTCTGAGAGAATCCTAGTCGGGATTCTGAGAGAATCGCAGTCGGGATTCTGAGAGAATCCCAGTCGGGATTCTGAGAGAATCCCAGTCGGGATTCTGAGAGAATCCCAGTCGGGATTCTGAGAGAATCCCAGTCGGGATTCTAAGTGAACCCCAGGCAGGATTTTAAGAGAATCCCAGGTGATATTTTGAGTGAATTCCAGGCTGGATTCTGAGATAATTCCAGACGGGATTCTGAGAGAATTTCAGGCGGGATTATGAGAGAATCTCAGACGGGTTACTGAGAGAGTCACAAACGGGATTCTAAGAAAACTTGAAGCATGATTCCAGGCGTTAATCCTAGAAAATCCCAGGCGGGATTCTAATAGAATCTTATGGGCGTTTTGAAAGAATTCTAGGCGGAAACCTTAAGAGAATCCCAGGTGCAATACTGAGAGAATCCCAGGTGGAATTCTGTGATAATCTTAGGAGGGATTCTGAGAGAATTTCAGACAGGATTTTGAGAGAATCCCAACCGAGAAAATGTTAACCAGTAATCTGTTAGTTTTAAAAAATGTAATAATTAAGATTATTATCTGTATTAGCGAGACTTTTAAGACAATGAATGCTTTACACGTGCTAGTGAGATCCGAACCTACGACTCTTTTACGCTAAACGAGCAATTTCCCGACCAAACTACCACTTGGTCACTCAGTATCCTAGTTGATAAAGCACTCGTCTAGCATGCAGAGATCGTGGCATCGAATCCCAAGCACGTGAATATTTTTTCGTACATATTAACACACGCGCGAGAATTTAAATATGTTTATTCGTTTTTTTTTGTTATTTTGTGTTTAAATCAATAATTAATTAAAATTGTGTACGAATACGCGAAGAACAATTTTAAGTGGTTCAGATACTTCAGAGACTGGAATATGTGGTAAAAAATCGTCAAAAAATCCCTCACAATAACCCATTATCCTAAAACTGTACTCAATTCCGCCGAACTGGACCGACCGCCATAAACCGATCTTGGCCATTGTTTCTCCGATCACGTCGTGTGCGGTGGTGACCGCAGCTCCATACCACCCGCATCAATACTCATTGCGCACGTGCTCAGCCCGAGGAAGCTCTCTTCTGTAAGCTCATCCCATTTCCACCCGATATATGCACAAGAAGTCCAGGCTCCAACAGAAAAGAACCAGTCCCCGTCTTGTGTCGGCTTTATGGCACTTCTTAGCCATTCGCCCGTCGTCATCTCTCTCTCGGTAACTTTTCCAACCACTTTATGAGCGTACAAAATTTATGTAAATTTTTATTTCTTCACTTGGTGGCTGTTTTGAGGTGGCTCTGGTTGGATGCTGCCACCGTCACAGTCGTCCAAATTTTTTTTAATACTTTTTCGGTGGAAAAACAATAAAAATTTGGTCAAACGGTTCGAATCGAGAGTTCATAAAACCCTTAGGGCAAATGTACCATTTAAGGAGCATCTAAGGGAACCTTGCACGATTAATTGGAATTAGAGTGTCCATCCCGGGACATCCCGGGACAAAAAATCCCGGGATTTGATAAATTTCGGGATTTCCCTTTTCCCGGGATTCTATTTCTGAAATCCCGGGAATCCCGGGATTCCCGAAATGCATGTAGAATTTGATGAAAATCACTTAATTTCATTGATGAACAATTACATTTTTCCTCACTATTAACTTATTTGAAAAAATAGAAAAGCATAATGAAAAAGAGTATAAACGAGTAATTATTTTCATGAAAAGATCAATTTACCGAGTCAGAAACACATATTTGTATTTGTCTAGTTGCAAAGTTTTAATGCTTTTCTTTTCAAGATTAGCCGTTTTTATAAGCCAATGCTGAGATAACAAATTTGAAAGTACACCTGAACTGCCGCTAGTCGCAAGTCAGTACCATCTGTAAAAAGTAGGCATTGAGTAAATTTACTGAGAAGTTTTCAGTCTCGTTTTCCATACAAATATTCAAGAAATTCCAGGAGATTGGAACATGTTTCAACCTTGATGAAACTTCCATAATTTGCTTTTCACTCCGTTACCTCTTCAAGAAAAATATAAAGATGATCAAATAACAATTCCTTTTTGGTGTTACACGATACAAAAATCTGCAGTGCGACTGACATGCGTTTACTTTTCATTATGGGACAATATGGGTTTTTTCCTAATTTTACTGAACAAAAAGTGATTTCTCGTTAGTGCAACTTGAAGATCATTGGAAGATATAATGAAAACTGATATCAACTCAATTTTGACCAAAATGCAGATGGGACTGACTTGTGATTTACGGCAGTATACTTCAGTCAATAATTTTCAGTAATTAACTTTTAGCATGATCTACAACACCTTCAATGTTCTTAATCGTTTCTTTTGTTCTGAAGTTTTTATTACTTTTCAAATGTTTGGAGTAAAATGCTTTAAAATTGTGGCATAAGTTTTCATCATACTTCCATTCATAAGTGTTATAGATAATATGAAAAAAAAACATAGCTAACCCGTAATTAGTCAAGCTAAGTCTTGATATTTGTTAGGTTACTTCATTCGGAAAATAAAATCTTATCTGAAATGTGATTTGCTATAATTAACATATTATTTTGAAAAGTTACATTATCTGTTCATTTCATTGAAAAAAAAAGGTATTGTTAAATTTGTACTTTCATTTCAAACGAAATGCTAGTTTTATTGAAAATTTGATAAATCCCGGGATCTCGGGATTTCCCGGGACAAGCATAGATTTTTGTCCCGAATCCCGGGACGAGCAAAATGGCCGGGAAATGGACACTCTAATTGGAATATTAGCGTTAGCGTTAGCGTAGTTACGGTATACTTCGTAGATTGGATACTAGCAACATTCATGTTTCTTTTTAATAATCTCATCCTGACTACTTTCGAGAACAAGGCAGGGGAGTATACCTTGTTCAAATCATAAACAAGAATACTAAAAGCATGAATATCGCTATTCCCGGCCACGCCCATCTTTACCGTAACTTGGGATAGGGGAAGGAAATGTTGATGTAGCACTTACTTTGCACGATTAATTGGAATATTGTTCCTTTAGTGGAGAAATCACTCATTTTGAGCCGCCCGATTCTGAGCGACTTTACCTCCGCTGAGGGAGCGTTAACCCTAACCTCACCAGCAATGATATGTCAATCACCCATCGGTTGACTGTGGCGTGGCTCATCGTAGTTGGCGTTGATTACTCGACTTTCGGAGTAGAAGCATTAACCTAAGAATGCTAATGTCGCTGCTGTTCGTGTTACCAACATCTAGTTTGCCACGCGCTGACAGCTTGAGTACCGGTCCTCAAAGTGTCAAATAAATTTCGAAATCATCCACTACAACATGGCATCGAACAAACAATGAAAATTTACCGTTAAAGGTGATAATAAACTAATTCAGTTTTCTGAGAACAGCGCCATTAGCGTTCTACTACTAATATTTCTATTACTTTCGGTGAAGGGACGATGTACCGAACCCTAAAGCACCCCAAAAGGGTCAACCAGGTGGTGATTTATGAAAGTTGTTCCAGCGAAAGTCCGAAGAGAAGGGCGCTGGACCCTAACGGATTTCACGGTTCGGGATCGGAGGAGTCGGGAGGCTGCTCTACAGTTTGCAAATAATTGTTAATACCGGTCAACTCCCACTCGTGGTCTTCGTCGTCCGTCTGTCCGTTGGTCGAAGGCGAGTAAGACACTCTTCAAGTTCTTGAACAGCACTCTTCGCAACGGGGACAAACCTGGAGGAGCTTTGTTTTTTTTTTTCGAGCGGGAGATAAATATTAATGCATTATAAATAAAACATTAAATTTACTGGTGGTTGGACCGAGTGAGAGTCGCAGCTTCTTGGACATCATGTGGGTTCAGTAAGTAGTGCGGGGACGGATGGGTTAGGACAGAGGCTTGACCGGGAGCAATAAGCGAATAAAAATCCAGAGCAGAACTGGACGCGTAGGATGCTGTGTAAGATGTGTGGTTGACGGCCGATGTGGGTTGCCTGAAGAGGAAATAATTTCCTAATAAAAGTATCAGGGCTTATTTTTCTTCTACTCCTCCTTGCTGAAACTCATAAAGATAGTGAACTACTTTTGAAATTAAACTAAATTAAATCAATGTAATGTTTAAAATAATACTTTTAAAAAATGTAGGCTGCCAGAGATTCAGAGTAGTAACAGAACTCACGATAGAATCTATAGTTTGTATTCAAAAACTCTGCACCATGATTTTTTTTTGCAGATTTAACTTTTCAGTCGTTTCTAATGATCCATCTATCTTCTCCCTACGGTTGTTGGCATGTCAGAAGAACAGAAGATTGCTTTTCACTCCAATTGTGACCTCTCCCGTTCCCGAATGGGAAACAAAAAACGGAACCCTCCCAGCGTGGTGGCCCCCTTCCACCCTAAACCAGAGAATTTACTTGCCAAACAAAATAATCATAAATCTCCGAGCTGCGACTGGCGAGAGTTTCCCCAAAACACGCCGGGGCGGTAATTTGAATGTGATTTTAATTTTCGATAACCGAGTCTCCGCGCTATTGAAGGAACAACCGAACGAACCAACGAGTTCCCAACAGCGTGGCGAGGACATGTAAAACATGAGACTTTGGGGGGAAACTTTTTTGAACTATTTTCCATCCACGGAGCGATCCGATGAGCGGGGGGAGACCACCAGATCTAACATGGCTGATAACAATCAACAACGGTCCCAAATGAGGCTGGAGAGACAATGAACCGGGTCTCTGTTCGCGTCGCTGGCTGGTCTGGTACAACACACTCTTCTACACTGTAGTTTAGGGGGGATGATGTGATGATTTTCTCTTTTTTCTAGATTTAGAAGAGAAATTGCGGTAAACGGTCGACATCATGCGACCAAGCTGAACCGACATCATCACCATCATCGCTGAGGTGAGCCGAATAAAAATATACAATGATTTAATAGTTAAATTTTTTTAAACACCGTACAAGCTATGATGCCCCTATAATTTATTTGTTGTTGATATTTTGCAGTGAAATTGAAACATTTTTTTGTACAAAAAAGAAACAAAATATGCTCAATAACAGCTACTTCATAAGCAGCTTAAATCCAATTTAGTACGATTGAATTCTAATTAAAGTTTGTATCCAGATATGCTTATTTCAACATCGACTGTAAGGCCGTCTTCAGTGTCGTGTACTATACAAGTTGATTCTAGTACACGACACTGAAGATGGCCTTATAGTTGAGGTCGAAATACGGGTAACTGTCAAAAGATACAATCTCTAGTTGGAATTAAATGGTATAGTACCTAATTCGGTTTTCATTTATTTATAGGTAGGTATGCAAGTAAACACCTTTTGAAAATGCGTTAAACTCCAACCTTTGACACTTTTGAACATCTATGACGATCAGTACGTCGACAAATCATTGGGATTTTGATTTTTGACACTGGGCTTGTTCCTAACTGACATTTTGGAAGATACACGGAAAACATAAATGGCCAAATATCCGAGTTTAAATCTTGAGTTGTGGCATAAATTCAACAAACAAAAGAATTTGGTTCAATTCGTTATAAGCATTTTGAACCAGTTACAATTAAGCCTACTGTATTTCAATAATATTTTTATCAGGGAATCTAGGAAACTGGGAACGACTCTGGCTTCAACTCGGTATACAATAAACAACAATTGAATTAATTTCGCATTTAAATGTTTAGCATTTTTCTGCACTTGTTGAGGCGCTTTTTGTTTCCACTCTGCTAGCTGGTCACACAACACAGCATCAACCAGCAGCTCTGGGACGGGAGAAGATCACGCTTCATGCCGCAGCCGCTGAAGCATTGCCAATGAGGGAACTTTTGCGCGCCGGAATGAAATTCTGATCATGTCCACTCCGTTGTAAACGATGTGCCATCATGGAATGACGATGACAACGGCCAGCTACCGGTTACCCGGTTCATTCAACGATTGGCTTACTTGAGATGTTGCGAGAAGTATCCACAACAAAGTCAAGTTACGTTGTAGCATAAAGTTTTCATTGAAATAAGTTATTAGGTAAATTATTTTTGATTTACAACAATCAGAAGAATCTCTTTCGCAAATTTCATAACGCTAAAAATGGCATATTGTTACTATGGGTCAGTAGGGCGATTCGAATTTTAGAAATGTTTGTTAATCCAGTCTTCCTTGCAATCATTACCATAAAAAAACAGTATGCTGTGAAATTTTTAGATTTTATTTAAAGGTGGCCCAAAGATGATGTAGGTTTGCATGGAAATTACTATGGAGAATTTTTGAAAAATGTTCTTAACATGCTAGTATTGAAATGTAAGTACAAACTTATCATTCCATGGTGAAAACTCATTCTTCAAATCTTAATGAAGGATGTTGCTGAAGAAACAAATCCCTTTTGAACTAATTTTGTATGGGATTTTTGTACATGTTTGTAGGGCTATAATCCCATATAAAGCTGAATAAATCCCATATAAGCTTAAATTTTACTGTGGATTGATGAATTTGTACTTACATTCCAGTACTAACGTGTTTGGAACATTTTTCACAACTTCTCCATAGCAATTTCCATATAAGTGCGGTTCCACAGAAAATGACGACTTTTTTTCCCAAATTTCATTTTTATATTTTTTGATTTGGATGAAATTTTGCACATGCTTTCTTTATGCCCAAAAATGCCGTATTTTTTATTTTTTATATGTTAAAGTAGACAAAAAATGTAGTCTTTTGCTCAGTGGGTCAAGATGGAGAAATCATGGACAAAAAAGTTATGATATTTTGAAAAAAGGTGAATTTTTGAAAATGGTCATAATAAACTTTTTAAATACGATTTTTGAGAAAATTGATTTTTAAGCTTTATTTTCGATGTATAAAAAATTACAACATTTTTTTTACAGTGTATATTTTTTTCCAGATGGTCCCAACAATAACCTAAAACATTGCGGAAGACACCAAACTGATCGGACAAACCGTTTCTAAGTTATATTATAATGACCGAAAATTGAAAATTTTATCATAATTTTGTATTAAAATCGCTGTATCCTTAAAACGGTAAAAGTTAGCCTGATTTTTCCGTAAACCTTTTTTGTTGTAAATTTTGCGTTCTTTCATAAAATCGAGTTGAAAAATATTTAAAAAGTTTATAATGACCATTTTCAAAAATCACCTTTTTTCAAAATATCATAACTTTTTTGTCCATGATTTCTCCATCTTGACCCACTGTGCAAAAGACTCCATTTTTTGTCTACTTTCAAGTATGAAAAAAATAAAAAAAATCAAGAAAACGATTTTTGTGAAAATGGATTTTTAGGCTTTATTTTCGAAATAAAAGAAAATACAATTTTTTTTACTGTGTATATTTTTTTCCAGATAGTTCCAACAATAACCTAAAACTTTGCGGAAGACACCAAACCGATCAGACAAACAGTTTCTGAGTTTTATTTTTTTGAAAATTGTTAAGGCTTTTTTTCTTAGGCCCTTCTCAAAAGTAACGCTAGGGTAAAAATGGCGAACCGATAATGCAAATAGACATTTTTGGGTATAAAGAAAGCATATGCCAAATTTCAGCCAAATCAAAAAATACAAAAGTAAACCGACATTCGAATTCAAATGGAACCGCTCATAAACCTTCATCGTCTTTGGGCCACCTTTAAATCACCACCTAGAAAGCTGAAAATTTCACAGAACACTATTTTTATGGTAAGGAAAATACAGAAGATATGGGAGATAAGATTCTCAAACTTCTTTTAGTTTTTAACAGCCCTAATGGGCCAGATATCAAAATTTAACGACAAAATTTCAGAATTGTGACTTAGATTCAACATAACAAATTCTAATAAGTGTTAACCAGTGGGCATCGGTAGAATCATTGGGTATTTACAAGAAAACGCCTAATCAATTTTGCTGAAGAATTATTTTTTTCTATGAAATCAACAGATCGTCGTCACTTGGTAAATTTTCCGAAGACAAACCCATTTTATATCATGAGAAACAAACATTCAGAATAAAAAACACTCACAAGCACTACTTTACGATAAACTTTACCCAAAAGATCATTATCGCCGAAGACAGCTCTCTTCTATCGAGACTTGAGATGCAAATATTTAGGGGCTGTCCATTAACTACGTGGACAGTTTTTTGGGACTCCAGACCACCCTCCTCCCCCATCGTGGTCATCCACGCAAAAATTTTAAAATTTGTATAAACCGTGGTCTTTGGACAGACCCTCCCTCCTGCCATAAATGACCTCGTGGTATATGGACGACTCCTTAAAATATCGAACAGTTATAGGGTAACGACTGTTTACATCGTTCCTAAATACAAATAGCTGGCGACAGCGGCAAAATGTACATACAAAATCCTTTCAAACATTAGGTTTCTCTCATTGGCCGCCGAGTGACGACACTGATGTTTGTGTTCACTGATCGCTCGGTTCTCAAATTTCTCAAACTTCCAACACAAGCACATGGAAAATTGGTAGTTGAGAACTTTAAAAACTTATGGAAAATACATAAAAACGTAAATTACTTGCAATTAGGAAACTAGATCGAAAAAAGCAATGATTATAAATCAAGCGTAATGTGAGTATATAACTTTTTGTGTTTAGTTTATTTTCCGTGATGATTTTGGGAAAAAGCCATCCCTCGAAAACATATTCAAACAGTCTTAAGTCAGAAAAGTAAACAAACTTACTTTATCGATCTTATGTTTCGCAGACGCAAATCTACACCTTCTGCTTCAAACCAACTCAATTTTTACATTTATCACGTTTATTTTCCGGATTTCCAAAACGGCGTAAGTAAGATTTTTAACTATCGCAACCTAACCGCTGGAGAGACAGAGTGACTTAACCATGAATCAAAACAAAACACTACTTGAGTCGATTTTACACTGGTACAAAAACGTCGTAAGTAACTGAGTGAAACAACTTATTATTTTGTTATTTTTTTTATATAATAGAAACTACCTAGTTTTTTGACGCGAGCTGATTTTGTGCAAAATTTAAGAGATGTGCACGACAAAAAAATGTTAAACAGTTGATTCATTTCAATACAGTTTTGGAAGACAGTTTGTGATTATTCTTAATTAATTTTCTCCAAACCGTATGAAAGTTACTTCTTCCCCAGCGACCTCTATGATGGTGGCGCATTATATTTGCCTATAAAATGAACGCTCACTAGCGTCACTCAGCGGAAAATTTCAGAAACAATTGAGTGTGCACTGGAAAGGAAACTTGTATCTTGTCAAGAGAGGATCAAATAAGAGAAATTGATTATGCGACCTACGCCCTTATTTTAGCACACGCTTGGAATACTCATTAGCGTCACCTAGCAAAGAACCAATCAAGTGTCTACCGAACAGTATTTGTTCTCCTGATTATCAGCTTTGCCTAAATACTTCTATTTATGCTATTAATCCTAATACAGTATTGGAGAAAACATTTGCAACTTTTTCGATTTTCCATACAAAATGACCAACTTTGGTATGCTAGATCTCAGTTATTTATGGACCGATTCAAATGAAACTTTCACAGAACATCAGATATAACTTGAATTTGAACATATATTTTTTAATATTTTTTCCAGTCACGAGTAGATAAGTAATAACGGTTAGACTAAAGAGTAATTTTCGACGAGAAATTAAAAACTTTTTATCTCAAATTCCGATAGCCCTACACAAAAACTGTCTTCAGCAAACTTATTCATCTCGTCAAAATCTACAACTTTGCTCAAGATACCATGAAGCTTTTCCTTCAATATGATTGGTTATGTCAATTATAAAAAATCGTCAAAAAATTCACTTAAATCTAACCGTTACTGCTTTTCAACTTGCGATTGGAAAAATCACTCAAAAATATATGTTAAAATTCAAGTTATGTCTGATATTCTGTGAAAATTTCATTCAAATCGGTCCATAAATAACTGAGATATAGTTTATCACCCTAAACGTTCGGGGCAACTGGAGAAGTTTCGCCCAAGACCGACGAAGATGGAGCTCTTTAATACGCCCGGCAATGGCGTGATGCTACGCTGTAGCCATCAAGGTATCAAGGTAGGTATAGTTTACCAAGTTGGTCATTTTGTATGGAAAATCGAAAAAGTTGCAAATGTTTTGTCCAATACTGTATAAGAAAATCAAAATAATGAACGCACACAAGCGACACCTCGCGAAAAAATTCAGAACCAATCGAGTGTGTACAAGACAGTAAACGAACTCCTGATTAAGTTTTCCGTACAAAACCTCTCTCCTGTCTATTCAGAAACTTTAGATACAATTCTACACTGCTCAATAGGGCCAAATTGACATGAGTGATTTCTCTTCATTGATCCGCTCCTTAGCTACACAATTAAAAATAATAATGATTACACGTCATGTAAACTTCATTTATGCGATGTAAACATGACATCATGTAGATTTAATTCTGGAATCATGTAAATTTGTGTTATATGTCACGTAATCACACAGGATCCTGCTAAATTACATGACATATAATTGAAGTTTACATGACATATCATGTAAATATCCATTATATACTACGCTCCAATTATGTGCATTATATGTCTCAGAAATTTACACGTTTCGTTCGAACTGTGTAATAACTTAGCTAAATTAGATAAATCTGAAATTTTTCTTGTTAATGATGCAAGATATAATGATTCTTCATCGTACAGCACAAATATATGAAAAGAGAATCATTTTTCGGCAATAACGCAAAGAGAGCAACAATGAAGAGGAATCGATGGAAGCAGATAAGCCCTTATGAAAAAAAAAAACAATGCTAAATTATTTAAAGTTACGAAAGCTAAACATAGCGCCTAGCAGAAACCAATTGGTTGTTCCCCGAACTTTGCTGCAGATATGAATGGTTTTAGGACATTTTGTCGAATGACATTTGGTCGAAAGTACATTTGGTCGAAGGGACATTTGGTCGAATGCTCTTAGAACATTTTTTTGGGCTTTAGGACATTTCGTCGAATGACATTTGGTCGAATAACGTTTGGTCGAATGACATTTGGTCGAAAGTACATTTGGTCGAAAGGCCATTTGGAAAATTTATTTTGGTCGAATGATGTTTAGTTGAACGGAATAATTTGATAAAAGTGATTATTATTTCCTAAGTTTTGTAAAGTTGATGAGATAACGTATTCTTTTGAATAATCTTAATCATTAACTGTTATTGAATAAATAATGGGACATTTTATGTAGTCTTATTTTTAAATTCAATACACCTTTCTATTTGTAATTTGAAGTTATGCCAAAATTTAGGATTTCAATGATTATTCAAATGTACTTTATAGTAGTTTTTTTGTAAATTGACTGAAACATTTAACTCTAGTGAATTTATTATTCTTTTAAAATATCATCATTCTTTGAAAAACTGCTCAATAAGTTATGTTATTATTCAACGATGTGAACATAATATTTTCTTAATTTATTATTCTTTTGAAATATCATCGTTCTTCGTAATTAAGATCAGCTCATCTGATGAAAGCATTCGGAGAGAGTGCTTGGGATCTTTCTTTGAATTCCGGGGCTTGCAGCTCACGATTGTGGGTAAGAATTTTGAATGCGGAAATCAGAACTCTACTTATGGCCAATTGGCTTATTGTGACTTCCAGCTTAATAACAATCCTCAAGCAAATATTGCTGTGTGGGTTAGAAATGCAAATATCAAATGCAGGAACACCAAATGCGGTAAGATTTTTAACAAGGAAGGCGAAGTTAAAATTTGATTTTCATTGCTTGGTTGGCGGCGATATACATCATGGTTGCTAAGTATCCTTTGGCTACTTTGTGTTACCGCATTTGAAGCTCAGTTAGACTGGATTTGCACGTCAAACGCAAACAGCAATATATGGCTTTGCTGACTCTGATATGACCTCGGGTGAAAAACAGTTGTTTGCAGTAGAAGTTTGGATTATTGAAAATGAAAACTGTGCTATGTATCGGGTAAAGGAAGACGAGTTGACTGAAGTGAAAACAGTTGGCTTATTCCCACTGAGGATCAGCTTATCTCGAATCTCAGAACATGCCTGAACGAAAAAGCAGCATGAAACATAAAAAAACCGCAAGAGGTAGATTGGTCGGTTCGACCAAATATCATATGCTTTCTGTTTCAACTAAACCTTTTCGACCAAATGTCCATTCGACGAAATGTCCATTCAACCAAATGTACTTTCGACCAAACGTCATTCGACTAAATGTCATTCGACCAAATGTCTTTCGACCAAATGTCATAGATTCTTTTGTCGAATGAGGTTTAGTTGTACGGAAATTTAGTCGAATGCTTGATTTGAAATGTTTTTTTGATAGATTGTTTGATAAAATTAATTATTGTTTTCTGAGCTTTGTTAAGTTAGTTAGATAACGAACTTCTTTTTTTAATCTGAGGTATCAACTGTTGTTGAATTAATAACAGGACACTTTATGTAGTCTTATATACAAATTTCATACATCTATTTCTTTGTGATTAGAAGTTACACCAATATGTAGGATTTCGATGATTAGTCATGATTTTTTTATTAGCTCTAGTGAATTTATTATTCTTTTTAAATTATCATCATTCTTCGAAAAACTGCTCAACAATTTATTTTATTACTCAACGATGTGAACATGTCGATTTATTGAGTTCATTGCTCTTTGGAAATGTCATCACTCTTCGTAATGAACTGCTGAACTTCATCTGATAAAAGTATTCGGAGAGATAGGTCGGGATCTTTCTTTGAATTCCGGGTCTTGCAGCCCAAGTCAGAAAAGCAGGAAAAATTTGCTTAAGAAAATACTATATTATGAAGTGAATGTTAAGTGAATGCGTCGGTAACAGGATAAGTTATTTTATTTATGCTTATTCTGGCTTCCAGCTTAATAACATTCTTCAAGCAAATATATGGCTTTCCTTGCGTTGATGACCTGAATAACAGAGTTTGCTTTAGAAGCTCATAAATACTTTAACAAGAAAATTGTTTTTATTCTATGTAACGAGTATGGGAATACGGGCAGTGCTTCGAAAAGCCCAAACAAAACGGTACGTTTTCGGGACGCCGTGAGTTGTGTTTCGTTTCGCGTGTCTGCTAGGCAGTGCTTCGAAAAGCCCAAACTAGACGGTACGTTTTCGGGACGCCGGGAATTGTGTTTCGTTTCGCGTGCCTGCTGGGCAGTGCTTCGGAGAGCCCAAACAAGACGATTCGTTTTCGGGACGCTGAGAAGTTCTACGGTTTGCGTTGTGTGAGTGCGAAAAGATACCCGTGTTAAGTCGAGGATGGATTACCAACTGGTGAGCTCGTTTCATGCTTATAATGACACATTTTCCCAAGACAGCGTTAATTTTATGTAATATTGAAACAAACTTTGTATGGTTCATCACTGCAAGTGTCGGCATTATGCCTGTTTTATATAATTCCAATCAACATATATTTTCTCTCTTTAACATTACTAAAAACATCTTTTGAATGGTTCGACATTATGGATGTTGACGTATATTTTAAAACTCCTATCAAAAACTTTTCATCTCGAGACAAAAATGTACAGCGTTATTTTTCTGTAATTTTCAAACAAAATATGTATGGTTCGTCATTACAAGTGTCGGCATCATTCCTGTTTCATATTATTTAAAATATATACATATATTTTTCTCTTTTCGCTATTACTAAAAACATCTTTTGAATGGTTCGGCATTATGGATGCTGACGTATTTTTTTAAATCTTCTACCAAAAACTTCTCGAGACAAAATGCAAAACTAGCTTAAAATTGTATTTTTCCTCCTTATCCATGGATCGCATCACTGACCATTGGTGACTCCCAGATCTTTTCCTCCCTCACTATTAAATACCCTTCCCGTAGTGATTGTGGAGATGCAGAGGTATTCTCGGTCTCTAGAAGCAACAATCATTACACCCTAACATTCCTTCTCCATCCCAACTGACTGTAAGGACTTGGCCGGCGCCGTTATTGATCAATAATATTAGAGCTGCTAAAATTGTACTTCGAGAATAAGCGGACACTCCCATCCCTTATTCATTTGGATCGTAGTGCAATTCTTACCAGTTCCGATCAATCACGGAGTAGCAACCATTGACATGTACAGTCAGTCTATGCTATGCTATGCTATGCTATGTAACGAGTATGGGAATACGTGACTAAGGCGACAAGAGTTAGTTTGATTCCATTAAAGATTAGTTTATCTCGACTCGTAGAATAAGCCTGAATGAAAAAGCAGCATGAAACGTCAAAACGCAAGAGGTTGATCACTATGTTGGGAAAGTAGGGACCATCAAATTGAATAGCAAAATTTTACTTACCGCATATAAATTGTTGGTAGAATGGCTGATACTTTTTTCAATTATTCAATCACTTTGTGTATTACCGACAAAATGCTATTCTCGACTCTTTGCCACGAAATTTCAGAATCTATGACATTTGGTCGAATGACATTTAGCCGAATGACGTTTGGTCGAATGACAGTTAGTCGAAAGTGCATTTGGTCGAATGGACATTTTGTCGAATGGACATTTGGTCGAAAATAATTCAATTGTTTTAAGAAGCATAATCTATTTTGCTGATAGGATTTTTAGTCGAAAATTTTGTCGAATAGGGATTTTTAAGATTATTTAACAGAGTGCCGGTTAAAACATTAAAAAGAGTTGCGATGACACACAGTGATAGAGTTATTGGAAAAGTGGAAAGCATAGAGGTTGAATATGCTAGAACAACATGATAGAGTGCAAGAAATTTGCATTGGTGTACTGGTTTTGTTTGGACAAACTTCAGGACTTCAATATGCGACGAGTGATGTTTTTTGATTTCAGTTGATCACCCAAACTCACGCACAAAACTGATTGACTGCTTGCGTAGTTGATGTTACCTGATGTCTTTTTTATCATTCAGGCTTGTTTTGCGGGTCGGTTGAATCGCGACGAGCTGATCTTGAATGGAAGCAAATCAACTCTTGTCATTTAAATTCTCTCGTCTCACCTCACGCGATATCCAGGATAACACAATTATCTTATTTGACTGCTTTGGATTGCAACAATTATCAACTTCTCATCAATCATCGACTCTGTTATCAAAGCCAAGGAATGTAATTTAGCTGAAAGTCCTACAGATAATAATTTTAATGCACTTTATCACACATCACTTCATCTCAATGACAAAAGCCATGGGCATTGAAATTGGGCATTTTATTCTACTTATAAGAGTACATTATGCGCAGACAATTCAGGATGACCTCATTGCTATATTCCCAACTGTATCAGGTCTAGTCTTCTTCTTCTTCTTGGCATTAACGTCCCCACTGGGACAGAGCCGGCTACTCAGCGTAGTGTTCTTATGAGCACTTCCACAGTTATAAACTGAGAGCTTTCTTTGCCTAAGTTGCCATTTTTCGCATTCGTATATCGTGTGGCAGGTACGATGATACTCTATGCCCAGGGAAGTCAAGGAAATTTCCATTACGAAAAGATCCTGGACCGACCGGGAATCGAACCCAGACACCTTCAGCATGGCTTTGCTTTGTAGCCGCGGACTCTAACCACTCGGCTAAGGAAGGCCCCATCAGGTCTAGTCCTACATTCTAAATTTTCATCCTTGATAATGCTGTTAAACCTAATAGGTAATAAATTTTCTTAGCACTTACACTAGAAGTTGCCAATGGACAAAGATTATACATAAAGAACGATGGCATTTTAAAAGAATAATAAATTCAACAATTTTTAATATCTCAATAAATAAGCGACGAAAATATTGAGGATAATTTTGATACAAAGAATGATGATATTTTGAAAGAATAAAAATTCAACGTATGTAAGGATCCAACGTTGAGCAATAAATAGGCACAATTATTTATAAGCTTACAAAATTGGGTACAATAAAACGTCTCCTCTTCCGATTCAAAAAAGCTGCAGAATAAGTACGTTTTCAAGAATAACTTATTATATATAGACGCTAGTACATACACCAACCACGTTGCTAATCGTAGGCAATAATTATCATAAAGATAGATTCGTTATTCATTTCTGATAAAAAACATGTTTGCCCATAATAAACTTAGATCATTTAACTAATCGATTTTTCGATCAACAATCTTTCGACGAAATATTTCAAAGTTCGACCAAATGTCCATTCGACCAAATGTACTTTCGACCAAATGTCATTTGACTAAACGTCATTCGACCAAATTTCTTTCGACCAAATGTCCTAAAGCCGAAATTTCAATATGCTATGGACCGATACAAGAGTTCACTATCTGACGTTAGAGCGGTGCCGTGTTATTTACGTGACTATGGCAACGAGTGAATTCGGCACCGCTCAAACGTCAAAATCGTGAACTCGTGCATTGGCGATCAAAAGTGAGGTTAAATCGCGAAAGTTTTTCAAATTGAAATGAATATTTACGGTTTCCTGTGCCTTAAATTGCAATAATCTTGTTAGTTAAATGATTGTGGTGATTTTTCTTCCAAAGTTATCACATAAAATTTCGATAAAGATGCACTAATCCCTATTCTAGAAGAGCGCCATCTACGCATTTTAGCTTTGCGTTAGAATACCAATTGATCCATTGCAATTGAACATTTTCGACTAAATGTCCATTCGACGAAATGTCCGTTCGACCAAATCTCGCGTTGAGTATCATATAGGCGTATCTGCAGTGATCGATTTCTCTTCGTCGATTTTCTTTTTGCATTATTACACGAAATTCAATCGATTTTCGAAACATTTTACGGTCCAGTACGATGAAGGACGATTAATACTTTCTACTGAGTCAAAAACAGTCACCCGGCAGTCAGTAATAAGCTTAAGAGAAAATCGATGAAGAGAAATCGATCACTGCAGTTACGCCCTTATGATACTGAACGCGAGAAATGTACTTTCAACCAAATGTCATTCGACTAAATGTCATTCGACTAAATGTCATTCGACGAAATGTCTTTCGAACAAATGTTGAAGATTCGATATGAATCATACTAAGGAGCGCAGAATACACCATCCGGCTTGAAATACACTTTTTTCACAGGAGTAACTGATCGCAAAATAGATCACTTTGCATTAAGGTGTTAATCAATGCCTTCTTAGATGATCGATTGAGAAGAATGCTTGCTCATTAGTTTTCGATATTTCTTCACGTAGTTGACAAAGATTGACCTATATCACGGAGAAAAAACATCCTAGGTTGAAACAAACAAAATTTTTGAATTCGATTATTTTTGATCAGAGATTAGTTGTTTCAAACTTCTTGTTTGGTTTGAAACTAGTTTGTTTTATAGGCTGTTTTAATGTTAAATCTCCATTATTTAAAATCTGTGTAATAGTTGTTTTAAACTAAGATTTAAGGTGATTTTCACAAACAACGAGTTTGTATTTACCAAAATGTAGGTAGTTTATTTCTCTGATGAGCTAGTTCATTTTCTCAAACGGATATTGTCGGCGTAATTGTCGAAGTTATTTAACGATGGGTGAGATTTACATTCCTTCGATTTGAATCTGCTTTTTTAGATTGCAAATCTTCGGAAATTATCTGTTTTTGGAGAAATATTTGGTTATCGAACTTCTCTGTGTATTGGTTTCATTCTTTAATGCCTGCTTCAATTTTGACTAAATAATTGGGTCTAGGTTACTGAGCAGAAGGTCACGAGTTCAATTCCGGATGCGTCTGCTTAGATTATTCTAAAATATCAGATTTTGGCGGAAATTTTATGTTACAGCAACAAACTTTTTGAATTTGTCCAACGTTTCGACAACAGCGTTCAGTGTCTTCCTCAGGGTAAAAATTAACTTTCTGAATTGTTATGAATGAAATGTATCGATGATGAACAATCGATAATTATTAATTTATTCCGATGCAAGATAACGCTGGAATGCTTACGTATGAATTTTCGAATGACTTGTTTCATGAGCAAAATATCCCCGTCGCGACGATAGAAACATCGAAAAATACAACATTTTCCATACACAATAAAAAAAAACGAAAGATTCCACCAGAGCAAAAGTGACATTTTGACGAGTGGTTTTTCCCGTTTTCCTTCTCCGATCCGCTCCTCTCCAATTCAGCTTCCAACAACTTTTCTCTCATCTGTCACGATTTTTTTTACAAAAGTTGAAACAAAGCAAGCGACGATAAAACTCATCTTTTCGCACTGCTGTCGTTTCTTCCATCGGAACCGGAGGAAATTGTTCCCAGCTTTTCTAAACACATTGCCGTTGGATCGGTTCTGGGCCCGGACCGAAAACTGGGACGAGGGGGTACAACATGTAATTATAAACAAGATCGTGGGAAATGTTAATTTAATTCTGTTCGCGTACTCGTCGTCTTCGTCTTTGCGCAAAGCGTTTTCCACTTGAATGAAGATGACCGGACTTGGGAAAACTGCTTCCGTTGCTCGCTTGCTCGCTGTCACTGTGGTGGTGGTGGCGTTCGTCATCCATATTGACAATGCTTCGAAACTGGAGTCGAACGAACGGAATCCATCTCGATTAATTGAAACTTGATAGCTCGCTCGCAGCTACCGAAGCAGGCCATCACACGCTTGGCTAAGCAACCCGCTCGCCTACTGCGCTGCGCTCCGAACGGGACTGGCGAGGTGGACGGACATACGGCACAAGGCTCGCTTTTGTGATGGGTTCGGTTGATGCGTTTGTGCTCGCAACAGCGATCGCGACAAAATTCCGGGAAAAAGTTGTGAATAAATAATTAATGACAGACGGAACGCGAGGCGCTTAGCCGTCATTTGATCCAGATTCTGGTCCGTACTGGCGAGTGGCGACCGTCTGTTCGACGAACGGTTCTTTCGATCCCGCTCGCTAATGAGACCGCTGAATGAATGCGCTGGTCCAACTGGTCCAACTGAGGCCTAATGTCAATAGAGCTAATTGTGTGGGCCGCATACCTTTGTGGGACACTGTGATTGATTGGAATCGGGAGATAACAATTGTCTATTAGGTTGATTTGGGTTGAAATGATGGGCCGAGCATGGCATTGTTTTGAAAGTTAATTATGTGACCACCGGAATGAGGTGTTTTGACGGGAAAGTGAAGGGCGGCGGACGGAAGCCATTCATTTGAAATTATGTCAACGCTTGTTGGGTTCGAGTGAATGCAATAAATGTGGGAAATGTTTCGAAGTGAGTTACTTCAAAATCGAAAACACCACGAACCACAGAAAACGATTGAAAGTAGGCAATAAATCTTCTATATAAAAAATGGAACGGTGTTTGTATGTCACGAAATGGCTTGAAAACGAGTTTTTGGATTTTGCTTTTTTTGTTCAGAGAGACTTTACCCAGAAGGGGCATTCGTCTCTAATTTTGAAAATACTTCCATAGTTATGTTCCTAAAGTGTTCCGACGTGTTTGTGTATATAAAAAGCACGGAACATTAAAAGGTAATTGGAATAAAAAACTGGAGTGAACGGAACTGTCAGTTTTTTACGGGATGTTTTATGGCGTATTTCAACAGCCTACTTGATGGTAAGATAAAGTTTGTCGGGAGCACCAGTTGGAAATATTTATTAAATGGAAATAAAAATTATTAGCATATTTCTTACGAGAATACTGAATTTTTTGCAGTACTATACGAGAAAAATCTCAATAAAAAAAAGAAAATATATTGTTTATTTTATACGATATAAATAAACTTATGCAAATTTTGACTACTGACTCATTTTTAACTACTCAATATTAGGTAAAACCAACAATTCCTTTGGGTATGTCATTTACGAAACTAGTATGAGACATGAGTATTCAATAAAATCATTTATAATCAATGTAAATCATTATTTTGAGAAATTGGAAACTTTTTTGTAAAAGTCTGTGACTTGAATCAACGTAGAGTATATTGTTCATCATTCACGATGCCTCAAACTATGATATCATAAAAACAATGTATTGTGTATCATACTCATAAAAACACATTGCGTCATATGTTTCTCGTATCAAAAGACAAACATGTTCGCTATGAACTCCTCTTCCTTGTATCAATCTTGAACACTCACATAACACTTCCCATTGTCAGTTTGAAAAAAAAAACTCCGTCTGACATGTTCCGTTCCATCTTTCCCCGCGGCTGGCGGCGATGTCTCGTTACCAAGGAGGATCGCCACCACCCCGCACTCATTAACTTCCCAGCGAAACAAGATCGACGAAGCCCGTTATGAGTTGTACAATATCCATGTCTGGGCACATTCTCCGTCTCTACATATATGTGTATCATATTCGGGCCGGAACGACACATATGCGCGACATATCGCGGCGCGACATTAAAAAGCCCTTGAACGATCATTTCTCGCAATTCAAGTCGGGACTACACGCACGGGTGACATGTTTCAGTTTACAAGTTCATAAAAATTAAGCTATTATTCATCGCCTTGCTTCCTCCGGCTGTTCCGAGACTTCAGACCTCGGAGTTGCATTTCGCTGGTGGTGCATTCTTGTTGTGTTGTGATCACTGTTTGTTGAGTAATTCCCTTTTATGGCGCGCACTGTTTCGTTTGTTTTGTGTTCTATCCCATAACCCTTCAATGCGGTAAAGCGGCGGCGGCGGCGACGATGCATTCGAAGAACGAGTAGCGTAAACAATGAGACCCAGGAAAACAGAAACAGAACACTTTTACCTCGAAACAATGTCCATTTCTAGGAAAAATGATGCGCTCTTTTCTTACAGTGTTTCCAAAATTGTGAACTGTCAAAATTGATGGCTGAAGCTACACGGGAAAAAAATATGTGGTAACAATTACTATTTCAGCTGACTACGCCCATTCTTGAAACTACCATGGAATTTCAGACCAATTTACTATGTTTACGGTACACCCCACCATATTACTGATACATTTGACAGAAATAATTTACAACAATCTGATTTCGACAACAGACATAGTAAAATCAAGCGCATTTCTGGTCTGCTAAAAATTGCCGGTGCGAGCGCTTAAGTTAACCCCCTAAAATGGTAGTTTTTACCGCACAATTTCTTTGCGTGTAGATGAATAAAATAAATGGAGCAATACTTTACATTCAACTGTAACATCATCATTTGTAACCATATGTATACCAATTCTGGAAAACTGTGGTAGAAAAACCATTGAACGCAACGTTTCGGACCATATAGGCAATGGTAAATAAAGTTTTTACCGTAGATCGGATAGGTTGTTAAGAATCGTAAGCATTAAACCAAAAGGACTTATTCCATCTTTTTTTACAAAACGATACATCAAAACGTAAATTGAAAAAAGTTTATAATGATGCTAGATTCTTATATACCATAGTTCATTTAGTACCATACAGATACTAATGCGCTGCATTCAATACTTTAAACTGTAACTTGATTGCTGTTCATATAATTTAATTAGAATGAAATTCTAATTAAATTCTTAGCTGTTTCAACCTAGGACAGGACGGATTGTACCCCGTTTGGCATAAAGTCGTTTGGCATAAGGTCGATTGGCATAAGGCCGTTTGGCATAAAGTCGTTTGGCATAATGGCTGTTTGGCATAATGGCTGTTTGGCATAATGGTCATTGGCATAATGGCCGTTTGGCATAATGATTGACTTAGAATGAATATCGGCATTTTTTAAGCTTTTACCGAGATCAACACCACTGAGCCCATCGCAATAATTTTTGGTAGGTTCTGAACAAGCGTTGTGTTCGTTCAGAAATTTTCCATGCTATCAATGTCAAAAATTGTTGTGACATTCGAGAGCACTACTAAATAAAACTCGTGACGGGTCTGGTGGAAGATCTTTTTGGAATAATATTTTTTTCTACATCCCAGAACATAGAGTATCTTTGAGCTTGTTGTGATATATATATTTGAGAATAGTTAATTGTCAAAGAAAGTTCGCAATTAATAATAAAGGGAATGCTTATAGAATATTTCGCTGCAGATCAAGCTCTGTCCCAGTTTGGACGTGACACTTGACGAAAATCATTTGATAAAGGAAGGGAAATTTATTTGCAAAATATTAAAAGGTCTAATCTTAAAATCTATTACTGCATCATTATTCAAAAACAGCCTATATACGAGAGCAGATTATTTTTCGTCTAAAATGTTTAAGGCTCTAACGCAAAAAATCTTCTCACAGCATAACTCAAAGGAACAACACATTTTTAAAGAAAATATTTGTGGCAAAACTTTTCAACGATTCATCATAAACCTTAATTTTAGAAGTGTAGATCAAAAACACCGTCTTTTATCGAAAGAAGGGAAAATTTGTGATTGATATAAAATTTTTGCCAGTATATCTCGAAAGGAGATCATGCGTCTGCAAAAAAAAGTTGAATATTGACAGGTTCTAAAGTGCAGTTAACTCTCCCTTACTCGATATTCCGTATCTCGATATCGAGTTAGAGAACCATAGTAAAAGTTGGTTTTCATGGCTAACTCGATGGTCCCTTGGATCGCAGTTACACTGGATTTGTGTTCTGTAACTCGTTACCTCCCTAACTCGATGGTCCCTTCAATATCGAGTAAGGGAGAGATGACTGTAATTATCATTATAACAGCACGTCTTGTAAGAATTGATTAAACAGCAAAATATAAAAATGGTTGACATTTAGCTTTACTAAATATTAAAATTGAAAACAGTTTAGATATAAAGAACAGCCTATTTTTAAAAGAAGGAAAAATTTATTATTAAACCAATAATAGATTAGACGCCAAAAACTATTGCGGAAAAGACATTAACAATTGCGTTCAGAATCATCGCAGTGATTGTGATACTTTTCCCCGAATTTCGTTTCTCCAAATGACGGTTCCCCGAATGCCAGACCTCGAATGACCGGTTTCCCCGAAAAGTTGTGCAGTTTAAATAGATGCTATAATAATCTTCAGTGGCTGGATAGTGAACGATAAGCAATCAAAAGAAGGAGTTCTTCTGTCATTCTCGGCTATACACATTTTGGCAAAAAAGCTAAGGATGGTAAAACTCGAAAGAACCGCCAATTAAATAAAAAAGGGTGCATATTAGATGGCCAGTTCTTTCACAACCCTGACATGTATAAAGTTACGACAGTTATGAGTGCTATGAGTGGCGTTCGGGGAAACAACATTCGGGGAACCGACATTCGATGAAAAGTAGGACAACCCATCGAAGTAACTGCAGTAATCGATGCCTCTTTTCGCTGATAACTTGAGCAGATCAATGTTATTGAATGCCGCCATTTTTTCAGTTAGGAATATAGCTCCAAAGAACAACCTATGTATAAAAGAAGGTGAAAATTATTTAAATTTTAAATCAACAGTTTCTATACCTATAATTATGATTATATCGTATTTAGAAAAAAAATATAACGTTTGGAAGAATGGTAAATTTGTGCTAAATATATCAAAATCTCCAGTGCATAAATTTATTCCAATAGCGAAAGTCAAAAGAAGAATTAATATTTGAAAGCAATAACTATAACAATAAGTAATAAAATACTATTGGCAATAACTTTCCTAATATGCTTTGGTTTATTCAAGAGCATAAAATTATTGAACAAAGTGTCATTTTATGTCAATTGACTCCAAAACAAGCCTGATGTCATCAGATATATTCAATAGAAACGTAAAAACGAACATCTTAAGATATTCTTGGTTTCAGACTCATTATGCCAAACGACTATTATGCCAAACGACCGTTATGTCAAACGACTTAATGCCAAATGACCATTATGCCAAACGACTTTATGCCAAATGACCTACCACCGACAGGACGTGACAGATCAACTAAGACTGCCCCGTTATGTTTCAGTCGTTAACCTTGACGATACAAAAGCCAGTGTTACCAGTATCCTTTTGAAGTAAATCTTGTGAACAAATTCAAATATAAAGGCTCATAATTTGATTGTTTCTTGTGCGATTCATTCATTTAGTGCATTAAGGATGCTATATTAAAAAACAAATCAGGTGTTAATTCAAGACCGACGATATTTTAGAGA
The DNA here is from genome assembly GCF_002204515.2 of Aedes aegypti. Taxonomy (NCBI): domain Eukaryota; kingdom Metazoa; phylum Arthropoda; class Insecta; order Diptera; family Culicidae; genus Aedes; species Aedes aegypti. Next base: position 29,871,974 of record NC_035108.1, read on the forward strand.
GAATTGACACAATTTCCATTATATTGGTCTCAATTAGGCATTTTTATGTATTTTAACATTGAAGGAGCACATGCTTTGAACCTAACATCGAATATGAATAGATTTGTAACAAAAAGATTTCATTTGAAATTTCCAAATTTTTGATGAAAACTTTAACAAATGAACTAGCAACACGGCCGGGCTAGCAACAAAGTGCCCTGTTGTAATTAAACTCAACGATGTGAAAGTAGGCCTTTGCCAAAACGACCAATGAGAAGTGGTCTTTTTTGACAGGCAATTGGTTTCATTTTTATACTTTGATCTGTCCGGTCTTGTCTTAGGTTTCAACTATTTAATAAGTGGTTCAATCATGGTTTTCCATTGTAACTATATGGTTTTACCATCCATACAATGCACAGTATTATAAAGACTATCCAGATCTAATTTGAATTTTACACATCCTTCAACAGGTAATTGAAACAGAATAGAATTATCTTGGCTTGTGCTTGAAATTTAATTTGTTTGCTCATTAAACTAATTTTAAACGATACCTCATGCAAACCATCATGGTTCGTTTGAATATAGCCACCCTACAAGCGTTTTTCTGGTTAACTCTTAGGCTGGTTTGATTTGATTCTGTATTTCGTTTTAGTATATTCATTTTGCTATACTGCTAGAAATTTGGATCAGAGATCACTGCGCCGTTTTTTGTTTGTTTCGTCATCGATGGCTCCACTTCATACACACTTGTAAAAATCTACACGGCGACACTCTAATCTTTTTCGAATGAGTTTATAACACTTTAAATAGGTGATCAGCAGTATGTAAAGTTAGGGCAACTTCACCGGTGGTCCATTTTTTGGTCCAAATTTGTGCCAAAAATGGACCTGTCGAAATTTCATTCACATTAATTTCGAATGTGATCAACAAACTTAAACAAATAGTGGAAAGAAGCAGCAGAATTCTTAAGTTTATTGCAAAAAACAATTCCGAAGAAGTATCTGGGTGAACTTTAAAGGGAGGAGTTCCGAAGGAATTCGCGGCGGAACTCAGAAGGAATTCCCGGCAGTACTCCGAAGGAATTCTCCATGGAGCTCCAGAGACTTTTCTGTGAGAACTGCCGACAAATTCGCGGTGGACCTCCAGAGGATCCATGCGGAGTAATTCCTGGAGGAACTCCCAGATCAACTCTGGAGTATTTCCCGGAAGAAATCTTAAGGAATTCTCAGAGAAACTTCTAGAAGAACCCCGTTAAGGAGGAATCTCGGAAGAATTCTTGGAGGAACTTCGAGGAAATGCTGACAAAATGCTTCAAAGGACTTCCCGGAGGAACTCTGAAGGAATTCCTGCCAGAACTCCGAAGGATTTGTTGGTGGACCTATGGAATATTTTTTAGAGAAACAACGGAATTCCTAAAAAAAATCCTAGAGGAACTTCGGATGACTTGGAGGAGAACTCTGGAGCGATTATTAGAGGAGCTCCGGAGCCATTGCTGTGAAAACTCCAAGGTAATTTAAAAAGAGAGACACTGACACGTTAATGCTTCCAGTGGGCATTTATGCCCTTTGAAGGAAGCACCACACTAGACAACGGACTAGCATGCAACGCCCAGTGGCACAGTCGGAAAACATTCCTCACGAAAAGTTTACCGGCCTGAGGCGGGAATCGAACCCACACTCCCTAGCACGATGCGGCTAAATGCCTGGTGACGCTAACCGCACGGCTACGAAGCCCACAAAGAAATTGCTTGAGCAATTATTGGAGCTCCAGAGATTTTTCAAGAAAAATGGTTGACAAATTCCTGGTGGACCTCCAGAAGATCTTCGCGGAAGAATTCCTGGAAGAACTCCCAGATTAACTCTGGAGGATTTACCGGAGAAACTCTGGAGTTCTGGCCGGAGGAAATCAGAAGGAATTCTCAGAAAAACTACTGGAGGAAACCTGAAAAAATGTCTTGAGGAACCCCGGAAGAATTCTTGGAGGAATTGCTGGTAGAAAATCTGAAGGTCTCCACCTAAGGACTTCCCGAAGGAACTCTGAAGGAATTCCTGTAGGACCTCCAAATGAATTCCTGGAAGAACTCCGAAGGATTTGTTGGTGGAATTTCGGAATATTTCTTAAAGAAACTTCGGAATTCCTAAACAGAATCCTAGAGGAATTTTGGATGACTCGGTGAGGGAACTCCGGAGTGATTATTAGAGGAGCTCCGGAGGCGTTCCTGTAGGAACTCCAAGGTCATTGCTTAAAGAACGTCGGAGATACTATGGAGGAAATTCGAAGGAATTCTCCGTGGAGGTCAAGAGACTTTTCAGGAAGTACTGCCGACAAATTCCTGGTGGATCTCCAGATGATATTCGCGGAGGAATTCCTAGAGGAACTCCCAGATCAACTCTGGAGGATTTTCCGGAGGAACTCTGAAATATTTCCCGGAGAAAATCTGGAGGAATTTTCAGAGAAACTCCTGGAAGAACCCCAGAAATTCGGATGAATTCTAGGAGCAACTTTCGAGGAACTGCTGGAAGAAAATCTGATGGAATTATCTGAAGATGGAGCTCCGAAGGACTTCCTGGAAGAACTCTGATGATGGACCTCCAAAGGAATTTCTGGAAGAACTGCGAAGGATTTGTTGGTGGAACAGCGGGATATTTTTTAGAGAAACTCCGGAGTTCCTAAAAAAATCCAAGAGGAACTTCGCGTGATTCATTGAGGAACTCCGGAGGAACGCCAGGATTCTAAAGTAATTACTTTTGCAACTCCGGAAAAATTATGGAGGAAATCTGAAGGAATTCTCCGTGAAGCTCCAGAGAATTTTCAGGAAGAACTGCAAACAAATTTCCGGTGGACCTCCAGAGGATCTTCGCGGAGTAATTTCTGGAGGAACTTCCAGATCGACTCTGGAGTATTTCCCGGAGGAAATCTTAAGGAACTCTCAGAGAAACTCCTGGAGGAACCCCGGAAAAAATGCTTGATGAACCCTGGAAGAATTCTTGGAGGAATTTCCGAGGAATTGCTGAAAGAAAATCTGAAGGAATTATCCAAAGGACTTCTGGAGGAACTTCCAGATCGACTCTGGAGTATTTCCCGGAGGAAATCTTAAGGAACTCTCAGAGAAACTCCTGGAGGAACCCCGGAAAAAATGCTTGATGAACCCTGGAAGAATTCTTGGAGGAATTTCCGAGGAATTGCTGAAAGAAAATCTGAAGGAATTATCCAAAGGACTTCCCGGAGGAACTCTGAAGTAATTTCTGAAAGAACACTGAAGAATTTATTGGTGGGACTGCGGAATATGTTTTGGAGGAACTCCGGAATTCCTAAAAAAATAGACGAACTTCGGATGATTCGGTGAGGACACTCCGTAGCGATTATGAGAGGAGCTCCGTAGGCGTTCCTGTAGGAACTCCAAGGTAATTGCTTGAGCAAATCCAGAGTAACTGTGGAGGAGTAATTCCAGCACGAACTCCTAGATCAACTCTGGAGGATGTCCCGGACGAAATCTGAAGGAATTATCAGAACTCCTGGAGAAACCCCGGAAAAATTTCTTGAGGAATCCTGAAAGAGTACTTGGATGAACTCCCGAGGAATTGCTGGAAGAAAATCTGAAGAAATTATAGAAATATGAGCTCCATAGGACTTCCCGAAAAAACTCTGAAGAAATTTCTGGAGGACCTTCTGAAGGACTGGTTGGTGGAACTGCGGAATATTTTTTAGAGAAACTCTGGTATTCCTGAAAAAACTAAGGGAACTTCGGATGATTCGCTGAGGGAACTCCGAACCGATTATTAGAGGAGTTCCGGAGACGTTCCTATAGGAACTCTAAGGTAATTGTTTGAGCAACTCCGGAGAAAGTATGAAGGAAATCCGAAGGCATTCTCGGTGGACCTCCTGAGACTTCTCAGGAATAACTGCTGTCAAATTCCTGGTGGACCGCAAGTGGATCTCCGCGGAGGAATTCCTGGAGGAACTCCCAGATCAACTCTGAAGGATTTCTCAGAGGAACTCTGGAGTTCTGCCCAGAGGAAATCTGAAGGAATTCTTAGAGAAACTCCTGGAGGAAACCCGGAAAAATTCCTTGAGGAATTCCGAAAGAGTTCTTGGAGGAAAGTCCGAGGAATTACTGGAAGAAAATCTGAAGGTGAAGCTCCGAAGGACTTCCCGGAGGAATTCTGAAGCAATTCCTGGAGGACCTCCAAAGGAATTCCTGGAAGAACTCCGAAGGAACTGCGGAATATTGTTTAGAAAAACTGCCGGAAAAAAATCCTAGAGGAACTTCGGATGATTCGGAGAGGGAACTCCGGGGCGATTATCAGACGAGCTCCGGAGGCGTTCCTGCAGGAACCCCAAGGTAATTGCTTGTGCAACTCCGAAGAAATCCGAAGGAATTCTTGGTGGAGCCCTAAAGGATCTACAGAGGAATTGCTGGAACAAATCCAGAGTAATTGCTGTAAGAACTCTGGAAGAATATATGAAAAAACTTCGGAGCAATTCTCGGTGAACGTCCGGAGGAACTTGCGAGGAATTGCTGGAGGAACTCCAAAATCAATTTCTGGACGAAAGGAATTCCTCGAGGAGCTCCGGAGGGATTCTAGGAGGAAATCCCCGGAGCAGTTCTTGGGGGATATCCCCTGGAGGAATATTTGGAAAATACCTCTGGGGATGATCGCAAGAGGAATTTTTGGAGAAATTCCTTGACGGAATTCCCGGAAGAATTGCTGGAAGAAATCACTGGAGCAATTTCTGAAGGAAAACCCCCGAATTTATGGACGAAATACCGAGAGGAATTTTTTGGAGAAAATTCCCATAGGAGTTCTTGGGGGATATCTCCGGAGGAATCCTTGAAATTCCCGGAGAAATACCTGGAGGAAATTCCCGGAGAAATTCCTGGAGTAAATCTCCGGAGAAATTCCTGTTGCAATTCCCCAGAAAAATTTCTGGAGGAAATCTCTGGAAGAGTTCTCTGCAAAAATCCCCAGAAGAATTCTCTAATTAAATCCCTGGAGGAAATCCTCGAAAGAATTTTTGGACAAAATCCCCTCATGAATTCCTGGACGAAATCACCGCAGGAATTCTTGGAGGAAATTCTCAAAGGGATTCTTGGAAAAAAAAAAATCCGGCGTAATCTCCGGAAGAATATTTGGAAGTTACGGAGACAGTTTTGGAGGAATTCCTAGAGGAAAGCCCCGGAATAATTTCTGGAGAAATCCCTGGGAGAATTCTTGGAAAAAAAGTATTTAGGGGATATCCTCGCGGAAAACCTTGAAATTCCCGGAGGAAATTTAAGGACCAATTTCTGGACGAAATCTCCTAAGAAAGGTGCAATTTCCAGAGAAATTCCTTGAGGAATTCTCTGGATGAGTTCTATGTAAAAAAACCCCGGGAGAATTCCTGGACAAAATCCCCACAGGAATTGATTGGAAATCCTCATAGAAATTTCTGTAGAAAATCTCCGGAGGAAATCCTTAAAATCCTTGAAGGAAACCTCCGGAGAAACTCCTTGTGCAAATCCCCAGAGAAATTCCCGGGGGAAATCTCCGAATGAATTCTCTGAAAAAAATCCCTTCAGGAATTTCTTAATGAAATCCCCGGGAGAATTTCTGGACGAAATTCCCAGAGGAATTCCTGGACGAAATCCACACAGGAATTGCTTTTGGAAATCCCCTGAGAAATTTCTGGAGAAAATACTAGTAGAAGTTTTTGCGGGATATCCCGGATGAACCCTCGAAATACATGGAGCAATTTTTTTAGGAAATCTGGTGCAAATCTCCAGAAAAAAATCTGGAGGATATCTCCGGATAAAATCTGAAAAAATCCCTAAAGGAATTTATGGAGAAAATCCGCGGAGAATTTTTTTAATGAATTTCGTGACGAAATCTCCCGAAGAATGCCTTGATGAAATCCATGGAGAAATAACTAGTGCAAATCCTGGAGGAAATTTTCGGATGAATTCTGTGAAAATATTCTTCAAGGAATTTCTGGAGAATATGCCTGGAGGAATTTCATAACTAAATCCCTGGAGGAGTTTCTGATGAAAATCTCCAGAGAAACTCCTAGACTAAATCTGCGGAGGAATTCCTGGAGGAAAACCATAAAGAAATTCCTGGAGGAAATCCAAAAAGGAATTCCTGGTGTTAGACACGCCTAGAAAGCTTTTGCACCCTCACTTCCAAGACTACCAAGCTCAGGGATAAAAACCCGAACTTGTAAACAAACGTGTACCAAATCAGATTTGGAGCAGCTCAAATCTTGTTCCAAATCCGACCAAAAATGGAAAAAAATACACCAGAAAACTGGTATAAAAAAGATTGGAACATCATTTGCAACACCCCTTAACCCTCTAATACCTAACCCCGCCTTTAGATAGGGTACACTTTGGAATTTTGTTTATTTTTTCAAAGCTCGGAAAACAAAATGATTTTATTTTTGGCTTAAACCTTGACACGCATATGACTTTTGAAACTTTTTTGTATTTTTGAAAATTGTTTATGAAATTGTATTTTTATATAACCTATAAATGCATGGGGTTCATTTAACGTGTAATATATAAAATCGTACCTTTCATATTTTTCTACGATCAACCTATCACAGAAGAAGATTTTGTTTGGTGGTATGAAAATAATTTCAAACCTGTTTTTCCGTTAATTACACCGAAAATAAAAAATATTCAAGAAAAAAAATTAAAAATTTAATATTTTTACAAGTACTATAAAAACTTGAACTTTTACTGTTGCTAAAAATCAGTAACTAGAAGAGGCTTCAAGAAAAAATGAAAAAGGATAGGGATGTTCAAAAATGAAAGTTATAAAAATCAAAAACCAAAATTCTTAGATTTGCGACCAAAAATAAATCATTGCCCAAAACGTGTTTGAAACGGTTTTAGATAACTGAAAAGCATATTGAGGTCGAAAATAAAAATCTAGGTATTAGAGGGTTAATACTTAAAAGATACCATTTCTCACCTAACCTCAAACGCTTTAAATCTTCCTTTCATATGAGCCATGTTGTGACTCCAAGAACTCGCGAGAACAAGCACTAACCTCCCGAACCACAACTATTTGCGGCAAACTGGACCGCTCGGGTATTGTCAAAGTAAATAATAGCAAAAAACCAAAACCCTTCTGAACTGTGCCAAGAAGAAATTCGATTACATTGGCGGGGCCGGTGACATTCAATCAAGTTCTTCCTTCCCTACAAAAAAAAAAAAAAAAAACAAGAAAAAGCCAGACAGTTTGTAGAGCAACACAACGACTGGACTGTCTCGGTCGGTCACCGGACCGAGAAAACGGACTCGGTACAAATTAAAATTCAATCCCTTTTGCGGTCGATGGCAACTGGTCCATGACTCGGGAGTGCAAGGCAGGGAAGATCGATCGACCGAGATGGAATAGTTGGACGTGATTCACATCCTTTTTTTTGTTCTTTTTCCTTACCAGAAAGCAACCAACTTCGGTTTTATCCTGATTGATTCGAAACGACTCGAATCTGTTTCACAATGATCAACACTAGCGCCACCGACCGCCATTAAACCGGTGGCAGATGGCACAACTAAACATCGGAAAACGAAGATGACACTTGTCGATCGCCGCCATCCCACGGCCCTAAGAAGGCACTGTAGTGTGGCATCGATCGCTATCATCACGATCTTGTCATTAAATAATCATTTGTCCGGGAAAATTCCATCTGCAGCTGCTACCGATGGTTCTCACCTCTGATGTAAGTGTGGAAAACTGGTGGTAACTTTGCCTCTTTCGTTTTAAGTTGGGAGTCACGTTCTTGGATCCGTTCGACGTCGACAAAAACAGAAGCCTACTGCTAGCTATATGATGACGAAGACGATGGAGCATTATCGTGATGAAGAGTGCGGTATTGCACATTCCGCACCAGGTTTACGCGACACGTTGTCAGTTCGAAGATGTTTGCACTTTGGAAAGAACCGATTATAACCTAGGGAGCTGTCCCGCAGCAGGAAATGGACAATTTCGGATCGTTCCCGGACTAATTACTGATTGGACAAATTCGCAGTTTGGTTGATCTCGAAGTATGTAATATGTATTGCTCTAAACATGTAATGCGGTACCTCCATGTCAACCTACTTTGGCTTTAATGGAGTTCTGAACTCGTTTTTTATTAGTTCATGGAGATCAATATACGATTTCGAAAGACGAAGACTTCTGAGCTGAACTTCTGTAAAGACATCTGTGAAGACTCTTGTAATAATCACTTTGAAGACCCCATGAAATTCTTTGTACCCGCTGGCAACACTGTTCAAGCAAAATAAAATAAAGATGATATGTCTCGAATTTTACACAAAATAGAGTGTTTTGGAAAGCCCAAGCAAGACGCATCGTTTTAGGGACGCCGGGAGTTTGGTTTTCAGTTCGTGGGTTTTGCTGGGCAGTGTTTTGGAAAGCCCAAGCGAGACGCTTCGTTTTCGGGACGCCGGGAGTTCGGTTTTCGGTTCGTGGGTTTTGCTGGGCAGTGTTTTGGAAAGCCCAAACAAGACGCTTCGTTTTCGGGACGCCGGGAGTTCAGTTTTCGGTTCGCGGGTTTTGCTGGGCAGTGTTTTGGAAAGCCCAAACAAGACGCTTCGTTTTAGGGACGCCGGGAGTTTGGTTTTTATTTCGCGGGTTTTGATGGGCAGTGTTTTGGAAAGCCCAAACAAGACGCTTTGTTTTCGGGACACCGGGAGTTCGGTTTTCGGTTCGTGGGTTTTGCTGGGCAGTGTTTTGGAAAGCCCAAACAAGACGCTTCGTTTTAGGGACGCCGGGAGTTTGGTTTTTGGTTCGCGGGTTTTGCTGGGCAGTGTTTTAGAAAGCCCAAGCAAGACGCTTCGTTTTAAGGACGCCGGGAGTTTGGTTTTCAGTTCGCGGGTTTTGCTGGGCAGTGTTTTGGAAAGCCCAAACAAAACGCTTCGTTTTCGGGACGCCGGGAGTTTGGTTTTTGTTTCGCGGGTTTTGATGGGCAGTGTTTTGGAAAGCCCAAACAAGACGGTCGTTTTCGGGACACCGGGAGTTCGGTTTTCGGTTCGCGTGTTTTGGAAAGCCCAAGCAAGACGGTTCGTTTTCGAGGCGCCGAAAAGTTTTGCTGTTCGCGCTGTGTGAGTGCGAAAAGATATTCGTGTTCAGTCGAGGATGGATTACCATCTGGTGAGATCTTTTCATGCTTATGATAACACATTTTTTCATGTAAACGTTACTTTTTTGTAATATTCAATCAAACTTTGTATGGTTCGTCACTACAAGTGTCGGCATTATGCCTGTTTTATACAATTCTAATAAGCATAGAAACTTTTTGACATTACTTAAAATATTTTTTGAATAGTTCGACATTGTGAATGTCGACGTTTATTTTGAAACTTCTACCAAAGACTTTTCTTCTTGAGGCAATAAATGTTCAGTAAAACTTTGATGAAATTTTCAAACAAACTATGTATGGTTCTTCACTACAAGTGTCGGCATTATTCCTGTTTGATATAATTTAAAATATACGCATATATTTTTTTTCTTTTCGCCATTAATAAAAACTTCTTTTGAATGGTTCGACATTAAAGATGTTGACGTTTATTTCAAATCTTCTACCAACAACTTTTTGAGACAAAACTAAAAACTAGCTTTAAGTATAAACCGTATTTTTCCTCCTTATCCATGGATCGCATCACCGACCAAAGGTGACTCCCAGATCTTTTCCTCCCTCACTAATAAACACCCTTCCCGTGGTGATTGTGGAGATGCAGAGGTATTCTCGGTCTCTAGAAGCAACAATCATTACACCCTAACATTCCTTCCCCATCCCAACTGACTGTAAGGACTTGGCCGGCGCCGTTATTGATCAATAATATTAGATCTGCTAAAATTGCACTCCGAGAGTAAGCGGAAACTCCCATCCCTTATTCATTTGGATCGCAGTGCAATTATTACCAGTTCCGATCAATCACGGAGTAGCAACCATTGACATGTACAGTCAGTCTATGCTATGCTATGCTATGCTATGTCTCGAATTTTACACAAAATAATCAATTTGAATGATTAGATAAGTTAAAGTAGACGTTAAATTCTAACCAGGCTCAGAATGAGTGGGAACCAATTATAGTTTTCTTATTGTTCTACTAGAATATAACGGTTGATATTTACAGCAATGATAATGCCATTTATTTTTGATGATTACTGGATCTCGATAAGAACATTCGTGCAATACACTTAGGAAAATAAACATTTGAAAATCTTACCTCAAACATACCTATTGCACATTTTATCATTTCATAAAATTTTTGATTACTTCCATGTCCATGTAATGGTGACAAATGTGTATTGTAACTCTCATCCATTGGCGAAGTTGTTCTTCCGAATAGGAAAAGTAAGACCTTAAGCAGAAACACACAAAAAAAAGCATCTCACGACATTTCCAACCCGTTTCGAGCCAATTTTGACACTTGACATTTCCTCTGTCCTCTGTGCGTGTTCTGTGCAATGTTTTGCCCACCACTTCCCCTTCTTCCTATATGCAATTGCAGCAATGGCGAATGTTCCTGCCAATTACTATTCTGTCACCGCCGCGCAGTGCCGTCACTGACTGGTGCGCACAGCAGAACCCGTTCCATTTCCCCGACAATTGTCGTCCCATGGCAGAAGTCAATTGTTTTAACAACATCTCTCATCTGTCACCATTAGTCTCGTGTTTTTCTCGGGCGCGGAGACAAACCACTTGAAAATGTTTATCACGTTTCTGCGTGTTGACTTTGGGAACTGAAACGAGAATGTTTCGTAGAAGAATAAAAGACAACTACGAAGAGTGGTCCTCTCCTCCAGGTCCATCAGGTAGGTAGTTTTTGACAGGTTGCTTTATTTGCGGGATCGGAAGCGTCGTGCCTTAAAAGTTCTTTGCAGGTAGATCGAGATAAGAGAATATACGAAAACCATATAATTTAATTCAACAATACTATTCAATACAATACATCATATTGTGAAATAACAATAGAATTACATTATAATATATTGTTTTGAACAATTCAGTGTATGATAGTAAAACATAACCATAACTGAACCATTAAACATATTGTAAATGAATTTACAATATCTTAAATGATGCAGTTATGGTTTGTTTGAAATTCTGATTGTTCTGCATTATAAAATCAATTCAACAACACTGTTTTGCACGAAAAAAAAAACTGAAAGTGTAATAAATAAAAGCATGGACAAATAATTCAGTGTTTTGATACAACACTTGAAATGGTTTATTTTTATTTAACTATGAACAAGAATAATGTCGCTTTAACATTCAACTACAACATGTTTTATGGTAACCCATATGTCATATGGTACACTTATGGTTTATCCTATTAACTGAATGGTACGTTTCAATCCGGGCGGTACCGAGGCCGATCCGAGTAGATCTCCGATCAAAATGTAAACAAATCGAGTCGAGTTCATCATCATATGCTGCAATATGCACCGGGATGCAGTGAGGGAAGCAAACGGAAATTTGCATACCGTTGCAGTGCAGTGCGCAGCTCGTTTGTTTTCGTTCGCCATGGGTGTCACAAACAAAAACAAAAATATTTGAAGCATAGCACACGTAAAGTATGTGCCGTTTGTGTGTAGGAGGGGAGACAAAGTGACAGAGAGAGCATTCCGACAGTGTCTCAGGGTTTGAATTTATCTCATGTATGGGATTGTTCTGGTTGTGTGGGTGGCTCTTGAGCGATGGAATGCGGCTGAGTCGAGCGCGGTGAAAACAATAACGGAGTTTAAGCGATCGATGCAAGATGCAAGAAATTCGAAATTTTAAGGAGATGGTAGAGATTTGAAATTTAACATAGATATACACTGCCCTTCTACGCCTACTTGTCCCATGTTGTATGTAAACTTTATGGATCGCGGGACAAATATGCGTAGAACGGCAGTACATATCACATACACCCAATTTTTTTTTTGCACGGGGGATGCGTACCGTGCAAAAAAAGTTTTCAGTTCCAAATTTCAAAAACCGTGCAAAACAAGTAACACCAGTTCTCGACGTTTCATGCGAAAATAAGGTTTTGGTGGAAAAAAATGTATGGAAACTTTTTTTGCACGGCCGTTTCAAAAAATCCGTGCAAAAACAGAATCGGGTGTAGTTTTATTCTTGCTGAAATTAGAAAAAAAAAATCCTGAAAGTATTTAAACGAAAAAACAAAAAAAACGTGTTATTAGGCTCAGGTAACATTTGAGGTTTTGTCATGGTTTTCTAACTGACCTAAAGCCAAAAGCTCCACCAAGAAAGAATCAAGTGATTCCTTTGATTAGTTCTTCAAAAATTTCTGAAGTAATTTTCTAAAATTATTTTCAAAATGTTATTTTGATTGGAAACATTCAAAAGGAAATCATCACGCAAATTTCTCATCAAAATAATTGTTTATGGTTTCTTTTTGCAATGTCTTCGTTGAAAGGTATGTTTCAAGAAGTTTTTCATAGATTTTTCTGGAATTGTTTTACTAATAACTCTAAGAATCCCAAGTAACTTCTTGTTAAATCAGTTCAGTTTCAAGGTAATTAACAGAATCTCAAGTTCACGCTTCTTATTCTTGAACAGTGAGCAAAACACCGAGCAACAGATACAGTTAACGGTTGAAATCATTCCTGATTTAAAAATTTGCTGGATCGAATGCCAGTGGTCATATTGACCGCCATTATTTTTTTCATGCACGATTTTTTCTAATGACACGTACATTTTCTCAGGCAGTTAGTCCTTAAACACCCAGGAGAATTTCACGACAAATCTCGTCAAATAAAAAAAAAAAAAAAAATAATTTCCACGGTCTTTTTGCATCTGCAATAATTCTTATTAAATATCTCCAGATTAACTACCTAGAATTCCACAATGAAATTGCATTGCAGAAATTTCTCTGGAGGTTCCTCATGAAATAAATTCAAAGATTCCTGCAAAAATCTTTGATAAAAACTTTAAAAAGCTTCCAATATTTTTTTAGGGATAACTTCAGAATTTTAGATGACTTCCTTCAAGAGCTCCTAATTTTCACACCAACAAATGCTCCAAGAATTTTTCAAGCGATTCCTAAAACAATCGCTCTAGTGTTTCCTGAGCAATTTAATTCCCAGACAACTAAAATGTACGTACAACGAAATCACCTGGAGGCTTTGTATGTGCAAAAATTTCACTTATAGAATGACGAGAAAAGGCTTTCTATGTACAAAAGTGGAGGCGATATGCGTGCATACATTATGTGATGAATAACAACATACATTGCGAGTGTATAAATATTCTACTGTAATCTTATGCGGCTTAACATATGATAATAAATGTTGATTTGACAGCTGCTACGGATTGATTCGACTTACTTTGTACAAGTGTACGGGACGAAGCAAAATATACAAATGAACTCAGAAAAAAGTGTTTTAGGCGAGGAAACTCATCAATCTGACGAGTTTATCCACGGTGTTTTGCGAGTTTGATGTAATTAGTATGAATAAACGAGTTATAACGTGAATTTTTATGCGATTTCTGGTTGTCTGGGTTGGAATTCTTCCAGAACCACTTAAAAAGAATTTCCACGGATTTTGTAATTAGTTTATTGAAATCACAGAATTTTGATTTCTAGATTTTCAGAGATAGCCGTACGAAATAATCAAAAATTTGGTATCTTTATAGAACGTTACCAAAAGTCATGTAAGTATGACTAGAGGAATTTCTCCGGAGATTCCTTAAATATTTTTTGAATTCTTCAGAAATCCTCGAAAAAAAAGTGGACTTGGAGTGGTGCTGAGATTATTTAATTTTCAGATTCTTCCTTCGAAACTGACTGCAAAACCAAATCTTCAATAAATTTTAAGTTTGGGAAGTTTTAAAAAAACATTTGAAAATTTAGAAAAAAAAAAGAACTCACATGACATAGCATTGAGAAACTGGAGATTATATTGCAAAGTTCTTCCATGTGTTCGTTTAGACAACCTGTTTTCATTCTCGCACCATGACCTTCTTACCTATTTGTAAACAAACTGTGTACGATGAACTAAAACTACTCAAACTAAGGACTGTTCATTTTATAAAGTGGACAATTTGTTTATGCTTTATCTTTTTTATTTATGAATGAAATTGTAATCGGTTTTCTGTGCATCGTTTAACTATTATTCTACAATGCTATGAAAATACAAGATCATAGAAAATGCTTTTGGTTGAAGAGCTAAATAGTTTTTCCAAAAACTCCTTAAAGTTCAACATTATTTTTAGCAAAACAGAAATCCTCATTTTAATAAACAAATTCTATGTTTATATCCTTCACTATTCTACTAAACTTCCGTGAATCGCAAGTCAGTCCCATCTGTAAAAAGTAGGCATTGAGAAAATGGGCTGTGAAGTTTCCAAACTTGTTTTTCATACGAATATTCAAAAAATTCTAGAGGATTGGAACATGTTCAAATCTTTATGAATCTTTCAGGATTTGCTTTTAACTACGATATCTTTTCGAGAAAAATATAAAGATGATCAAAACATGGTTCATTTTTGTGTTACAAGGTGCAGAAATCTGTAGTGGGACTGATATGCGGTTACTTTTCATTATGGGACAATTTGACTTGCTGTTTTTTCCGAACAATTCATATTATCTTATCGGTGCAGCTGAAAAAGTATTGAAAGGGATGTTGAAAACTGAGCTCAACTCAATTTTGCCGAAAATACAGATGGGACTGACTTGCGATTCACGGCAGTAAAGGTATAGCTTAAAAAAATGATTTTTATTCCACCATTCTCTGACATTAGGTAACCTTAGTGATTTATCCATTTATGACCAAATTTGCTGATACGCCTTCCTTTCACTCCCAGCAAAAAAAAAGCGTATTCAAAACTAGTTTAGATTACTAAAGAAATTATATTCGAGTAAACGAGAGCTAAATCTTGAGTTTGAACCACAGTCTTAAGTATAAATTTTACTCTTTATAGTAAGTTTACTAAAAAGTCTCATACTTTTAAAATCATGTACGCATATTTATCGATCTACAGCAAATTGTAAACGGGTTTCTCCGAATATTCCAATTGGTAATCTTAGAATAACATATAATGAAAATAATATGTGGAAAATAAAATCGATTTCATTACAGCAGTGTTGCCAATTTTGATGATTGTCAATGTGCTTTGAAAGGTCTTCTAAGAATAAAGCTATTGTGTTTCTGTTGTGCTTTAAATGTGACGTGGGGACTAAATAAGTAACTCTATGAAGGCGTAAGTTATTTTTCATACAAATACTATATTAGCACTTCCGTCGGGACGTACTTTAAACCAAAAAAATGTACTCATTTCAGTTTCCTTCAAATTTAAAATATTTTTCTCTAAAAATATACGGGAAAAATGATTTTATTATATCTGTAAAATTGTTGCTTCAAAAATAACTTGATTTTTTGCTTCAGGCTTCTGATTGATGATGCTTTGGAAGGACAAGCCTTTTATGAAAAAAAAAAAATATAAATCGTCGAATTTTCCAGCCAGTTTCTAGCAATCATTGATTTTGATAACCTCCAAAAATCGATCGTTCTAGTCGTTGTTCCATATTCGTGTGAAATTTAATTATTTTGGAGAATTTTTATTATCAAAACATTGTACAATACTAATTGAACGATGATAAATTAAAAAAAAATACAGCATGCACAAGGTGTCCAGTCCATTTTATTAAATGACAGTCCTTAAACTAAAAGGCGAGCTGTCATTATGTTATCCGTCTTTTAATAAGCAAAATTTTATGTTTGTAATTTTCATCGATTTCTCGTGATGTATATGTGCGAAAGACATTGCGAAAACTAATCAATTTTACCCCAAAATACAGTACTCAAGAAGGTTATGTGTTCCATATTAAAATTAAGGATTAACACCCAGAATTCCTGTGATAGTCAATGCTCCATTTTTGTTATCCTGTCAAAAGAAGTTTAGTAGTTTCTTTAAGTATTATCGTTCTAGGAAATCTTTCAGGCATTATTATTGTGCATATTCTATTAAAAATCCTGGACGAGTCCTTAGAGGAAATTAGACTTGAGTCAAAAATAAAATATTGTAGATATTTTCAAATAATTTCATTAAAAAAGAATAGACGAGCAAAAATTTAAAAAAAAAATGTGCTCACAAAACGTTAAGCATGTGGAAGCAAGCTTTGGAAACTTTTAGGAAAATTCGAAACAAAAATCCAAAACTTTTAGAAAAACCAAACATTCTTGCTATTGTATGTTCTAGAAGAAATCTATCAGAAGTACTTGGAAGAATTCTAAGAGAATTTCCTGAAAGAATTATTGGAGGATTTTTATCTCAATGCAATCCCTGTCCGGATTTTTGGATCATTCCAAGGTTATAATTGATTTAATATTCTTTGTTAAAGTTTGGCAAAATCTCAGAGAATTTATTAGGAGTTATTGATTAATAAATTTTGTGAGAAAATAATGGTCATCAAGAAAAAACAAATTGAGATTAAGTTTGGAGATATTCCTATGATTTTTTGAGGAAATCGCAGAGAGTCTGTTGTTTTTTGTTTTTTTTTTATATTATAAGATGATTTTTTTTACATTGAAATAACTCGTTGTATATTTTCATTAGTGAAAAAGTTTTTAAAAACATAATTTGAGCAATAAGAGTACTTTTGATTGATCCGGAGTTTTCATGTGAGTACCACTTTGTATTCTAATTATTTTTGTTCTATGGCTGTATCGGTCATGTGACTCAAAGGTAAAGGGAGTCTATAGAAGCAAATGATGGAAACGAATAGGTGCATAGGCGTCGCAAGGGAGCGACAAGATTGAAATTTAATTAGGTGGTGAAAATTGAGCAAGCCATTTTAAAGTCAGTAAGCATCGAAGCGTCCTGTATTTTGCCTAGCTTCTCTACTGGAAAAGGGTTGGCTCAAAGCTTTGAGCTTTGCTACCAACACAGGCCTGAGCATTCTGGTAAGAATTTCTTTAAGGATTATATTTGAAATTCTTTCAAAGAATTATTTGTGCAAAATTTTCCCAAGGATTGCTTTAATCAGATTCTTTCAAAAATATTTAAATACTAGTGGTCCCGGCAAACTTCGTCTTGCCATCAAGACAGATTAGTTTTCTCCTGTTTTCCCTATTATTCAGGAGACTTACAAACTTTTTCTTCAAACCAACACGTTGGAACTCTGGGCAAATGCAACAGAGGAATAATCATGTAAATCCACTCATCCATTCTCAAGCCACTTCGTGGCATACAAACACCATTCCATTTTTATTTATATAGATAGGGTCAGGCGGGGCAAGATGAGCACCCTAAGGATAAGCGCGATTTAAAAGGTTCTTATTTTGGTAAAATTGGAAACCATCCTTATCTTTTACATTATTACTTTTATCTCCTACAATTTGAAATAAGTGATAAATACTTTTCCAAATATTACATTAAAAATAGCTTTTTTTATCATCGGTCAAAACCAATCCGGGGCAAGATGGCTACCCTCATAAAAAGATTAAATTTACCAAAGAGAGCTATTATTTTCAATGCTTGTTATATCCGAAGATATTATCTTTATTTTCAGATGGTATTTATCACCAACTAATTTTACATGTTTTTATCAAACAAAAAATAAATTTTAATAAATTCCTAAGATTTTACTTAAAACACGAATATTAAACACATTTAGCCCACAGCTAAATGTGGTTCTATAATTTTAAATGATAAAATCTTATATGAAAGGTTAAATTTTTGGATTACTATGTATTTTTGACCATATTTACGTTGTGTTTTTGACTTTTTAGTTGAAATTCAGAGCCGTTATATCAATTTAATGATGTTCATCAGAACCGCAAATAATTGATTGAAAAACTTCGGTAAGATCGACACAAACAATATCAATATCTGGATTAATAAAAAAGCTTGATACCCCACAATATTCAAAAAGAAATTTGAAGTAGCTCCATAGAAATAAATTTGGGATATTTCCGAACACATTTTAATAAATATTTCTAAACGACTTTTTAAGGAATCCCGGATTTTTTGGAAGTATCTATGGAGAAGTTTCAGCAGAAATCATTGGAAAAAGTTTAAAAACAATCTTTCGTAAATACTCTGGTAAAAAGTTAAGAAATCCTGAGAAAGTTTATGGAAGAATTTGAAAGGATTTTTTTTCTAAATATCTCAGGAGAAACTGTGTAGAAATTCTTTGCTAAAATCCTAGAAAAAAAAATCTAAAATAATCACTGATGGGTATTCAAGAAGAAACATTTTTATAATCCACAAAATGATTGCTTTGAGAAGCCATTAAAGTAATCTTATAAAGTGCTACTAGAAAATATTCTTGAAAATCCGTGCAAGAATTCTTAGAAAAAAAATCGAAGAAATCCAAGAAAGAACTCTTTGATAAATATCTCAAAGCAATATAACAGATGGAATTTGCGAAGAGATTGCTAGCTAAACCACTTCACAAGTTCTGCTAGAGAACTGTTGCTGTAATGGACAACTCATTCATTTATCTTAACCCGGGTTTTCCATTCTGCAGTCCGCGAACCCGTAGGGGGCAGTGAAGACATCTAAGGGGGTCCACGAAACCGTTGTAATAAGTGCCATTTTTCTATTGATGAATAAGGAGTGTATCGAAAAGTAGTCGCAAACATTCAAAACGGAATACCTCAGAGCATAGTTGATCTTTTTGAAACTTTTTTTTTTTCAAGCAATTAATCATTATGTCATGTCAAGTGTGGAAGAATCTAAAAAAAATACTGATAACTATGTGTAGGATCTCAGTATGCTAGGTTAATCTTAGTAGCCTTGACTAGCTGTAGAAATTAATGACAGAGAATAAATATTCATTCTTATTCAAACCACCATACAATCAAGACTGGTTTTCCCTCCTACACTATGCGGTCCTAATAATTACAAGGTTTCTTAAGCATTAAAAACAAAATCTTGCACAAAATGACATTTTTAAAGTGTTTTCTGGAAATTAGACGGTTTGTATTGAACAATTTGCTTGAATTCTATGGGAAAACTGTTCGCTTCATACACAACGTTAACCCGTATCCACCCAGCAAATGTAAAAAAGTTCAAAATGCTGCCATTTTGTCTATTTTTGACGGATTTCCTTCGTTCTAACTCCAATGAAATGTTCACTGGTCCGGAGTTTCTCCGGACTGTCACTGGGTCAAATCGGTTAAAAATGAACCCAACTTCCTTTTTCGTCAAATTTTACCCAGTTTATTGGTATAAATCTGACTTCAATTCAACTTGTTTCTAGAGTTTCGACTAAGAATGTCGAAGGAAATCCGGAAAAATTGACGAAATGGCAGTATTTTGAACTTTTTTCCATTTGCTGCGCGGATACGGGTTAAACGGATAAAAAAAATGTTGCTCTAAACAACTAAATTATTGGAATAGGGTCCATTTTTTAAAGTAAAGCTCGGCCATATACAGCTGCAATTAAATAGAGTACGACTTTTTGCTTATTTACTTCCTTGTTATTTATAGAAACTTTATGTAAAATTTTGAGCATTTTTTTGTTTAGTTTCAGTAGATTAATACCCTAAAAATCCCACTTTTCAACTTTTGAATTTGTTCTCAAATTAAATGATATTTCATATTATTTTATATATTTTTGTCAACAAGTATAATTTTACCTCACCATATATTGGCGGAGTTTCTTGCTGGATATCTGACATATTTTGAAGTGTTATTAGTGAAATTGCAACAAATTTTTGTGCAACGTATTGCAAGTTTAATTGAAAAGTTTAAAGATTATTCAAAGCAGCTTACAGAGGTGGAATTCTTGCATACTTTAAAATCGCAGATTCTGGTGAAAGCCATGGGTATACCCCATGAAATTTTTCAAATCGTATACAAAAAATTAACGACGTTTCTCTGATATGGCTTGATAATAGGTACTTCAGCAGTTAATTTTAAAAAAAAATTCTAGTTGAATTTTTAGTTGAAATTTTGTCCACTAACAGATTTTTTTTTATTTTTGTATGATGTTTTAGAGATTCCAGATACTTGAGACACCTAGGATACTTGTTCATTCTTAATGAATCTTGGAAAAGTTTTCATAGGTTTTCACTTTTAGAGATCCCTGAGAAGCTTGCATAACTTCAAAGGGGGTTTTAACTTCAAAAGGTTGAGAACCCCTGCACTATGCCAGGGACGCAATCTGGCGGGACAAAATCATTCCCGGCATATGGTGTTTTAGGCAAAAATTTTCTAATAACGAGGACTATCTACTGAAATAAATGGATAGTTCGTTAATCGTCCGCATAGGGTGCGCCACAATATAACTTTTTACTGTGACGCTCTAGAGACATGGCATACTTTGTAGAGTTGTTCATTTTGATAAAATAAACAACTCGCTCGAAGACGTCCAAATTCCACAGCCTACTGTTTTCGAGTTATTGGCAAAATAAGACCAAATTAGTGAAAAAACGGGGTTTTCACCGAGGTTGACATTTATTGAGAAACATGTAGTATATTTTTTTTGCTGGTAAAACTATAAAAAAAAAAAACTTTATTCAAAAAACTGCAATAATACGACGCTTATAAATTAGGAAATAATGAAAAAGCTTGAAAAATAGAGCAATTTTTGAACCTTAATTTCTGTCAAAGCGCAAAAAATCGCAAACAAATTTTCATGTAACATAGAAAAACACTAAATAAAGTGGATGTCAAAATTTCAGAGAGGTATATTTTGGTGTTTTTGGGTATTTTGCACTGATCCTAACCTAGAAATAAATTAGCTGTTTCAGTCAGTCTTTCAAACAATCTAGGATTTGTTCAAACATTTGTAACAAATCCAGAATTTTCTTACAAATTTGGTATCCCTGTGCTGACGTTTACATGATTTCTACCGTAACATTTTAATAGAACTTATCTAACATTAAGAGTCTCTCTTTGTTCACTTTCTCTTTAATCAATAACTGAGTCACATTAACCTCTTCTGTAGCGTTTTTTTTTGTATGAATGCTAGCCAAGAACATTTTTTTTCGATCTTTAATAAAAAAAAACTTCCTAAAAGCTTTTGTATTGAATCGAAAGAAAGCGAGTGAGACGAGAATCTTCCATTGTTACATAGGTCCTTTGGTAAAATTCAGCGAGAAATACTTTCAATGAATTTCAAATGAAACCGAGAGAGAAAGACGATCCCAACCGACTGCGGAGTGGATTCAGTCGCCCGATTTCCATTGCAAATGCAATGATCCTCGCGCCGGATTAATTTTATGTTTATGTTCTCGGGAATAAACACGAACGATGGAACGCGCGAGCAAGCGAACGATGCCAGCACAACATCGTCGTCAGCAGGTTTCGTTAATGTTACGGAGGATTGTCGTATGTTTCCGTCGCTTCCCCGAGCTCTGCTCGGGCAGTTGCACGCGAGATGATTGCATTCGGAGAATGATGACTGGACATTATGGGTCTCCTCTTTTAGTTTTATCGGTGGGCTTCCGTAGGACTTCGCGTGTGGTCTCCCGGTGGCGGTGATTAATTTTAAGCACTGGAACTAACGAGTTGAACTCTGCGGTCCGGGGAGTTCGCGCGCAGATCGCGATTGAATTGCAAAGTGTGCCATTATGGGGTTGAACGCGCAATACTACAACCTACTGTACTGTGTTATCAAGTGGTGACCTAAGCTGGGCTTATCAGCTTGAAGGCTTGAGCGTTCTGTCGTATTCTAACATTACCGCGATCAGTTGCATTCGATCACGAAATTATGAAGGGCGTTGTTCTAGTTTTGGCACTGCTTTTGCCGATTGTTTGTCCACACTACGCAGCACTGGTGCGCACGAGGAAGCCGCATAAACATAAGGAATGTGGAATACGGAAGATATCCACGCAGGCACTGATCGTGCAAGGTTCTGACACGGTCCCGGGAGAGTGGCCTTGGCATGTGGCTGTCTATCACGTCAGCGATCGAGGTCGAACGAGAGAGTACAAATGTGGAGGTACGTTGATCAACAGAAGCTTTGTGCTGACAACGGCTTCTTGTGCAAGATACGGTGTTGACAAGCCTGAAGGGGCTATTCTGGTAGAACTTGGTCAGCACAATTTGCGGGAATCGTTCGCTCAGACGCAGCAATTCCCGGTTATCCGTGCGATCGTGCACGAAAGCTACCAGCAAGGAGAGCACAAATACGATATCGGAGTATTACAGTTGAAGACTCTGGCGAACTACTCGGACTACGTTCAACCAGTATGTATGCCCAGACCCAGCGAGAAAATAGAAGACTACGAGGATACGCTGGGAACAATAGTCGGTTGGGGATTCTTCGAAGCTGGCAAAATCTCAGACAAACTGCAGAGTGCTCAAGTTCCGGTCATTTCGATTATCACATGTCTTCAGAGTGAGCGGGACTTTTTCGTTCGGGAGATCTACGACGGAATGTTCTGCGCAGGGCGACAAAACGGTAAGCTAATTTGAGTGGCTCACCTTTCATCGATCATAACCACAATCTTTCCCTCCAGGAACGACTCCTTGCTTCGGCGACGCCGGTGGCGGAATGTTCTTCCGCACCGGTCGAACCTGGACCCTGCGTGGGATTATCTCGTTCACCAGCCAAGTCTACACGGAGACGGCCGGCTGCAATACGAGCAGCTACTTCGGTCTGGTTAACGTGGGTCACTTTCTACCCTGGATCGAAACTACGATCGCGAGCCTCCGAAGCGGCGACCGACGGACAACGAAATAATGATCGATCGGTCGATCGTATGTTTTGACGGTGCCGGCAACCACCACCAACCGCGCCACGACGAACTCTCGGATAAGATCGCGCGCTGTCCGTTGTTGCCTCGAAGAGAGAGAGAGGGGACCTTTTGTTCTCTCTGCACTCCTTTTTACTCTAATAACAACAATATTTTGATTACAATCCATTTTGGAAGCAAAATCCAAGATTTAAAGCGAATTATTGATATTTATCCGCTTTCAGCATTCTTCTGTTTCCTCGATTTTTTCGCTTTGGTTCCGTCTTCGAGCGGTTGCCGTCAGCGGCGTTGCTAGGATTGCTCTGAGGGGGGGTGAAGTCATTGAAAGATTTTTTACATATTTACTCAAAAACTACCGTTGTTGACAGCCTCCGCACTTGCTTTGTGTGGTTAATCAAAACAAATTTGAATGAAACGTCAGACCCAGAGGCGCGTCCACGTTCGGAACCATGGGTAGGACAAACGTTGGCAAATATTTTGTGCACAGTGAAACTGAGAAAAATTTCAACCCTATGGAATCCTAGACTGGGGATTTAAATTGACTATATTAGAGGGGCTCAAACACAAAGGGGTGTTAGTGTCAACACAAGAAATAACATAATTCTTGACTTATTTTGACTTTCATACAATTAGTATAGAATGAAAACTTCAAAGAGGATTTTCTCAAAACAAGGGGCATTCGTTTCTGCTGAAAAGTAGATCCATGAGGCACTTTTGAAGAATCCTGAAGTAACCTCATATGAAACAAGTGAAATCTTTAATGTCACTCTGTATGAACAATGATCTCTGAAATAACGCCAGTACTCTTGAGAAAGTTTTAGAAGATTTCCTAGATAATTTGCTAAGATAATCTAAATAATCAATCGAGTCACGGGATAGTATTTCACAGGGTTTTCTAAAGGAATTTCTCGGCATTGGACAGAATCTTCAAAGAGATTTAATGTAGGAACGATTGGAGGAATTATTGGAAAACTTGTTGGAGTATTGGCTGATGTGAAATCTAAAATAACCTTGTGAAATTGCAAGGGAATTTTTTGGGAAACTTTTTAAAAAATGATTAGAAAAACTGTACGAGTAATATTTGGATGAATTGCTAGAGAAATTCCTAGAAAACAATAGATTTTGTTAGATAGAACCTCTTGAAGAATATTGGATTTCTGGGAGGAATTGTGGATGAATACTTGATGGAATTCACATGAACCTGCGGAGAAATTCTTGCAGGGTTTTTGAAAAAACCCACAGCTTTTTTTAATCTCTGAAATAAACTTTTGAAGATTTCCTCGGGAAAAATTCCGTAGAAATCTTAGGAACATCTTCTGGAGTAACAACTGGAAAATTCAGTTAAAGGATTAGTAAAAAATTATCTGGTGAAAATTCTAAGATAGTTTTGGGAAAGAAAATCAAGGTAATACATTAGAAACTTACTGGAGGTAATAGCTTTGGAGTTCTCAAGGATTTCCTGGAGCAAATTCTGGAGATTTTTTTCTGAACATCCTTTGGAAAATCTCTGGAAGAATTTCTGGGAGAATTGATAGAGAAATATCTAGAAGAGTTTCTGGAGAGATCCCTGTGCGAGACCCTGAAAAAAATCTAAATAAAATCACTATGATAATTCCTGAAGCTTTTCCTTGAAGAATCGGAGACAAAATTCTTTAAGAGCCTGTTGAAACCGTTATAGTCTGTGAAGGTTTCTTAGTAGCCTGTGCAATTTTGCATTAGAATTCAATGCGAGCAGAATTAGCAATGTACAAAACAAATTTGACAAAAATAGATAAAAGCAATTGACAAAAATAGATCAAACTGCTCATCATTACAACCAGTAAGGTTGTTCTAATTTCCTAGATTACAAATTGATGAACAGCCAAAATTCTGTGAATTTGTGTAGTTTTTTTTCTTTGCTCCGAATCAGAAGAAAATGAATATTCTTGAAAAATATTTCATCATGCAGAAATTCAATCAAATATTTAACTGGAACTTCTTTAACGATCCTGAAAAAAAACTTTCAGAAATCGTCATAATCTGCTTTGAATATTTTTTATGAATAATGCCACAAATATAAGTAGGAATTTCATCAAATCGTTTTTCAGAAACTAACTGTGGGAGTTCTATAGAAATAGTTTTGAAAACCGTCAAGAAATTCAGCAATACTTTGATAGAATATAGCAAGAATGGTCGCACTTTCAGAACGGGACTCTCATGGCAATTTGTCTCAGATCATTTTCAGGGTTTTCCGTAGATATTTTTAAGAAACCATTTATTTATTCATTCAAAAATGCCATGATGGATTGCTTCATTTGTTCTTCTAACTGTTAAAGAAGTTTCTTGCAACAATTCTTACAGTTAGTTTCCTATTGATATTCTCAATCGTTCTTCAGACAAATTCAAGCTTTCTGATGATTTTGTTTTTTTTTGTTGATCGTGGGTAGGACAATCCTTTGACTGTCCTACTCAGGTCTTTTTGTGCGTAGTACATGTCCTACCTGTCCTACCCACTTCCCGCGCCACTGGTCAGACCATTTCTCTAGACTTAAAAAACGGTCAAATACGATCAAAAACAGCCAAAGAAGGTCGTAAACGATAAAAAACGATCAAAACATCCAAACAATAAAAAAGTAAAAAACACCATTGTATAATTTTTAGATTGTATGATTTTTTTTAGAGAAGTTCCTTAATATTTGGCATTGTGCAGCTTATTATTTTTTTTTATATATGGCCTCAAAAAACAAGATGGCTCCCTAACAAATTTTATATAGAGACTGTCGGTCTTGGCTACGTCCATGCGCACCGTCGATTCGTTTATTTTCTTTGGCTTTCTACCGACCGATCGAGCCGCGGTCAGTACTTGAGAAGCGCCCCCAACTCAACAGGCGAAAACCTCTCATTCAAATGAGAACAACAACCGCCGCGCTCTGAAGTGGACCCACTCGGCTGTTCCAAAGTGTGTTTCGAAAACCCTTTCTGGTCCACTTTTTAGTACTCGCATTGATGCGACAACACGCACAAGATAACCTCAATTTCAGCGGCGGATGCGAACCGGTTCATCGCCGATGCGCCCTTTTCCGGAAGACAATGCAATGCGATCGCAGCAACCATTGGCGGCCCTTGTTACAGTTTTACGCCCTCGCTTATGGCTGGCAACCACACTGACCGGTGTCGCCGCCGCCTACGCATGTAATTGAGTTTCGCAACACGTTTTGCACCGCCCTCGCAGAGTCCCGAGTCGCGATTCGAGATGACGCAGCGCTCGTGCCCATAACCTCAACTGTGCTGTTTCTGCTCCCGCCCGGTGCCTTCGGGGCAAAAGTCCATAAATAATGGGCCGATTTCTGTGTTTCTGCGCACACGAGGAGTGCACAATAGTCGGGATCCATAAAAAAGAGGTCAAAACTGCTGATTTATATAATCTCGCGTAACTTTTCAAAAGGATCTATCTAACATTGAGAGACTTTCTTTGTTTACTCTGTCTCTAATCAATAAGTGAGCCACATAAACTTCTTCTGTTGCGTTTTTTATATGAAACGCTAGCCAAGGACGTTGTTATGATCGAAAGAGAGCGAGAGAGGAAATAATCTCTCATTGTAACAAAGGTCCTTTTGTGAAGTTCAGCGATTTGCCAAACGTCAAATCGTTTGATCCCTACCAGACAATAGGCCTTTTCATGTGGCAGGTCCGTCTATGCATTTGTTTACATCGGTGGAAGACCAGTGCTAATACGGGCCTGTCATTTTCATAGAAAAACTGTCAAAGAGCTTCCGGATTAGCTGATTTGAAACGTCATGTGGAAAGGCCTATAGTGCTCATAAAAAGCTGGATTTAAGGCATTCTTTATTTATTTTTGACAAAAAATAATTTTATTTTCAACCATTGTGGAGCGTGGAGTTTTGCGCAGAAACCAGACAAAACTGACCAATACGTGACCTATGCTCTCCGGTTGGTGGCTGTTTTTCTGAATTATCATAAAATCTCAATTGCGGCGTTTTGAGTGTCGCCGCGGCCAAATCTTCGCCGAAAAAAAAATGAGCGTTGATGGCTTACAATCGATTCGAGTATGTTAATTTTTGTCAGTGGTTGCAATTGTTTCGGACAAGACACGATGGATGATTAGCAGTTTTTTTGATTGCGGATTGAAGGGCTCAAAATGTGGGTAATTTTGATCAAATCGCGGCTTGAGTGACGCGTGAATGAGCCGAGAAGTGGCACTCAGTGTGTAAGTTTGTTGGATAAATGATTACACAGTTAAGATTTATCAATAGGGTTCTAGAACCTTGTCGCAATTTTAGTACCAAACGCTTAAGGTGATTATAAAACGAAGCCAAACTTTGAATTTTCATGTGCACAAGACGAGAGAATCTGACAATAGTTCGCGTTGAAAACCAATCAAATTGCTTGCTTGCTGGTGGTGACCAATGGGATAGATTTTCTACGCGGAGCGCTGTTTCGTTCTCAAGTCTTGTGCTCTTGAAAATTTGAGGTTTGGCTTCGTTCTATAATCACCTTAACCTCAAATTTGTTCCAGATTCCATATTCTTCCTACCATTCATTTCGCTAAAACACATGTTTTGATCGACATTTCCTCACCTCGTTGTTGGATTTGAACCAAAAGCAATTCCCTCGGTAGAAAATCTCAATTAACATCTTGTAACGCCCCCAGACAATGTGTGTGTGCTGTACGCGCCTCATTCAAGTCGCAAGTTGTCGGGCTCATTCTTCGGCGCAAATGGATAAAAACTCACGCAAACCGAGTGCTACTACACGGCACGGAAAAGCATCGACGCAACAAAACACGCCTTGTGTCTGCGGCTACATGATTGATTCGAGCTGCCTCATTTTCAATTCCATGCGACGTTGATGCCGCCACAATCGCGCCGGGCCTGTAGTTCACACAACGATAATGATCTCATAATTTTCTCTATTGTGTAAAACCAGAGACATTTGTCATTTGTGCGTGGCAGTGTTGCTGGAAAGTTCCATTGCGATCGGTATTCAAAAGTGTTGCCAGTTTTAATAAGCTTGAACATTATTCTTCGTTTTCCGTGTAGGAAAGCGTTGCCAGTTATGCGAAAATGGAAATTAATGCTCAAAATTATTGAACACTTTTCAAAATTATTAAAACTGGCAACACATCACAACACATAAGATAAGTCAAATGCATTGTAAATATTGTCTGGACGTCCAGATTTTTGTAAAAGGAGTTACAAAAATTCGGAAAATAAGGCCAAATCATAAAAGTTGGCAACGCCGATTTCAATCGGTGTTGGGAAGAGTTGCCAGTTTGAAGGATGAGTTATCAGAAATGAAATTTCTGAACCATTTAGATCATTATTCCTCATCTTCGTGAAACCAGCAACAATGCCTTCCCGCTGAAATATATGAGTGACACTTTATTAGTGTCCATTATTGGTCGTAAGCGGGTGCGCGATCAACCAACCGTTGGAAATCTTTTTCCGACGACCGACCATTTAGTTGTGCTTACTTTGGTTATTAATTTTGCGATTCCCAATAATTTATCGGATCTTCCTCGGGGAGAAAAAAAATGAGAGGGAGGACACCTCATCTCGTGGTTCGGTTTCATCGGATCCGTTGTTCAAGGACTGCCACCAGCGGTGATTGTAATTTATGCAAAATCGTCGCAATTTTTTTCTGCACTCCGTATGGAACTTCTTCGGACCAAAGCAAGGTGGGGTGATGCAGGTATTGGAAGATGAAAAATGACCTTGTGCTGGTTTTTGTGGTGCAAATTTTTAATTTATTGCAGAGGTAGGGGGTTTGGGGATCGAATCCTTTCACGCTGTCGATTCGATTTCGGCGAGGGAGAAATTATGAGATGACTAGCACTATTTTTATCTCTCCTTAACGTTCAAGGATACATCATCGCAATCCTCGTCAACATCGAAATTACAAAAGCAGTTTTTCTGATCAAAGCTATTTTTTTTTCTCTGAAAATATGTTCACTTTTTTTAGGAAGGATAATAGAATACTGTGAACATATTTCCATGTAAGCTTTGTTGATTTTGAACGAAAACACTGCTCTTAAAAATTCTGAAATTTATGACAGAGACTGTCCCCTTTAAGAAGTCAATTTTTTTATTTGTATGGAAATGTTAGTTTCTGCACAAGTTCATTTCAATACACATTACATCCGTTGTTCAGAGGATCACCTTAAAAGAAGAACAATGAACTTATCGATTTAAGTGAATTTTCTTTTTTTTTATCTCTATTGACGAGATTTTTAGCCCTGGGCTAGTTTATCTCGGGACCAACGGCTTTACTTCCCTTCCAAAGGAAGTTGCCACTGAATTTTATAGTAACTATCTCGGGGATGGGATTCGATCCCAGGTCCTCGGCGTGAGAGGCGTGTGTTCTAACCACTATACCAGGTCCGTCCCCAATTTTTTCTGGTTGAATTTTTCTGGTAATTATAAAATTCTTCTTAAAAAAATTCCCATTGCTTTTCAAAATAAATAGATCGATTAGAATCATGTGTAAAGCATTAGATGCTCTTTGGCTAGATTATCACTACAAAATTAAATGAAGATCAAAAAATATCAATCAATAAATTAAAAACAAACAATATAATCAGATTTTCTATAGGATTGTATAACTCACAGACCAGTCTATGCAAGCCGCACTCCCAAGTGGTACATACCTGAAAATAGAGAAAAAGTGAAAATTAAAATACGATGCCATATAAACTTTTAAGCAAATCTCTAAATACAGTCGACTCTCTATAACTCCATATTGAAGGGACCATGTAGTTGAAGATATAAAAAAACAAGGCAACTGTGGTTCAAAGAACTGTCGATATGGCCATATCATCTGTCATAAGTATCTCATATTTCTTAAGAGTGTGTGGTCTTTTGATTCTGTAGCATGTTCCTGTGGTGGGGGCGAAGGAATCAAGATCAATCGTGTCCAGTTCGCGTTGTGCGAGTGCGAAAAGATATTCGTGTTCAGTCGAGAATGGATTGCCGGCTGGTGAGCTCGTTTCATGCTTATACAATATTTTCTATGGCCGACCCAATTATTTTTACAGAAAAAAATGTTTGTTCGATCTAAAATATTGATTTTCATGAAGCATTTAAAAACAGTACCTATTCAAAATGCCAAATGAACGGGACAGAACGAACCAAATAATCCTACCCCAAAATTGAAGTAAGACGCACCAAAATATTGATGTACGCGCAAACAAATTTTGTTGTTTAATTTACCGAATCCATGGTACCTGCCCTAAAGATTTTCAACCGACTACAAAAATCTGTTAAGTTTACTATAATCTGGTACAAATCACTGAGCAGTGCAGTATATTAGACCATGTCCATAGTAGCCTCCACTTCAAAGCATTGTATTTCAATCCGTGACACTCACCGTACAACACAGTATGGTCAAAAATATAATGCCAAACTTGTCAAATCAAGAATGTATTTAACTACTAGTGGTCCCGACAAACTTCGTCTTGCCATCAAGTAGGCTGTTGTATACGCTATGGGTCGTCCCATACAAAATGACAGTTCCGTCCACTCTCGTTTTTTCGACTTTCCCGTTGAATATCCTGGAATTGTTATACGCACAAACACGTCGGAACCCTTGACGAACAAAACGGAGAAATAATCATTCAAATCCGTTAACCCATTCGTAAGCCATTTCGTGACATACAAACCCCATTCCATTTTTATTTATATAGAAGATAAATACTACAACTATGGTTAAATAAACCGAACATAATATCTTATCTAGTGATGTTGACTATGTTTTGGTAGATTAATATAGTCGGTTGAAAATCGTTGGTGCAGTTCTTAATTTTACCTTGGATTCAGTTTCTACAATAAAATTCATTTCAGTGTAGAATGCACTGCACATTGGTCCCGAAGCTTTATCTAGGAAGACAAAAATGATTGCGCCTAAAGCGTCAAATATCTCATTATTCGTTTTCTTTACCATATAAATTTCGCTTCATTGTGAATATATTTTAAGGAGTTGATTTTTTATGAATACTTAGTATGAAACACTTTCAGAACTTTCAATTTTGCACATTTTTGCAGAAGGCACCAAAGAGCTATCTCGATTATTTTTCAACTCATGGACGATTTTCGTTTAAAAACATATTGTTTTCAAAATTTTGTTAATCTTTTCCAACAAAAAACGTCCTTACAGTTTTTTTCACCATAAGCAGAGAAAAAGATAATCTTTCTAATAGTAACAAAAGATTGAGAATACGTTTGCGCCTTTCAGAGATATCGGCATTTGAAAACAACCATTTTTTCGAAGATAACTCCACAGACAAACAGACGTCACACTCTCACCATTGCCCATCGACCACCTTTTAAACGGTCGATACAAAAATATGCTAGGTGGCCAATCCGCCACCCGCAGCGCTTGCATCGTTTTAGTTCGCGTTTGACGTTTACACACTACCGCCATCTGTTGGTTCGTCGGCCAAACACACTAATTTTAGCATTGGGCGTACATGTCCTAGTGACTTTGATTTTGATCGACATTTGTTCTAAGTGTTACGTCTGTTTGTCTGTGATAACTCTGTAACCATAAGAGATGGAACATGCAATATAAGTTTCGTTGGCAAAAAGTTGCGCAATAAAAAGTTCTAAAAGTGCTCGGAACAAAGTTTTTGCGAGAAATTATTGTATAAAAAGTTATCAAGGAAAAACTGATTTTTCAGTACCACCCTAACTAAAAAAATCATAACTCTCGAACCATAAGAGGTAGAAATTGGGGTTCATCGGAAAAGTTGCTCCAAATTGGTTGTTCCTAAATATTGTAGAAAATTGTATAGGCCTAAATGCGTCAGCAAAAAAGTTTAAGGTTCGATGTTGTAAACCATGAGAGCCACCCTAATTTCACATCACTAAAAAAAATGTCTAAAAAATGTTGAGAAATTTTGCCGAAGACACCGTATATCTAAAATTGACGGTTTAGGCGCAATCATTTTTGTCTTCCTAGATGTGGCTCTGGGACCAATGTGCACTGTTAGATTGTCATCGTACTGTGGAGGTGCTCTGATGCTTGAAATTTTTCGATATTTTAGTTGATGACATAGGCAGAAAAGTCGGTTCATCTGACTATAAATATTGGACTATTGGTATAGAAAATTAACTTAATTCTTAATTTAGTAATTCAAGATGGCGATCTCCAATTTGAGACAATCATTGAAAACCCATGTAATGTAATTTTTGGAACGGGCACGACGAGAAAATGATGAAAATCGATAAAGGGCGCCATTTTGAAATCCAAGATGGCAACCTTCGGTTTGGGAAAATCCCCTTGCAATATGGCTATTTTCGGAACGAGCACGACGAGGGGATGACGAAAATGGATGTTCGACGCCATTTTGAAATCTGAGATGGCGTCGTTCGGTATGGGAAAATCGTTGAAAACCCATGCAATATGAGTATTTTTGGAACGATCACGACTAAGGGATGACGAAAATCTAGGTCCGACGCCATTTTGAAACCCAAGATAACGACCTCCGGTTTGGGAAATTCTTTGAAAACCCAGGCAATATGGGTAGGAGTTCCTGGAGTAATATGCACTGTCGAGGCAAAACGCACCTAGCCTGGAAAAACAGTTTTGATTGAAAAACGCTATGCAGATTTATGAAATGCTGCAAATAGTGGACACCCTGAGAATTTGATATCGCTTGAATAACTTAACAGGGAGATTCAACAATAAATTCAAACAGCATGGTTCTGATGTAGCTTTTCCGATCATTTCGGGTGCAATTTCGAAACCTTTAACCATAGAACAGTTGATGATGAAATGATTTTTCGAAATTGCTCGATGATTTATATTTTACATAACATTTTATATTAAGCTCCCGGTTGGGGCATATGCACTCAATTGGTCGGGGCAGAACGATTCATTCCAAAATAAACTAAAATTATAAAAGTAAGGTCATTTCAAGTCTTTTCTCACTTTATTAGACACAATTTTTCCATTTCGTTGGTATTGGTGTTGGTAAAAAGTCATTTTTCTCTAAGGATCTATTATTATTAGGATAAAACCCCACTTAACACTATGCAGGGTGGACACTAGAGTGATGCAAATTTTGAAATGTTTGCTCCCCTATGCTTAAACGATTTAAGTTATGGTAAATAGCATCCTCCCAAAGTTTGAAGTGATTCGGAAGAAATTTGACTGTGCACACGCCATTTGAAGTTTATATGGAGATTACTATGTAAAGCGCCAATCATTTGTGTTCAGCCCTCTATCTCTTCGTCATAATATTTTAAGGAAAAGTGAACAAATTCTTCTAATGTGAAATCCTCCCAGCTACAACTTTGCCGAAGACCACTTGATTGGACCTCAGGATAAATTGTTATTCATCATCATAAAGTTGGTTTGCATGTAGTATGCTTCATCAACTGTTCGGCAGGCAACAGTGGTGCTCCTGGCGGGAAGAATAGATCAAAGTAATCCAGGCTACTATGTTCTACAGCAAAAAAGCAGTGTTGCTCTGAAAGTAATTGAATGATCATCTCAGCATGATTTAGACTTTGTTATCAAAAATAACAAATTATCCTTACGTCCAATCGAAATGTGGTTTTCGGCAAAGTTGTAGCTGGGAAGTTTTCACATGAGATGAGTGTATTCACTTTTCCATAGATTATTATGACGAGCAGTTAAAGGGCTGAACACAAAAGGTTTGCATTTTCCATAGTAATTTCCATATAAACTTCAAATAGCGTGTGCACAACCAAATTTCTTCCGAATCACTTCAAATTTTGGGAAGATCATTTTCATCATAATTGACATCGTTTAAGCATAGGGGAGCAAAAACTTCAAAATTTGCATCAGTCTAGTGGACACAAACCAACTAAATTAGTTTATTAAAAGATTACACGCATGTCGGACACATCTTCCTTGAGTTCCTCATCTTACCCCAGGTGCCCCTTGCTGAAGCCGATCCAAAGTGTTAAGTTAACACTTATTAGAGCAAGATGTTGCAGTGTATGAATATATTTGAGCAGTTATATGACACTCTTATTTTGAAATCTAAATGTGATACGGGTTCACGAAAAGCTACCAATTTGTATAATAAATCTCTGTTACAGTGGAAAATCAAGCGACCATAGTACTATGAATAATACTACCAAAGGAGTGATTTTAAGCAGTTCCTATCCGGTAAGTACTATTATTATTATTTATTTCATTAAAATGTAAACCGAATCATTTTATCCCAAGAGTGCATTTTGGACCACTTGGCCCTAAGAGTCGTATTTTTCCTCCTTATCCATGGATCGCATCATCGACCAAAGGTGACTCCCAGATCTTTTTCCTCTATCACTGATCCACATCATTCCCGCGATGATTGTGGAGATGCAGAGGTATTCTTGACAGTTCAATAAATTTTGTTTATTGTTGTAAATATGATAAATTTTACTTATTCGATCGAGGAAAGCTCTTCAAGCGCACTTCTTCGAAGACGCCTCTAAGACACCCCTCCATGCCCCACGAAATGATCGCGAGCGGCATTCTGCGCGCAATGCTTCCCCATCCATTACCATTGTCATTGTCGTCGGGGTAATTGTGTCGCTCTAACTAATTGAACTTCTGCAACCCCGCTTGAATGGGATTATAAATCGATCACTTGCCCACCCTCGGCTGCGGCTTGTTCCTTCTCTAGGCAATGCGTACTTTGAATGCTAAAACTAGACTGGAATCGAGCGTAGAGCCGCCTCCATCGCCCACGTCGCGCAGAAATTATGAGACATTCAAGCTGAGTAATGTGCTTGCGACTTAGCGACTTTGCGAGGTAGTGGGTGATGACGGAGACAAATTTTAATTGGATGAGAACGAACCCTTTCTGCAGGCTTGTTGCCTTTGGGCTATGAATCGGTTGATCATTCGTATGTTATTTAGATTTTGTCGATTGAGATTAACTCACAGATTGCTATGCCGTTACGATCTTTTTAAACTTAGCAATACTTACTACAAATACTGATTGTATACCTTCAGGCACAATTTGAACAACGTGGCTTTTGCCGCCCGAAGATTTTTTGTTTTCTGCAGTTTTATTAGTTTCATGAAATCAATTTTCGAAATAAAATTTAATCTCTAAATCAAGACAAATAATTGTTATACCGTACTAAACATTTTGTAATCGAAATATTTCAATTTCATAGTCAGAACCAACAATGAAACACAATTTACGAATCATTTGTAGAAACAGTATGAAATTTTAATTAACTATTGTCATCCAAAGCGAGTAGGTTTAGATTAAAACAATCACAAAAAAAAAAGAAAATGCTCTTCTACGAATTGTGAAATGTGATTTTTACGAATATTTCATAAAGTTGCTAAATCACGAGATTCTGTTGAGTACAAATATGTTAGGAATGTTAGTGTGTAATGATTTTGCTTATATAGACCGAAAATACCTCTGCATCTCCACAATCACTATGGAAAATGTGTTGTTTAGTGAGGGAGGAAAGAGATCTAGGAGTCTTTGGTCGGTGATGCGATCAAAGTATAAGAGGAAAAAACGACTCTCGTTATGCATAACATCATTCTGTGGCATAATTTCATTTGTTTGAATTTCCTTCCAATTAGTTCAAACATAAGAAAAACTGAATGTCGTTGCTTTTGAAGTCAAAGCTGACGTAGCAATTCAATTTGGACCCACAAAAAAAAAACATCAAACACAAGAAGCCATTCGCACTAAATCCCCATAAAGATCGTCAGCAGTGCCAGTAGTGGCGACAATCAATTGCCGAAAAAGCCGTACCCTGATGGCCCGAAAGGAAACATCGTCTCAAATTTCCGCCGACAAACGTAAACCTAGAGCATGCGGGGCATCGAAAGCAACGGCGACAGTTGGTACGCGGCTGCAACGAATTTTGCTGAAATTTTTTTGTCCTTCATGCGGGGGTCTCGTTACTCATTTCGCAACATGACCAATCGAGTGTAAATAAGTCGATTTTCGGCCGTTCACATGTGGTATTGGCAGTTTTTTTTTCTTTCCAGTGCAAACATGGCTTGATTTTTTCGGATACAAATTATAAGTCAAGCGTGCAAAATTTCTGGGTGATGATTAATTCCCCTAGTGACCGATAGAATCATACTCAGTCGTCCTTTAGCAATAGAGTGAGCTAGATTGAAATTATAAAAGGTTTCTGTCGAAAGCCTGAACAGTATTCTGTTGGAATCCTGAGCAGGATTCTGTCGGAATTCTGAGCGGAATTCAGTCGGATTCCTGAAAAAGATCCTATCGGAATCCTGTACAGGAATCTTTCGTAATACCGTACAGGAATCATTCTGAACAGGATTGTGTCGGAATCCTGAACAGGATTGTGTTTGAATTCTGAGAAGGATTCTGTCGGAATCCAAAGCAGGATTCTGTCGGAATTTTGAGCAGGATTCTGTCGAAATCCTGAGCAGGATTCTATCGGAATCCTGAGCAAGATTCCGTTGGAATGCTGACCAGAATTCCGTTAGAATCCTGGGCAGGATTCGGTTGAATTCCTAAGCAGGAATCAAGAATCCTGAGCAGGATTCTGTTGGAATCCTAAGCAGGATTCAATAAGGATTCAATAAGAATTCTGAGCAGGATTCAATAAGAATCCTGAGCAGGATTCAGTCGAAATCCTGAGCAGGATTCAACCAGAATCCTGAGCAGGATTTAGTCAGAATACTGAGCTGGATTCAATCAGAATCCTGAACAGGATTCAGTCACTCGAAATCCTGAGCAGGATTCACTTGAAACCCTGAGCAGGATTCACTCGAAATCCTGAGCAGGATTCAGTCAGAATCCTAAGCAGGATTCAGCCGGAATCCTAAGAAGAATTCTGTCGGAATCCTAAGTAGGATTCTGACGGAATCCTGAGTAGGATTTTGTCGGAATCCTGAGCAGGATTGTGTCGGAATCCTGAGCAGAATTAACTCGGAATCCTGAGCAGGATTCACTCGCAATCATGAGCAGGATTCACTCGAAATCCTGAGCAGGGTTCACTCGGAATCCTAAGAAGGATTCTGTCGGAATCCTAAGAAGGATTCTGTCGGAATCCTAAGTAGGATTCTGACGAAATCCTGAGTAGGATTCTGACGGAATCCTGAGTAGGATTCTGTCGGAATCCTGAGCAGGATTGTGTCGGAATCCTGAGAAAAATTCTGTCGGAATCCTGGCCAGGATTCTGTTGGAATCCTGAGCAGGATTCTGTCGGAATCCTGAGTAGGATACTGTCGGAATACTGAGTAGGATTCTGTAGGAATTCTTAGCAGGATTATATCGGAATCCTGACCAGAATTCTGTCGGGATCCTGAGAAGGATTCTGTCGGAATCCTGAGTAGCATTCTGTCGGAATCCTGAGCAGGAATCTGTCGGAATCCTGAACAGGAATGTCGGAATCCTGAACAGGATTCGGTCGGAATCCTAACAGGATTCGGTCGGAATCCTGAACAGGATTCGGTCGGAATCCTGAACAGGATTCGGTCGGAATCCTGAACAGGATTCGGTCGGAATCCTGAACAGGATTCGGTCGGAATCCTGAGCAGGAATCTGTCGGAATCCTGAGCAGGATTCTATCGGAATCCTGAACAGGATTCGGTCGGAATCCTGAACAGGATTCGGTCGGAATCCTGAACAGGATTCTATCGAAATCCTAAACAGAGTTCTTTCCAAACCCTGAACAGGATTTTGTCAGAATCCTGGAAAGGATTCCGTTGAAATCCGTAAAAGGATTCTGTCGGAAACTTTAACAAGTTTCTGTCGGAATTCTGAAGAAGATTGTAAGGAATCTTGAACAGCGACACAAACGTCAATATACGGAACATTTCCCAAGGAAAACTTTCCGATTTTCCCACGAAATGAACATATTTCAAGAAAGGGTTAGACACGTAACCACCGCTTTCCCAAACAATTGCCTCCATCCATCATCGGTAACAGGCCATTACTGTCTGGCGCTGTTCTCGCTGGTACATAAACTGTCCCCGGTGACGATCGGTTCCCAAAACAAACACCCTCTAATTGTTCCCCGGAGTGCAGTTCCACAACGGTGACTGTCAACGCGATTACACGCCGCATTACATCTGTTTTTCTCTCGAGACAGACGAATCTGGTGGTGGGCGATGAGAAATTTTAAACAAATCTATTAATATTCCAACTCTGAACAATGCGGGTCGAAGTCCTCGTTAGCGCACTTCGGCTACTCTCGTCCCGCC
Organism: Aedes aegypti; assembly: GCF_002204515.2. Taxonomy (NCBI): domain Eukaryota; kingdom Metazoa; phylum Arthropoda; class Insecta; order Diptera; family Culicidae; genus Aedes; species Aedes aegypti. The sequence continues at coordinate 29,909,780 of NC_035108.1, forward strand.
TTCTCCGCATCATGTAGGGTACTTGACGACTGGTGACAAAAGGCACTTCCCCTGAGGCCAGACCCGATCCCATTTTCATCCTGATTCTCCCTCGTTTTCTCTGCTTCCTATAGATTTTCTACACTCGCTCCCTAGCATCCACCTAGTTAAAAGTGTTCCCAATGAAGCCCGTAGCAAGATGCGCGATCATCCATAAACCGTAACCGATTGAGTTATGATTCTTTGATCTTTTACCCCTCCGCCCGAACATAATTTCCCCACTAGTCGTCGTCGTCGACTTTGTAGATCGATAAATCAAATCGGCTGCGGTTTCTCTCCCGTCCCGTATGGGCGCGAGCTCTTCGGGCGATCGGTCGGAAGAGCTGAAATATATGAGAGTCATTATCGATTTCAGATCGGGGCTTTGTTCGGCTGACTTTCCGCACCACGGTTCGTTCCGAGAGCCTAGGAAATTAATAGAACTGCAGCGAGTCCTCTGAGCGCTCTCTCTATCGCTCACTTGGTGCTAAATTGGAATCAGCTGGAGATCGCGCAGATCTGCGATGGGGTTCAGGAGGTTCAGGTTCGTTCCGCTGGCGAACACTTTGTATGCCTCTGGGTTGCAGAGGAGGAGGGCGAGTGGGAGGTGTTTGGGACCGCAAGCTAATTGATTCATTTCGCTGTCATCAATCTCGTTGGTGTTGATGCTGCTGGAGGTTCAGCTCAGTTCCGCGAAAATCTCCGTTATTCCGCGCCGCTGCCCATGGGATCACGATAAATGGATATTGGCCGCCCTGCTGGGTGATCGTAATTTTTCATCCCACAGGAGGGGGACTTCTAATCTGCTCGCGTTTCGAGTTTAAGAGCTCCTCGTAAACATTAGCCAAGGCCAGAGCATTTGCCGTTGATGCAACGTTGTTATCTGGTGGAGATCGACCCTAGAACATGGCATAACGAATGAGTGGAAATATCGGATGTATTCAAAGACAATTATGCTTTGGATTTGACGCATATTCTACTCTTCGGAAAGGATCTTGTTCAAGATTCGGAGCGAATCCTGCTCAGGTTGCAGAGAGAATCCTGCCCGGAAAGAATCCTATTCAGATTTTCGGAGAGAATTCTGTTCAGGATTCGCAGCGAATCCATACCTGGTCATCATCATTCGGAAAAATTTTTGATCAGAATTCGGAGAAATTCCTTCTCAAGATTCGGAGAAGATCGTGCTCAGGAATCGTAGCGAATCTTACTTTTTACTTGGAGTAGATCTTTCTCAAAATTGAGAGTGAGTTCTGCTCAAGATTTGGAACGAATCCCTTTCAAGATTCGGAGCAATTCCTGGTATCAGGAGGGGATCAGAATTCAGTGATCACTCTTTGAAATTCGGGGAGATCCTTGCATAGCGTTTTCTATACAGTATTAGAAGAGAATCCCTCTAATGAGTTGGACAGCATCTTGCTACCGATTCCGATAACATTTTTGCGAAACTTTTCAAAAGGACCTACGTGTGTAATAATTAGAGATTCTCTCCTCAGTGCAATGTGCAATGCACTGCTAAAACTTTTGAGAAGTTTTTCATTATGGATCGAAATACAATGTTTGTGGCTACCATTTCATACAAAAAAAAAACGCTCCGTTATTGATTGAAGAAAAAGTAACAAAAAGATCCTCTTGATATTAGGTATGTCTTTTTGAAAAGTTATGCAAGATTCCTGATCAAGTTTCAGAGCAAAGCCTATTCAGGATATCTTGCTCAGGATTAAGAGACAATTGTGCTCAGCATTCCGGACAGAATTCTGTCCAGGGTTCGAAGGGAATCATGCTTAGGATTCGCAGCGAGTAATGTTCAGGATTTTGAGCATATTTTGCTCAGGCCTTAGAGCAAGTAATGCTCAGGATTCCGCAGCGAATCATGCTCATGCATCGGAGAGCATACTATCCAGGAATATGAGAGCACGCTGCTTAGAATCCAGAGAGAATTCTGCTGTTCAGCATTCGAAGAGAATTTTGCTCAAGATCCGAATCCTGCTAAGGATTATGTGAGAATCCTGCGCAGGAATAGCACGAATTCTACTCAATACTGGAAGCGTTCTAGCTCAAAATGGAGAGTGAACTCTGCTCAAGATTCGGAACGAATCATTTTCAAGATTAGGAGCAAATTCTGTTGGGTATTAAGAAAGAAGCTTGCTTAGAATCCAGGGAAACTCTGATTGCATTCTTAAAATCTATTACACGGACCATGTGTTAAAGTTACCTACAAAGTTTTTAAAGAGTTTTAAGATCGGGGCGAAAGTTGTTTAGCATTTGGAACGAATCCTGCACATGATTTGATCGAGATTAAGAGAGAACCCTGCTCAGAATGGACTCTTTTCTAGGAATTAGCGAAACATTTGCAGGATAAAAAGTGAATCATCCTCAGGACATGGAATGAATCCTTATTAGAACTGGGGAAAGAATTCTGCTCAGGATTCCGGAGATGAACATGCGCAATGTTTGGACAGAATTTTATAGAGAGCTTATTTCTATATCAGGATATTATATTGCTCAATGTTAGCAAGCAAAGTGATATTTTGGAATGCCTAAAGCTTTGATTACACAGTGCGTGCAATGCGCGAACATTTGTGCAAGTTGCACGAATGTTTGCGCGAACTGTGTAGTATGTGCACAAACTACTAGCAGACATTTTGTAGGAACATATTCGTGCATTCAAACATGTTGGTTCGTCGAACTTGCGTTGCATAGCAACCGTAGAAAATTGTGTGGTAGGAAAGGAAAACAAAACATTCTCTCGTCCTGGCCATATTGAGATTGAAAACATTGGTGTTGGAAGAAAATTTCTCCACAGGATCTTACAGATCTTCCTCTTTTTATGAAAATTTGTCCAGGGATTTTACCACATTTTTTTTTCTAGATAATTTCTACATACAACAATTTCGACGGAGATTTCTTCACGAAGAAGTTTCAATCGCAACCAGATATTTAAGGACCAGATCAGATCAGGGCAGCAGGAGCACCTTCAACAGTTCCTCCAGAAATTCCTCCAGGGATTATCCCAGTGTTTTCTCCAAGGAATATTCCAAAAATTCTTCAAGAAAAATCTACAGGAATTCCTCTAGAGATTTCGCAACGAGTTCTTTAAAGAATAGTAACAGGAATAACATTTTTAATAAGATTCCACCAGGATTATCTCCAAGAATTTCTACATGAACTTTTTTTTAAGAACTGGTGCAGGGATTCCTCCAGAGATTCTTCCAGGTATTTTTCGGCGATTCCTCATGATGTTTATTCAGATATTTTTCCAGAGACTTTTCCAAGCATTCCTCCAGAAAAAAATCTACTGGGATTCTTGCAGAGATGTCTCAGGGATTCCTCCAGGGGTTACACTAGGATAACTTCTTTTAAGATTATTCCCAGAAATTTCTCCAGAAATTCCTTCGAGGATGCATATAGTCTATACCCCAGGTAGTTCTCTCAAAATTCCTCCAGGAATTATTCCGGAGATTTTTTCAGGGGTTCTCAACGGATTTATCCAGTGATTATATCTGGAATTTCTGTAGGGATTCCACAAGGAATTTCTCCTGGGATTCTACAAGTAATTATTTCACGAATTCCTAAAATTTTTCTCCAGAATCTCTCCTAGAGATAGTTTTAGCAAAATCACTAAAGGAAAGAATTTAAGGATTTTTATAATTACACAACTATTTTAACAAATCCTGCAAGGATTTACCAAAAAGTTTATTTTAGAGTTTTGGACTTTAAAAAATACCCTCGGGGATCTTTCCACGAATTTCTCTAGAAATTCTTCCAGAGATGCATTCCTCCAGAAATTTCATCAGATATAATCCTTTTTAGGGATTCTTTCGAGAATGTTTGTAGAAACTCTTTCCATGAATATTTTTTTAGAAATCCGTAGATAAATTCCTGAAAAAATACTTCGTAGGAGCAATTTCAAGAAGAACCTGAAGAAACATTATTTAGAACGTTCTGTAGGATTTACGGAGGAATTCCTAAAAGAACTTCAGGGAGAAATTCTGGAGTAATCTCTGGAGAAAATCCTGAAGAAATAGCAGGAAAAATTTCAGAAGGATTACCTGGGTAAATTGCTTAAAGAATTCTTGGATCTTTGGAGAAATACTTTCTGGAGTATCCTTGGAAAAAAATCCGGAAGAATTACTGTAGAGATTTTGCTAGAGAAATCTTTGACTATATTTTTCTGGAAAAATCCATAGAATAATCCTTGGACAAATTTCCAAATTTATGGAGAATTACCTGGAAAAGTCTGGAAGAATCACCGGTGAAGTCTCTGGAAGCAGTCTCTAGAGAAATCCCTGGAGTAATGAAATATAGCTTTTTCGGAACTGGTGTAGAAAATATGGTTGTGATAAAAAGTTTTTCCCAAGAAAATCCTAAGATATATTCTTTGGAGATTTTTTTTTGAAAATTTGTTTGAAGAATTTGTAGTGAAATAGATACTATAGAGATTTGGAAATAAAACGACCACCCAGTAGGTCGTTTTATTTCCAAATCTCTATAGTATCTATTTCACTACAAATTCTTCAAACAAATACAACGTTAGTCAAGTCAACTAACTGAAAATGAAATCCCCAGAGGTTTGTTTTTTGAAAGTACTAAATAAATTTCTGAATTTCTGGAATGGATCTGAAAGTGTTCCAGAAAAAACCCCTGCAGGAATTATTCCTTCCATTAAGCCTGATTTGCTGCTGAACAGGAATCGCTAAACAAATTTCTCGTCGATTCCTTGCAGAAATTTTCTACAGCGACTCCCGTTTAAACTGACATCTCTTTTCAACTGCGTACTGCGATCAGAAAAAAAGCGCTTCCTTGATCGATTCCTTGCAGGAATTTTCCATGCATCAAGATAGGCCAAGAAATTACTTGTCAGCAGCGAATCAGGCTTTAAGAAAAAAATACACATTATAAATTAAGGGTAAAAAATGACCCATGCTTTGGAAACGCTTTCAAAAAAGCATTTTGGAAACGATATTCGTTCGTTTTTTTATATGAAATATATGGATCCCTAGAATAGCACCCTGGACAGTTTTTGTGGGTATGGCCATTCTGAGCACAATGGCACAAGGACACCTGGAACCTGTTTCACAAGGAAATGGCACATTCAGTAGTTTATACGCATGTATGATACGACAGTTCGGTTCCAGTAGGGTATGGTGTAAACATTTTCAGACCATCATATAGTTCCATCATGAAATCGGTATCATTCGACAAGTAATTATTATCTATGAGTAAAACGACATTTTATCTGCTGAGGAATTATATATTTTCACACCAATCAAATGATCAATTCATATGGTGGTCTAGGTGTTCCTTCAGGAAAACCTCCAGGGATTTCGTCAAAATTCCTCCCGAAATATCTCCATAGGCCATTGCCATAGGCTCTTCCAGATATGTCACCAGGAATTCATTCGGAGATTCTTCCAGGGAATTTATCAGAAACCCTTCAAGATAATCTATCCCGTAATCTCTATAGGGATTTTTCCAACTATTCTACCAGGTCTTTTGCCGGAGATTTCCCCATAAGACATTTTAGACCATTTCTGATAGGGCTCCAGGAATACCTCCAGCAGTATCTTCAAGAATTTCACTAAGGACAATTCAAGGGTTTTTTGCAGGGATATTTAAACGGGGGTTCCTTTATTTAAAGATTTCACAAGGAGGTTCTGCAGGAATGTCTCCAGGAATTCCTTACTCCAGTAAAATCGTTACTGGTATTCTTCCAGGAATTTCTCCAAGGATTTGTTTCAGGAGTACTCCTGAATTTTAGGAGTTCCTCTTGGAATTCTTCCAGAGATTCTCCCAGGAATTTCATCAGAAATTATCCTAACAATTTCTCCAGGAATTACATTAGGAAAATGCAAACAAAAATTCCTCCAGTAAAGTCTATACTTCAAATCCTTTTGGAAAATCTCTTCATGGATCCGAAGATTTCACATAATATTTCTTCAAAAAAAAGGTTCCCTCTAAGAATATTTCCAGGGATTTCTACAGACAAATCTCTACATAGAGTTTAGGGATTTAGGGAAAATGTACCAGTTATGGCCACAATGGTTCCCTATTTGGCCATATGTGAAATTTTGAGAATTTTCACATTTCAAATCTTTTTTAATCTTTTAACATCAAGATATATCTTTAATCTAACTATTACAACACACAAAAATTTAAAAATTTGAAGACATTAATGTTATCACGTATGGCGAAATAGGGAATCACTATGTTCATTACTGGTGCACCTACCATATATAGGATACCTCCAAGGATTCTCCAGGGATGCCTCCAGGAGTCTTTCATTAACTTAGAAAATTCTTCCTACAGGAGTTTCTCTAGAGACTCCTCCAGATATTACTCTAGCAAAATCTCTTAAAAGATCCCCGCTGAGATTTCTCCAGTTTGTTTTTCATGAATTCCTCCAAGGCTTCAGAAAATCTCTAATGCTTAACCCAAAAATGTTCCAGGAAAGGGATTTCTCTAAATCCTTCTTCAGAAAAAATGTTCCAGGAAGAATCTCTTTAAAAAAAACTGAGGCTTCAGAAAATCTCTAATGCCTAATCCTTCCAGGAACTTATCCAGGGATTTCTCACAAACCCTTCTTCAGAAAAAATGTTCCAGGAAGAATCTCTTAAAAAAATGGATTGAAACTTGGAGGACTACTTATTCTACTTGATGAAATCCTTGGAGGAATTCATGGGTGAATCTCAGTAGGAATTTACAGAGGAATCGCCGGAGGATTTTTTGGAGACACAGAACGAATCTCTGGAAATATTTCAAAGGGAATCCCTGATGGATTGCCTAAAAAAATCATAAAAATAATTTATGTAGTCAATTTCCTTGAAGAATTCCCGAAGGAAACTTTTGAGGAATCTCTATAAGAATATATGAAGTATTTCTTGAAGAATCCTCAGATTAATTTTTGGTGGAATCTTCAGAAGAATTCCTCGAGCGATCTCTGAAGAAAATATCAGAAATAGTTCGTAGAAAAATATCGAGAAGACTCCTTGAGGAACTTATGAAGAAATATCTATAGTAATCCATCAAAAAATTGTCGTAGTGTAACCTGGAGAAAGCCTTGAGAACATCTCTGCATAAATCCCTATAGTGATTTTCCTGGAAGAATTCTTATTGGTATTTCGAAGAACTTTTGGAGAAGTATAAGGAGAAATCGCTTGAAGAAACTTTGGAAGAATCTCTGAAGGAGTAATAATTCCTGGAAAATTTTCCTAAATAATCCTTTGGTGTGATAAAAATTTTATTGGATGGTAAATCTATTTGAATCTATGGTGAAATCACTCAAAGCATTCCAGCTGACACTTCTGGCAAAATCGCTATAGGAATCCCTGTAGAAATACATATTCTTGCAAAAATTCCTGGAATAATCCTTGGAGGAACTCCTGGAAAAATTCCTGAACGAGTTGCTGGAGGTATTTCAGGAGCCCCTATCGGAACCGGTCTAGAAAATCTGTGTCCGAACAAAAGTTCTTCCTGGAGGTATCTAATGGCTTCTCGAAGGAAATGATAAAACATTCAATAAACGATATCTTGGGGAAAAATTCTAAAAATTCGGACGAAATTTCCAAACGATTTTGTCGACATTTTTATTGGTTCATTCCCGATGACAATTCTTAACAATCTTGCACTGATGTTTACAAGGGTTTCTGAAGGAAACATAGGAGAATTTCAAATTATTAAGCGAAGTATGCACTTCAACAGAAAAGTAATCGCCTATCCCGATGCGTGGAAAATTTCTTGCAAGAAATGGTCAAGAAAAGCATTTTTCTTTGATCGCAATACGCAGTTGGAAATAAATGTCATTTCAAATGGAGCTCACAGTAGAAAATTTCTTGACCATTTCTTCCGCAGAAATTGTTACTTTACTTAGCTTTATCTGGAAGTAAAGAAAGATTAGTTAAGGGAAATCGTATGTTAATAATATACTTTGATAACAGCAACAGCAGCAGTGACATTTTGACGAACAATGAATACACCACACATTGGTTGCTACGACCAACAATCATGGAACCAAAGACGTGTTTGCTCGAGCTTGGGCGAGCAGTTGGTACAGTAGAAGCATTAACCTACTCATATTTCTATTGTTCGTACATACAGAACCTCGAACAGTTCGCGCGAATATTGAACGAATATTTTAGAACGAACGTTCGTGCATTGCGCGTGTAGTGTAATCAAGGCTTAACGGGTCATTCAAAAATTACGTCCATCATTTGGGGGAGGGTCTATGAAAGTGTGTCAGTGTATGTACTAGGTATTGGATAAAGCGTGACTGAGGGGGGAGAGGGGTGGTTCTAGAAAACACGAAAAACATACACAAAAAAAACCTTTTTCGAACCCCTCTTTTCTTTACTATGTCCAGAACTGCTAAACGATTCATGCTATACATGAATAATCTAAATTATATCAAAATTATGCATAAAAACTGGAACACAAGAATATAAAAAAATATATTCCGGATAATCGAGTCTAAAATTCCGGATAATCGAATCACGGATAATCGAGTCCCCGGATAATCGAGTCCGACCTGTATATTATTTCGTAGATATCGACTTTATTTCAACAAAATCTTATTTGAAACAACCAAAAAATTTGTTGTTTTATTTGACAGTTTAGAAAACAGCCAAATTTCTAGTTTGTTAAAACTGATAAACATTGTTTAAAACAAAGCCTTTTTTCGAGAAAATTTACGAGCGAGCAAAGGCGCTTAAACCAAGGTTTTAGAGCCAGGACATGAGGAAGAAATGTCTATATCCCAGCCCAGGAGAACAACAATGGAATGTGCACTAACTTTCTTGGCAACGCCACTCCCAACGATTTTACCTTTAACCCTGAATCGAAACGGTTGGTACGGTTGTCCCCGTTTCTTCCTTTCCGAATTGAACATATTTTGGCTATCAGTTTATTCATGCGTGAATAACCTGATCGTTATGATTTTTATCAATTATCTTCAACCCCAAAGTCTGCACAGTGGGCCTGGCCATTTTAATATTTGTATCATATCGCTGATATTCTGCAAATATTAATGCTGACAAGAAAATACCTGAATAAATTTAGGTATTTCCAGGATGCTTTTCAATATTGGCATTTTCGAGGAAATTTATTGTTTAAATTCAACAATCTCGTGGTTATCTGTCTCATTTATATATAATTTATTTCTATTATTACTATTTGAAATAGACAAACTATTTAATTTAAAATTGAATTTTAAATGTTACATAATATGTGTAAATGTAAATTCAACCATTCCAGAAGCAACAAGCACAATTTACACAATTTGCGCGTCCAGACATTTAGATAAAAAGATTTTTCGTCTTCCGTTTTAATAATAAAAATCGATGATTCACTGAAGTTTTCTACATGCATTCAGTATATATTTTGAGCACAACCAATTCTGTCGAGTAAGGCCGCTGCAGAAACATCCAACGCAAAGCATGAACTGAAATTCAACATCGAGTTAATTTTATTGCTAATATTGAGTCTATTAACATACATGTAGGCCTGTTTATCACGATTTTTTAACGCACAAAACATTCAATGCTGATTTTGTTCAGTAATGCGCGGAATGGTTGAATATTACCAAAACAAAGATGGCTGGAAGGTGCCAAACTATGGAGTATCTTTGCAAACGTGCACGACTTTGATGAGATATAAACATCCAAGAAATCTAATTTGTTTTAAACTAGCATTCAGGTTGATTTCTGTTCCAACTAAAGCTATAGTTTGATCCAACAGGACCTTTTCGTTAGTTTTAACAAAACTTTGATTTAAAATTCTAAATATTCGCCAACTTGAATATTTGTTGAATAAACTCAACTTTAGCTAAAAAAGTAAAGAAAAAGTTGCTTTGGATTTCTCGTAATCAATTTTGGAATAAACTGATATTTTTGCCTGCAAACAACCAGATTAAACAAACTGCTACAAGTAAAAATGCAGTTTTGAAACAACAAATTTGAGCTTTGAAATAACAAAACCTGTTCAAGATTCTGAAAAATCCTTTTTGCAATTTCTCATCGTAATAGGCTGTTTTTCATCACGTCAATCTGTCATGAAACGGCCTACTTTCCTGCACTGAAGTATGCAGTGCGGGAATTGACATTACCTAACTGTAATCAGTGCTGTAATGATTAATTACGCAACGCTTTTTCATTACGCAACTGTTTTGAGTTGCGTAATGAATCATAACACAACACTTTTTCAGAAATTGTAAAACAATGGTGAATGCATTCCGATATAATTTCTGATACCCTCAAATGGTCTTCTACGAAATTGCAAAAAATGTTGTACGTAACTCGTTGCAGAACTCGATTTTTACAGCACTTGTCGTTATTATCCTACTCGGCAAGCCTCGTAGGATAACTTTACGACTCGTGCTGTAAAAATCATCATTCTGCAACTTGTTCCGTAAACTACTATATCAGTATTGTTCTCTAGTATTAGACTGCACAGGATTTCAGCCAATTAAGATTGTTTACTCCGACACAATCCTGTTCAGTATTACCACAGAATTCGGGATTCAGGATCCCATCAACACTTTTCTAACATAATCCTGTACTGCATTACGAAATAATCCTGGTTAAATCCGAAAACATCCCTTATGTTCAGGATCACACAGTAAAAGATAATGAAGATTACACGTCATGTAAACTTCATTTATGCGATGTAAACATGACGTCATGTAAATTTAAGTCTGAAATCATGTAAAAATGTGTTATATGTCATGTAATCACATAGAATCCTGCTGGGTTAGATGACATATAATTGAAGTTTACATGACACATCATGTAAATATCCATGATATTCCACGCTCCAATTATGTGCATTATATGTCTCAGAAATTTACACGTTTCGTTCGAACTGTGCAGTGTCGTAAAAAATCCAGCCAAATGATTCCCGATCAGTGCGAAAACGAACAAAAACAAACTCCGCTAGCACGAAGCCAATCTGAGTATGAGAGCGAATGCGACGAGAAAGAGAGTGGGTGCAACACGCTCACGCATTCAGTTTCACCTATGTCTACCTTGGTGTCATTTCGAAATTCAATTTCACCTAGAGGCACTGAAGCTGAAAATTTAATATAAAAACTAATATATAAAATTAATTTCATATTACTGGTGTAAGAAAACGGCAATGTGATGCCTCCAGTTGATGTATCATGATTGTCTTTTAAGCAAAAAAAAATACAACTTTTACAATTTGCAAACCATCCGCAGGGGCATTTTGATGCAAATGATTTTTTTCACAAGCAAAATTGAATTTGCTGCCACTGAATGACAGTAGGTGAGTGAGAATCAGTGTAGAAAAAGTAATGTGCTGCTTGACAGTTTGTTTCAACTCAAGGATAAAATTATCTCTTGAAACTAATCAGAGTTGTCAATAGCACTGGATAGCAAAGCAAAAAGCGCAAGAGGCGGAGTCTGTTTGCAACACATTAAAGTTATATCGAAATTGCTTATTTGTTGCAAAATACTTAAAAGAAAAAAAAGAAATCAAAAATATGAACGATAATCGAACTTCCGACCTCAAGATCACCAATCTTCTCCTCTACTCACTACTCCACCAGCTCTTCGATCAATTGCTCCGCCAATGCAGTATAAAAGCGACCACGTTGCCCATTAATCAAAGATTGTTGCTTATAACTTTACTGCACCCTTCGGAATTCTATGAAACATTTTAGGATCCTATTGGTAATAGTAATAGAATTCACCTCGCGATTCTCTCATTATCAATCTTAGGATCCTAATTAAGAACTTGAATGGAATCCTTCCCAGTATTACGACAGATTAGGGCAACGGTCGTATTTTGGACCCTCTGAGAAAGTGATTTAGGAATTTTGTACCAATTAATTATTTAAACAGCGTTACCAAGTCAATGAACATGCCAACATGTTGAGAAAAGCTATCTCTGTGAAATAATTATGCTCACACGGTCATATATAGTCCAAAACATATCTAAAGTAGTTCAATTATGGAGCACTTTTAATCTTTTTACACTTGAATACATTTTAGACCCTTTAAGTATATATTGTGGACCCCAGCGTTTTTATTTGGTTGACTCAAGCGTTACGGCTAGTTCAGGAATTTGATTTTTCGATACAAAAAGCGTTACGAACGGGGGAGGGGGTCGAAAATTGTCAATTTTAGCGTTACGTAATAAATGGACGCTGTCTTAGAAGCATTCCAAAGGAGACCATTTTCATTACAAAACAAATCTAAGAACGACCGGGTATCGAACCCAGACGATTGTACCCCGTTTGGCATAAAGTCGTTTGGCATAATGGCCGTTTGGCATAATGATTGACTTAGAATGTATATTGGCATTTTGAAGTTTGTGCCGAGATCAACACCACCGAGCCCATAGCAAAATTTTTGGTAGGTTCTCAACAAGTGTGGTGTTTGTTCAGAGATTTTCCAAGTAATGAATGCCAAAAAATTTTGTGACATTAGAGAGCATAACTAAATAAAACTCGTGACGGGTCTGGTGGAAGATCTTTTCGGAATAATAATTTTCCCTACATCTCAGAACGCAGAATATCTTTGAGCTTGTTGTGATATACATATTTGAAAAAATTAAATTGTCACATTTTGGACGTAACACTTGATGAAAATTACTCGATAAAAGAAGAAAAAAATTATTTCCAAAATACTTAACGCTCTAATCCAAAGATCTATCAATGCAACGTAATGCAAAAATATCTTATATACGAATGCACATTATTTCTCGTTTAAAATGTTTAAGGCATTAACGCAAAAAAAGGTCTTCTCACAGCATAATTCAAATGAACAACACATTTTTAAAAGAAAACATTTAGCTTTACTAAATAATTAAATTTAAAACAGTATAAATATAAAGAACAGCCTATTTTTAAAAGATGGCAAAATTTATGATTAAACCAATAGAAGATTGGACGCCAAAAAATATTGCGATAAATTAAAACGCAAAGACATCATAGTTTGCGTTCAGAATCATAGAAGTGATTGTGCTACTTTTCCCTAATGTCGTTTCTCTGAATGTCGGTTCCCCGAATGCCAGTTCCCACAATGACCCTTTTCCCCGAATTCCATTTCCGCGAATGACCGGTTTCCCCAAAAAGTGGTGCAGTTTAAATATGTACTGTAATAGTCTTCAGTGGCTGGATAGTGAACGAGAAAGAACGATAAGCAATCAAAAGAAGGAGGTATTCGGTCATTGTTGGCTATACACATGTTGGAAAAAATGCTGAGGACGGTAAAACTCGAAAGAACCGCCATTTAAATAAAGAAGGGTGCATATTAGATGGCCAGTTCGTTCACCACCCTGAAATGTATAAAGTTACGACAATTATGAGAGCTTAAAACTTTTCGGGGAAGTGGGTTAATCGGGGAAACGGGATATTCGGGGAAACGACATTCGGGGAAAAGTAGCACAACCCATCGAATTAACTGCAGAAAAAGATTTCTCTTTTCGCTGATCAGATCAATGTTATTGAGCGTTAATCTTTTGTCAGTCTGAAAGAAGGGTAAATTTGTGCTAAATATATCAAAATCTTCAGTGCAAAAATTTATTCCAATATTTAATCCAATAATTCCAATATTCAAAAAAATATTCCAATTTATTGCAAATTAATCCAAGATTCAATATTTGAAAGAAAGGTAATTTCCGGATAAATAATAATATACTATAAGCAATAACTTTCCTAATATGCTTTAGTTTATTCAAGAGCATATGACTGTTGAAAGTGTCATTTTGTATTAATTGACTCCAAAACAAGCCTGATGTCATTAGAAAGATTTAACAGAAACGTAAAAACGAATGTCATCTTGAGAAATCCTTGGTTCCAGATTCATTATGCCAAACGACTATTATGCCAAACGACCATTATGCCAAACGGCCATTATGCCAAACGACTTTATGCCAAATGACCATTATGCCAAACGACTTTATGCCAAACGGCTTTATGCCAAACGACTTTATGCCAAATGACCTACCACCAACCCAGACACCTACAGCACGACTCTGATTTGTATTCGCGGACGTTACCACAAGTCTTTGAAAGACCCCAATGTAGTTCATACTATACTTTCAATCCAAAATCAGGGCAGAAAAGCCTCTTCAGTGAACCGTGAACCATTCACCACCATAACTTTCCCGTCCCTCCTCGGGTCTCCCCTTCCACCTCAAACTCTACTCAGCCGCGCACTTCGCTCTATTCAAATATCAATTTAATTTACTGACTCATTGTCCATTGATGCATAAATCAGTTTTCTCGCGATCTGCGTTCGTTCGCTCACTCGCTCGCGAGGAGCCTCCTTTCCGAATCGCACTCGTATCTGAGCTCGGAGCACATATTGTAGGCTCTTTACAGCGATCTTCGCGCAGCTTCATTTGTTAGCCGTATTTGTTGATTGTACATTTTAACACTCCCCCCCACCTCCTCGGTGCCTCCTTCGAGCTGCAGCGATCCTTAGTACCCGAATGGAAAAATACTGTTGGAAAACAATATGTTCGAATGTTAGAGTACCATTTCGTATGTATTTCATAGTAATCATGATAAGAATGCCGCTAGATAAATCATTAAATTAAACGTTATGAGCCATACAACGTTTGGTATATGGGCATTCTGACGTGGATCGAATTGATTGTTAATTATCGTAACCATTAGCTAGATACCTGGATTCAGATATACCATACACTCTAAAGTATTTATATTATATTTAAACAATTTCATGTAATGTGAATGTATCGTTCTGAACTGTTATTTCATTGCTGTTTTTACCGTTCAACTATTGGTGCAATGATGGTATTTCATTATAACTATATGGTTTTATAATACATTAACGGTACAGTGTTGTATATAGTTCATCCAGGTTTCAGATATATCATACAGTATTTGTGTATAATTCAACCCATTTAATGTAATGTAATCGTTTTTTTTAATGTATTATTATATACTATTATATATTATATGGTCACGCAATGGTTAAAACCTCCATCCAATGGTTTATTTTTTTCCGGGCAACCTGCAATTGCATTCGAGCCGCGATGCTATGGTGGGTGAAACCGAAAGTGCTTCTTGTTGTTTGGAGTGAAAAGAGAATAGCAGCCGCAGCCCCGCAAAGATGATCTTGATAACCAGAGGATGGGAGAATCCAAAGACGACGGAGATTGCGATATCAGCTGGAACACAAGGGACGACGGCCGGTGGGAGGTAGCAGATCTCAAAATTAAGATTTATGTCCTCATTGAAATTTCGCATTATTTGTATATAACTCATGTTTCTGGTTGTAAAAGCGAGTGTAAAAGCACTCGTTTCGGTGTTCGGTCGAGACAGAGCGAGAGTGGTGGGATCGACCTCCGTCTGCCACCGGCAGCAGCCGAGGTTGAGTGTCACGATTCCCGGTGCATTCTTTTTCCGTTGACTTTCGGCAGGGGTTCCCAGGTCGAGCAGAACTTCTGAAGAAAGGGTAGTATACAAACAAACTTCTTTCTCAGTCGTACGAATCCTCAAGTTGGGAACCCCTGAACATCATGAGCTGTTGAGAACATCGTTGGATGATGACACCACGGTGCAGCTTGTGGTTGTGAACATGGAATTTTCTTGTAACAAAGCACCACTGCGCGGAACTGATGGCGGAGGTGTCACTTTGCATGATTAAGGTGCTGTCGTCGACGTTGAGGATAGCAGCAGCAGCCTTTAGCACTGGATTCACGTCGGACGAAAAAGGGTAGCATGGCGATGATGATGATGATGAATGATCCCTAAATACCGCCGGCCATAGATCTAGAGCATGGCGAATTGATGAAAGCTGTGGACTGTGCGGATAAAGAATGCAACTGCCACTGCTCTCTGAGTTATCTCCCGAAGCAGGAATCAATCCTTTGCGAAAGTCTGGACACGGACTGGTTTCTCGATGGCTACGATTATGAAAGGGACCCAAGGGGCTGCCATTAGCGAGATAATTCCAGACCGTACGTACGTGCTCGGGTCGAAATGTGCACTCAATTCGATCCGCTGCGGGTAAGTAGGAAATGGGACTAGCTCCATCGGTAGGGGTGATCGATAAATTTAGAATCCAACACGCCGAAGCATTCCAGAACAAAACACTTTCGAATAATGTTCTGAATGTTTTGTCAAGTTCTTGTTTTCATTAAATAAACACGATAAAGCGTGTTTTTGCTACTACTTTGGCAAATTGTTCCTGAAATAACGGCTGATGAGATAGTGAGAATTCTGAGATTGAGGAAATCCTATAAGCATTATGTGATTGAGGATGAAATTCTTTCATTAGGATAGACATTCTCTGAGTTCTCTATAGATTTAATGAGATTTTCAAGGGAGGATTCTGAACTCCCAAATTTCCGGTTGTAATATTTGAATATCGATAAAATTCTTGGATTCTTTCAGGGATTTTTTCGGTATAATTTCAGGAATTCCAATATATGGTGCAGGTATCGATGGAAAACTCGAATAATAATAAAAAATGTCAAGAAAAAAATATGAAATACCTCATAAGTTCTAGCATTCCGAAAGAAACACTTGAAACTTTGGTGGGAATTTTGAATGCATTGGCAGGTATATTTTAGATGTCAGATGGCATATGAAATTTGGCTTATGACTATAGTAAGAGAAACGGTTGAAATTCTGGAATTCCGATTGGAATTTAGAAAAGATCTCCAGGAATCCAAGAATTTCCACCAAAAAAAAAACTCCAATAATCGTTATTGTTTGGAATACAAAAATCCAATCCACGAGATTTTTCTTGAATCCCTGTATCTCTAAATTTCTGTATAGAAATCCTACAACCATTATCATTTGTTTTTTAATTTCTTCGGAAAATTTAGCCGAAATTTTTGTACACACAATATAAACCTGAACTTCCAATGCAGTTTCAATCGCCTTCTCATCGAAATCTCACAACTATAGTTCTCCCTATCTATCACTATCAAAATCCTAGGATTCCTACCACAACACCAGATATGATATTATATTCACTATTTATCTGAATTCCATCATATATATTATTTCCAAATTCTAGTAATAATCGGAGTTCCAGTATTCCAGCTTATGTCACAATACCCATTATAAAACTTCCATTTATTTCCACCGAAATTGAAGATTGAAATCACACATTGAAAACCCAGGATTTCTCCCTTAATACCAGGATTCCTACTGAAATGGCTGAATTCTCCTTGTAATGTTAGTAATTCCCCCATAATCCCTAGATGCTGATCAGGATAATAAAATACCCTAAAAAATCCAGATTGCCATTTTTACAGGAACTATACCATAA
The DNA here is from genome assembly GCF_002204515.2 of Aedes aegypti. Taxonomy (NCBI): domain Eukaryota; kingdom Metazoa; phylum Arthropoda; class Insecta; order Diptera; family Culicidae; genus Aedes; species Aedes aegypti. The sequence goes on from NC_035108.1 coordinate 29,927,062, forward strand.
AACTAACATTTTCGCTTTCGGAATCTGAGAATTCGTATTGAAAACTTAGGATTCTTCTCAAATTCCTTAACATTCTCACCGAAATTCTTGAAAACCTACACTACAACTCTAAATTTCAGTGTAGTTCAACTGAATCCCTTGACGTCATACGGGAATCCCAGAATCTCTATTGACATCTCAAAATTTCTTTCAGATTCCAAGAGCTTTCATGGTATTGAATAAAGACTCCCAAGAGCTCCACCATAAATTGCAAGAAATTATACCGAAATGCAAGAAATGATACTGAAATCGTGGAATTTCCTACAGAAATCCAAAAATTTCCATCTAAATACCAATACTTCAGAAATCGAAAGATTTGTTTTCAAATTCCATCATTCCTTCCAAAATTTCCAGATAGGATTCTCTCCGGAATCACAAGATTCTCTCCAATGTTCCAGGATGATCTTCGGAATTCTAGAATTACCACCAAAACACCCAAATTCTTACCGAAATCTACGAATTTTCTAAAACTTTAGAAACCTCTTAAATCTTAATAGGTACTTCAGAATTCGCAATTTCCACTGAAATCCCAGAACTCCCATCAAAATCGCAGAATTCTTACAGGAATCCAAAGATTTCAACTAGATGCTCAGAACTAATAATAAATAATCTATGTAAAACAATACTATTTATAATTAATTAAATTATATAAATAAATTCTAAATTTATTGCACTAATCTGCCAAAATAGTTTAAAACCTGCAGGGTTTCTGTAGGTTCCTATAAATCCCGGATTTTATACTAAAAACCCATAACTTTCATCGAAAACCCAGATTTTATATAAGAATCCTGAGATTTCCTACAGGATTTGCAGAAATCCTTGCAAAATTTAAAAATTCCCACCCATAGAAATCTCAGAATGGCTTTCAGGGCCTAAGAACTCCCACCAGAAGCACAGATTTCCAATTGGAGTCCCAGAAAACTTTACATGAAATCTCAAGGGAATTGTCATTGAAATCATGAATTTCAACCGGAACTCAACGCTGCCCCTCATAATTTCTTCCGGAATCGTAGATAATCTTCAATATATCTTAGGGTTCATTGGAATTTCAGAGTTACCATAGGTATTTTAGAATTCTTATTGGAATCATAAAAAACTCTATAAATCTTCGGATTTCTAGCCTTAATCTTAGAATACCAACAATTTCAACTGAAATCTCAGAACAAAGAAGTTTTGATAACTTAGAACTTCCGTTGCAATCTCAAAATTCATACCGGTGCCTTGAAGCATGCTCCAAGATTTTTGAACACCAATTGGGATCCAAAATCAAAAAATGTAGAACATGCACCATAAACCTCTAGAATTCCTAACTCCCACTTAAACTAACTCCTATCGAAAGTCCAAAATTTCTTTTAATTGTAATATTTCTTACTAGAATCGAAGAGCACCCTGGAATACCTACATGCATGCAAGAAATATTCCTACTGAAATCCCAGGATTTCGTAATCCAAGAATTTCCAGAAATTCGTATAGTAACTCTAAAAGCTTCTACCGGATTCTTGGTAATCTCTTCAACATATCAGGACTCAACTAATTTGAAATCATAGATTTGCCAACGGATGTGATACTTCCTATTGAATCGCGATCTTCAAAAAGTAGACTTACAATGCACCTATCGAATGCTTTTTGGACTGACGTATGGCCAATATTTTTCCATCTATAAAAGTCCTTCCAAAAATTCGTACTCACTGCTGTCCAGATCAGTTTCAGAAGGGCCAGAAAGGTCATTGTAAGCCAGGAAGGAATTCTGCCATCATTGTGATATATGTGGAAGATATTAACTGCTTTGAAAACAGCCTCTTTGCGGTAGTAAGCAAAATTTCTATAGTTTTGCATAAAAATCAAACTAAACATCGAGGGGGATGGGCTAGGGGGGATGCGTTTACTTCCAGCGCCACCAAAAACATAAGCCTAAGGGTTTGCTGCCGAATGCTGGCTACAGAATGCGATTTGATTCGTATATGACTGAGATACAGCCATTTTCACATGAACACTCCTATATAAATCCGGATTCACCGGTGTCCTCTTCCGAGAGGACCATAATGGTCCAAAATGCCTACGTTGGTCTGAATTCATCATTTTGACCAGTTTTGAGAACGAAAATCTGCATGGCATTTTTGTTTTCATGATGCTTAGTAAAATTGCTATAGAAAAACACTAAAGAGCCAAGGTTTTTCGAGTCAAACAAAAGCGAGGAGGGGTATGGAGGGATGGGTCACCCCCCAAAATGTAGGTACACTAATCCCGTTTCCATAACTTTTTGAAGAATTGGATTCGGATGACTATTGACTGAGATTGAAGCATTTTTGTGCACTAAGGTCCGTCCTGCCACTTTACGGGTTAAATAACACGATAAAGCGTGTTCTTGCTACTACTTTGGCAAATTATCCCTGAAATAACGGCTTTATCATATTTAAACTGGGTCCAAATTTGAATATTGACACTTTTAATCATGTTTGACGTTCACTTTGTCGCCAAAAGTGCCACAGGGGTTCAACTTTTTAACACTGGGGTTGTTCCTATCTGACATTTCGGAAGGGACACGGAAAACAAAATATACACAAATCTTGAGTTTAAACCAAGAGGTGTGACAAAATTAAAAAAACTGAAAAAATTTGGTAAACATGTGTTTGTAGCCTAAACTTAAACTAAAAAGTACTAAAATTGGGAAAGGGATTTAGGACCCTATCTCGACATATTCAGCATGATTATTTTAAATTAGTCAGAGTTCTTAAAAAGATTTCTTAGCTTAATTAACCCGTATAGGCCTGAGTGAAAGCAAAAATACTAAAACCCTTACCACTAAGCGAATACTTAACGGATTCGAATATTTTTTTGTCAGTATACTGGCCCACATATCTAGTTTCTAGAAGTGGCCAGAGGAACTCGGAAATACTTCTGTAGCCGGAGTTATTGCGGTGGGTTACTGGGTCAAGTCGGGTAGAAAAAGGCGATTTTTTGGGACATGCAAAGTTAACTTTATTTATTTCCACTAGCAATCATTTTAATTTGCATAAATCATTAAAATCTGATATTCAACATTACAAATGAATAGTTTTGCACCGTTTAGAGTGTACCAGATGCGGCCACTCGGGCTTAACGCCCTGAAGAACCGGCTCTAGATTTGTTAGTTATTAAACCGTTTCAAATCTCTAAAAGTATAGATTGAACATAATAGTTCACTAAAATGCGTTATCATAAGCTTGAAACAGATGCTAAGATACAAATTGTGCATTTTATCATAAATTTGAGGCATCCTGGAGACCCGAAAATGGTCACTTGTAGGATCAATCAAATACAGTTGACATAATTATTGAATTTAATCGATTATCAGAAGGTTTACGCAGATGCGTTTTTCTTAAAACTTCTTGATATAGTGGCCACATTATAGCCAATTCTGGAAATTATCTGTGACTTGAAATTTGCCTACCTCCAGGGGCAAAGCAGCTCATAACCTTTGTCACCCGACCTGACCCAGTAATCAACCACAATAACTCCGGCCACATGAACATCCCCGAGATCATTTGATCGCTTTTAGAAACTAAATATGTGTACGAGTATACTGACCAAAAATAATTGAAATCCGTTAAGTAGTCGCTGAGCGGTGAGAGTTTTAGTATTTTTTCTTTCACTCAGGCCTATACGGGTTAAACCAGTATTTGGTATTCAAATATGTGCCGGACGCAAGATTGGATCGTTGCCTAGCATCCTGAAATGAAAAAATGGTATCAAACCGGCATCTTGTCACCGAAAAGAGGATCGATGGAAATCGATCATGAGACTAACGCCCTTATTCTAGCACACGCTTGAAATGACCCAAGCCAAACGTCAAATCAACAGATTCCTACCAGAAAGCAAGCCTGCTTGCGGTTGCCATTTTTCGGTTTAAAATAGCTGGATTTCGACTACCACTAGTAGCCTTCTTCAGTGTCAGTCACTTGTTTCCGCTGAAGAAGAGATGCGACTACTTCTTCAGTGGATACGAGAACTGACACTGAAGAATGCTACAAGTGCTCAACGTATTTTGACAGCTACTAAAGGTACGCTGCATTTTTGTTTATCTTACACGAAAATACTCACACAGATAAAATAGTTATGAAAATTCTTCAGATTTGTACTGAAATCGGAATATAAATTCAATTTATTCAATCGGATTGTTTAGGGGTATCCAGGTTTTTACATAGCATGATTCTACGTTAAAAATTGATCCAGAATCCAAAATTTCATATTCTTCCGTGCCCTGGAACTACTTTTAAAATACATTTGAAGTTAGTATGGAAATCGCTTTTGAATCATTGCTCGGCAAATGTTACTACGGTACGAGCTGTCATTATGTAAATTGAAATGCCATTGAGTCTACAGATTTAAATCTTCATTAATAATTTATAACGTCGCTTAAATTTCACCATCAAAATGTCGAATTGTCATGTTCCGACATGCAGGAGCAAATTATATTCGAAGAAACCCTAAAACAGAACCATGTAAACCGGTTACGTTCCATAGATTTCCAACGATCAATGTGCAGAGAAACCGATGGCTAACATTTTTGGGCTTAAACTTGAAAACAAATACCACGAATCTTTTCGTTTGTTCCAAGCACTTCTGAGAATTAGATAGCAGGACCATAGCGGAAGAAAATAAAGAAAATCCTAATGTAAGATTTGAACAACTATCGAAAGTTAAATTACACTGAACAATAAACAACAAGCAAATGCACCTTGTGTTATTTATTTTATCATACCTATCTAAAATATCGAAAGGGTCGATCGAAAATCTTCCAAAAACACTTTTGTACAGCTTTAAACTTTTCAGTATACTCAACTCAAATCCGATCTCAATGCCACTCCCACTCTTTGTATTTGGGCCCCTTATGTGAACTAGACATTCGGTCAAATTTCAGAAATTATGTCGGATTCAATTCCTGCATTCCGTACAATAAGGCCTTTCTATGTACATCTAGTAAATATATTATTGTATGTAAAATAAAAAACAAATTGCACGGCTAGTTATTTCTGAAGGAGGTAATGGGTTTGATGAGAAACATGGAAAATACTCATCATAAATAGAACAAATGCATTGAATAACCTTCCAATCGGATACGTTACAAATTATTCTGCTAAGCCATCAATATTTTGTTATCCTAAATACCTAAATTTACTTAAATTGCGTTAAAATATAACAAACGTTATGCAAATCCAGAAAAAGTTCATAACTATCTACTAATACTAATGCACAGTCGTGAATAGCATACCTTCTATAGCTGTCAATATACTTCGACAAGTGCTAGTCGAAATACGCGTATCTGTCAAAAGATAATGCGATAGGGAAATGTTTTGATAAAACCTTCATTTTATTAAATAACACAACAGAGCGTGTCCTTGCTACAGCTTTACTTTTTAGAAAGTGCTAACACTGGGGTTATTCCTATATGACATTTCGGTAGGTACACGGAAAACAAAATACACTCTAGCTTTGTTTAAACCAAGGGGTGTAACAAAATCTCAAGAACCAGAAAAAAATTTCTTAAAATTTTATTAACCATGTGTTTCTAGCCTAAACTTAAGTGTTTGGTACTAAAACTGGGACAGGGCTTTAGGACCCTAAATTATTCATTTAGAATTTCAAATCTCCATTTGGACTTTGGATCTTTAATCACTTTTATCTCGAATCTGGAAAAAAAATAATTAAAATCAATAAGTTCATTTCAAACCCTGAACAAAATTCTATACGATTTTAAGCTGAATGATGTTCAAATCTTTAGCAGGCTTTACTCGGAAATGTTCAGCAACCGATCGAAACGAGCAGGTCATCAAAATATGAGCAGGTTTCTCTTCCACTTCTTAGGATAACTACTCTGCAAACCCTTGAAATTAATCTTTCAAAATCCAGAGTTGGGTTCTTTCAAATCTCGAATAGAACTCGCTAAGCGGGATTTTCTCTCGGATTCAGAAGCAGAGTACGCTCTAAAGTCCGGTTGTTTGCAAATCCTGTGAGAAATTATCTACCAATTCTCTCCTAATCCTGAGCAGGATAGCTTCAGAATGCTGAGCAGGGTTCTCCTCAAATTTTGCAATGAGCGAGGTTGTTTCCGAACCCTGAGACAGATTCTCCCCGAATCTTGAACAGATTTTTTTGCAAATCTTCCGCAGGACTCTCTACGCAACCAAAGCAGGATCCCGAGAAAGAATCTCACAAAATCTTGAGAAACATTCTCACAAAACCCTCAGCAAGCTGCTCGAAATTCTGAGCAATATTTTCTTCGAACCCTGACTAGGATTTTTTTGGAATCATGAAACGGATTCTTTCCGAATCTAATTTTGGTCAAGATTTTGTATCAATCCTGAGCAAAATTCCGTCGAAATTCTGAGCTTTAAACTGTCAGTATCCAGAACAGGATTCAGTTGGAATCCTGCTCTGAATTGTGTCGGAATCCTGGGCAAAATTCTGTCGGAATCTTGAGCAAGGTTCTGCCGAAATTTCAAGCAATATTTTGCTGGAATCCTGATCAGCATTGTATCGCAATCCTGAATCTGCATTCTAGGATCTGTTGGAATCCTGAGCAGAATTCTTTCGAAATCCTGAGCAGGATTTCATCGGCAGGATTTCATCAGCAGGATTCTGTTTTAATCTAAAGTGAGATACTGTCGAAATCATGAGCAGGATTGATGTGGAAATCTGGATCAAGATTCTGCCGAAAATCTAAACAGCTTTGTTGTCAGAATCGTGAGGATGATTTGGTCGGAATCTTTGGTGTGATTCTGTCGGAGTTCTGCGCAGTATTCCATCGGTATCCTAAGCAAGGTTGTGCCGGAGTTCTAAGCAGGATTTTGTCGGAATTCTGAGCAGAATTTTGTCGGAATCCTGAGCAGGAATCTGTGGGAGTTCTAGGCAGAATTCTATTGAAAATCTGAGCGAGATTCAATCATGAGCATGATTCTGTTGCAGGATCATTTCGGAATCTTGAGCTGGATTCCGTCGGAATTCGGTACGGGATTCAATCAGAATCCAGAAGGGGATCCTTTTGAAATACTGAGTTGGAAACCAGAGTAGGATTTTCCCGGGACCCCGAGCAGGATTCTGTCAGAATCTTTAGTAAGATCTCGTCATACGCAGAATTACATTGATATCTATAGCAGGATTCTTCTGGAATATTGACCAGAGTTCTGTCAGAATCTGTACCAAGATTTTGCTTAAAGAATAGATATGATTTTGTGAGAATCCTGAGCATATCAGAATCTTCAGCATGATTCTGATGGAAACTTCAGCAGGATTTTGTCGGTATCCTGAACAAGATTGAGTCGGATTCCGTAGCAGGATTTTGTCAGAATTATAAGCAGTATTATTGCGGAATCCTGGTCAAAATCCATACGGAATGCCTATTAGGTTTCTGTCTAAATCCTGTGAAGGATTCTGTTGAAATACTGAGGATTCTGTTACATTTCTGAGCTTGATTTTGTCGGAGTTTTAGGCGAGATTCTATCGTAATTTATTAGCAAGATTCTGTCCAAGTCTTAAGCAAGATTTTGTTGCAATCCTGAGAGTAAGATCGGAATCATAAATAGTATTATGTCGGAATCCTCGTCAGGATCTCGTTAGACGCAGAATTATATTGAAATACTTAGCAGGAGTCTTTCGGAATCTCGACGGAATCTATACCATCATTTTATTTGAAACCTAGATGGGATTTTGTCAGAACTCTGAGCATGATTTTGTCAAAAACTCTTAGCATTATTCTGCCGGAATATTAAGCAGAATTCTGTCGAAATCCTAAACTGGTATGTGTCAGAAAATTGGAAAAGGATTCTGCCAGAAAGATCCACTTCTTAAACATGATTGTGTAGGAATCTTTTGAACATTTTTCAGTCAGACTAGATTGAATTGCTGAACATTTTTCCGTCAAAATCTTTCTACCAATCTTCCATGAGATTCCTAAGCAAACATCTTTCATAAAACTGAGGAGAAGACTCTTTTTAATGTGTTCGAATCCTCTGAGCAGAATCTCAATAGAGAAACAAAAAAGAGGATTGGAGTAGGGTAAAAGCACCGGTTTAGGCCAGTCTAAGAGAAAATGTCAATAAAAATTATATGGAAAGCCGTATTTATACTACAAATATGTCAAATGCAAGCTTTCAATCTATATTATGATGTAAATATCGAAACTGAGCTAATCTCGTCGGTCAGCCTAGAACCAGTTTCGGCCAGAGATTTAACTTCGGTTCCTCAATTGGCCAATCGCATCAATTTCTTATAAGAGTGGCCAAATTAGGAGTACCCTGGCTAAATTAGATGTATGGGCGTTAAAATTATAAGGAAAATGAGTGGTTTTCCTAATGTTTTGAATCAATTTGCACAACGAAAGCCGAATCCTATTTCTATTTTTAATAATCTGAAGAGGATTTTGTCGGAATCCTGAGCACTGGTCCTTAAGGATTTAAGACTTATCAGAATGTGAACACTAGACTGATGCAAATTTTGAAGTTTTTGCTCCCCTATGCTTAAACGATGGTTATTATGGTGAAAATGAGCCTCCCAAAATTTGAAGTGATTCGGAAGAAATTTGGTTGTGCACACGCTATTTGAAGTTTACATGGAAATTACTATGGGAGAGGCAAACCTTTTGTGTTCAGTCCTCTAACTGCTCGTCATAATAATCTATGGAAAAGTGAACACACTCATCTCATGTGAAAACTTCCCAGCTACAACTTTGCTGAAGACCACATTTTGATGGGACATAAGGATAATTTGTTAATATTGATAACAAAGTCTAAATCATGCTGAGATGATCATTCAATTACATTCATAGCAACACTGCTTTTTTGCTGTAGAACATAGTAGCCTGGATTACTTTGATCTATTCTTCCCTCCAGGAGCACCACTGTTGCCTGCCGAACAGTTGGTGAAGCATGCTACATGCAAACCAACTTTATGATGATGAATAACAATTTATTCTGACGTCCAATCAAAAAGTGGTCTTCGGCAAAGTTGTAGCTAGGAAGATTTCACATAAGAAGCATTTGTTCACTTTTCCATAAAATATTATGACGAAGAGATAGAGAGCTGAACACAAAAGATTGGCGTATTCCATAGTAATCTCCATACAAACTTCAAATGGCGTGTGCACAGCCAAAATTCTTCCGAATCACCTCAAACTTTGGGAGGATGCTATTTACTATAATTAAAATCGTTTAAGCATAGGGGAGCAAACATTTCAAAATTTGCATCACTCTAGTGAACACTGTTTGTAGGGTTTGTGAAGAGTTGAACATTGTTTTAAGTATTGTATTTTTTTTTCTAGATTTTAAACATGTAGTATACATAGATTTTTTCTTTGAGTTTAGTAAATTTAGTAAGTGTAGTAAATTTAACGGTAAATTTGACAAATTTATTCATCATTTTGGAATTATAAAAAAGTCCCTTTTTAAGTTTTGTAAAATTTGATTTTTTTTAACTTTTCTTTTAAATTTTATAGGTAAATTGCGTTAAATTTGTAAATTTTATAACGATGTAACTACGGTGGGCTTGATGTGCTCTGTTATTTGGACAAAATTTATTAAAAAATCTACAAATTATTAGTTATTAGTTTAGATCTCAAACTCAAGTCACAATGTTTTCTTTGCTGATAATTTTTTTCGTGATCGTTTCGGATTGCTTTCATTCAAATGCGAAAAAGTTCTTTTTTCAACAAATAACATACGAATTGAGTAGGCAGTAGCTCTTCCGTTCCGTTCCGGCGCTGAGCTTGATCACACCGCACCGTAATCAGAACCAGTTCGGACGCCCTCGGGGATCAAGCGAAAGAAGAGTCCGCCGCAAAAATCGCGCACCTTGTTGGGAGGGCTTGTAAATTGCATTTTTGCTTTCGTTTAACGACACTGCACTATGGTCCAGGAATCAGTTTTACGCGGAAAGATGCATTTTGAGCTTTAGAATGAAACATTAGACAAAAACGGTCTTCTACAAAGTTGTTTGTATTAGTAAGGCCCTTTGTTTGGTGTTATTTAAAATTAGGGTGGACCACATTTTCATAGAAATTGTGTAACTAACATTCTTATTTGTAGAAATTATACTATACATGCTTCAGCAAAGTTGTAGACCATTAAATTTCAAGCAACTTTGCCAAAAAAAGTTTTTTTCTATCTCTTAAATTGACCGATTTAGAGCTATTTTACTACGGTGACATAGGGTGGTCCGAACAAAACTGGTTTTCCTGCTCTAGAGTTTTCAATTCAAATTTCTCATCAAAGTAGTCTATGAAACACTTTTAGAGCTTTGAAAAATGCGTTGTTTGGTGAGTGAAGAAACTCGTTATCTCTTTCCGTTTGGAAGTTATTGTTGTTTTTCTCTCAAAAACATGCCTACTTCGATTGTGAATATTTCTGATTGGGGCAAACATAAAAAATATCTTTTGAAGGCATTCAAAAGACAAAAAAAAATTGTAAATTATATCAAAAAATTACAGATGTGTTATTTTTGTAACTCTAATAAAACACCTTGAAAATTAAATATTTTTTATCACAAAAACTTTAATAACTTTTGAACTAAAATAGATATCAGCAATATTTTTGCATGAAATTTTGCGTTTTGTTAAGTTCTAAAAGTCGTTCATAGACGACTTTGACGAGAAACTAATATTAAAAACACTAGAATTGAAAAACTGATTTTTGTTGGACCACCCTTTGATGATTAGGAAAAAATGCTCTAGATTGGTCAAATTTTGAGCTACAGAAAAACTTTTTTTGGCAAAGTTGGTCAAAATTCTAAGTTCTACCGCTTTGCCTAAGAGTATATACCAGTATTTTTGCAAATAAAAAAGTTGATTATATGATTTGTGTAAAATTGTGGACCACCCTAGTTTTGAATGACTCAGTATGAAAACCTACATTTTTATAAACAATTTTGTAGAAGATCATTTTTGTCTAAAATTTTATTTTCATGCTCAAAATGCAAAATAATAAAGAAATACATACTATGAAAATCTTCAAAATAGTTTTAAAGCCCTATCTTTCTTATTTCAGATTTCTGGTCAAAGCAGTCTATGAACGACTTTTAGAACTTAACAAAACGCAAATTTTCATGCAAAAAGATTGATGATATCTTTTTTAGTTCAAAAGTTATTAAAGTTTTTCTGCTTAAAATCATTTGTTTTTAAGGGCATTTTATTAGAGTTACAAAAATAACACATCTGTAATTTTTTGATATAATATACAATTTTATTTTGTCTTTTGAATGCCGTCAAAAGATATTTTTTATGTTTGCCCCAATCAAAAATATTCACAATCAAAGTAGGCATGTTTTTGAGAGAAAAACAACAATAACTCCCAAACGGAAAGAGATAACGAGTTTCTTCACTCACCAAACAACGCATTTTTCAAAGCTCTAAAAGTGTTTCATAGACTACTTTGATGAGAAATTTGAATTGAAAACTCTAGAGCAGGAAAACCAGTTTTGTTCGGACCACCCTATGTCACCGTAGTAAAATAGCTCTAAATCGGTCAATTTAAGAGATAGAAAAAAACTTTTTTTGGCAAAGTTGCTTGAAATTTAATGGTCTACAACTTTGCTCAAGCATGTATAGTATAATTTCTACAAATAAGAAAGTTAGTTACACAATTTCTATGAAAATGTGGTCCACCCTAATTTTCAATAACACCAAACAAAGGACCTTACTAATACAAACAACTTTGTAGAAGACCGTTTTTGTCTAATGTTTCATTCTAAAGCTCAAAATGCATCTTTCCGCATAAAACTGATTCCTGGACCACTGTGCACTGGCGAAGAACGGAACGACGGAATGCAAATTCCAACACCCGTGGAAATTTGTTTTTATTTGAAATAATTTGAATAATTCATGTTTTTAGAAATCGAGTTATCCACTAATGGCACTTCTTTATCGACATTTTTGACGCTTGACACCTACACTAAAAAACGAAAATTTAAGATTTTTCCTCCGGTGTGAAAATTAATACATATATCAGGTTTTTTTTTAATTTTTTCTTCTTATGTAAAATGATTTATTAGAAATCAGTATCGAAAATATTAGAAATCCAAGTACTCACGACTGGCATTTTCTTATCGACATGTTTAACGTTAGACACCTTTGGGGCTCAGCACTATTTTTTGTTTTGGTATGGGATTTTGACGTTTACTGGCTTTGTTATTTACGAATTTCATGGAAGAGTAAAAGAGAGGGGCTGACTTTTGAGCAGAACCTCATACTGAAAAAAAAACATGACGATTTGTTTCTTCCATTGTCGTATCCAATATTTGTGAATTAGTGTTCTGACTGATCATTTTAGAAAAGATTTAAATAATTCAAATTTTTTGGAAGCCGAATTGGTTATGGATGGCGCTTCTTTATCGACATTATTGACGTTTGACACCTACACTGAAAAACAAAAGTTGACGGTTTTTTCTTCCGGTGTCCAATCCGTTGTTTGAGGCCAACCCAGCCTTCACTTTCAGTGACCACGCGGAAACGAAGTGCAATGATGTGTAGCACCATCCGAAAAAAAATAATTACCTCTTTCGGGAGTCCTTTATTCTGCGCGAACGAACGCGTCGGTGCCCAAATGCGGGCTTCGAGTCCAAGATTTCTGCCGAGGAAGTGTTCCTTCGTCTTCGTCTTATTTTGGGCTACACACAGGTTAAGGCCGTCATGTTTGAATATGCTCAGCCGTCAGCCCGGGCCATTCAGCGAAGATAATGAGGCAAATTATAGTGTGCAGCATTCGCGCCGAGCAAGAAGCAAGAAGGTCTGTCAAAATTAATAAGTCCCCTTTGTGGCGTGGACATTGTGCCAGAGTATTTGTGCGTTTGGTCCAAAATCCGTGCGCAACCAGATCGAAATAAGCGACCAATTCGGATTCGGAATCGTCGAAATTGAATCGTCACTCCGGTTAATGATAGAGGGCAGCACTGTTTTTTTTTTGTACTGCCTTCCTTCAATTCGGTGGCTGAATCGTAAAATCTATGAGAACGCACAGCCTAGTAGCCAGACAGTGGGCGGAGATCCAAGTAAGCCTCCGCGAGAATGTGCGTGAAGGAGAACGCAAATGACTCTCCGCCGGGTAACAAAGCTCTCTTCTAATTGGCCGTCCGAAAATTGCCACCACCAAACTAATCTTGGCGGCCGGTCGGATGAATCTAGTTTTGGGTACCGACTAGTTGTAGCTTTCGTTTACATTTTGGGCCGCAATTCGCTCGTTAGAATCTCCTTCCACATCGAGCGAACCTTGAGCGAGCCAATCGCTTCGAGCAAGAAGCCAATCTCCGAAACTACTTAGTAGCACAGATAAACAGACGTAGTTCTGGCGAAGTTGCCATCGATCACTCATTTTATAACGACATTAAATTGGCTTTGTTACAAACTTCACAACCAGAGGCGCTCGCATCGTTGTTCTTCGTGTTTGACGTTTCACACTATCGCCATCTTCATCACATGCTCACTGGATGATGATGGTGTGAACTAGATTTTTCTTCGTCTATCAGTGCCAGTAGCAAGTAGTAATCCCGTTAAGGCACAACGCCGAATGCCGAAAAGTCTCTCACGCCAAATTTTCGCCAATGGAGCGTCCCAAATCGGAATCGATTAATTACTGCACGAGTATCGAATGAAAAATCGAAAATCGCTTCTAATCTTCGGCTGTCATATGTCAGGCTTCTCTGTGTAAGACGATTTGATTCGATTCGAAACTACAAAAAAAATGTGGGATGAGATTACCGATCGCGAAAGCTCATCTTTTATTCAATTAAGTTTTGGGCTGAGGATGAAAAATCTATTCCAGATTGGTATTCAAAATCGGTCGAATGGTTGTTTTTTTTTGGAGATAATCAAGCGGAACCGTGTCGTCGGCAGCTGGTGACAACTTGAAAGGAAACCGGTAGCCGCGATAGAGCGGTATATTTTCGACAAAGTCGGTTTGGTTCAGTGCCGTTATGGCAAATTTTAATGTAATAAAATGGTGAATTAGGTAAATTTTGACCGTTTCCGTGGAGGCTTATGTTGAAAATAGTTATTCGAGTTTGATATCCACGCAGACCAAAATTGAGATTCATCAGAGAGTTTTGATCCATATTGTCACTGAAAATTTTAATCAGATCGGAAACTGCATTGGATTTCATTCACAATCCTGCTCAAAATGATAACCTCCACTAGATTTCGTTCAGATTTGCAATTTTCAATGATGCTTCTTGCAGATATTATGAAATGCTATAGAAGTCAGGGATCTATACTGGATTCTGTTCGAAATAGATTGAGTTTAGGATATTCCCGTCTGCCCGGGTATGATTTTGAATGTTTCCCTACATTGTGTAGTCAACAAATGAAGAAATTGTGGTTTATTAAAAGACACACATAAAGGAAAAAGAAACAATAAAATTGATTGCGGTCCAAGTCCAAGAGAATCCGCATGACCACAACATTTTGCAGCGAACGCCCATCATTCCAGATCAAATGACCGCATGCGTTCTCTTAATCAGTTCTGCTTCGCCCCGCATTCCCTCTCAATCAACCGTTACTCCATCGCACCCCACTCTCTCACTCTAAAACAGAGCCCCTCATAGACTTCACCCCGAGCACTAACTTTTATTGGCTGAATTGTTGCTTCCATCGGGGACCAGCGCAGTGCCTACTAATCCTACAAAACCATAACCGCAAAAGTGTCCCACAGCATCGACATCGAACCGGTCCACATGCGTCACTTTTCCGGCTTCCGATTCGTCGTCGTTTAAGTCGCCATCAAGCCAATTGAACACAGAAACCGCCAGACCCGTGTGCGCACCAATTCTGCGCTCGTTTATTTGCATTCATTGGATCGCGCACGCTACTGCCGCAAGCTGGCGAGACGAAGTCCATCCACAGACAAACAGACATAGCAGCTAGATCAACGCCCAATGCTAAAAAGGCCGTGTTTGTCCATCTGAAATCTAGGTGGCGCTAGTGCGCAAACATCAAACTCGTGAACAAAAGCGATACGAGCGCCACGAGTGAGTAGTTTATCGATTATCAAATAAAAAAATAATTCGAATGTTACGTCCGTTTATCTGTGCCCCATCGTCTGTTGGTTGGTTTGCGTATATGTGCGCACTACTCTGGTTATTATTTAAGGAGAACAGTCAACCGCAAAGCGTTGGGACAATGGAAGTCGGTAGGGATGTTCAGGTTCGACGGAATTGCCAATGAATAAAAGTGATTTAAGTTTTGATTTGGCTTCAAAATTTACTAAGGAACACGTTCCTAACCATTTTTGAATCCTCTAATATGGATTCCGTTCACAATCCTTACACAAATCAGTTAAAAATTCTCACTAGAGATAAAAATATCTTAATAATTTTAAATGGATTTCGTTCGAGATGTATACTGGATTCCGTTCGAAATCCTCACTGGACTCTGTTTTGAATCTTCATTAAAGTCTGTTCTGAATTTTTACTGGACTCCGATCGGAATCTCTCTGGATTCCGTTAGGTATCCTCAAAGGATTTCCACCGGGAATTTCGTTCAAAATTCTCTCTGGATTTCATTTTAAATCTTTTTTTCTGGATTCCGTTTGGTTTCCTCATCTGGGTTCCGTTCAGAATACAAATTTGGATTTTGTTTTAAACTCATTCAGTATCCTCATCTTGATTCAGTTCATGTTTCTCATTTGAATTCTGGCATTCCCACCGGGATTCCGTTCAGAATTCTCATTGAGATTGAACACGCTGTGCATCCCACTATTCATACATGGTGGCGTTTCTTAAAACGCGCCCTTACCATATTGTCCGCTTTTAACGGTCCTCTCAACTCGCCATCAATTTTTTTTAGCGGTCCTCTTAACTCACTGTGTACTACTATATCATTAATCAAGTATGGCAGTCCTCAAAAAGCGCACTCACCTTATTTTTACAATATACATTTAAGGTGGTGGTTTTCATAGCACGCACTCCGATCTCAGCGGTCTCCACTACTCGCTACTAATTAATTTACAAGTGGTCCCCCATACTCGCTAATATTCAAAGGTCCACACAATGCGCTTTTACCCTATTTACTGATTTCTGCGGTCCTCTTAATTCGCTACAAATCTTTTCAAAAGCGGTCCTCTCAACTCGCTCTACAATATAAGTGAAAGGTGGCGGTCCTCACAACGCGCACTTGCTCTATTTTCCGATCTCAGCGGTCCTTTCACATCGCTATTAATCAAGTTACAAGCGGTCCTCTCAACTCGCTATTATTTCAAGGTGGCGGTCCTCACAACGCGCTCTTACCCTGTTTACTGATTTTTTCGGTCCTCTTAACTTGCTACACATATCTTCGCATGCGGCTCTCTCAACTCGCATTGCAATATAAGTGAGAGGTGGCGGTACTAACAACGCGCATTTACCCTATTTTCCTATATTATCTCGCTTTTTGTTTGTTTGCAAGCTGTAGCGGCTCTCTCAACTTGCTCCAACATGATTGAATATAGGAAAAGGTCCATTTGAAATTAGAACATACACACATTAGAATAATTTGTATATAATTCAACAAAATGAATTCTGTTTTAACTCAAATGTTGCATTGCTTGCAAGCTTCAAAGAAAAATGAAGTTCAGTCCGAAATTTTGAACTGGATTTAGTTCAGAATCCTGGTTTGGATTTCGTTCGTAATCCTCTCCGGATTTCATTCGAAAACTTTTTCGGATTTCATTCAAATTTTCTCCGAATATCACTCGAAATTCTCACCATATATCACTCGAAATCTCTCTACAGGCTTCATCCAAATTTCTCTCCGGATTTCATCCAAATTTCTCTCCAGATTTTATTTGAAACCTCTTCGGATTTCATCCAATATTCTCTCCGGATTTTATCCGAAACTTTCTCCGGATTCCATCCGAAAACTTCTCCGAAATGCATTCGAAATCCTCTCCGGCTTTCATTGAAATCCTCTCCAGATTTCATTCGAAATACTCCGGATTACATTCTAAATCCTCTTTGGATTTCTTTCAAAATCTTCTCAGAATTCCTTTCGAAATCTTCTCCGGATTTCTTTCGAAATCTCCTCCGGATTTTTTTCGAAATCGTTTATGGATTTCGTTCGAAATCCTATCGGCATTTCGTTTGAAATCGTCTCCGGGTTTCGTATAAAATCCTCTCCGAATTTCGTTTGAAATCCTCACCGGATTTCGTTTAAAATCCTCTCTGGATTTTGTTAGAAATCCTCTCCGGATTTAGTTTGGAATCCTTTCCGTTTTTCGTTTGATATCCTCTCCGGATTTCATTCAAAATCCTCTCCAGATTTCATTCAGAATCAGATGAACTGCTTCTAGATTTCGTACGAAATCCTCTCCGGAATTCAGTCAAATTCCTCTCTGGATTTCAGTCGAGATTCTTTGCGGATTTCATTCGAAATCCTCTCCGGATTTCAGTCGAAATCCTCTCCGGATTTCAGTCGAAATCCGCTCCTGATTTCATTCAGAATCAGTTGAAATCATCCTAGACAGTTATCGAAAGCCTCTCCAGATTTCATTTGAAATCCTCTTCGAATTTCATTCGAAATCCTCTTCGGATTTCTTTAGAAATCTTCTCGAAATTTCTCCGGAATTTTTTGAAATCCTTTATGGATTTCGTTCGAAATCCTATCGGCATTTCGATTGAAATCGTCTCCGGGTTTCGTATGAAATCTTCTCCGAGTTTCGTTTGAAATCCACCGGATTTTGTTTAATGATTGTAATCCTCTCCGGGTTTTGTTTGAAATCCTCTCCGTATTACGTTTGAAATCTTCTCCGGATTCCATTCAAAATCCTCTCCGTATTTCGTTTGATATTCTCTCCGGATTTCATTCAAAATCAGTTAAAATGCTACTAGATAACGTTCGAAATCCTCTCCGGATGTCATTCGAAATCCTCTCCGGAATTCAGACAAAATCCTCTCCGGATTTCAGTCGCGATCCTCTTCGGAATTCATTCGAAATCCTCTCCGGATTTCAGTCGAAATCCTCTCCGGATTTCAGTCGAAATCCGCTCCTGATTTCATTCAAAATCAGTTGAAATCCTTTTAGATTTTGTTCGAAATCCTCTCCGGATTTCATTAGAAATCCTCTTCGAAATTCAGTCAAAATTCTCTCCGGATTTCTGATGAAATCCTCTACGAATTTCAGTCGAAATCTTCTCCAGAATTCTTTCGAAATCCTCTCCAGATTTTATTCAGAATCAGTCGAAATCCTCTCCATATTTCATTCGAAATCCTCTTCGGAATTCAGTCGAAATCCTCTCCAAAATTCAGTCGTAATCCTCTCTGGATTTCAGTCGAACCTCTCCAGATTTCGTTCGAAATCCTCTCCGGATTTCATTCGAATCCTCTCCGTATTTCATTCGAAATCCTCTCCGAATTTCGTACGAAATCCTCTCCGGATTTCATTCGAAATCCTCTCCGTATTTCATTCGAAATCCTCTCCGGATTTCATTCAAAAACCTCTCCGGATTTCATTCGAAATCCTCTCCGGATTTTGTTGGAGATCCTCTCCGGATTTCAATCGAAATCCTCTCCAGATTCCATTCAAAATCCTCTCCATATTTCGTTCTGAATCCTTTCCGGATTTCGTTCGAAAACCTCTCTGGATTTCGGCCGAAAACCTCTTCAGAGTTCGTTCGAAAACCTCTCTGGATTGTGTTCGAAAACCTCTCCGGATTTCATTCGAAAACCTCCTTCGGATTTCATTCGAAACCATCCCCGGATTTCGTTCAAAATTCTCTTCATATTCCATTTGAAATCTTCTCTGGATTATATTCGAAATCATCTCCAGATTTCATTCGAAATTCGCTCTGGATTTCGTTCAAAATCATCTCCGGAATTCGTTCGAAAACCTCTCCAGATTTCGTTCGAAATCCTCTCCAGATTTCGTTCGAAATCCTCTCCGGATTTCGATTGAAATCCTATCTGAATTTCGTACGAATACCTCTCTAGATTTCGTTCGAAAATCTCTCCGGATTACGTTCGAAAACCTCTTCGGATTTCATTCGAAATCCTCTCCAGATTTCGTTTGAAATTCTCTTAGAATTCCATTTGAAATCTTCTCTGGATTATATCCGAAATCCTCTCCAGATTTCATTCGAAATCCGCTCTGGATTTCGTTCAAAATCCTCTTCGGAATTCGTTCGAAAACCTCTCTGGATTTTGTCCACAATTCTCCGGATACTCTGCGGATTTCGTTCGAAATCCTCTCTGGATTCCGTTCGAAATCCTCTCCGGATTTCATTCGAAATTCTCTCCAAAAATCGTCTCGAAATTCTCTCCGAATTTAGCTCGAAATCCTCTAGAGATTTCGTTTAAAATTCTATCCAAATTTCGTTCGAAATCCTCACCAGATTTCGGTCGAAATCCTCTGGGAATTTCGTTCAAAATTCTCTCCGGATTCCATTTAGAATCCTCTCCGGTTTTCATTCGAAACCCGCTCCTGATTTCGTTCGAAATTCCCTTCAGATTCCTTTTGAAATCTTCTCCGGATTTCGTTCGAAATCCGCCTTTCTATTTTGCTTCGAAACCTTCTTTGGGTTCCGTGAGAAATCCTCTCCGGATTTCGTTCGAAATCTTTCATGGATGCCATTTTGAATCCTTCCTGGATTTTGTTTTTGAAATCCTTATCAGTATTCGAAACAATTATGGTTTACGATTGAATTTCACATTGAATTTCATTTGAAATTTCTATTTCGAAATATCATACATGTAATGGTTTTTTATGGTTATCCATGAAAGATTTTTATCGGAATAATTGATTTCCAGGAAGCAAATCCTGCACCATTTCTTCGGCTCACTTCCATCGAAAGCCCTCTCTCATCGTTGATCCATTTCGCTCTGTAACTGGTTATGGAAAGTAAGCACTCTGAATCTCGTTTTCGTTGTTTTAGTTTTATCCAACTTCCCCAAGCCACATAGCCCTTCCTTACCCAAACTAGATGCACTATGCAGATACGACCGACTCGGTAAAAGGGGCAATTTAGAATTCGAAGCGCTATTTATTCATAATACAATTGCATATTGATGATTACAAGATTTCCTCCAGCCAGCCAGCCTACTGGGGCCGTCGCGTCGTAATCCGGTAGTAAAGGCCTACTGCGATGCGATGAAATGTCTCAATGCACCACGGATCCAATGTTCCAATGTTAGCATATGAGGATATATGCTGCATTGCATGCATGATCGATGGGTCTCAGCTTGTATGGGGATTTTGTGTGGGGGGGATTTTATCGATTGTGGTCGCTGCCTATGGTGAACATATGCAGATTTGAGAAAGAGCTTGTCAATTGACGGTACCGGTTGACAGTGGAATGGTGTTTTCGCTACACAAAGGCCCGTCCGTAACTGGGCTGACTGAATGGAGAACTATGATTGAACGGTGACCATAGTTTGCTCGAAGGCTGCTGAAATGATAACTTTATTGTTCTGGAATGATTGGAAGCGATTCCGATGCGAAAATTCGTTAAACCATAGAACGTATGGTAAATGTGTGGTTACGTATCGAAACGTATCAACGGGATGATTGATCCGTCAGCAATCTGTCAAACAACAAAGGGCGGCAAATCGGGAGCAGCAAAAACCGGCAACCTGCATTAATTGCAGTGGGATGAAGTTGCACAATTTGCCGAAAGCTGCCCTGCACGGTGCAACAAAGTATTTCGCAACCATCATGAAGAGGTTTTAATTGAAATGTCATCATTGCAGCTAGAAACTGGAACCATGCCACAGCCTACTGTTGTTCCGACGGACCAGTTGGAAGATCAATCATTTCAAGAAAGCAGTCTGAAAACGAGGGCACAAGTAGGCTGGGTTATAATTAAATACTCTTTCGCTTTGTGTGCCTACAAGTGCTGTTCAAGAAATTCAAGAAGCATCATGTAGAAAAAAAATGGTCGCAATTATGTCCTTTTGCTGGCAAAAGGAAAAACACACTCAAGAGGCTTAGGTTAAATACTGATGGAGAGCGGAGTGAAATTAATCCCATTCGCTTATGTGCACGAGTTGTTAATTAGAATGTGAAGGAGACAAAAGCCGGCAGACTGCCTGAAAGAAACGGGAGCCCATAAATATAGGGGTAGGTCTTGTCTTGTGAAGGTCAAGAGCATGGTTCGGTGGTGAGTAAAAATAAACTAGGGGACTTGAATTTGAATGTGTTTGATGTAGGAAATTTTGGCGTGAATCAAATTAAATTTGTAAAAACAGAAGGATTTTATTTGGATAACGACCATTGTGTGTATCATCCTGACTATGTACAGTATAATTCTCAATTTTGTTATTGCTTAAATTTACTTAAAAGGTTAATCACCCATTGAAAATTATGTACTTAATGGTTAATCAATCATCCACAATGGTAACATTACTATAATTAAAATGAATCATTTGTCTTTGTAATGTTCCATAAAGGAAAACGCATTAAATCACTCATTCGTTCAGTTCGACCACACAATAAAGTAGGAAACCTCAACAAAGACCCGCATAAACCCGACCTTCTCGGTTCCCCACCCTGCTATTTAAACTTTCCGCTCGACGGCGCGTAACCGAAGCGATAGTGAAGTGTTCTTACCTGTTCCTTCGCCAGCTGGTACCACGTCTTGGTGATCATCTCCAACCTCGTATCGTGGTAGCCTTTGGTCGTCTTGACACTGATCAGAAGATCGTCCAGTTCGGTCGTCGGAGGCTTCGGTGTCCCCGTGACCGACTGCTGCCCATTCGGGTACGAATCGTAGTAGTCCGATCGGGTCGGTTTGCTGTTCCTAAGCCTACTATTGCCACTGCCCAACTTCATAACACTAGCGCTACCATTTGGGCTATCTTCCACACCACTATTCGCACCGTTATCCCGTTTGGCTATCACATTTTCTGGTGCGGCAAGGGCCGCCGTTGCCGCCGCCGAATCCAGCGAGTTGTATTGCAGTTCCTGTAATGGAGCGGAAAAGAAAAGATCGCAAATCTATCAGTTGGGTACGGGTAATCGAATTTTCGAACGCGGCAGGAAGCCGCCCGCCGCGTGACAGATACGATGATGACAAACACGAACCGAACACGGCCGATGATAACAAGCGTGATATTGGGAATTGCGGGTTATGTTTCTTCCCGGGTTGGGATTCGGGTTAGCAAAGATTGGTTGTGCTGCGGAGACAGCGGAACAAAACACAGCAGGTGCGCTCGACTGTCACGATCTGTGCCGACGACGACGACAACGACGACTGCAAATTCGTTAATGCTGCCGCCATTTGTATTGTCGTTTTGCGAGGTTGAATGGTCGATCGCAGTAGGTGGCGGATGAAAATGACGAGAACAACCGTTGGTTGGGGGGAAAGATCGTGGTTGGGAGTTTGAGACAGTAAATTGGATGGTTACTTTGACAGAAACAGGAGTAAACGTCGAGATTTGAGAAGTCAATAGTAGTGTTTGAGAGCAAAAGAAATGCCTGACTAATGAGAAGTCCAAACATGAACAGTGCCGAAAAAGTTACCTTCAATGATTCATTAAAAGAATTGAAACAAGTGTGCTGAACACACCAACTCTCTATATGGAAATCCTTCCGGAATACATTGACATTTTATTAAAACTTGAAGTTTGTGAAGAATCATCAGTCATCAGTTTTCGAGATGATGATGGTTGATGATTATGCTCATTTCTAACGTAGCTTTTCATACAGGCGAAAACTTAAATGGAGAACAATTATTAAAATATTTCTGATCACAAAAGTGCTTTTTAGGTGAAATATGGATAACCAAGAGGTAGCTGATACAATAACTAGGTGCAAAGTTGCTGTAACGGACATTTTTGGATCTCTGTTTTGTCATTTTCTCCATGTCCCTGTGTGGTCAGATGAGACGTTGTTAAAAATCACGCTGGATTTAATCCCAGGTTTCCTGTCAATTGACGACGATGCGGCGATCAGCTGTTTCGAAACGTCTCGTAAAATGGCTCATATTTTGTAGAACATTATTCATTCAAAGTACACAACTTTTTTGAAGTGAATAGGGTCCTAAAATGCAAACAAGAAAAAATATTGTCACTGTTTGGTGAAGAAAATGGCCATTTCTCATGATGTTTTCAGAGAGACAAATGAATGCAGATAAAACCCTTCTGAGTTCAAAGTACATCAAACTAAAGTTGCATATTTCAATGCTTTCATATGTACTCATGAGTATCTAAAAGAGGAAACCTCAATATTATTCGACATTATTTTAATCCGGAGAGGATCTCGAAAAAAATCGGAGAGGATTTTGAATGAAATCTGTAGAGGATTTAGAAAAAAAAAATCCAGAGAGGATTTAGAAAGAAATCCAGAGAGGATTTTGAAACAAGTCAGGACAGGATTTCGAATGAAAATTCTCCGGAAAAATTCCAGGAACGTATTATAGTTTATTACATTTTTCTATGAGGAGTGAGATCTTTTAATTAACTATGAACAAATCATTATCTTCCTTTAAAAACAATATTTTTTCCAAGGTTAGATTTATGGTGGGTACACTCTTTGTTCATATGATGTAAATAGTAAAACTACATTATTTTTCCAAAGACAATGGGATTCTAAATGAAGAAAAAACAGATGCGGTCATATTAGAGGTTAAAACAGTAACCAATACAATTCAAGCTTCCTCGTTGGGATATTCATGGAAACAGGTAAAAACTTCAAAATTTGCAACTGTTTATGATGTAGTTTGAACACATGGAGATTATATCTGCATCCATTTGCCTCCCTTATAACAACAAAACCAACATTTATTACCAAACACATAATTTTGTAGAACTATATTTTGAGGTCTTTCTATATAAAATTGTATTTCGGTAGGATGATCAGCTAGAGAGTTGGCGTATTCAACAAATTTGTTTCAATTTTAATAATTTACAACTTTGTCAAACACACCATATTTGAAAACCGTCAACCGATATGGCCAGAATCAATAAGAAACAATACATTCGACCTTCTGGAAATATTTTACTTATCTAAAGTACACAATGCATAAAATATAACCGGCCAAGCTATGATTTTTTAAAGTTAATTTTTAAGAAAAAGTCAGGATATGTTGGGGGTTGAAAGTTAATTACTGTCAAATTTGTAATAGTCAAAATCACATATGAAATCAAACCAGTGCAGAGTCATACTAAAAACAATAATTCTTGAAACTTGCGATGGATCCTTCAAATAGCTCTCGAAAGAATATCTGTTTCATGACTGGTTATTTCCTTGAGTAGCAGAATATGGAGATTTGACATATCAAACATTTTCAAAAATAATGCTTTGAGATTGTTTCCTAAATACTAGAGCTGATATTACGTAATATTAGCTCTCTTGATATTAGAAATGTAAGGTTTCTAATATCAAGAGAGCCTATATTACGTAATATCAGCTCTAGTCTGAACATGGCATAACTAATCATATGAGCCGAGAAATATCATATGATTAAAATGTACAAAAACTTTAATTTGATCAAATGTTTTGCAAATTTTTAGAATTATTAAACATTTTTAAATAAACAATAGAGTACAGTATTGGTACACTAACGGAATTTTATGCAAAATAAACGAAAAGCATCGAAATACTGAGAGGAGTAACATAGGAACTCAGGTAAGAGGAACGTACGGCAAAGAAAAAGTCTGTTTAAATTTTTTAAGATTTTGAGCACGATCTCGTAGGACTTTTAATGGCGTCCAGAGAGTATTTCTATTGTAATCCAGAAAGTATTCGGAATGAAATGAGAGGATTGTATACCCGAATAAAAACGTACCATTCAGTAAATGATATCAACCATTAAGGTAAAATATAACGTGTTGGATACAATACAGCGTATCTAGCTTTTTACGCTAGCTTGCCATTAATTTTGATTCACCCCCTTTTGACATTTCTTGCCTACACTATAAATTTTAAAGTTCAATCAAAGCAAGCTGTGTGCTGAAAAAAAATCAAAGTTTACAAAGTTGTGTCACAACTTCTCGCTCTAGGTTCACAGGGTATAACAATTATAATATGATTTCTCACCTTTTTAATACTTATTATATCTTTTTAGGTGAGCATGTTGCGCTGAGATGTTTCTTAATTGGAATAATTTTGAACAAAAAACAACCACTTGGAGATGGCAAGTCAAACACCGCTTAACAATCATGCTTGTTGCAGAAAATAATTATGCCAAATTGTGATTTTCAAATTCATGATGCTACTCAAAATGTGAATGTTTCCTTTCGATACCATTTATTAGGATCCGTCAGAAGGCATCCGATGTAAACGAATTTCAGTAAATTATTGGATAACGGGATTAAAGTGGACGCGCAAGATAACATCGTCACTATCAAGTTAAATAAGGTCATATAACTATTCTTCAGCCATTCGTTTCCGATAATCGGTTTTGTGGAAAAGCTAATTCAGGAAAATCTACAAAAGCGGATAATTTCACTTTTTTGAACAGAAGCAATGTGCTTTGAGATAGCAATCGAATTGTATACCGCACGTTTTTCTCTTTTCTTCCGAAATAATACATTTAGATAAATATAAATAGGTATTTGCTAGAGACTGTAACTAACTCAGAGCTTTGAAGAGAAACTAATGAAATATCCTAGTAAGGAAATATACTTCTGCCTTGCATTACCAATTCCGAAGGTCCATGGAAATTGGCCGTACATTACGACCTCAGGACCTTAATCTCCTTTGTCAAATGACCCTACCCCACATCCAGGGATGCCAAGTCGATTTTACAAAAATCTGGAAGATTTTGGAAATTTGTCTGGAAAAGTCTGGATCGCTTATGTCGTATATGGAGAACCTTACAAATTATTTACAGAACCTTACAAATTCATTTCAAATTTTATCTGGATCTTCCAGATTTTTGTAAAATGGGGCCTCAAAAAACTGGAATATTCCAGACAAACCTGGAAGGTTGGCAACGCTGCCCACATCGCTATTCTGCCCACTTTTATCGTAACCAAGGACAAATCGAATCGTTTTTTCTTGTCAATTCACTGGCATATACTTAGGTTGACTCTATGACACAACCCCGAATCCATAACATTTTAAGACTAACTCTAATTAGAAAATGGGGATAAAATTGTACGATTTATTAAGAGTATAAAACAAGTTTTGCTTAACAATGATTTCTTTATATATTAGGAGATAAAAAGGAGCTAGATTTTCATTAAACAACTTTTACATACTAAGTTTTGTTTGAGTTTGTCCTCTAATTTTGATGAGATCAACACAGCTTCACTGCAATGCTCTGAAGAACAGTCTATTTTAAAAAAGGGTGAATTTACTATGAAAAGGATAGCAGTAATATCCACAAAATATGGATGTAGTTAAGTATTGTTTTAGACGCTGCTACCCACTTCTTTCACTCAATTTTTTTTAGATGTCGACTACAAGCACTCAGATCTTCTAGAAGATTTTGTTATATAAACGATGATAATAGAAGATCACCCTGACCCTGATCGCTGCTAGTGTTATTCTATGGAACCCGTTCAAAGACCAACCTGATAGACAATCGTTCCGCGGTGGCATAGAAACGCTAATACACTTGTTAGAAAAACCACGGCCTCTGATCACCGTTACAGTAAAAACTTTCGTTAGTTTGTGGGATCATTCAGTTGAATTTTAATGAGATAGGGAAAGTGTACCAGTTATGGCCATAGTGGTTCCCTATTTGGCCATATGCAAAATATGGATAACTTTTACATTTTTAATCTTTCTGTATGTTTTAACATCAAGATTTATCCTTTATCTTACTGCTAAAACACAAAAGATTTTTTAAAATGTGAAGGCATTCAAGATACCACGTATGGCGAAATAGGGAACCACTATGGCCATAACTGGTACACCTACCCTAACTACAAAAATAATTGGGCTTGATTCAAAACAATGAATGATGATGGCAGAAAATTGGTGAGCAGTTCTATAAGAGACCTGACTGTTTCAATGCAAGGAGATAAAAGAAGGGGGAATTTCTGATTAGAATAAGCAGGATTGACTTCAATGAATGCCTTGAGAATATCCTGCTTTAAAAAAAATAGCGGTTCTATATGAAAACATTAGTGCCTAGCTTACCAACAAAAATTTAGATGGAGAGCCTATTTAAGAAAGAACGAATAATTTCTGGAGAAATGCTTGCAGCTATGGCGTGAATAATCACTGTAACAACGTGATGCTATCGCAAAACCTGTATTTATAAGAAAGGAAATCTTTGTTGAAAACAAAATTGAAATATTAACACCATCAAGAAGTCCAAATACCGGCGAGCACGCAGCTGTTCAGCAAGACCATATTGAGGGTATGGGTTCAAATTCTTCCGATCTCATTGAATTGAAGAGTTCCTTGACATCCCTGGGCTTAGAGGCACATTTACAAAAGTGGTTAATTGACAATGAAAGCTCTCAGTCAATTAAAGGCTTGTTTTTTT
The DNA here is from genome assembly GCF_002204515.2 of Aedes aegypti. Taxonomy (NCBI): domain Eukaryota; kingdom Metazoa; phylum Arthropoda; class Insecta; order Diptera; family Culicidae; genus Aedes; species Aedes aegypti. Next base: position 29,954,466 of record NC_035108.1, read on the forward strand.
GAAAGCCCGTTTACAAATTTCATAACGCTGAAGGGGGTTGTCATCGGAATATTACACCTCATACAAAATTTGTAGAGCTCCCATACAAAATGGTTACGAGGGGTGTCACAAATGGCATTTTTTTGGTTATGAAATTTGTGAATGAGCCCTTGAACTGCGGCAGTGCCGACTGAGGTAAGAAACAGGCACTGTCCCAGAAAGAAAAAAAAAAAAAGAAAATAGTTGCCAACAAGATATTTCGAAGGAATAGCTGACACATGAAAGAAGAACAACATTTTATCGACGAATTTTACACACCATTGATTACCAGTTTACATTAGAGACGCATACATGAATGGTCAATCCTCTACAACAGTATAGTCATCATTTTTGCACGCAAAACAAGATACTGCATAGTATCTCATACTATTCGGGTTAATGGCTCATTCGGGGTAATGGCTTTCGGGGTAGTGGCATTCGGGGTAATGGGTCGAGCCACTTAGGTACAAACGGGACATCGTATTTTGTTATTTGAAATGCCTCTTCAGTTTGTGAATTTAGCTACAACCCAGTTTGATCCACCTAAAATAAATAAGTATTATTGCAAACAAAAAAATCATGGAAGAATACAACATCTGAAGTATTTTTTAGTTTTGGTCTCCTGGAAACACGAATGAAAATTTTTGGTTTTCGTCAGCATGAAAATTTGCTCCAGTACAAAGATTGCTATGATCCAACTATAAAATATTATAGTGTAGGCAAGAAATGTCAGAGAGGAGTGATTCAAAATTTTTGGCATGCTAATAGGCTGGAAAGTATAACACCATTCTTCCCGCAACAGTTTAGGGTGGTTTTACCGAAATCTATGTCTATGAATCATTCATTGAGTGTCCTCTGTATTTTTTTTTTTCAAGATTCCTTCTCAAATATAGTTTTGAATGTATGCTGTATTTGAGGAGATCTGAGGTGAGCCAAGTTTGCGACCTCCAGGTTCTCCTGGCATTATTTCGGTAATATATTGATATCGGTTCGAGTCGATTCGTTTAAAACCTAAGTAACTCCACAGAAATTGATATTAGATTGGCTTTGGAATTTGATAGGACTGCAGCGTAAGATACATTGACCGTTCAGGTGAGTGCTAAATAGAGCGTCCACTGGATGTTTTCCATCCGGTGGATAATGATAAATCAGCCGTTCGATTCATACATCCATAATTAGGTGCACATTAACTGAAACTAACACCAGCCAGCAAATATTTTTCTAACGCTTCTTTGTCAACAACTCTCAAGTGAATCTCCTCCATTGAGCAGTGAAGGGTTCTGTCGGAATCCCGAAAAGATGTCTATCAGAATCTTTACCTGGAATCTACCGGAATCTTGAGCAAGATTCTGTCGAAATCCTGAACAAGATTTTGTCGGAAACTTGAACAAAATTATGTCTGAATCCTAAACAGAGCTCTATCGGAATTCGGGACAGGATTCGGTAGTAGTCCTGAACAGTATTCTGTCGGACTCCTGTATATGATTCTATCGAAATCCTGAACAGAGTTTTATCATCCCGAACAGGATTCTATCGGAACCGTGAGGAAGAATCTGTCGGAATCTTAAACAAGATTCTGTCGGAATTCTGATCAGGATTCTGTTGGAATTCTGCATAGAATACTTTCGGAATGCTGAACAAGATTCTGTCGAAGTCCTGAACAGGATTTTGTCGGAAACCTTAACAGGATTTGTTGCAATCCAGAACAGGATTCTGCTGGAATTCTGAACAGGATTCTGTTGGAATCCTGAACAGATTTCTGTCAGAGTCCTGAACAGGATACTGTTAGAGTTTGGGACAGGATTCTGTCGGAATCCTGACCTGGATTCTATTGGAATCCTGAACAAGTGCTGTCGGAATCTTGAACAAGATGACATAATTTTGAACAGGATTCTGTTGGAATCCTGAACAGAATTCTGTCGGAATCCTGAACAGAATTCTGTCGGAATCATCTACAGGATTCTGTCGGAAACCTGAACAGAATTCTGTCGGAATCCTGACCTGGATTCTATCGGAAACCTTGAACAAGATTCTGTCGGAATTTCGAACAAGATTCTGTCGGAATCCTGAACAGGGTTCTGTCGGAGTTCTGAACAGGATTCTGTCGGAATCCTGACATGTAAGGGAAAATATCAATATTTGTATCATTACGATACTTAACAACCAATACATTATAGTGAATTGCACAGAAAAATATTTTGAATTTTACTTCTTAAACTCTGAAAACTTTAGTCGCCCCGAGAAAAAAAATCAATAGTTTATAAAAAGCTTTCTACGCATAATATGAAACGTAAAACCAGCCAAAATGGGCAATCCGTGTCAAATGAGCATGATAACTATAGGTACGACAGTTTGAATTCCTTCACTCACTAGCTTAGACTGTTGTTGCTTCTAAAATTGTTGGAAAAAGTATTATTCGAATAGTGCATAATAAGCTTCCTTGCACATAATTTGGAAAATCCTATCGGAAGCAAAAAAGAATTCGTACGCTAAGTTTGGATTCTTACTTTAACTTCTATATCAAACAGGCAAACAGTCTCGTTTTCTGGTAGGGATCAGTCGATATGACGTTTGGCTCGAGTCGTTTTATATAAGTCTTTTCGTGTGACAGATCCGTCTATGCATTTGTTTACGTCGGTGGAGGACCGGTGCAAATACAGGACTGTCATCTACTTAAAAGAACTGCCAAAATGCTTCAAAATCAGCTGATTCGAAACGTCTCGTGGAAAGCCCTATTGAACGGAACGAATCCAAACATCAAATCGTTTATTCCCTAACAGAAGCGAGCCTGTTTCAGCAACCATTAGCGCTCGTAGAATTCTGGATAGTGCTGTGACATTGAAAACATTATTTCAAAAGATCATAATGAATCTTTTCACACATAATTTGAGGAATCCTATCAAAATCCTAATGAAACAAGGAATATGATGGATTCCCGTTGTTGCTTTGAAAGCATTACTTCAATTGCTCATGATAAGTTTTCTAACACATAGTTCGTATCAATAACAAGAAATCTTGGATGATCGAAATATAGAGAGACTTTTGAACAGAATTCAAATAGTGTTTTGATCAGAATTCAAAGAGTTTTTGAATAACATTTAATAAGAATCATATATTGAAAGTGGAATGATTTTGAAACGATACAAGATGATTCAAGCTATGGTTATTCAAACATACTGAGAATTTTTTAAACTGTAGTGTTGAATCACGCAAATCCTTCATTCCTTTCAAGGTAACACTAGCTCCACACCAAATGTTTTCTGGCAGCGATGAATTCTAAGCCCTTTTTAATAACCAAAACACCAGCTGATATTACCTGTCAGACCATTTCCTTTCAACATTCAGTAGATCATCCTCTTTCCCTCCTTCCCCCGAATATTTGCCATACTGTTCCCAGTAGGTACCGAATCCCAAAAACGGGGGCAGCAGGCGGCATTCGCACGCCCATGACCTGCCACGACCTTCGGTCTGTATTTCAATTTCGCTGCTACACTGTATCGCTCCTCTTGCAGGACTGGAGTTCGATCGCAGCACGCACATCTCATCTAACCCCGAAGAGGCGGTACCCTCATCAACCTGGCTTTTCGCGTTCCCTTCTCTGGATCTGGAAGCCTTCCACCGTAAAGCAGGTTTTCGATTTCTTCGATTTTGGGCTTTATCGCTTCGCTGTCGTTTTCGATCCAAAGGGGGGCCTCGAATTGATTAAGTTCGGAAACTTGTCCCTCTTCCGTCGAGAGGCGGCGCGGGAAGATCTTGCGAGGACCGCGCGGGACTTCATCGTCATCATCATCACCGAACCTGGCTGTCTGTAGTCGTGATGATACTGGCTCGCATTAATTTCGTTCCAACCACCTGTCTTCGGGTTGTTGGTCAGTTTCCTTCATTCGTCCGGGGGCTTTGGATGGATTTTTACGAAAATACACTTCGCACAGCATCGGAGTGAATGAGTACACGGTGGGTTGTTTTCGTCTGGGCACGATTTTTTGGCCTTCGACAGATCAATAGTACACGATATGGGCTGGTACGCTACTACTGATGGGCGAGAGGGCAATTGCTTTACCGGGCGAAAGGTGGATCCTCATGAACGAGCAATGGCCAACAGCTCTGGAATGGAGAATGATGGTCATCAATCTGAACGGAGTTGGCACTTTCGATTTACGGGCGTGTGTTGATCGTGTAGGGTTGAAATAAGAGGATTTTATTGGGCTTTTGAGTCAAAACTATTTAGTAACTATTGGAAAACGATAGAAGATGATTGAAATATTATACACCATATGGTTAATCGTTTTCAGAAAATCTTTAGTATTCATAAATATTTTGCAAGTTTGTCATAACGTCATGAACTTTCAAAATTATTCATGAAATCTTGAGTGAAAACCATTCGAAAACTATAGTGTGAATCATCCATTTGATACTGATAATAAAAAATAAATAATAAAATTTTCAAACGCCATTGAGAAACATTCTTTGAACATACGACAACCATTTTTGAACCAGTTCATAACAAAATATATAATAACGATACAGTGTATGGTTAGCAAGCTTCAACCCTGGCACTGGAAGACCAGCCCAAAATTTCCTTTCATATTTCGCGCCAACAGAACTCATTTGCCCGCAACCTTTCAGCGACGTAACCGATCGGGATTGAAACTTTTAAGAAATTGAAACAACTCAACTTCCAGTTCAGTTATTGAACCTTAAAATAAATGAAAGGCAAGCATAAGCGGCCTAAGACTTTTCCGACCAAACAAGTCCAAGCAAAAAAAAAACTCGACACAGAATTCGTCGCGACCTGGGCCTCCTCAAGAAGGCGACAAAGTGCAAGTGCAAGCAGGAAGTGAAGTTAATTACTTTAACAGTTAGTATTCAGTGTGTCTCGGGGAGTCGAAGTTTCTGTTGTTCGTCCAGCAGTTGGAGAGTTTTTTCGTTCGTTCGTTCGTTCACTTGCGGACCGCTGCACTCATTAGGAGTCCGGGAAAAGGCGAGCAAAGTTAAATGGAAAGGAATAAATGTCCTGGCCGTGGTAAGTTTTTGTCCGAGTGCACCACTCGCTTTTCTTGTTTCGTAATATTTCTTTTTCACTGTTGCGAAAGATGCTGGTAATTAAATTGTAAGAAACTGATGGCACAGCTGCCGGACGGGGGATGAAGTACGGAAAAAGGATACTTGATGTAATAAATCGTTGGACTGATTAAAGCAAATGGTTTACTTTTAAATGATGCTTGTTGAACAGAATTTTGCACTTGTGTGCCAAATCGGGAGTAAGCGTTCTATTCTCAGGATTGAATTTCTGCATCTATTTGAATGATTTAAGATTTAAAATAAAATAATGAAAAAAGAGATTTTTTTGCTTAAACTATACAATAACCATTTTATAACAATTCAAGAAGATTAAGGAATTATACACCAAAAAAATTACTAATGCTCAAATTTAAAGTCTGTTTCTAGACCATTAAAAACAATAAATGAAATCTTCAATTCAAACTATTAGTTTACAATTAAGTTTATCATCTTTGTAGTGATTTCTATGGTTTCTACATTTTTACCTACCTACCTTTATATATTATCTATTATGTAACAGCATAATAACCAACAATTTTTTTTCTAAAATATTGAAAATGTGCCAAATCCAATCCAAATCCAATCCAAATCCAATCCAAATCCAATCCAAATCCAATCCAAATCCAATCCAACCAATCCAATCCAAAATCCAATCCAAATCCAATCCAAATCCAATCCAAATCCAATCCAAATCCAATCCAAATCCAATCCAAATCCAATCCAAATCCAATCCAAATCCAATCCAAATCCAATCCAAATCCAATCCAAATCCAATCCAAATCCAATCCAAATCCAATCCAAATCCAATCCAAATCCAATCCAAATCCAATCCAAATCCAATCCAAATCCAATCCAAATCCAATCCAAATCCAATCCAAATCCAATCCAAATCCAATCCAAATCCAATCCAAATCCAATCCAAATCCAATCCAAATCCAATCCAAATCCAATCCAAATCCAATCCAATCCAAATCCAATCCAAATCCAATCCAAATCCAATCCAAATCCAATCCAAATCCAATCCAAATCCAATCCAAATCCAATCCAAATCCAATCCCAAATCCAATCCAAATCCAATCCAAATCCAATCCAAATCCAATCCAAATCCAATCCAAATCCAATCCAAATCCAATCCAAATCCAATCCAAATCCAATCCAAATCCAATCCAAATCCAATCCAAATCCAATCCAAATCCAATCCAAATCCAATCCAATCCAAATCCAATCCAAATCCAATCCAAATCCAATCCAAATCCAATCCAAATCCAATCCAAATCCAATCCAATCCAAATCCAATCCAAATCCAATCCAAATCCAATCAAATCCAATCCAAATCCAATCCAAATCCAATCCAATCCAATCCAAATCCAACCAAATCCATCCAAATCCAATCCAAATTCCAATCCAAATCCAATCCAATCCAATCCAAATCCATCCAAATCCAATCCAAATCCAATCCAAATTCCAATCCAAATCCAATCCAAATCCAAAATCCAATCCAAATCCAATCCAAATCAATCCAAATCCAATCCAAATCCAATCCAAATCCAATCCAAATCCAATCCAATCCAAATCCAATCCAAATCCAATCCAAATCCAATCCAAATCCAATCCAAATCCAATCCAAATCCAATCCAAATCCAATCCAAATCCAATCCAAATCCAATCCAAATCCAATCCAAATCCAATCCAAATCCAATCCAAATCCAATCCAAATCCAATCCAAATCCAATCCAAATCCAATCCAAATCCAATCCAAATCCAATCCAAATCCAATCCAAATCCAATCCAAATCCAATCCAAATCCAATCCAAATCCAATCCAAATCCAATCCAAATCCAATCCAAATCCAATCCAAATCCAATCCAAATCCAATCCAAATCCAATCCAAATCCAATCCAAATCCAATCCAATCCAATCCAATCCAAATCCAATCCAAATCCAATCCAAATCCAATCCAAATCCAATCCAAATCCAATCCAAATCCAATCCAAATCCAATCCAAATCCAATCCAAATCCAATCCAAATCCAATCCAAATCCAATCCAAATCCAATCCAAATCCAATCCAAATCCAATCCAAATCCATCCAAATCCAATCCAAATCGCAATCCATAATCCAATCCCAATCCAGATCTCAAATCCAATCCAAAATCCAATCCAAATCCAATCCAATCCAATCAAATCCAATCCAATCCAACCAAATCCCAATCCAAATCCCACTCCACCAAATCCAACCAAACCAATCCAAATCCAATCCAAAATCCCAATCCAAATCCAATCCAACATCCAATCCAAGTCCAATCCAAATCCAATCCAAATCCAATCCAAACCAATCCCAAATCCAATCCAATCCCAATCCAAATCCAATTCCAAATACAATCCAAATCCAGATTCCAATCCAATCCAAATCCAATCCAAATTCCAATCCCAAATCCAATCCAAATCCAATCCAAATCCATCCAAATCCAATCCCAAATCCAATCCAAAATCCAATCCCATAATCCAATCCAAACCAATCCAAATCCAATCCAAATCCAATCCAAAATCTAAATCCCAAAAGCCAAATCCAATCCTGTTCTATCCAGTATCTCGGTAACACTCCAAATTCTCTGGAGATTATGAAACATTATGGATTACTTCATACTGTATAGTTTATGTAGCATTGAACGATACAATTTTAATGAAAAACATTATAGAACCGTATAATATATGGTATATTTGACGTCTGGATAAATTAATTTATTGCTTTTCTTCCGTTATTTTATTTATCATGGTTTCTATGGTACACACATTGCTAGAAATAGTTCTGGTACAGTAGAATGTATGATTTTCAACGGTTTTTCAATTCTCAAAAGGTTGCAGAGCCGAAACATTCCCGAATCAACAAATTTGATTGTTCCAGAAGCAAAATCTTCGTTCTTTGTTGCAAAATCATTGTTGCTAACGAATGCATCCTTGCAGGAAGTTAAAAAGATGTTCCCGACGTTTAGATTGCTTCTGTTGAAGCAATCATCACAGTTTGACACATTTCCTTTCGCATTTCAGAAGCGTAATCTTTTAAAATCCGAATCCCACCCAAAAGCAGTAAATTATTGCAAGTGCAACTCTTATTCACAGCTGCGGCAACACTCAATTGTTCCGCCGCAAAAGATCCGCCAGTGGCTTCACGTGGCGATAATTAGGCCGGACTGGACTACCATTCTTTGGCTATTCTCTCCCAGTTTTTCTCTCTCTTTACTTTCGATAGATGATTGTTTATCAACAAAGAAGACGGTGCAAGCGGGCGGTCCAAACAGGTGTCACCGCAAGAAAAAAAAACTGCAATAATGACCAGACGATTGGATGCAACATTGTTGTATCCCTGCAAAAAAAAATCCGGTTTCGGTAACCTTCAAGTGGCACTTGACGTGAATATTTTATGGTGCCACGATAGTTCCAATTATGGAATTTCTTAAAAAGTGAAAGAATGACAGATAATGAGCTATGCATCTCATTTGCAGTTCTGTTTGTCATGCGATGAAAAGGAATCTCAACGAAAGTTGCTAAAATCATGACCAAGTAGGCAAGTTTTCTCCAACTGACAGTTAGATGACAAAGTTGACAGTTGGATTTGTAAACTGACAGTTGGATGAGTAAACTGACAGTTAGACGAGTAAATGTCAACTCATTTACAGGTTTTTTTTTTGTAGGATCTGTAGCAGGGCATAAAATTCTCTTATTCGTTCCCTTCTCAAAAATCAGTTATTTTTGTAGGGACAAAAGCCAGACCATATATTTAAGATACATACGATGATATATAAGATACATAACGATAGGAAAACGGTCAAGATCAAAGAAATTTAGTAAGTTGGCCAACGAAACTAAACCCAAACTACTTCCATTTAAACAAAACAATATCAATCAAACCAAGTACCCTACCGGAATAAAAAGAGAACCATTTGAAAACACCTGTGATTGACCTTTTACCCGTCCGATAAATGGTTTTCCAATCGTCGTCTTCCCTCTTTTCCCTATCCTTAGTTCGTGGGCTTGCTCTTCTTGCGAGCAACCGCCACCGCCACTCTTTAGAGGAGGTAATGGATCTAATTACCAGCGCGAGCCCGTATCGAATCATTCGTAGGTATGTTTTTTCTCCTCTTCCGTCGAACCTCAAAACAAAAGCGAAAAACGAAAATGTAAACAAACACTTTCCGGGATGCCGCAGTCAGTTCGAACCTCAGTAAGCGACGCATTGATTTCTATTGGAGTAGGCTATGATGTGCGGTCAGAGTGAGAAGTGATTCAAGCGAAGTGGAAACGTCAAATAATTAAGATTTCAACTAGCTAAACACGTAACTTGCAACAACAATTGTAACACAGTTGAAGTTTTGACAATTCGGATTACTTTCCGACAAATTTGGCATCCCTGTCAGTGGTTGCCAGCCAGTAGATGTCAGTTGTTTGCACGCAGTCGGTGTTGGTGTGTGAGTCGAGGTAAACAAAAGGCAGAAAAGGTTCTCCTCAAACAAATCGGTCCAATTTTTCATTCATCTGCGTTGGATTTGTTTTTCGTTTGTTTCGTTGCTGATGCTGTAGCTGTTAGCTACTGCCTGCCTGTCTGCTTCAGATTTCAGTATCTCTTGCGCCACATACCTACAGAGGTTATGTAGCTATATGCACAGTGCACACGCAGTGAGTTCTACTGAAGTGGGCTTGATTGGAAAATTAGCGGAAGCTTTTAGGAGAACCATTTTGGACAAGTCTCTTGGCTGGCGCTGCGGTGGATAGCTCGTTGGATTTCGAGCTGGACGTGCGGAGAGATAATCGGTATCACGAGAAACCGAGAGGGCTAATTGGCGTTCTTGTTTTTTTTTGGAGTGGCTGTGATGCTGTTTCGGAACATTCCGGTCAGAATCGCAGTGGAATTTTTATATTTTGCGGTAAGTACATTGATTTCATATTTTTAAGTCTGTCATTCTGTCAAACTCTGTCAATGTCAATGCGAAATCATTTTCTATCAATGATGGAAGCATGACTTTCCAAAATAACCGCCACGCGGAAACATCCGCCTAGATTCGGATTCGACCTCAACCTCGTGGCCGCTCGATTCCACCAGTGTCAAGCCGCACTCGAACGCGACTGGTTGACTGTTTCTTCAGTCCGGCGGACAAACAGACGGACCATTGTTTTCATTGTACTCCAGTCAACTGCGATGACACTTAACCGATTTGGCCGCTCATCGTCATCAGCGCACTTCACGCTCGCTCAAGTTCCCTACCCCGAAAAGAAAAAGAAAAAAAATGTGACTCGCGCGCACAGGTTCGTTATCATAAACAAACAGAGCTCTGTGGAGTTGTGGAACGCACGAAAAAAAAAATGCTGGCGTATGAACTGGAACGTCACTGAGCCGCCGTCAAATTAGTTTTCGATGAATCTCTTCAAACGAGTGAGTTCATGGTTTATTGGGAATGTTTGATCAAGATTAGACTACCGAGATAAAGGCACGTGGTATCTTCCAGCCTACTGCGAACCCGTGGGAACTGTCAACAAACGTCACTTTTGCAGTGTACCTTTTTATCAGCCACTTTGTCACTTGTCAAACAATTCCTCAATGGAGTAAACAGTCTGTGACAAGTCCATGGTAATCGGATATCTTCACCTCTGCTGGGTGCAATCGAGAGCGAATTGTTGCAACCGTTTGGATTCCACGTAGGAATCAGATTGAATTTTATGCCAGTTGCCATTGTTTTTGTTGCGGTTTCACCATTTCACTACAATTCCCAGTATTGTTTTGATGAACCCCTCTGCAGTTTAGTTCCCACAAGTCGACGACGCGATGCAACAGTCGCACTCATCCATCATCATCGTCGTCGTCGTTGAAACAATTGCACGTGTAGAGAGTGCAACCCGAAACTTTTCAGTGGAATGCAGTTCGATGCAATCCCGTTTCAAATGGCACACAGCCACTGAGTGCGATGTTTCAATTGAAACATGGACATTTGGATAGCCGGACGTCGCTGTCAGTCTTCGTTTGGTGAGAGAAAATCTGACTGATGGAAACGAATTTGATGCGATGAAATCTAGAAGAAGGCACTTTTAACTACGTTTAATGGAATCGTTTAATCATAAGTCCTAACCGAATTTAGTACTATACCATTTAAACAGCTCGAAGATTTATTATCATAAGTCCTAATTGAGAAATATGATTGGAAAACTATTCTTGCAATCATATCATGAATGATAACAAGTATGAGATCTCTAATTTACAAGCGGGCTGCGTCATCAAATATAAAATCAACATTAAATCGAATGATACGTACTATTACATATATTCAGTTAATGATATATTTCTCGCGTAACTTTTCAGAAGGCCCAAGTAGTAATGAGAGATGCTCTTTTCTCTTTTGATTATAACAGTGCAATACTAAAGCTTGTGAGAAGTTCTTCACTATAGTTCAAAAGACAGTGTCCTTGGTTAGCGTTTTGCCTAAAAAACGCAACAGAAGAGGTTAATGTCGATCAGTTATTGATTAAAGAGAAAGTAAACAAAGAGAGTCTCTCAATGTTAGGTAGGTCCTTTTGAAAAGTTACCTGAGATTTTTACTCTGTATTCCGTTTGACCATTCTCTATATATCTTTCCTTATCTATTTTTTGCTTCAAAATCCGCTCTGAATATTCACAGATACCTTTACAGCAATTCGTTTAGGATCTATACTGAAGTCTTCTTTCAATCATTACTGAATACCGTTAAGATTTGTCAATGGTCTCCATGTCGATTGACATCTAGATTACTCTCGAAATTTTGAAACACACTCCGCTTGTAATCTTCTTCCGACTCCATTCGGGAGCCATTCCTGATTTTGATTGGAACCCTCTCTGGATTTATCCTGAGACGAGACTCGCGAAGACGGTCTTCTCTTTCTGTGATTGCTGAATTTTTCTCTTATTCCACTTTGTGTTTATACCAATTATGCGCAAGCCGTTCAAATCCTCACATGAACCTCTCAGCAAAAAATGATTGAGTTTGCATCACATCGAATCATAAATAGCCGTTTGAGTGAAATTTCATGCCAGCAAACGTAGCAGACATTAGAAATAATTGATCTTCTGCTTAGATTTATCAGCAACTTTGGAAAAAACTGCTCCGCTGACTGAGGTTTTCAATAACAATTTACTTTGAACACAATACTTTTCACTTTTTCAGCCATAAAAACGGTGGGATGCATTTGACTTTTCGTGAGAGGGGAATCTGGGCTGCATATGACGTTGATATTTTTTCTCTTCGCGAGTCTCTCTCAGGATTTATCTACTCTTAAGCTATCAGTACCAAGGATGGAAATCTAGTGATCATGATAAAACAAATGATGCATCGCGGTTGTTCTTTGTCGTGCGATCCTAGCAACAACGATAAACCCTTAGTCGTCAAGCCATCACAACAAACTCCGCTCCGCGAAAAATGAATCGCTCGGCATGTGAGCTGACGATAAATTTTTCGCAAATCAAAGTCATAATTCTGGAGGATTTTTCTGATTGCACTCCACGATTTGTCACCTAGCTTGTCGTTTTTAAATTGAAAGTCAATGATGCATGAAATGTGAGAAAATTTATCCTTGAATTTTAAATTGATTCGCATTAATCGCAACATGTTACAATATCCGACAAACCCTTTGTCTTACGACAAACAGTTCATCGGATGCACGATATATCTATGATTAGCGCGCGTGGTGAGGTGTTGAAATCATGTTGCTGCAAGAGAGACGGCCCTCTTGGACCATTCGAATACCGTGTTGTTTGTCGTTAGAGCTGATTTTTTTTCCATCCTTAATCAGTACACTATGGCATTTGGGTTGGATTGATACAGAGCCAAACCAAAATCAAACATGGCAAAGATTTTGCCAGTGTTGACATAGATGTTTGTCTGGTGGTTTATGACTAGAGGGTCTTGCCCGGGAAATCCCGGGATATCCCGGGAAGTAAATAAAAACGGATCCCGGTAGTTTCAAGCAATTTTTAACTTATTATTTCCCGCAATTTTTAACTTATTATCTAACATATTACTTTGTTTGCAGACTAATAGATTTTATGGAATTAAGCTCAACGCTGCAAACATTGTTATTGATTACCACATAACCGTATGCAGTAATTTACTTCTGGTCAGTGTTTCAATTCCCAAATTTGGCGAGTGCCTGATTTGTTTTCGTGTTCAATCGGAATAAAGTTATCCTTGTATCGAGTGTTATAATCAGTGGTTCGAAGAAGGTTTGTCAAATCTCAAAAGTTTAATTATGAACAGCGTATTTACGGCAGCAATGGCAGATATTTGGAAAGAGTTTAAAAAACTTCCTGAAGAGCATGCTCAGTGTTTGAAATGTCCAAAAATCATTTCGAGCAAAGGTGGATCGACCAGTGGATTGTGGCGGCTTTTGAGAAACAAATATAATCTACAAAATCAGCAAGGATCCAACGCAGTACCAACAAAACAATCTAAACTTGTGACTGTTTCAGCAACGGTGTCCACTGCTAAACAATTGATGCACCTTCCATTTCTGAAACGGAGATTCCTCAGCGAAATTGTTGCTCGGCTGGCAGCAGTTGATGGGATTTCGATCTCGGCCATTACCAAGAATCAATTCACCCGGCAGTCAGTGTCAGATCGACGATACACTCTACCAAAAACAAAAACCACGGTGATGCAACTTATCCATGATTACTATAACGTTGCCAAAAATTCTGACTATTCAGGAACTGAATCAGAGAATCCGCATGAACAAGGAGTTTGTCAGCATAACAACAGACGAGTGGAAAAGTGTTGCTAACAAACGCTATTTGAATGTTAATTTGCATTTTGCGGATGGCGCATTTTACAACTTAGGGTTGGCTCGAATTCACGGGTCATACCCTGCAGAGAAAATAAAGCAAGTAGTGACCACGGATTACACCTGGCCGTTCAAGACGTGCTCTATCGAAGCGAATCTCCGCTGGAAGAGAGTACAATGTCGGAGTCAGAATTTTCCGAGGACGACGATGATGATGAAAATGACGAATTTTGTGATGACGACACTGATGGAAAGGAAGACGTTGCAGACAATGACGAGAACCTGTACCCATCAGGTCATTCGCATGGCATTAGTATTTTTCAATATCCTTTCACTTAAATCATATTACGATGTTAGCCGTATACAAAACGGAACAATTTGGGAATATCCTCAAACATATCCGAAGAATTAGCACTGTGTTTCATCGGTCGCCAGTAAAAAATTCGGTCCTGTAAAATAAAAACGAAAATCTTTTTAAATCGCCCCAGCTTTTGCATGATGTCAAAACTCGCTGGAACAGTACTGAGAATATGCTAGAGCGCTACAGCAAGCTCCATGACTGTGTACTTTATAGAAGCACTTAAAGAAATCGGTGAAGATCAATCATTGTCTATAACTGCTGATTAACTGGATTTGGTGAAATCACTTTAATATGCCCTACAACTCGTTTAATTGGTGTCCGAAGCTTTGGGACGTTGTGATGCCACTTTGATGACAGCTGAGGGAAGTCTGAATTTGTTGAATCAAATTTCCATACATCGTGCTCTCCATAAGTCGATATATTTTTAATTCGATGTTACGTGAGAGGCGAAATTCCCTACATTATAAATCTATACAGTTAACTCTCCCTTACTCGATATTCCGTATCTCGATATCGAGTTAGAGAACCATAGTAAAAGTTGGTTTTCATGGCTAACTCGCTGGTCCCTTGGAACGCAGTTGCACTGCTTTTGTGTTCTGTAACTCGATACCTCCCTAACTCGATGGTCCCTTCAATATCGAGAAAGGGAGAGATGACTGTATCTATTTTTAAATACTTCTTATTTGGGGAATCTTGGTCTAATTATTGTTTGGAGGTGGCCAAATACTTGCAAGTAGTTAAAAAAGTAGAAACAAACATGAAGATAAAAAAATATTGTCAGTAAAATTAACGTGATTTTTCGAGCTTTTCAAAAAATAATATCAAATAATAGTTTGTAAAATACTATCAAAAGAATAATATTGCTTTATCACAAAAGTTATCATATTTGAATTGGATATATAAAAATTTCTTTCTTAGATTTTGTTATATTTTGTTCGGTATATTCTACGACTCGATAATTCTATAAGTCGATGGACCCGTGAATATCGAGTTAAGAAAACTCGACTTTATCTGTTCTACGACCCTGAAAATGACTAATTAAACATACTTAAACCTGATTTGCTTTTGCCAAGTAATTTATTGGTCTATCTTGATGTATGGGAAATTTCAGCAAGGAATCGCCAAAGAAAACGTTTATTTCTGATCGCAGTACACAGTTTATATTTATATTTATTTAGCGTTAGCGTTAGCGTTAGCGTTAGCGTAGTTACGGTATACTTCGTAGATTGGATACTAGCAACATTCATGTTTCTTTTTAATAATCTCATCCTGACTACTTTCAAGAACAAGGCAGGGGAGTATACCTTGTTCAAGTCATAAACAAGAATACTAAAAGCATGAATATCGCTATTCCCGGCCACGCCCATCTTTACCGTAACTTGGGATAGGGGAAGGAAATGTTGATGTAGCACTTACTTAATGAGAGGCCACCGACTCAGCGACACCCTCATAAGTGCTACGGAGTTGGAGGTTGGGGAAGGTATATTGTCAGGATTCGCCTAGAAAGCTGGCGATAGACCATAAATATTTGTTGTTTAAGCGTTTTCATATTAATCTTTTGAATGCCGACAATCAAAAGAGAAAACAATAGCTTATTTATAGTATAAATAGTATTTCGCGAAATGCTTGTCGATTGTGCAGTAATATTTTTGCTCAATAACCAGTAAAAAGCAAAACCGATCCCTCCAGGGTCATCGGATTGTATAAAATAACGATACGCGTAAAAAAAAAATCACGCCTATTGAAAAACTGTACTGGGTGGTACTGTATTTTTAGATAATCAAAAAACGAAAGGAAGCGCGTTCGAACTAAACACCCTAGGATAACACAGTCGGTTTTTCTGCTCAAAATTATACGAAAAGCAGAATCGATCCCTCCAGGGTCATCGAACGGTTAAAAAGCATCCACAACCGATTGTTAGTTGCGTAACACCCGCCCGGACAGTCCAGGGCTAGTAGCAAAAAGTGATGCCGAAAAAAGTTATTTCAGTGACCAGATTTGAGAAATAAGTGACTGAATAGGAAAAAATGACTCAAAGTGACTTGAAAATCAAAACGCAATTAATTTTTTTCAGTTCTACAACACTGTTTTACGATGAAGAAAGGAATACCCAATATGATCTACTGTAGGTAGTAGGTCTAGTAGAGTAGATACCAAATTTGGTTATTTCCAAAATTTCAAGATATTGCCACCAATTTGTTTAAAAAGAAAAATTAGCATTAACACAAATAATTCTTTTTTATCAGATTTCCAAACTTTTCAATATTTTAGAAACATGTTTTGAAGAAGATCACCGTTTGTGTTTTTATATCACCAAAATATTTTATTTAATAATATAAAATTTTTAAAAACAACTCGGCATACCTATTTGTTAAATCAAATGTTTTGTCATTTTATATTTATATTCAAACTCTCAAAAAATGACTTCTTTAAAAACCGCTAAAATTGAATTCATTGTAAACTGTATAGATCTCAATTTTTTTTCCATTACTCCAAGATTTGGTATGTATCATAGATGCGTCCTACGAACGCAGAGCGAAATTGAAATTTTCCATCAGCAAGTTTGATGGGAGGTACGTTTGGCCGAAATGACATTTAGCATAAAGACGATAGGTTTGTGAGGGCGTTCATCTGGGTTATGCTTTTAAAAAAAGTTATTAGCACAAAGCTTCTGATATTTTAATCAAAATTACTAAGACACGTTCATGATTCACTTGGTATTGGTGGTTATAGTTGGTCGAATAGTTATAAACTGTATAATTAAAAATACTTTAATACCGCGCATATTATTGTCAAACATAAACTGCGTGGTTTTCTAAAAACCTCCCGAAGAAGTGAATCAAAATTACCAAGAAGAAGATCCGACTCCCCACATTTCTTTGAAGAAAACATGCATGATTTCATGAGCGATTCAATGAAAACGATAAATTCTCAGAAGCATTTTTGTATTATGTATTAATCCATTCTCAAACAGCTTCGAAAGAGGTTCTTTCAAAATTAATTCCTAGAAAGAATAGATAATATACTTTCCTGAAAGATGCTTAAATATATGCATAAGAAAAACAGAGGAAGAAAAATGCTTATTCTCTACCCAAGGTCTATCCGGCCATTTTTAAAGGTTTGGTTTGTAAATAAAGACTATCCTAAGAAGTATGGATAAGTTTCTAATCCAAAACAGAACATTAAATAATTATTCTTTGTTTTGTGTTTTAGTGTTAAATATTTATAAAATAGATTTTGTAAAATTTAAAAAAGATAATATGGTTTCGTTAAAAAAGACGAATTTCAAAGACAAAGAGAATAATTTGGATGCATATTTTAAAGCGTAGTGTTCGATAGTAGAAGACAAATATCTAATAATACACCACAAGAGTTTTTCAGAGATTTTCAAAAAGAATACTTAACATTTCAACCTGAACTTAAACCATACTAATGATAACTTAGATACTCTTATGAATTACGTGGAATTCTATGAAAAATAAACTTTTTTTACAAGAAAACCATGAACTAAAGTTTTGAACTGACAGGAAGTTAAATTAAAACTTAGCCTAAATAGAAAGAAAGCCGATTCGTAATTTTCTCTCGAAAATTTAGCTCAAAATAGTTGAGAAAAGTGACTTTTGACGAAAAAAGTGACTTTAGTTGAAATGGCTTCAAAAAAGAGACTTTAAAGTGACTGGCTTAAAAAAAGTGACCAAGTCACTAAAAAGTGACTCGCTACCAGCCTTGCGGACAGAATGCGTAATCTGAACATAAATATCAAACTCCGAAAATAACATTTTCCGTTCAAGAAACGATCAGAAGTTCCACGACGCGGACAAAAACGATCCGGAAGGCTCACAAAAGAAAAAAGTATCATACTGGAACAAACTCACCGGATTGATTCTCTAAATTTATGTGCTGCCTGTCACTTCCGGATGGTTCGGTGAACTTAGGGCAGCCAAAAACCAACAGTACTGAGGACACAAATCAAACAAATCACTTTTTCATTTTTCAATTTTCACTATTCCATTTCTGAATGTAAAAACTGTCCTGCTTGGGCTTCACGAAGCACTACCCAGCAAAACGCTCCAAAACAGGAAAAAAAAAAAATCTCCGGCGACGAAAACATGCGCAAAACCGTGAGCCAAATCTATCGGACAACGCAAAACCGAACTGTCCTGCTTGGGCTTCATGAAGCACTATCACAGTTTATATTTATATTTATTTCCAACTGCGTAAATAAACGATTAGAAAAAAGCGCTTTCTTGATCGATTCCTTGCAGGAATTTCCAATGTATCAGGATAGGCCAAGAATAGTAGTTAACGCAAGTTTCAGAATATTTTTAAGCACTACTCATACATTAGTCCAACGAGACTTGCCAAGTTGGATAACTACGACGAGTGCTGTTAAAATTGAGTCCTGCATTTCGCAAAATAACAGTTGGGGGTATCAGAAATCATATCGAGATGCGGTTATTTTGCAATTAAAAACAAGGTTATGAAATGACCCATTATGTAACTTTAAACAATTACGTAACGAAAAAGCGTTACTATTACGTAACTGAAATCAGTTGCATAATGACTCTTACGGCACCACATAATTCAGTGCAGGATTGTAGGCTGTTTCATGACAGATTGGCGTGACTAAATTGCAAAAAAAAATACTTTTCAGCATCAAATCAGGCATAATATTGTAAAGCAAACAATAAAAATGAGTTGAAATCGTCCTTTTAAGGAAGTTTGTATTTATTATATGCATATTTGCTGCTGAAATTCAAGAACAGGTGTATTTGACGTTTGGGAATCGGCACTGATATAACTATTGATTATAAATTATTGTTGAACAATGTTCAAGCATCAATTAAGAAACGTGTTTTTTGTACAAAAAAAGTTGACTAAAGTAGTGGAAAATAGTATCAAGGGATAATCTATGAAAACATATGTAACTTATACGTTGGAATTTCTAATGTACTTTCTGAAAAGATTTCTAGCAAAATTAGTACTCGCTTTTGAAGTCCTGGACGAGTTTCTGACTAACTCTTCAAATTTTTTTAGTTGTTATTCCTAATCGTCTTCTTCTTCTTGGCATTAACGTCCTCACTGGTACAGAGCCTACTTCTCAGCTTAGTGTTCAATGACCACCTCCATAGTTATTAACTGAGAGCTTTCTTTGCCAAAGTTGTTATTTTCGCATTCCTATATCGTGTGGCAGGTACGGTTATACTCTTTGCCAAGGGAAATCAAGGAAATTTCCGGGAATTGACGAGGTTCTCCAGAAGGCATGTTGAGATTCATTATATAGTCGCAGATTACTGCAGAAAGTTCACTAGTAATTTATTCAGCAAGTCTGTCAGATATTGATCCTGGTTACAGTCAAAATTTATTCACATATTCTTTCTAATATTGTTTTCTAAGTTTTGCTAAAATCTTCTCTGAAAGATCCACCAGATTTTTTTGCATTTTCCGTTGGAAATGTCTACGAAAAATTCACCTGAATCCTCCCAGAAAGTAAGCCAGGAATCCCTATCTTTCCTGATACTTTGATCACTATATATTTGTCTTTGTAGGCATATTGTCAGAATTGTTGTACGGTGTATTTAGATATTTATATATAAGCTACTTGAAGTCGGACTTAGTTTTGAAAGATATCTACTTGCTGTGTCCAGAATCGCCAAGAACGCTGTGAAAATCGATTGAAGCTCCTAGACTATCTGGAGAAATTACCTACGAGCTTCTTACGATCATGCCAAGGATCTCACTAAGAGTTCGTTAAAGAACTTCCCAAACATCTTGTTCGGCAAGAATATGTCAAATATCAGCGTAGGAATAGTTCCAAAATCTGCACAATATCTGGTATTAGCTTTCAAGGTTATATAAGATACTCGTTTGATTACATAGTATTATCGTAAGTATCTGCGCATGATTTCTACAGAAATTCGTGAAGTATAACCGATCAATCCGTGAAAGGTTCCTTCTAAGAATCGAGCAACAAATCTGTGATAATTATTACAAATTATTATTCTTGGATCTTGAGGCAAATCCGAAAAAAATATCTTTTCTCGATTTTGCGTGTCTCAAGGATCAAACTATGGGTCTCCAGTGGATTCGGGGTTGCTGAATCTAAAGCAATTCTCAGAAATTTTCCAGCACCTTACAATTTTGAGGTACAAGTCGTTGAAGTTGTAAAAACTCTGGTATTATTTATGTGTATATGAATTTTAAGGTTTATCCAACTTTTTAGTGATCTAATCCATCAATCATGCAAAATAGAACTTCAATATACGATATAATTTGGGTAAAATTGCACGATAAAATTTAGATTAAATCGACTTTTTCAACATGATTGCTGTCTCCACATTTTTTTGTTTCTTTTATATGGCAAGATATTTTACTTTCCTAATCCACCAAAACTAATTTTTAAGCATTGAAATTATTATGAATTTTGTTGATATGTACTGTTGAACACATGATGTTTAAACTCTGTGGCAAATTGAGCAATTAAATTACCATATAAGCTGGTAAACTTGCATACAAGTTGTCTGAATAAGTGAAATTAGGCATTTTCAACAGTCAATATCTCAAAACTAGATGTGATCTCTTATGAAAATAATAATGAGTTTTCCCAGACATTGGTCAATAATATCTCCTGAAATATGTACATCAACGGATTTATTTTTTGAAATTCTGCCACAGGTTCTTAATGATCAAGAATATTTCCAATTCAACGATGTTCACAAGAATTTCACTGGAAACGCACTAAGGATCTTACAAATATCTCAGAAGGAATCCAACAAAGTCACGCTTTTGGGGGGAGCAAGAAAAAAACTTGACAACCCGACAACATAAAAAGTGTAAGGAAACGATTTCAATTGGAATATTTCAATACATTAATCATTCCCAAAGCTTCTAAAGAGACAAAAGTAAAGGATTTTTAAAGTTTTGGAAGATCTTACGAAGGAATTCACCAATAATCTTACAAGGAAAATTAGTGTAAGTTCAAAATGTCTTCCATTGACCAACAGTGCTGAAATAGTGAAACGGAAGGAAAGTGTGCACAGTGTCCGTTTTCAACTATCTGTTTTCATAGTTTCGAACGTTGGAAGGTAATAGATAATAATGTATAATAGAATATCCGAAGAATTTTTTTAAGTTTCTAGGACTCATGTCAAAGGTATTTCAAGAGTCATATTTAAAATGCATCAGAAATCTTGTAGAAATCTGCTAATAACTTCTTCATGAATCTATCGAAAGAAATGAAACAAGCATTTAAAATTAAATCTCTTAATTGCAAGTGAATCGCACCAACAAAAAGACAATTTACACTGTCTTCAGCCAAAGGCTACACAGACTGAACAATCACGAACATTAGGCGAAGGACAACACGGAACAACCAGTAGCCCAGTGATGAATTTTTCGTTTGACGAAAAGTTTCCACCGACTGGAGCGGGAATCGAACCCACGCTTAGTAGCACAATACGTCTAAACGACTGACGCCGCTAACCGCACGGTCACGAAGCCCATAATAAGAAAGCTAAAAAACCTTGTTTGGAAAAGGGTTTGTTGAAAAAGTACCTTTTGGCAATTTTTCATAGTTATAGGCTGTTTTTGATTACGCCAATCTGTCATAAAACGGGCTGCGATCCTGCAGTGCTGTAAGAGTAATTACGAAAATGATTTTAGTTGTTTAAGTCATATTACGTAACACTTTTTAATTAGGGGGGTCCGTAGCCTAGAGGTTACGCTTCCGCTTCATAAGCGGAAGGTCATGGGTTCAATTCCCAGCCCCTCCACAAAAAAACCCGTCCAGTCACCAGAAGACGCCGCACGGAGGACCGTGCTTTGGGGAACACATCCATCATCCGTCAGTATCAGATGGTGACTGAGACAAACTGACCCTCTTCGCAGGCAGCTAGCCTCAAACGACTTAGGATCACGGCAAAATGAACCCCACCGCGCAAGAGCAAAGGACTATGGCATATGGAAATCGATTGGACTGAACAGCAGAGCTCTCTCCTACCTGCTCGGTGCGAGAGTAAAAGAGTAGAAGAGAGTGAAAGCAGATGTAAATATAGATTAGTTAAAAATAGATCTGTATCGGTATAGTGGATACAGATGAACTGATTCCGGCACAGTAGTGGCCATGAGCACGGAGTGCCTTAAAAAAAAAAAAAAAAAAAAAAAAAAAAAAAAAAAAAAACACTTTTTAATTATGCTGCAGAGTTGATATTTCGTGTACCAGCTCTAGAACAGCAACCTCGGACGCTGATCCTTGTCTGAATGCAACTTAATCTTTATACAGCATTCAGGTGATCTCGAGGATCTAGGAATCATGTGTAGAAAACCATATCAAAAACCGCGGGATAGCTAGGATGAGTCTATGGTAGTTAATAGACAAACTTTTCAAATGTGCTTATGTTGCATTAACGAATTAAAACGAAAATTAGATTCAGTCATCTCACCTTTACTCGATATTTCGTATCTCGATATTGAATTAAAAAACCATAATAAAATATTGTTTTCATGGCTACCTCGATGGTCCGTTGGATCGCAGTTGCACTGATTTTGTATTCTGTAACTCGATATCTCTTTAACTAGATGATACCTTCAATATCGAGTTATGGAGAGTTGACTGTAATCAAAAATCGTTTGTCGAATGGTTAAATCAATTACAAAAAGAAAAGATCAAACATTGATTTTGGAAATTTCCTATTTGAAATTGGCGGGTTGTACTGTAGTGTGCTGCCCTGTTCCGCCTTTTTGGTTTTTCCAGCATGACACAAATTTTGCCCTCCTGTCGAAGCTAATAGTTTTGCTATTTTTTTCCAGCATCGTGGAAACAGTGAGTAGGTAAATACACGCCTACCAACTTTGACAGGGACTGCAAACGATCCAAAAAAGTAAACTAGGTTCATTGAAAGTCCACATGGCCAGAACATTTCAGTCTTTCTGAAAATCACTCAATTGTCCATCGTCGTCCTCCTCCGTCAAAGTGAACCCCGAGCGACGACGATCATCCCCTCGATCGCAAAAAAAAGCGAGACACCCAAGCTTCGATCAAGTGCATTGATCTCCCCGTCACTTTCAATAAAACGCAATCCGCCACAAAACCGCAAAACTCCACCGCAGTGGCCTATAGTTGCCACTGCCGCCGCCGGCCAGAACCGTCTTGGTGTTTCGGTTCTGGTCATCTTCTTAGCTCGTCCTCGTATTAATATATGCAAGAGTGACGGACCAGTGCACGCTGATCGCGCTCCGTCCTGCTTTCCTCCCCTTGAGCCCGACCATCGCCACCAGAATCGGACCGAAGAAAACCAAAACACCGACGGCACCGTGTTGCGTTTTGTTTTTGCTCTTCGTTTCGAGCCGGACCGAGAATTTTTGCGTGATCCGGGATTGTTAGTTCAGCCTGTCTACCCGTATCGATAAGGCCGGACGAACCGTGGGTAGACTACGGTGCGGGGAAAAATGTTTTGCAAATTTTTGCCTGACACTCGATTCGAGTTTGGACTTTTGCCCGGAATCCAGCGAGGGAATTTGGTTTTTACGGCTAATTAAATTGTTCATGATCCGTAACAATTTAGGAAATTCTGCCCTGGGATGCGTACCTGTACACTATTGCCGCCGCCGTAGCCGTAGACGTTCTGGTACAAAACCAGTGTCATGTAGATGAGGAAGGTGCCGGCCGCCATTGCTTGCAGGGTCCGTTTGTATCGATGGGTCAACGAGAAGACCTGGCTCATCTTCTTCCTAAGACACCTCATAGAAGCTGCTTCGTGCTGCCCGTCCTCCACAGGGACAGTAGCATTTTGATGTGCAGCAACGAGGAGCGGAACGACAAGCTTGGCGGACGCCAGACTGGGAACTCTCTTCGTGCGATCCCTAAGTTTTCAATCCACTGTATTGATCCTGTATCGTTCACCGCAATCACTTGTCACTGATATCCCTTCTCATTCCACGTAATCAGCATGCGATCCAAAAACTTTCAATCCCCCTTACACAACGATTATCACTTCATCAAAAACCACTGTCAGCTATCATCACAGCACTTCTGCTTTTTTCCGAAATCCCACAAACAGATTCTCCGCAAACTTCGAACTGTGTACCAACTATACGAATCACCACTTTATTCCATTAAGATAAATGAACCCTCTTCGATCCGCCCGTATGATAACGATATTAAGACATTCCAAGCCGCCGCCGCCGCCGCACACAAACCGCCTTTTATTCAAATATTGAACGTTGTTGTCGCTTCACGCTTCGCGTCACACCATCATAACTTCAACGGAACGTAAACAAGCCACAAAACGCGTCGCCGGCAATCACGAACGTAAACAAACGCCAAATACGCGCTGCTTGTGTCAAGCTCAAAAATCATGAGCACTTCTATTGTTATCACGATCACAATTGAGCGAACGCTCCATCCAAAATGTTACACTTTGTAGATTTCTTCTGGTCATTGAAAGAACCCCTCAAGCATGCGATCTTCGATCAGCTTGATCGCCAATAGAGGCTGGTTAAAACACGCGACAACACACCCTTCCGCAAGCAACGTCAAATCGAGACTGATCGTTTCGTTCGTTTGTTGTTTTTTCATCCGGCAGCGGATCGCTTCTCTCACCGGAGTGGCTCTCTCGATTCAAATTCAACTTTATCAGCTTCGGGTATCCGTTCGTTTCGCGCCACCATTCTACCAGGATAAGCAGTCTGCGGGCACGGAACATTCAAAACTGGATCAACCGGTGGTCGCTTTCCGTCGTGCACCCTCGGCCCGCTCGCCCACACCCATACGGGAAGATAAACAAAAATTGATCGTTCAGCAATTTAAAGATTCTCTCTCACCGCTCGGCTCTCGTCGGTCGCTCTCAGATCGGCGGAGCAGTGTTGCCACATTTGTATCTGTACCGAAGGCTCAAAAATCGTTTTTATCTGTACCAGACATTCTGAAAATCTGTACCCAAAATCTGTACCACACAAGACATAAATTGTTGTAAGAAACTCTTAAAATCCTAATATATGGAATTTTAGCATAGTTTTAATTGACATTGTTTCACTTATAAAATTGAATTCTATGGAAATAGTATCTTTCAATAATAGTTTTGTGGAAATTAGTTCCAAATTTCAAGCATCTTTTGGATTTTGTGTTACAAAAATCGCCGATTCCAAAAATCTGTACCAATCTTACTTTTAAGTTAAAATCTGTAATCTGTACCGTACAGAATCTGTACCAAAAGCTATCAGAAAATCTGTACTATTCCAGATAAATCTGTACTTGTGGCAACACTGCGGCGGAGTAGCCTTTGCTATTTCGGCTGTTATCGTTTTGAACGATGATCGGCCATCATAGCAGGCCATTATCATTCGCACGCTGTTGCTTTTGGCTGATCGCGTGCTTCGCTCCTTCGCTGCGGTGGTGGTGCTGGTGACTTGGATGCCGGCTCAGGTTGGTAACCCTATAGCCAACAGATGAGGCAATGTGGTTTAGCGTTTATTTTTTATGTTTTGCGTTGCTAGACTACTGGTTGGATTGAGAATGCTTCTATGTTTTTATGCTTTATGCTCTCGTTCTTTATGGTGTGTGGTTTATCGCGTGCATATGGTTGAGGAGGAAAGTGGAGGAACAGATAAATAAAGAGTATCGTTCGACTGATTGATTGGTTTACTTCTACTGAGATTGGAAAAGCATATTAAGCAAATGTATTCACTGTAGATGTACATAGATGACATCAATTATTATGACAGATACACGAAAGTCTCAAAAGTCCAAACTTCTTTTTTCTGAGATTTGTATTACGTCTTTCAATATTATGGTTGTTAATAACAATTTTCAGTTTTAAGGCTGGTATGCTGCTGAGCAGAAAGGTAATCGATATAGGGGTGCACGAGAAATTACTCAACAGCAATGCTTAAGAAAATCAGTTTTTTTAATCGCAGTATGCAGTTGAAAAGAAATTTCATTTCATTTTTCTCGGTTGAAAATTTCTTGACCTATTCGGACAAGAAATGTTTGTAGTTTTCTTGAGCGAAACAACATACTTACACACTTAGATTTTTTCTCGTTGTTCGGTAATTTTTTTTTACCGGAAACGTACTGTAAATATTTTTTTAACTAAAGTTTCGGTATTACAAACGAGATTTACCGAACACCCTTGAATATATAAAAAAAAATCAAAACAATATTCGTCCACTTTTACCGAAATCGTCTATTTATTTACCGAAAAATCTGTATATCGATTAGATTCGCCGTAGTCTGTAACTTTTTACCGTACTTCAGTTCATAGTGCTACAATGGTTTACCGAACAAAATGTAATTTGATATTTTTGAGGCCGCCATGTTTGTTTCGATGTGCTAGTCAACACGATAGTATCGCAACCAATACAATTTGAAAAAAAAACTACGATGGCAGGATGAGCGGAACTACTTTTCCGTAAGAACAACCTGAAGAATTCTATGAAAAAAACTATTTTTAAGGTTGAACACAATATTTTCGTTGTAGTATCCAACTGCCCAATTACGTTTCCGGATAATATCGTGACATTAACGAGCATAACCACCCATGACGGAATCGGTGGCGGTTTTGTGCAAAAGGGGTGAACAGCTGCTAATGAGCCAGGATTGTAGCTCAAGATTTGAAGCACGCGTTCGAGATGTTGGTGGTGCCGCTGGTAGTGTCCCATCTTCATAAACAGACAAACAGTTCAACTTCAAACGGTTAAAAACGAAAACACGAAATAAATCGATGAATATTTGATATCAATATGAAATGTATTGTTTTTATTTTGTTTTGATCATCCTATTCTATTCTGACTGCCTGCTGTTACGAACAATTCGTTCGGTAATAATTCACGAGCATATTATATTTTTTTGACAGCTGCGTGTCGATTGAAATTACAGATTGTTCGGTAATCCTTAACATTACCGAAAGCATTACCGAGCGCTCAGCGGTTTATATTTCGGTAAAAAATTACCGGAGTCGATGATATTTTCTAAGTGTGTAGCTTTATGGCAGAGCGTTAATGATTAACGGGTCGCAATGATTGATTAATTGACTAATGATTAAATTCAAGTGTATCATGATTAATGATTATGATTAATGATTAAATTTTGTGAAGTCATGATTAATGATTGTGATGGATGATTTTGCTAAAGTATGATTAATGATTATGATCAATGATTAAATTTCAATTTTAGATGATTAATGAATATGATTAGTGATTGTGATTAATGATTTAGATTAACCCTTACGTGAATAATGTCAAATTTGATCAAAATTTTCAATTTCAAAATAATACTTTTTTAAATTATCATTTATCGTATTTATATTGAGAACGTCGCGACCAATTGTGCGCCTGCACTATACAAATGTCATCCAGCACATCATTGGCGAGTAGTACCGTTTTGTCTCAAATTCCAAACAGACTCATATTCCGAACACTCGCTTTTTGTATGACGATTTGGTTGAAATATTTCGCTGAAATATGTCATAAAGTTACAAGGAAATGGCAGTCAATTGGAATTAAGTTTTAACATCTTCCAAACTATTTTATAGCTCGGGAGTAGTGATGATTATTTAGTTCGAGACCAGTAGAACTAGCTCAGATAAACTTATTTGCGAAATAACTTATTTTAATACGATTTATTCGTGCTGTTTGGAATTTGAGTCAAGGAATATGAGACAGAATGAACACTGTGTTCGGCATTTGAATCAAAATGTTGTTCCATACTTTTACGTCAAAACAATACTAGACAAGTTAAAATAATATTTTTATCAATACACCTAACAGCTAACAGTTAGACTTTGCGAAGAAATTAAAATTTTCACAAATATCAGGTTATTTAAGCCTATCAGATGCATTTAAAGTGACTGTTTTCCTTAAGTGTTCGGAATATGAGTCAAAACGGTATGTGGTCTTTCTATACCTAATAACTATTGCACTCTCGGCTTAGGCATTCAACAGCTAAGATAAGATCGGACAACTGGCTTCTTTTAGTTGTTCTTCTTTTCATCCATGAGCCCAATTGTAAATTTTTCACCCTTGCGGGTTACGTTAAAACAGTGTTGCCATTTGTATGGATTTTGTACACTATTTCATTCGCAATTTCGGCTCTTTCGATAAAAATGATTATCCGGATGCGATTTACTGCTCCGTACACAATTAAAGGCTTTGCATTTTTTACTTACACACTTAGATCAAATCACCGAATTCGGTAATCTCATTACCAAAATCTCAACAGCTGAACAATCGGTAATCATTTCGGTAAACGAACCGATTACTGACCATGACCGACCATCTGTAGTTACAGTGCTAGCGCTCTCCCCAGGAAAACCACCTTCTTGTTTGTAAAAAGTACAACGTATTTCCAAATGCCCTAAAAGATGCACTAAACGACTTAAAGTATACAACCAATGGGTTATACACTAAGACTAGATAATGATATTGATATTACTTAACAAACAATCCTATATATAAATCTTTTGAACTTCGTTATGTGAAATTAATCACAGTTTTAATCACAAATCGTTATTGATTGCTCTGGTTTATATTAGCCTTTTGAAGCGTAGCTTGCGACACATTCATGAATTGGGTCCTAAAATTTTTAATGAAATCTTGTTTTTATTCAATAATACGAAAGAGCATTTTACTGCAACTACTTTAGCAATATTTCCCGCTCAAATAACGGCTAGGGAAAGTGTAACAGTTATGGCCATAGTGGTTCCCTATTTGGCCATATGTAATATTTCGATTAGTTTAACATTTTTAATATTTTTGAATGTTTCAACATCAAGATACATTCTTTATCTTACTCCTAAAACACACAAAAATTTCCAAAATGTGAATAAATTCAAGTTATCGCGTATGGCGATATAAGGAACCACTATGGCCATAACTGGTACACCTACCCTATATAATGTTTAAACTTTAATTTAAAAATTGGGTCCATAAATGAACCTTGACGCTTAAGATCATGTTTGACGTTCGCTTAGTCGACAAGAACACCACAGGGGTTTTAGTTTTACCACTGGGGTTGTTCCTATCTGACATTTCGGAAGGAACACGGAAAACAAAATACACCCAAAATTTGAGTTTAAGCCAAGGAGTGTGACAAAATCTAAAAAAAAATGTTTTTTTGGACTCAAACCAACGGAAAACATTAGTTGATTAGTTGAAATTGAGTAAACATGTGTTATTGGCCTAAACTTAAGCGTTTGGCACTAAAATTGGGACATGGCTTTAGGACCCTGTTATCAAGTTTTAAGTGGATGTTATTGATGTACTTGAATGAATATATGTCGGGGTGTTAAGGTTTGTTGATTTCCCGGGGAAAGTATTCAAAATATTGGTAAAAAACTATTCGGATTTCAACACTTCACTTTATAAAAGAAAGAAGAGTGTAGAAAAAATCATTAGTAAGGCGAGCAAACTCCGGTAAACTCTAATATGCTGTTTATCTTGTGATTATTACATTATTATAATAAGTTAAATGGTATTTGCTCGCCTTTCTAGTGATTTTTAGTATTTTTTTTTTGTTAAAATTCAATTAGTTGTTTATTTATACTCCAATAATTCCTCCGAAGTGAAAGTGAAGCTTTATATTGGTAGTTCTGAAACCTAGCTTTCCATCTTAAACTTCAAGAATTTTGCAAACGAAGCCATTGATTTCATTCTCAAGAGAATTATTGAAGTATAAGATATCAGATTTTGTTTATATTTTCTGAATCTACGTAAAAGTTTGAACGAGAACCCAAAGTTTGTGTTTTTATTTTTTTTAAATTTGTCGATTCTAACAGCGAAAACTACTTTTTCACTTTTGACATTTGCTCCATTTTTACTTGGACCTCAAGATATTTGAGTGCAATAAAATTGTTATATACTTAGAAAAAATGTGATCTTTCGAACAAGCTACAAAATACTGCAAATATTCCATCACTAACCAACCCCATTCTTGGAGAAATGTTGAGTGAAATCAGTTTGAACATTTGGTTGGAATTCCCTAACGAGATCTTTATGAGAAATTGGATATATATTGTTTCTAACAATGTTTTGAAGGATTTTTGCCCTTCCTTGATCTGATTCTAGATTTCAGTAAAAACGGACAGAAATACCACCTACTAGTGGAAAAGGACTAATTTTCGATCATGAAAATTTTGTGAAAATTTTCGGATTTTTATACAGAGTATACAAACATCTTATGAACGGCTAGAAAACTGGTGCTTGGTCGAAATTTGGTGATCTGCGCCTATAAGCAGCAATCCTTCATGTAGAATGGTACCACTCACAAGCGTCCAACTGGATCTTTGGATTCGAATCAAATACAACTGAGAAAATGCACCGTCTTATATGAAGGATATATTTAAGGGTCTTTTTTAGTCTTATGGTAACGTCCGCAGATATAAAACAAAGCCATGCTGTACTTGGTTGAATTTGGAACTTCCTTGGGCGTAAGCTATCATTGCTCTTGTCACACGATATAAGAGATGCTAAATTTATTTATACATTAGAAGGCAATCTTGTAAAATTTGTCGAATTTTGTTCACTGATTGATTGATAATTGATTAAATGTTTGATTAATGATTAAGATTATGATTACTGAATACAATTCGCGATCTTTATGATTATGATTAATGATTAATGATTAAAACATAATATTGCAATGATTATGATTAGTGATTAATGATTAACTCTTGATTTTTTGTGATTAATGATTAGAATTTTTGATTAATCATAACCATTAATCATTAATCATGATTAAATTTATGATTAATCAT